>NC_090819.1:104120876-105320876 GCF_000390325.3 Nicotiana tomentosiformis | reverse complement strand
GCGTATTCAACCACGATTCCAACCATACCAAATTTACCAAAATCAGACACCAAATCATCACTCAAATCCCCAATTTAAACTCTCCAAATCCCTAACCTCAAACTCCAAAATTACACCTAAAAACCACATAATCTAGGTGGGATAATTAATGGAAAAAATAAATTATAACCACAAGTGACTTACCTCAAGAATCCCTTCGAAATCCCTCTCAAAAATTGCCTAATCCTGAGCTTCAAATGTCCAAAATGATGAAAAATCATGGAACCCTCAATTTTAATACACTGGCTTGGATTTTCGCACCTGCGGCTTCGTGGATGCGACCAAGACATCCGCTTCTGCGATTGGCTTCGCGCCTGCGGACTCACATCTGCGAGCACACTGTCGCTTCTGCGAAGCCAGCTCCCTTTAGAATTTCCGCTTCTGCGATGGCTGGTGCACACATGCGGCTTCGCACCTGCAATCAAAACCTTCGCAGGTGCGATTACACTAGACCTAGTGCTTCAGCAATCTCCCAAACTCCAAATTGGATGCGTTAACCATCTGAAACCACCCTGATGCCTCCGGGACCTCAACTGAATATACCAACAATTCCTAAAACACGATACGAACTTAGTCGAGCCTTCAAATCACATCAAACAACGCTAAAATCACAAATTATGCATCGCTTCAAACCTAATAAACTTTTGAACTTCAAACTTCCACATCCGATGGCGAAACTTATCAAATCACGTCCGATTGACCTAAAATTTTACACACAAGTCCTAAATGACATTACAGACCTATTCCAACTTCCAGAATCGAAGTTCGACTAAGATATCAAAAAGTCCACTCCCGGTTAAACTTTCTAAAAATATTTCAACTTTCTAACTTTTGCCAATTTACGCTGAAATGACCTACGGACCTCCAAATCAATATCTGGATACGCTACTAAGACCAAACTCACCATACGGAGCTATTGGAACCGACAAAACTCTATTCCGGATTCCTCTTCACTCAAATCAAAATACGGTCAACTCCTACGACTTAAACTTCTAATTTAGGGACTATGTGTCCCATTTCACTCCGAAACCAAAAACCAAACCTCCCGGCAAGTCACGTAACCACAATATAACACAGAGAAAGCAATAAACAAGGGGGTCGGGGCTAATATTCTTAAAATGATAGCCCGGATCGTTACGTCCTCCCCCTCTTAAAACAAACGTTCGTCCTTGAACGAGTATCGAGACATACCTGAAGTGGTAAAAAGATGAGGGTAACGACTACACATATCCTGATCGGTCTCCCAAGTCGCCTCCTGGACTGGATGACCCCTCCACTAGACTTTAACTGTAGCAATATTCTTCGACCTCAACTTTCGGACGTGCCTATGAAAATGGCCACCGGCTCCTCAACATAAGATAGATCCTTATCCAACTAGACAGAGCTGAAGTCTAGCACATGAGACAGATCGCAGTGATACTTCTGGAGCATAAAAACATGGAATATTGGATAAACTACAACTAGACTAGGTGGTAGTGCAAGCCTGTAGGCCACCCTTCCGACCCTTTCAAGAATCTCAAAAGGCCCGATATACCTAGGGCTCAACTTGCCCTTCTTCCCGAACCTCATAACACCCTTCTTGGGCGAAACTCGAAGCAAAACCTGCTCCCCAACCATGAATGCAACATCGCGAACCTTCCGATACGCATAACTCCTCTATCTGGATTGGGTTGTATGAAGTCGATCCTGAATCAATTTAATCTTTTTCCAAAGCATCCTGAACCAAGTCTGTACCCAATAGCCTAGCCTCACTCGACTCAAACCAACCCACCGGACACAAAGCCTCATACAGGTCCATCTGAATGCTCGACTGATAACTGTTATTGTAGGAAAACTCCGCAAGTGGCAAGTATTCATCCCAAGAACCCCCAAAAACTATCACACATGTACAGAACATATCCTCCAATATCTTAATAGTGTGCTCGGACTGTCCGTCCGTCTGAGGGTGAAATATTGTACTCAACTCCACCTGAGTACCCAACTCATGTTGTACAACTCTCCAAAACCGCGATGTAAATTGTGTACCCCGGTCAGAGATGATAGAAACCGGCATGCCATGAAGACTGACAATCTCACGAATGTACACCTGAGCCAGTTGTTCCGAATTATAAGTAGTCACCACTGGAATGAAATGAGCTGACTTGCTCAGTCTATCCACAATCACCCTAACTGCACCTCTGAGTCTGTGGGAGCCCAACAACAAAATCCATAGTAATCTACTCGCATTTCCACGCTGGAATCTCTAGCTTCTGAAGCAATCCACCTGGCTGGTGATGCTCATACTTTACTTGCTGACAATATAGGCACCAAGATTCATATTCCACTATGTTCTTCTTCATTCTCCTCCACCAATAATGCTGCCTTAGGTCATGATACATCTTTGCGACACCTGGATGAATGTAGTACCTTGAACTGTGAGCCTCCTAGAGAATCAAATCACGCAATCCATCTACATTGGGCATACATTGCCTACCCTGCATCCGTAATACACCGTCATCTCCAATAGTTACCTCCTTGGCATCGCCGTGCTGAACTATGTCCTTGAGGACAAGCAGATGGGGGTCGTCAGACTGACGCTCTCTGATACAATCATAAAGAGAAGACCGAGAAACCACACAAGGCACTACTTGGCTCGACTCAGAAATATCCAATCAAACAAACTGGTTGGCCAAGGCCTAAACATCCAAGGCTAAAGGCCTCTCCACTACCGGTAGATATACTAAGCTGCCCAAGCTCTCCGCCTTGTGACTCAAGGCATCGGCCACCACATTGGCCTTCCCGGTATGATATAGAATGGTGATATCATAGTCCTTAAGTAAATCCAACCACCTCCACTACCACAAGTTAAGATCCTTCTGTTTGAATAAATACTGTAAACTCCGGTGATCGGTGAAGACCTCACAAGGGACATCGTACAAATAGTACCGCTAGATCTTCAAGGCATGAACAATAGCCGCTAACTTGAGGCCATTGACATGATAGTTCTTCTCGTGCACCTTCCGCTGTCTAGACGAGTAGGCAATCACCCTACCATCCTACATCAACATCGCGCCGAGACCAATGGGCGATGTGTCATAATACACAGTATAAGACCCCAAACCTATAGGCAACACACACTGGGTTGTAGTCAAATCAGTCTTGAGCTTTTGAAACCTTTTCTCACACTCCTCGGTCTACCGGAACGGAGCATCCTTCTAGGTCAGCCGGTCATATGTGCTGCAATAGACGAGAAACCCTCTACAAATTGATGGTAATACCCCGCCAAACTAAGAAAACTCCGGATCTCCGTAGCTGAGGACGATCTGGGCCAACTCTGCACTGCTTCAATCTTCTTCAGATCCAACTTGATCCCCTCACTCGACACTACATGACCAAAAATGCCACTGAATCTAGTCAGAATTCACACTTCAAAAATTTTGCATGTAACTTCTCTTCTCTCAAGGTCTGAAACACAGTCCTCAAGTGCTACTCATGATCCTCCCGGCTCCTGGAGTACACCATAATATCGTCAATAAACACAATGATGAACGAGTCAATATAGGGCTGAAATACACTGTTCATCAAGTGCATGAATGTTTTTGGGGCGTTGGTCAGCCCAAAAGACATCACAGGGAACTTGTAATGTCCATACCGAGTCCTGAATGCAGTATTCGGGATATCTGGCTCCCGAATCATCAACTGATGATAGCCTAAACACAATTCGATCTTAGAGAACACTCTGGAACCTTGTAACTAATTATATAGGTCTCTAATACGTGGAAATGGATACTTGTTCTTCACTGTAACCTTGTTCAATAGGAGATAATAAATACACATACTCATAGAACCATCTTTCTTCTTTACAAATAAGACTGGAGAACCCAAAGGCGACACACTGGGCCGAATGAAGCCCTTAACAAGCAACTCCTGCAACTGTTCCTTTAACTCTTTCAACTCTGTTGGGGCCATACGATAGGGTGGAATACGAATGGATTGAGTGCCCGGTAACAAATCAATACCAAAGTTGATATCTTTGTTGGGAGGCATGCCCCGAAGATCCGCCGAGAATACATCTAGATAATCCCCCGAGACCAATGGGCGACATATCACAATACACAGTATAATACCCCAAACCTATAGGCAACACACACTGGGTTGTAGTCAAATCAGTCTTGAGCTTTTAAAAGCTCTTCTCACACTCCTCGGTCCACATGAACGGAGCATCCTTCTAGGTCAGCCTGGTCATAGGTGCTGCAATAGGCGAGAAACCCTCTACAAATTAACGGTAATACCCCGCCAAACTAAGAAAACTCCGGATCTCCGTAGCTGAGGACGATCTGGGCCAACTCTGCACTGCTTCAATCTTCTTCGGATCCAACTTTCTCCCCTCACTCGACACTACATGACCAAAAATGCCACTGAGTCTAGCCAGAATTCACACTTCAAAAATTTTGCATATAACTTCTTTTCTCTCAAGGTCTAAAGCATAGTCCTCAAGTGTTGCTCATGATCCTCCTGCCTCCGGGAGTACACCCGAATGCCGTCAATAAACATAATGATGAACGAGTCAAGATAGGGCTGAAATACACTGTTCATCAAGTGCATGAATGTTGCTGGGGCGTTGATCAGCCCAAAAGACATCACAGGAAACTTATAATGTACATACCGAGTCTTGAATGCAGTCTTCGGGATATCTGGATCCCGAATCATCAACGGATGATGGCTTGAGCGCAAGTCGATCTTAGAGAACACTCTGGAACCCTGTAATTGATCAAATAGGTCTTCAATACATGGCAATGGATAACTGTTCTTCACTGTAACTTTGTTCAACTGGCGATAATCAATACACATACGCATAGAACCATCTTTCTTCTTTTCAAATAAGACTGGAGCACCGAAGGCGACAAACTGGGCCGAATAAAGCCCTTATCAAGCAACTCCTGCAACTGTTCCTTTAACTCTTTCAACTCTGTTGGGGCCATACTATAGGGTGGAATAGGAATGAGATGAGTGCCCGATAACAAATCAATACCAAAGTCGATATCTCTATCAGGCGGCATGCCTCGAAGATCCGTCGAGAATACATCTGGATAATCCCTCATTATCAGAATTGACTCGACAGTAGGAATATCAACACTGACATCTCTCACATATGTCAGATATGCATCACACCCCTTTTCAACCATCCGCTAAGCCTTTAGAAATGAAATAACCCTGCTAGGAAAATAATCTAAAGTACCTCTCCACTCTAACCACGGTAGACCTGGCATAGCCAACGTCACCGTCTTGGTGTGACAATCAAGGATAGCATGATAGGGCGACAGCAGTCCATGCCTAAAATAGTATGAAAGTCTACCATACTGAGCAATAATAAATCAGCTCTAGTCTCAAAACCACTGAGAACAACTAAACACGACCGATACATACGGTCAACGACAATAGAATCTCCCACAGATGTAGACACAGAGACATGTGAACTCAAAGAATCACGGGATACACCCAAATACGAAGTAAAATAAGAAGACATGCAGGAATACGTGGAGCCTGGATCAAATAAGACCGATGCATCTCGATGACAGACCGGAACAATACCTGTGATGATAGAGTCAAATGCAATTGCCTTCGTCCTAGCAGGAAGAGCATAGTATCTGGCATGGCCTCCCCCTCTAGGGCGACCTCTGCCTGCTCGACCTCCACCTCTAGCTGGCTGTGCAGGTAGGGTGGCAGATGGTGTGGGGACTATGGACTAAGAACCCTGAGGACCCAGTGGAATACGCAGAGCCTGAGTAGTCTGGGGAGGTGCACCCCTCCTGAATCTGGGGCAATCCCTCACCATATAACGAGTGTCACCATACTCAAAACAAGCTCTCAGAGGACGTTGCTACTGTGACTGGCTCGATCATGATTGGCTGGACTGACCACTGAAAGCACCCCATGTAGGAGGTGCACTAGATACTGGCAGTGCATAATAGGGAGCCTGAGGCCTGGGAGTGGCCAGAATACTACTGGAAGTTGGAAGTGTAGAATGAACATGGCGACTCACATAGCCCCTACCATGACGAGCTGCATCGGTCGGACTACCCAACTCATATGCTTGCCACCACTGATAAACCGCTCTCCTAAGCTAGAACATAGTGAAAGCAACCCCACTAGACTCCGCAATACCGTTAGATGGAGGATACAATGGCACTCCTCAAGAAAACCTTGGGCATCCTCAGATGCCAAACCACTGAAAGTAGGAGGGTGGTACTTTTTGTACCTCCCGAGCCTGAGTTGCTACTCCTTAGAAGCCGTTGCCCTAACCTCGAGCTGAACTGGGGCTACCAGCTGCACTGGTATCACCTCTGGGACCTGGTCAACCTATAACCGCTACTCTTAGGTACAGGTAGCGGGAGTCTATGCTCCTCCCCTGGCCCGAGTTATAGTAGGAGCAATTCGCATCAACCCTGCCTGAGCTAAAGTGCCGAACATGCTAAGAAATGGGGCGCGAGTCTGCTGGAGAGTTGGTGCAGTAACAAGCGTCTCAGGTGCCTGCCCTCCAATTGGAGCTACTGGTGGCTCCTCTGTAGCAACTCATGCGAGTGCTCTAGCTATACCACGTCAATGTCCTCGGTCTCTACCCTAGCTCTAGTAGGGGACATGGGTGTCTGCTCATCTGATCCAGTTGTACCTGTCCTCACCACCTGTGAGATAATAGAAAGACAAAAATTTAGAATCCGAAGTCAAAGACTTCGCTCGATAAGAAATCAAAGAAGTGAAGCTTTTCCTAACAGTTACATAGCCTCCCGAAGATAAGTACAGTTGTCTCTATACCGATCCGTGAGACTCTACTAAACCTGCTTGTGACTCATAACACCTACAAACCTAGAGCTTTAATACCAACTTGTCACGACCCTAAATTCCCTCCGTAGGATGTCGTGGAGGCACCTAGTCTCTAAGACTAGGTAAGCCTAACAATATGCGGAAACATTAAATAAGAGATTAAAACTTAAACATCCCAACATTTTAATAAATAGAATCTACCAAAACTCAATACGTACAATCCCAAACCCTGGTGAGATATAAGTCACAAGCTCTAGATACACTACCGAATAAACTTATACATCACTATCTATCAAAATGTAAAGAAATAAGAAAAGAATGGGATAGAAGGGGACTCCGAGGCCTACGAGCGCGAGCAAGTGTACCTTAAAGTCTCCAAAGCAGCAACACAACACACTAATATCGAGGCTGATAGGATGCACTTGGTTCTGCACAAAACATGTGCAGAAGCATAGTATGAGTACACCACAACGGTACCTAGTAATTGACAGGCCTAACCTCGATAGAGTAGTGACGAGGTCGGGTCAAGGCCCTACTAGGGATAATAAGAAACAAGACACAAATAATATGATATAGTGAAAATGACAAGGAAGTGAACAATAAAGAAATTGTGGGAAATAATAACACGGAATCAAGGAAAGCTAATACAACACGAAAGGAAAACAAGAACCAAACCATACAACAAATAAAGAATATCAACAAGGGCACTACCGAGGTACCGCCTTGTAGTCC
The DNA here is from genome assembly GCF_000390325.3 of Nicotiana tomentosiformis. Taxonomy (NCBI): domain Eukaryota; kingdom Viridiplantae; phylum Streptophyta; class Magnoliopsida; order Solanales; family Solanaceae; genus Nicotiana; species Nicotiana tomentosiformis. The sequence goes on along the minus strand of NC_090819.1, from coordinate 105,313,304 downwards.
AAAATCGTAAAAACAAATCACAGTCTTTCCTTATATCACCTCGGTAGCCTTTATATTTGGTTTTTGAAAATTATTTTTCCGAAATAGCATCTCGCCTTTTAGACCACCTTATTACACCGCATGGCTTCTAGTAGTTCCCCTACTAGCCACGCGTATCAACCCCACCTTATCTCACCGTATGCGTTTCAACACCCAGACCTCATACCCCCGCATGCGTATCAATAATCACAACGGCACAACAGAAACCTCATGCAACAATAACAACCGCACGGCAGAAACCTTGTGCAAACAACTAAACAATTACCTCAACAATAACAAGAAAGCCAAAACACAATAAGTGAATAAATGATATTCCAAGGATAACAATTTTAAGTAAAGAATTTTCACAGTTAAGTAATGAATACGGAAATCAAGAAAAGCAAGTAATTCAACTAAACATGTGATACAAGTTGCAAATAGGAGATAAGGCAAGTAGACACATTAAATTAGGCTAAAGATGATGACTTTAACATGCTAAAGTAACTCAATTAAGACATGAAAAGGAAACTACGTAGCGAAAACTGGAATTTCAATATTTAGCCCGTGTACACACTCGTCACCTTGCATACACGACCTTCACATATCTCAAATTATCACCAAACTACCAAATCCGAAGGGGAATTTCCCCCACACAAGGTTAGACAAGTTACTTATCTCAAACCATGCTCAATCAATAAATTAGAAGATCTTTCCTTTAATTTTCCAAATCCGAACGGCTCGAATCTAGCCAAAACAATTTCATACTATAAATACAACCATAAGAAACAAGTTTAAATAATGAAATAATAATTTTAGCTAAGAATTCAAAATCACTCCAAAAGGTCACCTGGGCCCGCGTATCGGAATCCAACAAAAGTCACAAAATTCGGAAACCCATTCAACCACAATTCCAACCATACCAAATTTACCAAAATTCGACACCAAATCGTCACTCAAATCCACAATTTAAACTCTCCAAATCCCTAGCCTCAAACTCCAAAATTATACCTCAAAACCACACATTCTAGGTGGGAAAATCAATGGGGAAACATAATTATTGAGTAAACATAGCCACAAGTGACTTGCCTCAAGAATTCCTTCGAAATCCCTCTCAAATATCGCCTAATACCGAGCTTGAAATGTCCAAAATGATGAAAAATAACGGAACCCTCCATTTTAATACACTGCCCAGGATTTCTGCACCTGCGACTTTGAGGATACGACCAAGACATCCGCTTTTGCGATTGGCTTCGCGCTTGCAGACCAAAATTCCGCACCTGCGGACTCGCATCTTCGAGCACACTGCCGCTTCTGCCAAGCCAGCTCCCTTTTCCCATTTTCGCTTCTGCATTCATCACTTCGCATCTGCGACCTCGCATGTGCGAGGAAGCTCTTTGAACATGCGAGCACTGCCCAGTTCCACTCCTGGCCACTTCTGCGATGGCTGGTGCACACATGCGGCTTCGCACCTGCAATCAAAACCTTCACAGGTGCGATTTCACCTGACCTAGTGCTTCAGCAATCTCCCAAACTCCAAATTTGATCCATTAACCATCTGAAACCACCCCGAGGCCCCCATGACCTCAACCGAAAATACCAACAAGTCCTAAAACACGATAAAACTTAGTCGAGCCTTCAAATCACATCAAACAATACTAAAAACCACGAATTGCACATCGATTCAAGCCTAATGAGGTTTTGAACTTCTAACTTCTAAATCTGATGTCGAAACCTATCAAATCACGTACGATTGACCTCAAATTTTGCACACAAGTCCAAAATGACATTACAGACCTATTCTAAATTCTGGAATCGATGTCCGACCCCAATATCAAAAGGTACACTCCCAGTGAAACATTCCAAAAATCTTCCAACTTTCACTAATTCACGCCAAAACGACCTATGGACCTCCAAATCAACATCCGTACACGCTCCTCATTCAAAATCACCATACGGAGCTATTGAATAGACAAAACTCCATTCTGGAGTCGTCTTCACTCAAGTCAAACTACGTTTAACTCATATGACTTAAACTTCCAATTTAGGGACTACGTGTCCCATTTCACTCTGAAACCAAAAACCTAACCTCCCGGAAAGTTACGTATCCATAGTATAACACAGAGAATGCAATAAATAAGGGGGGGCTAATACTCTCAACACGACTGGATGAGTCGTTACATCCTCCCCCCTTAGAACTAACGTTCAGCCTTAAGTGAGTATAGAGACATACATGAAGTGGTGAAAAGAGGAGGGTAACGGCTACGCATATCCTGCTCGGTCTCCCAAGTTGCCTCCTCGACTGGCTGATCCCTCCACTGGACCTTTACTAAAGCAATGTTCTTCAACTTCAACTTTCGTACCTGCCTGTCCAAAATGGCCACCGGCTCCTCAACATAAGATAGATCTTTGTCTAACTAGACTGAGCTGAAGTCTAGCACATGAGATGGATCATCGTGATACTTCCGGAGCATAGAAACATAGAACATTGGATGAACTGCAACTAGACTAGGTGGTAGTGCAAGCCTGTAGGCCACCCCTCCGACCCTCTCAAGAATCTCAAAAGGACCGATATACCTATGGCTCAGCTTGCCCTTCCTCCCAAACCTCATAACACCCTTCATGGGCTAAACTCGGAGTAAGACCCGCTCCCCAACCATGAATGCAACGTCACAAACCTTACGATATGCGTAACTCTTCTGTCTAGATTATGCTGTACGAAGTCGATCCTGAATCAATTTTAACCTTTTCCAAAGAATCTGAACCAAGTCTGTACCCAATAGCCTAGCTTCACCCGGCTCAAACTAACCCACCGGGGACCCGCACCGCCTACCATACAAAGCCTCATACGGGGCCATCTGAATGTTCGACTGATAACTGTTATTGTAGGCAAACTCCGCAAGCAGCAAGAACTAATCCCAAGAACCCCAAAAATCCATCACACACGCACGGAGCATATCTTGCAATATCTTAATAGTGCGCTCGGACTGTCCGTCAGTCTGACGGTGAAATGTTGTACTCAACTCCGCCCGAGTACCCAACTCATGCTGTACAGCTCTCTAGAACTGCAATATAAACTGTGTACCCCGGTCAGAGATGATAGTTACCGGCATGCTAGAAGCCTAACAATCTCACGAATGTACACCTGAGCCAGCTGTTCCGAAGAGTAAGTAGTCACCACTGGAATGAAATGAGCTGACTTGGTCAGTCTATCTACAACCACCCAAACTACATCGAACTTCTTCTAAGTCTGTGAGAGCCCAACAACAAAATCCATAGTAATCTGCTCGCATTTCCACGCCGGAATCTCTAGCTTCTGAAGTAATCCACATCGCTGCTAATGGTCATACATCACTTGCTGACAATTTAAGCACCGAGATACATACTACACTATGTCCTTCTTCATTCTCCTCCACCAATAATGCTGCTTTAGGTCCTGATACATCTTTGCGACACCTGGATGAATGGAGTGCCGTGAACTATGAGCCTCTTGGAGAATCAACTCACGCAAGCCATCTACATTGGGCACCCATAGCCTACCCTGCATCCGTAATACACAGTCATCTCTAATAGTGACCTCCTTGGCATTGCCGTCTGAACTGTGTCCTTGAGGACAAGCAGATGGGGATCATCATACTGATGTGATCATATAAGGAAGCCTAAGAAACCACATAAGCTTGAACACGACTAGGCTCCGAAACATCTAATCTCACGAACTGAGTGGAATTAAGTAATTTTGGTGTGGTTGGACTCGTGGTGGAATGGGTGTTCGGATTTTGTTAATTTTGTTAGATTCTGAGACGTGGGCTCGGGGTTAACTTTTTGAGTTGACTTTTTGACTTTTGCTAAAGAACTTAGCTTTGTAATATGGAATTGATTCTTATAGATTGTGTTGATTGTATCTAATTGTTTGTATCTAGATTCGAGGCGTTTGGAGGTCGAATCGAGAGGCAGGGGCTTATTGGAGTAGAGATTTGTAAAATTTGAGGTAAGTAACACTTCTAAACTTAGTTTTTAGGGCATGAATCCTTGAATTACATGTTTATGTGGTTGGAGTTGAGGTGACGCACATGCTAGGTGACAGGCATGTGGGCATGCACCGTAGTAATTGTGACTCGGTCGATTCCGTGGAACTGTGTAGTTAAATAATCTTGTCATTATCCATATATTTTCCATGTGTTAGTGAAATTGAGCTGTGACTCATGTTATAAATCATGCTTAGGCTATATGCCGGTACTGTTGGGACCCACAGAGGTCGTGTTGCTGTTGAATTACTTGCTTAATTTGATGTTATATACTCAGTCACATCTATCATTTGCATATCATATCTCAATATCTGTTCCATATAATGATACATCATATCATTATTGTTTGGGCTGATTGTCATCATATTCCTGAGTCCTAGAGAGTGGAAAGATTGATGCTGAGTGAGGTAGATGGCCTGATTGTGCGGATATTTATAGGATTAGGTTGTACGCCGCAACAAGATTTATTGATTCATGCCATGATTGGCTTATTTTAGAGCTTGGGCAGGATCCACCTTTCTGGAGTCTTACTTATCAGTAGTAATCACAGGTAACTACTGAGTGCGAGTGCCGAGCGATTGGGAGGACTGGGTGACTGTGAAGATTGAATGAATGGAAGGACTGAGTGAATTGATACTCCGAGAGTATGCATATGATTTTTATCACTGTGTTATATTACAGTTGGCATGCACAATTGACATGTAGATAGAGAGATGTATCATTCCTCATTTCAGTCACACTTGGCATATTTTTTCTGTTTTGAGCTTAAATTGTTGAACTTGAAAGCATGTCTACATCTTTGTACTATTAAATTCTGTATGTGGACTGTACCCGTTGAGATCGTCACTACTTTTAGCCCATGATTAGTTTTATTACTTATTGAGTACATTGGGTCGGTTGTACTCATACTACACTCTGCACTTCGTGTGCAGATCCAGGTATTTTCGGGTACGGCGGATGCTAGCTTTTGGAGCTTTATCTAGTGAAGACTATCAAGGTAGCTGCCTAGACATTCTCAGACCTTGACTCTCCTTCTTTTCATTTACTTGTACTATTCTATCTTTCTAGACAATGTTTTTAGCAGTCAGACTATTCTACCATTTAGATGTTCATGTACACATTGACACCCGTATTTTGGGGAAATATTGTATTAATTCATGGTATTTTTGTATCAGTATTTATGAAATTTTACTATTAAGCCTATTTTATTATGTTTTAAACTTAAAGATGCATGGTTTATTGTGATTGTCGGCTTGCCTAGTTTTGCGATAGGCGCCATCATGACATATGAGATTTGGGTCGTGACAAGTTGGTATAAGAGCCTAGGTTACCTAGGCCTCATGAGTCATGAACATGTTTAGTAGAGTCTTGCGAATCGGTACAGAGACGTCTGTACTTATCTTTGAGAGGCTAGTGAACCATTAGAAAAACTTCACTTTCTTGTATTCTTGTCATGCGAATTTGTTGATTCCGGAAACTAAACTTCTATTAATCTATTCTCTCACAGATGGTGAGGACACGTGCTATCGGATCGGGAACCAGCTAGGGCCACGAGAGATCGGGGTCGCGATAGAGGCTGAGGTGCAGCTCGTACAACAGTTAGAGCAGCACCTGTAGACCCACCAGTTGCTCTAGATTAGGAGCAGATTCTAAATGTGGTTGAGTCGGTGGGACCAACTTAGGCACCAGCTGTGCCCATTGTGATTTTAGGTTTTCAAGAGGTTCTGGCTCAGATATTGACTGTTTGTACTAGCCTTGCTCAGGCGGTTTCAGTTCCGACCATACCATCTACTTCTCAGGCTGGGGGAGGTGCTCAAACCCCAGCTACCCCTACTCTAGAGAAGGTAATGCAGGGACTTCAAACACCGGCGATACTACTAGCTAGCTGATTAAAGTTGCTAAGGCCCAAGTGGGTCCCATTATGAGTGATGAGGAGCAGAAAAGACTAGAGAGGTTTAGGAGGCTCAAGTCTCCATCATTCAGTGGGGCTGAGTCAGAGGATGCCCAAGACTTCTTGGATAGGTGCCAATAAATTCTTCGTACGACGGGTATTCTGGAGACTAGTGGGGTCTCATTTACTACTTTTCAGCTGATGAGGGTAGCCTTTAGATGGTGGGAGGCCACTCTCATGGAAAATGTTTTCCGTTCTCTTCCTGGAGAGGCTTGTTCCACTGACTCGCAAGGAGGAGCTGTGTAGGTAGTTTGAGCAGCTATGCTAGGAGGGTATGTACGTGACCCAGTACAGGATGAGATTTTCAGAGTTGGCTCGTTACACGATCTGGTTGGTTCCCACATAGAGGGTGATGATTAGGAGGTTCATTGATGGCCTCAGCTATGTGTTGCATTTTGTCATGACTCGAGAGAATGAATCAGGTGCTAGGTTCGACGAGGTGGTTGATATTGCTTGACGACTAGAGCTATTTCGTAGTCAGGAGCGTGAGGAGAGGGAGGCCAAGAGGCCTCGTGGTTCGGGTGGTTTCAACGGTGTTTCTTCTAGGGGCCAGTCCAACTACAGCAGGGCCATCCTTATATGCCCGATCAGATGGCTCATCCGGTTCATCATGGTGCATTAACTAGCCATGGTTCTTACAGTGCTTGTCCGAGTCAGTCATCTCTCAGTTCTCTCCCAGCTCAGAGTTCATCCCGTGCTCCATCAGTTCAGGGTATAATTTTAACCCGATCCGATCCGAAATCCAAAATTATTAGGGCATGTATAAATACTAAACTTTAATTTCGGATAGCCAGTACTTCCTTTACATCTTCATCCAAGTTGTTACCTTTACAATTGCTGGATTTAGCTACATTGGCACCATAGTACCCTCATAAATGCAAAAACATGAATTTTTCTTGCTGTATTACCTCTTCTACAAAGAAAATATAAGTACGAGTTTTGTAACCTAGAGGCATAAAACCTCCAGATAAATATTTTCTTAGAGATGCAATGGTGATAAAATGGATGAAAAGCAAAGAGATATTTGTATTAGTATTGAACACAGAGGAAACAGATAAGGCAGATGTATTAGCCGATTAGATTAGCAATAGCCTTAATAATACATATAATCCGATCCAAAAATCTGAAATATTTATCCGAACCTAACTTTAAAATCCGATCTGATATTAATTTAGATCAGATTCGGATTGCATTTTTTATAATCTAAAATGTGTTAAATCTGATCCGATTTGATCCATGCACATCCATACTTCTAGTAGTTATTTTGGTTCTCGGGGCCCGATTCAGTCCCCACCTCCAGCAGGGACCTGCTTCGAGTGCAGGGAGTTTGGGCATGTGTGGAGACAGTGTCCCCATCGCTTTGGAGGTCCAATTCAGCAGAGGGGTCAGGTCATGACTTCCACTTCAGTTACTTCACCACCCGCCCAACTAGCTAAGGGTGGGCTTAGGCAGCTAGAGGTCACCCTAGAGGGGGAGGCCGATCAGGTGGCAGTCAGACTCGATTCTATGTTATTCCTGCCATGCTAGAGGTTGTTGCTTCAGACGCGGTGATCACATGTATTGTTTCAGTGTGCCACAGGGATGCTTCCATATTATTTGACCCTGGTTCTACTTCTTCCTATGTATCATCGTATTATACTTATTATTTTGATATGCCCGTGAGTCCTTAGTTTCACCTGTTCATGTATCTACGTTGGTGGGTCATACTATTATTGTGGACCGTGTGTATTGGTCGTGTGTGGTGACCATTGGATGATTGGAGACTAGAGTTGATCTCTTATTACATAGTATGGTTGATTTCGATGTGATTTCAGGTATGGATGGGTTGTCACCATGTTATGCTATTCTGGATTGTCACGCTAAGACCATGATGTTGGCAATGCCGGGGTTTCCAAGGATCGAAGTGGAGAGGTTCTCTGGATTTTGTTCCCAGTAGGATGATTTCATATTTGAAGGCCTAAGGGATGGTTGGGAATGAGTGTTTGTCATATTTGGCCTTTGTGAGGGATGTTGGTGCTGATACTCCTACTATTGATTCTATTCTGTTAGTGCGAGACTTTTCGGATGTGTTTTCTGCAGATTTGCCGAGCACGACACCCAAAAGGGAAATTTATCTTGGTATTAACTTGGTACCGGGCACGCAACCCATTTCTATTCCTTCATATCGTATGGAACCAGTAGAGTTGAAGGAATTGAAAGAGCAGCTTCAGGAGCTTCTTAATAAGGGGTTTAGTAGGCCCAGTGTGTCACCTTGGGGTGCACCGGTTCTGTTTGTGAAGAAGAAGGATGTTATTGTGCGGATGTGCATCAAAACAGGCAGTTGAACAAAGTTACAATCAAGAACAAGTATCCTTTGCCACGCACTGATGATTTATTTATCCAGCTTCAGGGAGTGAGGGTGTTCACGAAGATTGATTTGAGGTTTGGGTATCACCAGTTGAATATTCGGGACTTGGATATTCTAAACACAACATTCAGGACCCGCTATGGTCACTATGAGTTCCCACTGATGTCTTTTGGGTTGACCAATGCCCTATCAACATTCATGCATCTGATAAATAGTGTATTCCATCCATATCTTGATTCGTTTGTCATAGTATTTATTGATGATATCCTGGTGTACTCATATAGCCAGGAGAAGCATGCACAACATTTGAGGATTGTACTACAGCGGTTGAGGGAGGAGAAGTTTTATGCCAAGTTCTCCAAGTGTGAGTTTTGGCTATGTTCGGTGGCGTTCTTGAGGCACGTGGTGTCCAGTGAGGGGATTAAGGTGGATCTAAAGAATATAGAGGTGGTTCCAAGTTGGCACAAACCATCTTAAGCTTATGAGATTTCGGAGTTTTCTCGGTTTGGACGGATATTATCATTGCATCGTGGAGGGTTTCTCGTCCATTGTAGCACCTTTGACCAGGTTGACCTAGAATGGTGTGCCATTCAGTTGGTTAGATGAGTGTAAGGAGAGATTTTAGAAGCTTAAGACTGCCTTGACCACAACTCCAGATCTAGTTTTTTCCTTTTGTGTCGGGTTCTTATAGAGTGTATTGTGATACTTCTCGGATTGGTATTGGGTGTGTCTTAATGCATGAGGGTAGAGTTATTATTTATGCTTCGCGCCAGTTGAAGCCCCATGATAAAAACTACACAGTTCATGATTTGGAGTTGGCAGCCATCGTTCATGCATTGAAGATTTGGAGGCACTATATCTACGGTGTGTCTTGTGAGGTATTTACTGATCATCGGAGTCTCCAACACTTTTTCAAATAAAAGGATCTAAATTTGAGGCAGCGGAGATGGTTGGAGCTGCTAAAGGACTATGATATTACCACTTTGTATCATCCCGGGAAGGCCAATGTGGTGGCCGATGAGAATGTATAGACTTGCATTTATTCCTGTTAATGAGAGACCTCTTACATCAGAGGTTCAGGCCTTGGCCAATCGGTTCATGAGGTTAGATGTTTCGGACCCCAGTCGGTTTATGGCTTGTGTGGTTTCTCGGTCTTCTTTATATGATCGCATCAGAGAGAGTCAGTATGATGATCCCCATTTTCTTGTCCTTAAGGACACGGTTCAACACAGTGATGCCAAAGAGGTTACTATTAGGGATGATGGGTTGTTGCGGATGCAGAGTTGGATTTATGTGCCCAATGTAAATGGGCTAGGTGAGTTTATTCTTGAGGAGACCCACAATTTGCGGTGTTCCATTCATCCCGGTGCCGCAAAGATGTATCAGAATTTGAGGTAGCACTATTGGTGGGGGAGGATGAAGAAAGATATAATGGGGTTTGTAGCTCGGTGCCTTAATTGTCAGCATGTGAAGTACGAGCATCAGAGATCGGGCTGATTACTTCATAGGCTTGAGATTCTAGAGTGGAAATGGGAGCGTATCACCACGGACTTTGTAGTTGGGCTTCCACGAACTTCGAAGAAGTTTGATGTTATTTGGGTGATTGTGGATCGGTTGACCAAGTCCACGCATTTCATTCCAGTCGGAACTACCTATTCTTCGAAGTGGTTGGCTGAGATCTACATTTGCGAGATTGTTCACCTTCACGGTGTGACGGTGTCCATCATTTCAGATAGTGGCACACAATTTACATCGCACTTTTGGAGAGAAGTACAGTGAGAGTTAGGCACACAGGTTGCATTGAGTACAACAATCCACCCTCAGACGGATGGTCAGTCCGAGCACACTATTCAATATTGTAGGATATCTACGCCCTTATGTCTTGGATTTCGAGGGTTCTTGGGATTAGTTTCTTCCACTTGTAGAGTTTGCCTACAACAACAGCTACCAATCGAGCTTTCAGATGGCTCCTTATGAGGCTTTGTATGGGAGACGGTGTCAGTCTTAGGTGGGTTGGTTTGAGACGGTGAGGCTAGGCTATTGGGCACTGACTTGGTTCAGGATGCTTTAGACAAGGTTAAGTTGATTCAGGATCGGCTTTACATGGCGCAGTCTAGACACAAGAGCTATGCTGATTGGAAGGTTCATAATGTTGCTTACATGGTAGGGGAGAAAGTACTACTCAGAGTTTCGCCCATGAAGGGTGTTATAAGGTTCGGGAAGAAGTGCAAGTTGAGCCCTCGATATATTGGGCCTTATGAGGTGCTTGAGAGGATTGGAGAGGTGGCTTATAGGCTTGCATTACCGCCTAGTCTATTGAGTGTTCATCCAGTGTCGGCAATCCATCTCATTTTTTAGACTTCAACATGGTTCAGTTGGATGGTGATTAAACTAATGATGTGGAGTCGGTGGCCATTTTGGATCGGCATGTTTGAAAGTAGAGGTCAAAGAACATAGATTTAGTGAAGGTGAAGTGGAGAGGCCAGCTAGCCGAAGAGGCCACTTGGGAGACCGGGCGGGATATGCGGAGATGATATCCATGCCTATTTGAGACTCCAGGTATGATTCTAGACCCGTTCGAGGACGAACGTTTGTTTAAGAGGGGAAGGATGTAACGACCCAGCCAATTGTTTTGAGTGTTGTAGCCCTGTCCCCCATTTATTGGTTATTCTGTGCTCAATTGTTGTTATGTGACTTGCCGGGGTGGTTGGTTCGGTTCTGGGGATGATTCAAAATGAATTAGGACACTTAGTCCCAAGGTTGGAAATTTAAATTGAAAAAGTTGATTGTATGTTGACTTATGTGTAAATGACTCAGGAATGGAGTTATGATGGTTCTGATAGCTCCGTAGGGTGATTCTGGACTTAAGAGTGTGTTTGGATATTGATTTGGAGGTCCGTAGGTGATTTTGGCTTGATATGGTGAAAGTTGGAAAAATGGAAGTTTGGAGAGTTGAGAAGTTTTACATAGAGTTGGCTTTGTGGTTACCGGGCTCGGATTTTGGTTTCGAAAGTTGGAATAGGTCCGTTGTGTCATTTATGACTTGTGTGCAAAATTTGAGGTCAATCGGAGATTTTAAAAGGTAGAAGTTCATAAGTTCATTAGGCTTGAATTGATGCGCGATTGGTGGTTTTAGTGTTATTTGATGTGATTTGACGCTTCGAGCGAGTCCGTATGATGTTTTAGAACTTGTTGGTATGTTTGGTCCCGGGGGCCTCGAGTGTGATTCAGACCATGTTCTGCGTATTTCGGAACTTGAAGACTGCTGATTTTTGCTGGTGCTGGTTTCCTTATATGCGATCGCGATCGCGAAGAGGAACCACTGGGCAGCAGTGTTAAATACCAAAATAGAGGGTTTGAACCCATTTTTTATATTTTGAGCTAGAGACCTTGGATTTGGACGATTCTTGAAGGGATTTTCAATGAGTGGATTAGGGTAAGTGATTCTAACTCGGATTTGGTTAAATTACATGAATCTATCATTGTTTTTATCATTTAATTAGTGTTTTGGGTTGGAAAAATTGGGAAAAATTGTAGAAACTTCATAGGCTTTAATTTGAGGATTTGAAGGTCGAGTCATGATCGGAATTGAGGAATTTTGATACGGTTTGACTCGTGGTGGAATGGGTGTTCGGATTTTGTTAATTTTGTTGGATTTTGAGACGTGGAACCGTGGTTGACTTTTGACTTTTGCTTAAGAACTTAGCTTTTTCATATGGAATTGATTTCTACAATTTGTGTTGATTGTATCGAGATGTTTGTAACCAGATTCGAGGCGTTTGGAGGCCGAATAGCAAGGCAATGGCTTATTGGAGTAGATATTTGCACGGTTTGAGGTAAGTAACACGTCTAAACTTTTGTTCTAAGGGTATGAATCCCTGAATTACGTGTTATACGGTTGGCGTTGAGGTGACGCACATGCTAGATGACGGGCGTGTGGGCATGCACCATAATAATTGTGACTTGGTCAATTCTCTAGAACTGTGTAGTCAAATAATTTTGTCATTATCCATATATTCTCCACGTGGTAGAGAAATTGAGCTGTGACTCATGTTAGAAATCATGCTTATGCTATATGCCGGTATTGTTAAGACCCACAAAGGTCGTGTAGCTATTGAATTACTTGCTTAATTTGAAATTATGTACTCAGTCATATCTATCATTTTCATATCATATCTCAGTCTTTGTTTCCATATATTGATACATCATATCATTTATTGTTTGGGTTGAATGTCATGATATCCCTGAGCCCAAGAGACTGGAGAGATGGATGACTGAGTGAGGCCGAGGTCCTGATTGTGAGAATATTTATGGTATCGGGATGCACACCGCCACAGGCTTTATTGATTCATAACATGATTGGCATATTTTAGCGCTTGGGAAGGATCTGTTGCTCCGGAGTCGGACTTACCAGCAGTGAGCGCAGTTACCTACTTAGTGCAAGCGTGAAAGCCGAGCAATTAGAAGGACTGAGTGACTATGAGGACTGAATGACTCCGAGGATTGGGTGAATGGGAGGATAGAGTGAATTGATACTCCGAGAGTATGCATATGATTTTTATCACTGCGTTGCATTACAGTTGGCATGCATAATTGACATGTGGATATAGAGATGTGTCATTCCTCATTTCAGTCACACTTGGAATAATTTATCTGTTTTGAGCTTAAACTGTTGAACTTGAAAGCATCTCTACATTTTTGTACTATTAATTTATGTATTTGGATTATACCTCTTAAGCTCGTCACTGCGTTCAACCCAAGATTAGTTTTGTTACTTATTGAGTACATTGGGTCGATTGTACTCATACTACACTCGCACTTCTTGTGCAGATCCAGGTACGGCGGCTGCTAGCTTTTGGAGCTTTATGTATTGGAGACTATCGAGGTAGCTGCCTTGGCGTCCGCAGACCTTGACTCTCCTTCTTTTCATTTACTTTTACTGTTCTATTTTATAGAAAGTGTTTTTAGCAGTCAGACTATGTTGTCATTTAGATGCTCATGTACTCAGTGACACCCGGATTTTGGGAGAATATTGTATTGAGTCGCGGTATTTTCGTATTAGTATTAATGAGATTTTGCTCTTAAGCTTCTTTTATTATGTTTTCAAACTTAAAGATGTGTGGTGTATTGTGATTGTCGGCTTGCCTAGTTTTGCGATAGGCGCCATGACGACATATGAGATTTGGGTCGTGACAAGTTGGTATCAAAGCCTAGGTTACCCAGGTCTCACGAGTCATGAGCAGGTTTAGTAGAGTCTTGCGGATCAGTACGGAGACATCTATACTTATCTTCGAGAGGTTGTCGAAACATTAGGAAAACTTCAATTTCTTGTATTTTTGTCGTGCGAATTTATTGATTCTGGAAACTAAACTTATGTTATTCTATTCTCTTACAGATGGTGAGGACACGAGCTACCGGATCTATAGGACGGCCACCAATACCACCAGCAAGGGCCACGAGAGGCCAGGGCCGCATTAGAGCTGAGGTGCAACTCGTACAACAGCTAGAGCAGCACCTATAGACCCACTAGTTGCTCCAACTCAGGAGCATATTTTAGATGTGGTTGATCTGGTGGGACCAGCTCAGGCACTAGCTATGCCCATTGTGATTCCAGGCCTACAGGAGGCTCTAGCTCAGAATATTCACTATTTTCACTAGCCTTGCTTAGGAGGTTTCAATTCTGGTAGCACCAGCCACTTCTCATGCCGGGGGAGGTGCTCAGACTCCTGCCGCCCGTACTATAGATTAGGAGATGTAGGGACTTCAGACATCGAGGGTACTACCAGCCCTACCGGTTATAGTTGCACAGGCCCAGGTGGGTACCGTTATGAGTGATGAGGAGCAAAAGACACTAGAGGGGTTTGGGAGGCTCAAGCCTCCATCATTCAGTGGGGCTGAGTCAGAGGATGCCCAAGACTTTTTGGATAGGTGCCAGTGGATTCTTCGCACAGTGGGTATTCTGGAGACTAGTGTGGTCTCATTTACTACTTTTCAGCTGATGGGGACAGCCTTTAGATGGTGGGAGGCCTATGAGTGGAGCAGGCCAGCCGATACAACACCACTCTCGTGGAACGAGTTCTCCAATCTCTTCTTGGAGAAGTTTGTGCCACCGACTTGCAAGGATGAGTTATGAAGGTAGTTTGAGCAGCTACGCCAGAAGGGAATGTCCTAGACCCAGTATGAGATGAGATTTTTCATATTTGGCTTGTCACACGATCTGGTTAGTTCCCACAGAGAGGGAGAGGATTCAGAGGTTCATTGATGGCCTCAGCTATGGGTTGCATTTTGTCATGACTCGGGAGAATGCATCAAGTGCTAGGTTTGACGAGGTGGTTGATATTGCTTGACTGCAAGAGCTGGTCCATAGTCAGGGGTGTGAGGAGATGGAGTCCAAGAAGCCTCATGGTTCGGGTGGTTTCAGTGGTGTTCCTTATGGGGGAAGGTCCTACCACAACAGGGGTCATCCTTACAAGCCCGCTCAGATGGCTCGTCCCATTCATTGTGGTGTATCAACTAGCCATGGTTATTATAGTGCTTGTCTGGGTCAGTCATCTCCCAGTTCTCTCCCAGCTAGGAGTTCACCCCATGATCCATCGGTTTAGGGTTCATCTGTGCCAGGACCTTCTAGCAGTTATTCTAGTTCTCGGGTCCCGATTAAGTCCCCACCACCAGCGGGGAGCTGATTCTAGTGCGGGGAGTTTGGGCATGTATGGAGACCGTGTTCCCGTTGCTTTGGAGGTCCAGTTCAGCAGAGGGGTCAGGTCATGACTTCTGCTCTAGTTACTTCACCACCCACCTAGCTTGGTGAGGCTCAGGTAGCTAAAGGTCACCTTAGAGGGAGAGGCCGATCAGGTGGCGGTCAGGCTCGATTCTATGCTATTCTTGCCAAGCTAGAAGTCGTTGCTTCAGTCGCGATGATCACATGTATTGTTTCAGTGTTCCACAGGGATGCCTCCACATTATTTTACCCTTGTTCTACTTATTCCTATGTATCATCCTATTTTACTTGTTATTTTGATATGCCTGTGAGTCCTTAGTTTCACTTGTTCATGTATCTATACTGGTGGGCAATACCATTGTTGTGGACCGTATGTATTGGTCATGTGTGGTGACCATTGGAGTATTGGAGACTAGATTTGATCTCTTATTACTTAGTATGGTTTATTTCGACGTGATTTTGGGTATAGATTGGTTTTCTCCATGTTATGCTATTCTGGATTATCACGCTAATACTGTGACGTTGGCGATGCCAGGGTTGCCAAGGATCGAGTGGAGAGGTTCTTTGGATTATGTTCCCAATAGAGTGATTTCATATTTGAAAGCCCAACGGATGGTTGGGAAAGGTTGTTTGTCATATTTGGCCTTTTGTGAGGGATGTTGGTGGTGATACTCCTACTATTGATTCTGTTCCAATAGTGCGAGACTTTTCAGATGTGTTTTCTGCAAACATGTCGGGAATGCCACCCGACAGGGATATTGATTTTGGTATTGACTTGGTACCGGGCACACAACCTTTTTCTATTCCTCTGTATCGTATGGCACCAACAGAGTTGAAGGAATTGAAAGAGCAGCTTCAGGAGCTTCTTGATAAAGGGTTTATTAGGTCTAGTATATCACCTTGGGGTGCACCGGTTCTATTTGTGAAGAATAAGGATGGTACTATACAGATGTGCATTGACTATAGGTAGTTGAACAAAGTTATAATCAAGAACAAGTATCATTTGTCGCACACTGATGATTTATTTGACCAGCTTCAAGGAGTGAGGGTGTTCTCTAAGATTTATTTGAGGTTTGGGTATCACCAATTGAAGATTCGGGACTCAAATATTCTGAAGACGACATTCATGACCCGCTATGGTCACCATGAGTTCCTTATGATGTCTTTTGAGCTGACTAACGCCCCAGCAGCATTCATGCATATGATGAACAGTGTATTCCAGCCATATCTTGATTCGTTTGTCATAGTATTTACTGTTGATATCCTGGTGTACTCACGTAGCCAGGAGGAGCATGCACAACATTTGAGGATTGTGCTACAGCGGTTGAAGGGGGAGAAACTTTATGCCAAGTTCTCCAAGTGTGAGTTTTGGCTCAGTTCGGTGGTGTTCTTGGGGCACGTGGTGTCTAGTAGGGGGATTAAGGTGGATCCAAAGAAGATATAGGCGATTCAGAGGTGGCCCAGACCGTGTTCAACTATTAAGATTCGGAGTTTTCTCGACTTGCCTGAATATTATCATTGCTTCGTGGAGGATTTATCGTCCATTTCAGCGCCTTTGATCAGGTTGACCTAGAAGGGTGAACCATTCAGGTGGTCAGATGAGTGTGAGGAGATCTTTCAGATGCTCAAGACTGCCATGACCACAACTCCAGTTTTAGTTTTGCCTTTAGCGTCGGGTTCTTATACAGTGTATTGTGATGCTTCTCGGATTGGTATTGGGTGTGTCTTTATGCATGAGAGTAGAGTGATAGCTTATGCTTCACGCCAGTTAAAACCCCATGAGAAGAACTACACTGTTCATGATTTGGATTTGCCAACCATCGTTCATGCATTGAAGATTTGGAGGCATTATCTTTGCGGTGTGTCCTATGAGGTATTTATGGATCATCGGAGTCTTCAGCACTTGTTCAAATAAAAGGATATAAAGTTAAGGCAGCGGAGACAGTTCGAGCTACTAAAGGACTATGATATTACCATTTGGTATCATCTCAGGAAGGCCAATGTGTTGTCCGATGCCTTGACTAGAATGGCGGTGATTATGGGTACCTTGCATTTATTCATGTTGGTGAGAGACCGCTTGCATCAGATGTTCAGACCTTGGCCAATCAGTTCGTGAGGTTAGATGTTTCGGATCCTGGTTGGGTTCTAGCTTGTGGGGTTTCTCGGTCTTTCTTATATGATCGCACCAAAGAGAGTTGGTATGATGATCCTCATTTGCTTGTCTTTAACGACACGGTGATGCCAAAGAGGTTACTATTAGGGATTATGGGGTGTTGTGGATGCAGGGTCGGATTTGTATGCCCAATATAGATGGGCTACGTGAGTTGATTCTTGAGAAGGCCCATATTTTGCGGTATTCCATTCATCAGGGTGCCACAAAGATGTATCAGAACTTGAGGCAAGACTATTGGTGGAGAAGGATGAAGAAAGATATAACGAGGTTTGTAGCTCGGTGCCTTAATTGTCAGCAGGTGAAGTACGAGCATCTAAGACCGGGCGGATTGCTTCAGAGGCTTAAGATTCCATAGTGGAAATGGAAGTGTATCACCATGAACTTCGTAGTTGGCTCCCACGGACTTCGAGGAAGTTTGATGCTATTTGGGTGATTGTGGATCGGTTGACCAAGTCTGCGCATTTCATTCAAGTCGGAACTACCTATTCTTCGGACAGTTGGCTGAGATCTACATTCGCAAGATTGTTTGCCTTCATGGTGTGTCGGTGTCCATCATTTCACATCAGGGTACACAAATTACATCGCACTTTTGGAGAGCATTGCAGGGGGAGTTAGGCACACGGGTTGAGTTGAGTACATCATTCTACCCTCAGATGAATGGTCAGTCCGAGCCCACTATTCAGTATTGGATGATATGCTACGCGCTTGTGTCATGGGTTTTGGGGGTTCTAAGGATCAGTTTCTGTCACTTGCAGAGTTTGCATACAACAACAGCTACCAATCGAGAATTCAGATGACTCCGTATGAGGCTTTGTATGGGAGACGGTGTCAGTCTTCGGTGTGTTGGTTTGATCCTGGTGAGGCTAGGATATTGGGTACTGACTTGGTTCAGGATGCTTTGGACAAGGTTAAGTTAATTCAGGATCGACTTCACATGGCGTAGTCTAGATAGAAGAGCTACGCTGATTGGAAGGTTCGTGATGTTGCTTACATGGTGGGGGAGAAAGTACTACTCAGAGTTTCTCCCATGAAGGGTGTTATGAGGTTCGGGAAGAAATTAAAGTTGAGCCCTCAGTATATTGGGCTTTTTCAGGTGCTTGAGAGGATTGGAGAGGTGGCTTATAGGCTTGCATTACCGCCTAGTCTATCGAGTGTTCATCCAGTGTTTTATGTTTCCATACTCCGTAAGTATGTCGGCAATTAGTCTCATGATTTGGACTTCAGCTCGGTGAAGTTGGATAGTGATTAGACTTATGATGTGGAGTCGGTGGCTATTTTGGATCGACATGTTCGAAAGTTGAGGTCAAAGAACATAGCTTCAGTGAAGGTGCAGTGGATAGGCCAGCCAGTCGAGGAGGCTACTTGGGAGACCGAGCGGGAGATGTGGAGAAGATATCCATGCCTATTTGAGACTCCATGTATGAAACTAGACCCATTCGAGGACAAAAGTTTGTTTAAGAAGGGGAGTATGTAATGATCCGGCTGATCGTTTTGAGTGTTGCAACCCTGTTCCCCCATTTATTTCTTATTTTGTGCTCAATTGTTGTTTTGTGACTTGTCAGAGTGGTTGGTTCGGTTTCGGGGATGATTTGGAATGAATTAGGAGACTTAGTCCTAAGGTTGGAAGCTTAAATTGAAAGAGTTGACCGGATGTTGATTTGTGTAAATGACTCCGTAATGGAGTTGTGATGGTTCTGGTAGCTCCGTAGGGTATTTTGGACTTACGAGTGTGTTCGGATATTGATTTGGAGGTTCGTAGGTGATTTTGGCTTGAATTGGCGAAAGTTGGAAAAATGGAAGTTTGGAGAGTTGAGAAGTTTGACCAAGAGTTGACTTTGTGGTTACCGAGCTCAGAATTTGGTTTCGGAAGTTGGAATAGGTCCGTTGTGTCATTTATGACTTGTGTACAAAATTTGAGGTGAATCGAAGTTGGTTTGGTATGCTTCGGTATTATTTTTGAAAGGTAGAAGTTCATAAGTTCATTAGGCTTGAATTGATGCGTGATTCGTTGTTTTAGTGTCGTTTGATGTGATTTGACGCTTCGAGCAAGTTCATATGATGTTTTAGGACTTGTTGGTATGTTTGGTTGAGGTCCCGTGGACCTCCGGTGTGATTCAGACCATGTTCGGCGCATTTCGAAACTTGAAGACTACTGATTTTTGCTGGTGCTGGTTTCCTTATATGCGATCGCGAGAGGAGTATCGCGATCGCGAAGTGGAACCACTGGGTAGCAGTGTTAAATACCAAAATCGAGGGTGTGAACCCATTTTTCATATTTTGAGCTAGAGACCTCGGATTTGAACGATTCTTGAAGGGATTTTCAATGAGTTGACTGGGATGGGTGATTCTAACTAAGATTTGGTTAAATTACATGAATCTATCATTGTTTTTATCATTTAATTATTGTTTTGGGTTGGAAAAATTGGGTAAAATTATAAAAACTTCATAGGCTTTAATTTGAGGATTTGAAGGTCGAGTTGCAATCGGATTTGAGTAATTTTGATATGGTTGGACTCGTAGGGGAATGGGTGTTCGAATTTTGTTGGATTCTAAGATGTGGACTAGGGGTTGACTTTTTGACTTTTGCTTAAGAACTTAGCTTTTTGATACGGAAATGATTCCTATAGCTTGTGTTGATTGTATCTAGTTGTTTGTGGCTAGCTTCGAGGCGTTTGGAGGCCGGATAGTGAGGCAAGGGATTATTGGAGTAGAGATTTGCACGATTTTGAGGTAAGTACTACTTCTAAACTTGGTTCTAAGGGTATGAATCCCTGAATTACGTGTTATGTGGTTGGCATTGAGGTGATGCACATACTAGGTGACGGGCGTGTGGGCGTGCACCGTAGGAATTATGACTCGGTTGATTCCATGAAACTGTGTAGTAAAATAATCTTGTCATTATCTATATATTCTCCATGTGTTAGAGAAATTGAGTTGTGACTCATGTTAGAAATCATGCTTAGGCTATATCCCGACACTGTTGGTACCCATAGAGGTCGTGTTGCTGTTGAATTACTTGCTTAATTTGAAATTATGTACTTAGTCACATCTATCATTTGCATATCATATCTCAGTCTCTGTTGCCATATATTGATACATCATATCATCATTGTTTGGGCTGATTGTCATGATATTTGTGAGCCCAAGAGACTAAAGAGATTGATGACTGAGTGATGTCGAGGGCCTGATTTTGAGGATATTTATGGGATCAGGCTATACGCCGCAACAAGATTTATTGATTCATGCCATGATTGGCTTATTTTAGCACTTGGTCAGGATCCGCCGCTCCGGAGTGTGACTTACCAGCAGTGAGTACAAGTACCTACTGAGTGCCAGTGCCAGTGCCAAACGATTGGGAAGACTAAGTGACTATGAGGAATGAGTAATTGTAAGGATTGAGTGAATGGGAGGACTGAGTGAATTGATACTCTAAGAGTGTGCATATGATTTTTATCATTGTGTTGCATTACAGCCGGCATGCATAATTGACATTTAGATATAGAGATGTATCATTCCTCATTTCAGTCACACTAGGGATAATTTATCTGTTTTGAGCTTAAACTGTTGAACCTAAAAGTATGTCTACAATTCTGTACTATTAAATTCTGTATTTGGATTGTACCTGTTAAGCTCGTCACTGCTTTCAGCCCAAGATTAGTTTTGTTACTTATTGAGTATATTGGGTCGATTGTACTCATACTACGCTCTACACTTCGTGTTTAGATCCAAGTATTTTCGGGTATGGCGGCTGCTAGCTTTTGGGGCTTTATCTGTTGGAGACTATCGAGGTAGCTGCCTTGGCGTCCGCAGACCTTGACTCTCCTTCTTTTCATTTACTTGTAATGTTCTATCTTCTAGACATTGATTTTACCAATGAGACTATGTTTTTATTTAGATGCTCATGTACTCAGTGACACCCGGATTTTGGGGGAATATTGTATTGAGTCGCGATATTTTCGTATCAGTATTTATGAGATTTTACTCTTAAGCTTATTTTATTATATTTTCAAACTTAAAGATGCGTGATTTATTATGATTGTCGGCTTGCCTAGTTTTGCGATTGGCGCCATCACGACATATGAGATTTGGGTCGTGACACGGAATGCCACCCTCGAAATCATGATGGCACCTAAAATTTCACTTGCTAGGCAAGCCAACATTATCCACATTATTTAACCCATATTACCAGTTCAAAATTAAACATTAACAATAATAAGCGTAATAGTCTAAAATAGTGTTATGTAATACTGGATAACGATGTCTAAACATAACACAGAATTTGGAGTCACGAATACATGAGCATCTAGAGTGCTACAAATAAAGTCTGAACAAAATATAACTGTTTTGAAGCTAAATAAACAGAAATGATAGAATAGAAAGGGACTTCAGGGCTGCGGACACCATGTAACTATACCTCAAATCTCCACAAGTAGCTGAAATCCGAGAAGTCTCACTACGTGTAGCTGGGATCAACTATGGTATCTGCCCAAGAAGTGCAGAAGTGTAGTATGAGTACAACCGAACCCATGTAACCTGTAAGTGCCGAGCCTAACCTTGACGAAATAGTGACGAGGCTAAGGCAGGTCACTCACGAATAAACTATGCAAAATAATAATAACAGGAGAAAAAAAGAATAGAATAAAGCAATAAACTCATGAGACGAATCCGAAAACCAACTACCAGTGAATTCAGAATAAAAAAACCTCAAGTCTCATATTACAATACCAAGAATGACTCTACAATCTGAAACTAGTACAATACCACATATCAAATCTGTTGCGGCGCGCAACCCGATCCCACTATATCATCATCCGCTCATATCATTATCCAGTCTTATTAATTCTTATCATTTTAATATTGTTCAATACTGTTGCGCTGTGTAACCCGTTTCCCAAACAATTTTAAACCATTTAACTCAAATAACTCAACAACAATACTTGCAAAATATCGACACAGAGGGGTGAAATGTACCAATAATAAAGAATCAGAGAATAAATGAAGAAAGCCCAACATCTCGGAATCTCAAACAATAAAAACAGGTAAAAAATAAGTGACAATTAAAGCAAATTGAAACAAGTAGCAAATAAGCAGCAATCGCATGGGAAATGAACAAATCACGGCAAGTAGCAGTTAAAAAACAATTAACAAATATTACATAGATGTCAATTAAAACATGTAATAGTTAAAGCATATAACACGAAATAACATGGAACAAATAAAAATATGGAAGTAATTAAATACTTCAACCCCGCATGATAAATCTCGTGACGGCGCATATACACTCGTCACCTTGCATATACATTGTTTCCTCCCATTATACACATAACAGATAATTCAAGTCCTAATTCCCTCGAGTCAAGGATTGACACCACACTTATTTCGTGGCTCGTTCTGCAACCAAATCAAGGCACAACCACGGCCTTTCCTTTAGAATTGGCCTCCAAACCAATATAGTTCAAATAATTCAAGTTAGGCATTAGAAACTACCCACGAGTGAAAAGGATTTAATCTTTAATGATTTCAAAAAAAGTCAAGAGAAGTTAACCCCGGTCCTGCTTGGTCAAAATCCGATATTCAGACCAAAACTCAATTATCCATTCACCCCCGAGCCTGGTTAAGTGATTAGTTTCGAAATCCGACCTCAATTTGATGTCTAAATCTCAATTTCTCAAAATCCCCAATTTCTACGAAAATCCCTAATTTCTACCATGAAAACGCTTTAGATTAAAGGTTCAAATCAATGGGTGTTTATGAAAATATAAGGAAACAAGTTAAAATCTACTAATCAATGAAGTGGAGATGAAAAACCTCTTCAAAATCGCTTCTAGGCCGAGCTCAAACATGAAAATGGTGAAAAATTACTTAAATCCCAACTTTTGGAATTTTAAATCTCTAGGCGTCAGGTGTTCTTTGCGTTCGCGAAGTACCTGACGCGATCGCGATGCACAACAACCAAACATGTCTACTCGTTAGTGATGTAACCATCGCGTTCGCAAAGTCTTAACCCCCCCCCCCCCCCCGGCCTTCGCGTTCGTGAGCCAAGGCTCGTGTTCGCGTTGAATTACTGCCCAGCTTGCCCCTAGATCCCATAACACATCACATTCACGAGGGAACGATCGCGTTCGTGAAGGGTAAGCCCTCCTCTGCTTCACGTTCATGACCGCTTCACTGCGTTTGCATAGAATAAATCCGCCTCCAACCCAACTTCCCCTTCGCGATCGCAAAGCAAAAGACATCAGACACCAGGAACATTCGGAAACCAACAACTTTCAAAGTCCAAAATGGTATGTAGCCTATCCAAAACACACCAGAGCCCCTCGAGCTCCAAACCAAACCTGCACACAAGTATAATAACATCATACGAACTCGCTCGCGCGATCAAAATACCAAAATAATACCTAGAACTACGAATCGGACATAAAAATGCATGAAATTTTTAGAGAAACTCAAGAACTAAAAATCACAACGGAGCGTCTGAATCCAATAAAACCAACTCTGTTTTACACCAAATTTTGCAGACAAGTTTCAAATAGAAAAATGGACATATACCAAGTCTCATAACCAAAATCTGAACGCGGTAGCCATAAAGTCAACCTACGGTCAAACCTAGGAAATTTTTAAACCTTCAAGTTACTAGCTTTCGACAAATAAAGTCAAATCAAATTAGAAACTTTTGAATTCAATTGTGGGAATATGTCCAAGTCCAAAATCACAATACAGACCCATCTGAATCGTCAAAATATTGATCCTGGGTCGTTTACGCAAAATATTGACCGTAGTCAACTCAAGTTATTTTTAAAGCCAAAAATCATATTTTTTTCAAATTTTCACAAAAACTCTTTCCGAAACACACGAAATGTGCAAGAAATTCAAAAAATAATAAATGGAGCTAATAAAGGTCTCGGAACACGAAAATAAGGTCACAAGACACACGATTAGCCTAACTCAATTTTGATTAAATTCCACTAATCTATCATTGATTTCATTATGTAATTAGGGATTTGGGGAGGAAAAATTGGGGAAAAAGTGTAAAAATTCTTAGACTAAATTTTTGAGTTTTGAAAGACGAAATGAGGTCGGATTTGAATAATTCTTGTATGATTGGACTCAATATCGAATGGGTGTTCGATTTTTGTAATTTTGGTCGGGTTCCGAGACGCGGGCTGTAACGACCCGACCAGTCGTTTGAGCTCTAGCGCGTCATTCGGCGGTTTGAGGCCTTGAGTAACTTCAATTTATGTATTATGACTTGTATGTGTGGTTGGAATTGAATTTCGGGAAGTTCGAAGTTATCTCGAAAGGAAAATTCTTTATCCGAAAGCTTTAAGCTGGAAGAATTGACTAAGGTTTGACTTTTGAGTAAACGACCTCGAAATCGGGATTTCAAGGTTCCAATAGGTTCGTATGATGATTTTGGACTTGGGTGTATATTCAGATTGAGTATCACGTGGCCCAGAAGTATTTCGGCACTTATTATAGAAAATTAGCATTTTGAAGGTTTTAGAATTTCATATGTTTGATTTTAAGTAAATTTTGGTGTTATCGATGTCCGTTTGGGGTTCCGAGCCTTGGAATAGGTTCGTATCGTGATTTATGACTTGCACGTAAAGTTTACCGTCATTCCGGAATGTTTAAGTATAATTCGGCCGTGTTTGGCGAAGTTTGAATGTTTGAAAGTTTAAAGAAATATTTCGATCGTCAATTTCTAATTTTGGTATTGTTTGATATGGTTTGAGGCTTTGACTAAGTCTGCATCGTGTTTTGGGATGTGTTGGTATGTTAGGATAGAGTCCCAGGGGCCTCGAGTGCGAATCATATTGGAAACGGATCGAGTTTGGACTTTGAAGAATTGCTGATGCAGCTGAGATCTGGTGCAATCGCACCTGCATGGAAAGGGCCGCAGGTGCGAGCTCGCAGAAGCGGCCAAAGGGGTCGCATAAGCGGAGGGGAGTGAGGTTGGCTGGATTCGCAGGTACGAGAAATCCACTGCACATGTGAGCTCCCAATTGCGGGTTGTTTGTCAGAGAAGCGAAATAGGGGAGGGGGAGGTATTTCCGCAGAAGCGAAGGAACGGGCGCAGGTGCACCTTCGCAGGTGCAAAATCTTGCCCGCAGATGCGGAGGAGGGGAGTCCCTAAGCGAACCACAGAAGTGGAATTTCAGCCGCACCTCCGGGACCGCAGATGTGGTCAAGTGACCGCAGGTGCGATGATCGCTGGGCAAAGGGCCTTGATAGGTACGTGGATTTGGCTCATTTTCATTTCATTTCTTCCATGGGAGCCGACCTTGGAGCAATTTTGGAGCATCATTTTCATCATCTATCATGAAATAAGTAATTTCTATAAGTTGTGAGTTAAATATACGAATTTGGGCTTGTAAATACATGATATATTGTGGGAATTTTGGAATTTCAAGAGAAAACCTAAAAATTGGTATTTCGAATTTGACCACGATATTTTAAGTGAAGTTAGGAATAAAATATGTATTTGAGTTCGTAATATTATGGGTAAAGTTTATCTTCGATTATTTTCAAAATCCGGGCACGTTGGCCCGAGGGTTGACTTTATTGACTTTTCGAGCGAAGTTGGGAATTGTTATAAATTAATTAATTATGATGTTGGAGTATATATTTATTGGTTTCATGATTGTTTGACTAGTTCGGATCGATGGGAATTTGGTTTCAGGTATTAGAGAGGCGTTGGAGCCGGTTATGGAACTTCAGAGCGAGGTAAGTCTCTTGTCT
Source organism: Nicotiana tomentosiformis (assembly GCF_000390325.3). Lineage (NCBI taxonomy): Eukaryota > Viridiplantae > Streptophyta > Magnoliopsida > Solanales > Solanaceae > Nicotiana > Nicotiana tomentosiformis. The sequence continues at coordinate 105,287,333 of NC_090819.1, read as the reverse complement.
AACTCTGTGAGGGGGAATTTACCTCGTAAGTGTTATATTCTTATGTGCTACATGTTGTGGGAGCTACGCACGTATGAGGTGACGGGTGTCCGTGCGTATGCTAGAATTCCTGATTATGTCCGGGTAGACTTAGGTTCACGCCATGCTATAACTGTACTATTTGAGTTATCCTTGCTCGCCTAATTCCTTTATTTCGCGTTAGGACTTGAGACTAAACTTGCATTGGGTGATAGACTCACTATTGTAGAGATGTGACAAATTACTTGATAATCCGCAGAATAACTTGCGCTTCCCTTACAAATTTCTCCCGCGTTATGCGTATTCATTGCAAAGTTTTCCTTAAATTTCATAACTAACACGTATATTCGTGAGTAGGGTCAAGAACCCGTTAAAGCTTCTTACTCTAATGGGATCGGAAAGTTCGCTTCGGCAGGATTATGTACCACACTCTAATGGGATCGGGTCGTTCGCCTCGACAGTATAACAAATGCATCTATGGTTCATGCCGCTCGACCCTCGGCAGTGCACACATTATTATGGGATCGGGTAGTACGCCTCAGCATTTCTATAAATACTCTTATGGGATCGGGTTGTTCGCCTCGGCAGCGTCTTGCATTTATTGTTCAGTGGAGGATCGTACCACGTGCTTAAATTTGTTTACATTGTTTTTACCATGCCTTGTACTTGTTTACTTTCTATTGTACTTGATTTATTAGACCACTAGTAAGTATCGATGTCGACCCCCTCGTCACTACTTCTCCGGGGTTAGGCTAGATACTTACTGGGTACGCGTCGATTTACGTACTCATGTTGCACTCTTTGGGCGCAAAGACGCGGCTATTGTGGGGACTTTATGATGAGGCGCATTCCATGTTACGATGTGCAACATATGAAGTCTCCATCAGAGTTACTTACATTCTCCTGCCTAATTCGTATTCCAGACAGATGTTGTATTCAATTATATTTCTTAGTAGATGCTCATGCACTTGTGACACCAGGTTTTAGGAGTTCCTAGTGGATGTTCATTGTTGTAGTCACGTAATTAATATCACTTTGTCTTGTAATTTATACCTTATACGAAAATTGGTAACGAGGATCACGGGTTTGACCGAGTACCAAATTTTTACTTTATTAATTTAATGGAATTTATGATTTCAAAAATATTATAATGAGTAATTAAGTTAAAAATTCATCGTTGACTTTCCTGACGGCGACGTTAGGCGCCATCACGTCCTATAGGGGATTTTGGATCGTGACAGCTTGGTATCAGAGCTCTAGGTTCACTTGGGTCTCACGAATCATGAGTAAGTCTAGTAGAGTCTTGTGGATAGGTACAGAGACTCATGTACTTATCTTCAAGAGGCTGCAGGGCTGTTAGGAGCAATTCCCTTCTTGATTCCTCATCGTGCGATTTGGTTCCATTAAATCTTATGCCTTCATTTCCTTCGTACTCAATCTTATGAGACGTGGAACACTTATTATCAATTGGGCATCAGGGAGTCGTAGTGGTACTGTAGATGTGGTGCAGGATGTTTCTCCATGTGTATTTGAGAGAGTTATTATCGTTGTCTTGTAGAAGGGGTTCTGTCGCTCCAACCCTGTGAGTATTTCCTATGATGTTGAGGCTATGCACTGATTATTATGGCGTTCATGCATTATATCGCACAGTGATGGTGTAATAGTAGGGTTCTTATTTATGTGTTGAGGCAGTGGATGACTTGAAAGAAGGATTTCTCAGTTCATGGTTTAGAGGTTCAGCATTTAATTCCAGCAGAGGAAAGGCAATTGAACTATGGATGTTTAGGCTTTGGTTGATGGAGTAACGAGACTTGATATTTTTGAGCATAGTAGAATTTTCATTTGTGGTGTGGTGCCGTCATCCTTGTTGGAATGCATTAAGGCTTATGGGTGTTAGAGTCTACTTTGATTTGCCTTCGGGGCAGGGTGTTGTGAAATGGAGACTGAGAAACGGTTGTCAAAGATGGTGGTGTGTAGCAGTTTCAGAATCAAATCGATGTTTCTGATGTTGATGGATAGATAAAGATGATCTTTGAGGAGGCTTAGAGTTGGTAGCAATTTATTTTATCAAGTGCTATAGAGATGGATTTTGCTTTGAGGCAGTATTTGGGCAGCGAAGGTTGAGGGAGGACATGGTGGGAGGTGTCTCACGGTGATTGAATTGCTAGCAGGTCAAGTATAAAAAGCATAGGTCGGGAAGTTGCTTAAAGGAGATGGTTTAACTGAAGTGGGAGTGGCGGAGTAGCATATGGATTATGTGGTAGGATAGCCATATGCCTTGAGAAAGGTTTAGAGCGATTTGGGGATCATGGTGGACAGTGACTAGGTCTACAGATTTTATTTGGAATAGTTGCTATTGTGCTAAGGAAGGTTGAATATGACGGAAAGAAGTTTTCTTGGAATGAAGATGGGTATAAAAGCTTGATTATCGTTAGGGGATGCGACGTGACATCGAGCTTGGAAAATATGATCGGACTTGCAGTTGATGTCAATGGGGAATGAGCAGACTTGTACAGCTGGTAGACGAGCATGGGCTCATGAGGGTTTACTGATTTCATGGTAGTTGTACCCAGTGCAACGTCGTTGGAAGATGTCGGTATGGAATTCCACATGTGAGCTATATCCTGTGAACAGGTTAGCAGTTGCGTGATTTTGATGAAGTTTCTACGAAGAGTTCTACTTACTGCCCAGCAGGAGTTCGAATGAGCGATTGTGACTAACAATTCGGACTGTTCATGAAAAGTTTAACAAGAGACTGCGAGAAATTTAGCAGGCTGACGGTGCGAGATCATGATAATTGAGAAGGAGGAATCCCTGTGGGTTCTAGATTTATGTGATTGTACCTTAAAGCTAAGTGGGGGAGCCCACCGCCTACCACTGGATCGCGTGGTTGTCTACTTGTGCGATTTCTGGTTATCGGTGCATTGGTGGATTATTTATGACTATGGAAAAAACATCATGGGTAATTCGAGCAAAGAACATGATGAATGTGTGCTATATTTTGCCTTATCGATTTAGGTGCAGGTTTTAGAAAGACTTAGAGTTTATGCTTCTTGAGGATGTGTTGTACAAGGAAAGGAATCCATTTGGATGCTTCTTTGGGAGTGTTCATGTGCTAACGAAGCGTTGGAGTTTGATTACATTTAGGACCAGGTCGGAGTGGGTGACTCTCAACAATGGTTTTAGTAGGTTCATGAATTAAAGTGCAGTGTCTAAGGATTTTGGGTTTGTTATGTGGGTAAAGACCGGGATTTTGCAGCAGAGTGTGAAGAATACTTGGGGAATTTTCTATGTCATCATCGGTTCTGCGGGGCCGTATTGGATAAATGGGAGAAATAGTTTCGGATTCGGAGATGGTCTTTCAGAATGGGTGTACCAGTTGGAGGTGCTATTGTGCGCATAAGGAGGGTATGAGATGATTCGTGGGTATTGAGAGGATGTGGTCTTGTTAATTGGGTCACCTGGGATGAGTGTTGTTGGGTTTCGTTATGTTTTTAATGCAGCTATTATTATTTCTAAGGCAAGTCAAGAGTAAATTGAAAGAAGTGGGGTCGGTTAGTAATGGTTTGAATCAGCATGATTGTGAAAATGATCAGTTCCTTCGGCGTGTTAAGTTATACAGGTGGTTTGTGGTTGTACATAGGGGCTTGATAGCCGCCATAATTTGCTTGATTTGGGAGGTATTCGATTCCTATGGACTTGTTGTATAAATGGATCCCAAAAGAGTTATGGTAGTTTAGGCCACGACTTGAGGTTTGTATTTTTTGTGGTTGTGGGAATTAAGTTGCGTGTTGCAATGGTTCTTCTGAAATGCGTTAAGTGAAAAGTTTCTAGCCAATGAAGTGTTTATTCCACTAGTAGTTCAGGGTTTATGATGAATTCTTGTACTTTTGTGTAGCGGCATGATAGGTACAGTGAGCGGCATAGGAATTGGAAGTTGAGGATCAAGATTGTAGCTCGGTGTTGATAAGAATGTCACGAGCTCGGATGGGCAAGGAAGAATTCAGATGCTTAGAGTAAGCTGGCATTATCTTAGTGTCGCCTAAGAATGGTGTTCTGTGGAAGAGGCATTGTGTATTGATTTGCGGATTCGTGATTTGCTTTACAGAATTAGTGTGGTTGGTGGTATGGAGGTGCAGACTTTGCTACCTGGTGTGGAAGGTCGTGGGAGCAAATCCCACAGGAAAATTGTATAAGTGTGACATGTTAGTCACTTGAATGTTAGGGATTGAAACCAAGTATGGAGATTCTGGCACTATCGCTAATGAGAGAGTGTATACCTGAAAGACGCTCTATTCCTTTGGTTGTGGACTGTGTGAGTTGTTCTGGATTTGACAGTTTTTCTTATGTGTCATGAATAGGGTCATTGTGGATTCTCGGAAGGTTATTGGCTCAGTACGGGATGAACGGAATCGATTGGAGGTCCGCTAGTAGATCTAATGTGAATGTATGCTCTACATCAGGTCGGATGTGTTCATTTAGCATAGCACTGTTTATGGAGGATTCTTCGAGTGTTGGATGTTATTCTTGTTGTCAACTATCCTATGTAATACTACATTATGCCAAGTGGGTTGTGAGATGGCTTGATCATGCACACGGGTGTGGTGGTCCTGTGTAGCTTATCGTTATTTCACCTTATTCGAGCTCGAGTTTTGTGGCGCATAGCGCTATCTGTCCTTCCAAAGTCGTATTTATGCATTTGGCGTGCTTGTGGTCGATATTCGGGCATTTCGTAGGTATAGGCACTATGGCTCAATGAATATTTCCTTATTGATTGTTATGAGTGGATCGGGTGGCACGCCGCCACGGGTATGTTGTTTGGATAGGGTTGCACGCCGCAACGGTATCATGTGTGGATCGGGTTGCACGCCGCAATAGTGAGACATTGAGTATGGTTCCCTAAACCTATTTATGTGTATCTTGTTTCTTATAAGGTTTATATCATCGTTTTGGCTGTTTTATTCTTTACGTGGATGGGTAGTTCTTTTCTAGAGTTCGTTCTTCCTTATGTATCATATTCAAGTTGTGGCTTGTTGGCGCACTGATGGTGTCATATGAGATCTTTGGTCAGTGTTTGAGGTGGCTTATTGCCAGAGCAGCTTGTACTGGGTGAGATGAGGTTATTGTACTTGAAACCAGTGCAAGCAGATTTATGTGAGGTATATTAAAGGGAAAATATCACTATTCAGTTCAGAATGAAGTAATTGTCGAGCGGAGAAACTCCGTGAGTTATTGATTTGACGGGTGGTTATGAGTTACTGCGCATCTCTTTCATCGTTGCAGTATAGTGAGGATTAAAACCGGGCTTATATGTGTTATGAGGTATACTACGGGCATCAGGTCAGTGAATTTGCAGTTGTTGTGCCTGGAGGAGGTCGCCTTGGGCAAATGAGTTATGCGGTGCATTGTGTGATGTCAGAATAATTGCATGATCATGTGTGGGTTCAGCGTGTGGAGATTGATACGGTGTTCGTATGTTAGAATCAGGTCTTGTCAAGAAATTCAGAGGTTGGAATTTGGTCCTAAGGCTTGTTGGCTAAATAAAAAGGGAGGATCTTCAGTCTGGCTTGAGCTAATGTATTCACCTGGGTGGTGGCACAAATAGGTGCACAAGGTGTTGAGCAGTGATTTTGGGGCAACTCCGTAGCAGTTCTCAGCACGTTCAAGGACGATCCTATGCTTAAGTGGGGGAGAATGTAATGACCCGACTGGTCATTTCGAGCTCTAGCGTGTTGTTCGGCGGTTTAAGGCCTTGAGTAGCTTCACTTTGTGTATTATGACTTGTACGCATGGTCGGCATTGAAATTCGGAAAGTTCAGAATTATCTCGGAAGGAAAATTCTCTATCTGGAAGCTTTAAGTTGGAAGAGTTGACTAAGGTTTGACTTTTGGGTAAACGACCTCGGAATCGGGATTTGAAGATTCCAATAGGTTCGTATGATGATTTCGGACTTGGGCATATGTTCAGGTTAAGTATCAGGTGGTCCGGATGCATTTCGGCGCTTATTGTAGAAAATTGGCATTTTGAAGGTTTTAGAATTTCATAAGTTTGATTTGAAGTGAATTTTGGTGTTATCGATGTCCGTTTGGGGTTCTATGCCATAAAATAGGTTTGTATCGTGATTTGTAACTTTCACGTAAATTTTGGCATCATTCCGGAATGTTTAAATATAATTCGGACAGGTTCGACGAAGTTTGAATGTTTGAAAGTTTAAAGAAAGGCTTCGGTCGTCAATTCATCATTTTGATGCTGTTTTACTTGGTTTGAGGCTTGGACTAAGTCCGCATCATGTTTTGGGATGTGTTGGTATGTTTGGATGGGGTCCTGGGGGCCTCGGGAGCGAATCAAATTGGAAACGGATCGAGTGTGGACTAGGAAGAATTGTTGGGGCAGAGGAGTTCTTGTGCAATCGCACCTGCGTGGAAAGGGCCGCAGGTGCGAGCTCGCAGAAGCGTCCAAAGGGGTCGCAAAAGCAGAGGGGAGTGAGGTTGGCTGGATTGGTATGTACGAGGAATCCATCGCATCTGCGAGCTCATAGGTGCAGGCTGTTGGTCGCAGAAACAAAATAGGGGAAAGGGAGGTATTTCCGCAGAAGCGGAGGAACGGGAGCAGGTGCGCCTTCACAGGTGCGAAAGCTTGCCCGCAGATGCGGAGGAGGGAAGGCCTTTAGGGAACCGCATAAACGAATTTTTGGCCGCACCTGCGGGACCGCAGGTTCGATAATCGCAGGGCAGAGGGCCTTGATAAGTTCGTGGGTTTGGCTCATTTTCATTTCATTTCTTCCATGGGAGCCATCCTTAGAGCAATTTTGGAGCGTCATTATGTACCACACTCTTATGGGAGCCGGTTGTTCTCCTCGACAGTATAATAGATGCATCTATGGTTCGTGTCGCTCGATCCTCGGCAGTGCACACATTATTATGGGATCGGACCGTTCGCCTCAGCAGCGTCGTGCAAAATATTTGGCAAGAAGCCATCGTATCCGTGAGTTTTTCGGATTTGAGTTGTGACGATCTATCCGGTGGGGACCATTTTCCATATATACTCCGGTTGAGGAGGTGACCGATAATTGAGGGCTTGCATTTGCTGTTCAGAGGAGGATCGTACCACATGCTTAAATTTGTTTACACTATTTTTACCATGCCTCATACTTGTTTACTTTCTTTTGTACTTCGGCCCCCTCGTCACTACTTCTCCAGGGCTAGGCTAGATACTTATTAGGTATGCGTCATTTACTTTCTATTAATAAAGTCTCCAGACAGATACTGTATTTAATTATATTTCTTAGTATAGGCTCATGCACTTGTGACACCGGATTTTGGGGGTTCCTAGTGAATGTTCATTATTGTAGTCAAGTAATTATTATCAGTTTATCTTGTAATTTATACCTTATACGTAAATTGGTAAAGAGGATCACGGGTTTGTGTCACGACCCCAATTTTCCTCCGTAGGATTTCGCGATGGCACCTAGTCTCTAAGACTAGGTAAGCCTAACAATTATGTGGAATAACTAAATATAAAGCTGAAACTCAACCTCAACATCTGAAATAAATAAGAATTGAGATTTTAAATAGTTACAACTCCCAAAACCCAGTGGAAATAAGTCACGAGCTCCAAAGAGAAAAATACTAAATATCTCTATACATCAGAGTCTAATAGGAATGAGGAAAACAACATAATAAAGATAGAGACAGCACTCCGAGGTCTGCGGACGATGGCAGACGTACCTTAAAGTCTCCACGTACGAGCTAGCTCACTGGTACATGGTCTAGTAAGCAGTACCTGGATCTGCACAAAAAGTTTGTAGAAGTGTGATATGAGTACACCACAACGGTACCCAATAAGTGCCAAGCCTAACCTCAGTAGAGTAGTGACGAGGTCAGGTCAGGGCCCTACTGGAAATAATAAGAAATAAGGCAGAAGATATAATAATATAATGAAATAACTGAGAAGTAAAGAATGAGAATTTACAGAAAGATAACAACACGGGATTCAAGAAGACAACTAAAACACGTGAGGAAAAACAAGATTCTTACAAGTTGAGAAACAACAACAACAACAACACATCAAATAGAGGTAAACAATAGGGGAGCTCCCGAGGTACCGCCTCGTAGTCCCAAAAGTAAATATGCAACAGGGGCGCTCCCGAGGTACCGCCTCGTAGTCCCAAAAGTAAATATGCAACAGAGGCGCTCCCGAGGTACCGCCTCGTAGTCCCAAAAGTAAATACACAATAGGGGCGCTCCCGAGGTACCGCCTCGTAGTTCCAAATGTAAATATGCAACAGGGGCACTCCCGAGGTACTGCCCCATAATCCCAAAAGTAAATATGTAACAGGGGCGCTCCTGAGGTACCCCATCGTAGTCCCAAAAGTAAATATGCAACAGGGGCACTCCCGAGGTACCGCCTTGTAGTCCCAAAAGTAAATATGCAACAGGGGCACGACAGAAACCACGTGCAAACAATGATAACCGCACGGCAGAAACCTCATTCCATAATAACACTCTGCATGGCAGAAACCTCGTGCCACAACTAAATAGTCATCTTAACCAAAAATCACGAAAACAACACATAACAATTGGAACAATGAAATTAGCAAGGAATCTTACAGTTAAAGAATGAATACGAAATCAAGAAAATAGGTAATTCAACTAAGCATGTTGCACAAATTACAAGTAAGAGATAAGACATGTAGACATGTGACATTAGGCTAAACATGATGGTTACACGTCCTAGAGTAACTCAATTAGGGGAATAAAAAGGAACTATTTAGCAAAAATCGGATTTTCAACATTTAGCTCGAGTACGCTCTCGTCACCTCGCGTACACGGCCTTTACGTATTGCAATTTACCATAACAGTACCAAATCCTAAGGGGAATTTCCCTCACACAAGGTTAGATAAGTCACTTACCTCAAACATCGCTCAATCAATCAATAAGAAGGCCTTTCCCTCAATTTTTCCAACTCCGATCGGCTCGAATCTAGCCAAAACAATTACATACTATACATATGACTATGAAAAACTAATTTAAATAATGAAACTACGACTTTAGCAAAGACGTGAAAATTCGCTCCAAAAAGTCGACCCGAGCCCACGTCTCGGAACCCGAAAAAAATTACAAAATATGAACGCCCATTCAACCACGAGTCCAACCATACCAAATTTACCAAATTCGGACATCAACTCGACCTCCAAATCTTACATTCTTATTTTAAAATCTCTAGGCCCAAATTCTCGAATTACATCTCAAAAACACGTAATCTAGTCGGAATACTCGATGATAATTCAATAATATCGACTAAAGATCCTCCCTATAACCTTAGCTAACTAGCTTCATAATCAAATTCCAATATCTGAAATTGTCCACGAGACCGATTCTAACATACGACCACCGCATCAATTACCAGACAATGTGCCCAGCATGACCATGCTCCTCCGCTGAAATCACACCATGCACCACATAAATCGCTTGATCACAATAACATCCTCCGACCACAATAGCTGTAATTCCACGAACCCGGTGCCCGCAATACACCTCATAACACATATAAGCCTGATCCAACTCTCGCAATACTGCCATGATGGAAGAGATGCGTAGAAACTCATTACCACCTGCCGAATCAACAAATCATTGAGTCTCTCCTCCTGACAAGGACCATTACCTCATTCTGAGCTAAATAATGATATTTGCTCTTTTATATACTTTATATAGAACTGATTGCACTGATTCCAGGCTCAATAATCTCGTCTTACCCAGTATAAGCTGCCCAGCAATAAGCCACCTCAAACACTACCCAGGATTTCATACGACGCCATCGATGCGCCAATAAGCTACAACTCGAATATAATACATAAGGAAAAAACGAACTCTGGAAAGGAACTTCCCAGCCCGCGTATCGAATAAAATGGCCGACCAGATGCTATGAACCCTTCTCATACAATGGGAAACAAAAAAACACATAAATAAGTATATCTAACCGTACTTAACATCTCACCGTTGCGGCGTGCAACCCAATGCACACATGGTACCATTGTGGCGTGCAACCCGATCCAAACATGATACGGTTGCTGCATGCAACCCAATCCAAACAACATACCCGTGGCGGCATGCCACCCGATCCACACATAACAATAAATAAGGGAATACCCATCAAGCCAAAATTCTTATACCTACGAAATACCGAATCTCGACCACAAGCACGCCAAGTGCAAAAAGAAATATACAACTGTGGCGAGACGGATAGCGCCATACACTGAAAAATCCAAGCACAACTAAGGTGCAATAAATGACCTACATCTCGAGAGCCATCCTGCTCATATAACACCATAAGCTATACGGAATCACAACACATGCGGTAATAATCAAGTCGTCTCATAACCCACGTGGCACAATAGAGTATTACATGCAATAGCCGATGACGGGAATAACATTCAACTCCAGAAGATTCATCTGCAAGCAATGTTATGTTGAACGAACACAACTGACCTAATGTAGAGCACACATTCAAATTAGAACCACCAACGGACCTCCAACCGATTCTGATCATACCATACTGGGCCAACCTAGAGTCTGCAATTCAATACACAAAGCCTCTTACACAGGACACCGTTCTCAAGTGACACTAAAGAAAATGCCATCTTACTCTAAACTTCAGGATCCTCCCTCCCCCCCCGCTCCTCCGAGCTCGGGACATTCTCATCAAACTGAACCGTAACCTTGATCCTCAACCTCTAATTTCCATAACTGTAGAACATACAAACCTCAAGTTGTGGTCTAAATCGCCATAACTCTTCCGGGATCCATTTACACATAACAAGGGCATTTGAATAAAATATCTCCCAAATCAACAACCACCAACCACATGTACAACTTCACACGCTGAAGGAACTTATCATTGCCAGAATCATGCTGATTCAACCATTACTAACCGACCCAACTTCTTCCAATTTACTCTCGACTTGCCTTAAAAATAATAATAGCTTTATTCAAAAACATAACGAACTAAATCCGCACTCATCCCGAGTGACCCCGATCACAAGACCACATATTCTCAATACTCATGAACCATTGCATACCCTCCTCAAGCGCACAATAGCATCTCCAACTAGCACACTCATTCTATAAGACCTTCCGTGAATCCGAAGTTATTTCTCCCTTTCCTCTGATTCTGTACTGCAGAATCGATGATAACATAGAACACTCTAAGCCACTTTTATAATCCACTGCAAAACTCGATCTTTAACCACACAACGGACCCAAAATCCATAGGCACTGCACTTAAATTCTTAAACCCGCTAGGACCGTTGTTGAGAGTCACCAACTCTGACCTGGTCCCAAATATAACCAAACTCCAACACTCTGCTAGCACCTGAACACCCCCTCAAAGAAGCAATCGGTTGAATTATTTTTCTTGTATATCACATCCACAAGAAGCATAAACTCTGAGTCTTCCCAAAACTTGCACGTGGACCGATAAGGCAAAATATAGTACACACTCAACAAGTTCTTTGCTCGAATTACCCCTGATGTTTTCTTTTCTTAGCCATAAATGATCCACCAATGCACCAATAACCATAGCCCGCATAAGCAGACAACCACGCGATCCAATTATAGACGGTGGGCTCCCTCACTTAGCTTTAAGCTACCATCACATAATGTAGAGCCCACAACGATTCCTCCTTCTTAGTTAATATGATCTCACACCGTTAAACCGCCAAATTTCTCGAAGTCTTTTGTTAAGTTTTTCATGAACATTCTGAATCATCAGCCACAATTACATATTCGACCTCTTACCAGGTAGCAAGTAGAATTCTTCGTAGAAGCTTCATCAATATCACACAATCGCTTACCTGCTCACAAGAGATAACCCACCTGTGGAATTCCATGCTGACATCTTCCAACAGCACTGCACTGGGTACAACTACTATGAAATCAGTAAACCCTCATGAGCTCATCCAAACTCGAAGTCATGTTGCATACAAATCGTTAATGAAGTTTTCACACCCCTCTTCATTTCAAGAAAACTCCTCCTTGCCACATTCAATCTTCCTCGGTACAGTAGCCACTATCTCAAAAAAAATCCATAGACAAAATCACCCTCCGTCACGATTTCCAAATTGCCCAAATATTTCTCAAGGAAAGTGGTTTTCCTGCCACAGGATCCATATGTTACTCTGCAAATCCCACTTCGGTTAAACTGCCTCCTTTAAACAACTCCTCGACCTATGCTCTTCATACTTTGACCTGCTAGTAATTCAACCACCGCAAGACACCTCCCGCATGTCCTTCCTCATTCTTCGCTTCCCAATTACTTCCCCAAATCAAAATCCATACCTATAGCACCTGAACTAATAAATTGCTACTAACTCTAAACCTCCTAGAAGATCATCTTTCCCAAGCCATCAACATTAGAAACACCAATTCGATTTCCGAAACCACTACTCACCGCCATCTCTGACAAACGCTTCTCAGGCACCACTTTACAACACATGACCCGAAGGCAAATTGAAAAAGACCATAACACTGGCAAACCTGAATGCGTTCAAATAAGGATGGTGACACCACATCACAAATAAAAATTCCACCACACTCGAAAATATCAAGTCTCGTTACTCCATCAACCAAGGCCTGAATATCCATAGTCTGATTGCCTTTCCTCCGTTGGAATTAAATGTCGAACCCCTAAACCACACACTAAGAGATCCTCCTTTCGAGTCATTCACTGCCTCGACACATTGACAAGCACCCTACCATTAAACTAACATTGTGCGACAACAATGCATGAACATCATAGCCTCAAAACCATAGGAAATACAGTTACTGAGCTGAATAGACAGAACACCATTTTGCAAGGAGATGATAATAGCCTACCCGAATATACAGGGAAAAACATCTTCCACCACGTCTGCAATACCACTACAACTCATCTATGCCCAATTGATAACAAGTGTTTCACGTCGTATGAGATTGAATAGGAAGGAAATAAAGGCATAAGCCCCAAAGGAATCAAATCGCACGATGAGAAAATCAAGGAAGTGAAGCTTTGCCTAACAGTTCCATAGGCTCCCGAAGATAAGTACATACATCTCTGTACCGATCTGCGAGACTCTACTAAACCTTCTTGTGACTCATAACACATATGAACCTAGAGCTATGATACCAACTTTTCACGACCCCAATTTTCCTCCGTAGGATGTCGTGACGGCACCTAGTCTCTAAGACTATGTAAGCCTAAATATTATATGGAATAACTGAATATAATGTTGAAACTCAACTTCAACATCTGAAATAAATAAGAACTACGATTTCAAATAGTTACAACTACCAAAACTCGGTGAAAATAAGTTACAAGCTCCAAAGAGAAAAATACTAAATATCTCTATACATCAGAGTGTAATGAGGAATGAGGAATAAAACATAATAAATATAGAGTGGGGACTCCGTGGTCTGCGGATGCTAGCAGATGTACCTTGAAGTCTCCACGTATGGGCTAGCTTACTGGTACCTGATCTAGTAAGCAGTACCTAGATCGGCACAAAATGATGTGTAGAAGTGTAGTATGAGTAAACCACAACGGTACCCAGTAAGTGCCAAGCCTAACCTCAGTAGAGTTGTGACGAGGTCAGGTCAGGGGCCTACTGGAAATAATAGGAAACAAGGCAGAAGATATAATAATATAATGAAATTACTAAGAAGTGAACAATGAGAATTTACAGAAAGATAACAACACGGGATTCAAGAAGACAACTACAACACATGAGGAAAAACAAGATTCTTACAAGTTGAGAAACAACCACAACAATACAGCAAATAGAGGTAAACAACAGCGGCGCTCCCGAGGCACCGCCTCATAGTCCCAAAAGTAAATATGCAACAACGGCGCTCCCGAGGTACTGCCTCATAGTCCCAAAAATAAATATGCAACAGGGGTGCTCCCGAGGTACCGCCTCGTAGTCCCAAAAGTAAATATGTAACACGAGCGCTCCCGAGATACCGTCTCATAGTACCAAAAGTAAATATGCAACAGGGGAGCTCCCGAGGTACCCCCTTGTAGTCCTAAAAGTAAATATGCAACAGGGGCACTCCCGAGGTACCACCTCGTAGTCCCAAAAGTAAATATGCAAAAGGGGCATGACAGAAACCTCATGCAAACAATGATAACCACACGGCAGAAACCTCGTGCCATAATAACACTCTGCATGGCAGAAACCTCGTGCCACAACCAAATAGTCATCTCAACCAAAAATCACGAAAATAACACATAACAATTGGAACAATGAAATTAGCAAGGAATCCTACAGTTAAAGAATGAATAAGAAATCAAGAAAACAGGTAATTCAACTAAGCATGTTGCACAAATTACAAATAAGATATAAGACACGTAGACATGTGACATTAGGCTAAACATGATGGTTACATGTGCTAGAGTAACTCAATTAAGGGAATAAAAAGGAACTATTTAGCAAAAATCGGATTTTTAACATTTAGCTCGAGTATGCACTCGTCACCTCGCGTACACGACCTTTAGGTATTGCAATTTACCATAACAATACCAAATCCTAAATGAAATTTTTCCCACATAAGGTTAGACAAGTCACTTACCTCAAACCTCGCTCAATCAATCAATCAATAAGACGGCCTTTCCCTCGAGTTTTCCAACTCTAATCGGCTTGAATCTAGCCAAAACAATTACATACTATAAATATGACTATAAGAAACTAATTTAAATAATGAAACAACGACTTTAGAAAAGAATTAAAAACTCGCTCCAAAAGGTCGACCCAGGCACACGTCTCGGAACCCAACAAAAATTACAAAATATGAACGCACATTCAATTACGAGTCCATCCATACCAAATTTACCAAATTCCGACATTAACTCGACCTCCAAATCTTAAATTCTTATTTTGAAATCCCTAGGCCCAAATTCTCGAATTACACCTCAAAAATACGTAATCTAGTCGGAATACTCGATGATTATTCAATATTATCGACTAAAAATGGTCACAAGTGACTTACCTCAAGATTCCTGTGAATTCACTCAGAAAATTCGCCCCCAACCGAGTGTTTGAACAAAAAAATGACAAAAATGTCGAAACCCCTCTGTTTTTAACACTGCCAGTGTTTCCGCATCTGTGATACACTTGGCCGCATCTGCACTCTCACAGATGTAATACTCTCATTCGCTTCTGCGGCTTCCCTCACTTCTGCGGACTAAAGGTACGCTTTTGCGGACTCGCTTCTGCGGCAACACTGTCGCTTTTGCGAAGCAGCCCTCCCTCTCACTTTCCGATTCTGCGATCAACCTGTCGCAGGTGCGACTCCGTTTCTACGGTCCACCTGCCCGCTTCTATGACCACTGCCTCAGTCACGCCCTGCCTCTTCTTCAAAGCCCATCTCGTTGTTGCGAGCTCTCACCTGCGAGCAAAATTCCGTAGGTGTGATTGCACCAGAAGACAGAATTCCAACAAATACTTCAAGTCCAAATTTGATCTGTTAATCATCCGGAATCCACCCGAGGCCCCTGGGACCTCAACCAAATATACCAACAAGTCCTAAAATATCATACGAACTTAGTCAAGGCCTCAAATCACGCCAAACAATGTTAAAATTATGAATCGCGCCTTGAATCAAGCCTCGAATCAACTTATAAATTACAAATTTCAAAATTCTACATCTTGTGCCGAAATGTACCAAATCATTCCGGAATAACTTCAAATTTCACACACAAGTCATAAATGACATAGCGAAGCCATTCCAAGGCTCGGAACCCCAAGCGAACATCGATAACACCAAAGTCCGCTTCAAATCAAAAATATGAAGTTCTTAAACTTTCAAAAATTTCAACCGTCCATAATAGGCGCTGAAATGCTCCCGAACCTCCCGATACTCGACCCGGACATATGCCCAAGTCCAAAATTATCATACGAACCCGTTGGAACCTTCAAATCCCGGTTCCGAGGTCGTTTACTCAAAAGTCAAACCTTAGTCAATTCTTCCAACTCAAAGCTTCCTAAATTAGAATTTTTCATCTGAATCAACTCTGAGCTTCCCGAAATTCAATTTTAACCACACGTACAAGCCATAATACCTTAAGTGAAGCTACTCGAGGCCTTAAACCACCGAATGACGTGCTAGATCTCAAAACGATTGGTCGGGTCGTTACAGTTTGACCGAGTACCAGTTTTTTACTTTATTAATTTAATGGGATTTTTTATTTCAAAAATATTAAAATTAGTAATTAAGTTGAAAATTCACCGTTAGCTTACCTGATGGTGATGTTAGGCACCATCACGGCCTATAGGAGATTTTGGGTCGTGACACGAGCCCGGGGTGAGTTTTTGGAGCGACTTTTTAATTCTTTGCTAAAATCATAATTTTATTATTTAAATTAGTTTCCTATAGTTATATTTATAGTATGTAATTGTTTTGGCGAGATTCGAGTCGTTGAAATTATTTAAAATGAAAGTTAAAAGACTAGAATACCCATAAAAAGTTATATAATTATTTTACCCTTCACATAAAAATCGATCTATTAAATGTAGAACTTTTATACACTAAAGTTTAGTGAATAAACCAGTAGTTACGCTTGCACTCTTTCATCTTCTATTAAATGTATTAACTTTTAGCTACACTAAATAGTAGTAACGCTCGGACTCTTTTAGCATCCATCAATTATATAAATTTAACCCAATATGTATTCGTTTGTTTTTTATATTTTTCAACATTTATAACATTTGTTTATATATGTCTTTTGACTTCCTTTGTTTCAAATTTTAAAAGTCTATAATAATGTGTAATATCATTTGCCCCTTTCTCTTCTTTCTGAACAACTCAAAAAAAATCCTAGATAAGAAAATTGGTCATTTTATTTGATATATCTCATACCATTTGCAATACATAATCAATTTGTAGGTGTAAAAGTATGTAAGTTTATTTCTTTTTCTTTTGTTTTTTGTGACAGTTGTGGTAATAAGTTGCTCCTTGTAATGACCCGACCAGTTGTTTTAGGAGTTGTAGCCATGTTTCCCTATTTACTGCTCATTCGGTACTTTATAACTATTATGTGATTTGTTGGGGTAGTCAGTTCGGGATCGGTGAGGTTTTAAAATAAATTGAGATACTTAGTCTCCAAGATGGAAACTTATGTTGAAAAGGTTGAGCAGATATTGACTTATATGAAAATGACCCCGGAATAGAATTTTGATGATTCCAATAGCTCTGTATGGTAATTTTAGACTTAGGAGCGTGTCCGGAAAATTATTTGGAAGTTTGTAGTTAAATTAGGTTTGAAATGGTTAAAATAGAAATTTAAGTTTGGAAGTTTGATCGGGGAGTTGACTTTTTGGTATCGGGGTCGGAATCCGATTCTGGAATTTGAATAGGTTTGTTATGTCATTTATGACTTATGTGCAAACTTTGAGGTCAATCGGACTTGATTTGATAGGTTTCGGCATCGAATGTAGAAGTTGAAAATTCATAAGTTCATTAAGCTTGAATTGGGGTATGATTCGTGGTTTTAGCGTTGTTTGATGTGATTTAAAGTTTCGACTAAGTTCGTATGATGTTTTAGGACTTGTTGGTACATTCGGACGGGGTCCCGAGTCGCTCGGGTGTGTTTGGGGGTGAGTTTTGAGCCAGTTTGGACATTTCGGCACTCTAGTGATGTTTTGGGACAGTTGAAGTGCGGAGGACACATTTTGGAGTGCGGATGTGCGGCCGCAAACTCCCAAAGTGCTGAGCCAGTGGTAATTGTGCGGATTTGTGCTGTCCGCGGTTGGAAGTGTGCGGTCCGCAGAATTTCTCTCGCGGATGCAGAAAGGAGATTTTCAGGTTTGACGGTACGATTTTGGAAGCTTATATCTTTTAATTTAAAAGGAATGTAGAGATGATTTAAAAACGAAAGTTGTAGCTCTTTGAGTCTAGTTTCCTTAAAGGTATACCATTAATTATTTGGGCAATTGTACAGAAAGTTATGATCAATTTACTAAAGTCTGATAGTGCAGTCACACTGTAGTACGACCGCACAATTTGGACCGCGGCCGCAGAACTTGGAAATGTGCGGACCGCAAAAAAAATGTGCCATTAGCACAATGGGAGGTCAGAATTTTGTACTTTATAAACGAGGGTTAGAGTATTATTTCATATTTGGACTTTGGGAGCTTGGTTGGTGGCGATTGTTCGAGGGATTTCAAGAAATTCATCGGGGTAAGTGATTCTAACTCCGATTTGGTTAATATACATGAATATATCATTGTTTTCATCATTTAATTAGTATTTTGAGATGTAAATTTGGGGAAAATTATAGAAATTTCATAAAACAATTTTTTTGGGATTTAAATGTCGATACGGAGTTGAATTTGAGTGAAACTAGTATGGTTGAACTCGTAATTGAATGGGTTGTCGGATTTGGTGAGTTTCGTCAGATTTCGAGACGTAGGCCCCACGGGCGATTTTTGAGATAAATTTCGGGTTTTTGTTGAAAAATTTATATTTTCATATAAAATTAATTCATATAATTTGTATTGATTGAATCAAATTAATTATGACTAGATTCGAGCCGATCAGAGTTAAAAAATCAAGAGAAAGGCATTCTTATTAATTGATTGAGCGTGGTTTAAGATAAGTGACTTGTCTAACTTTGTGTGGGAGAAATTCTCCTTAAAATTGGTATTGATGTGATGTGTTGAAAGTCGTGTACACGAGGTGACAAGTGTGTATACGGACTAAATATGGAAGGTAATGTCTTTAATATGTGTAGATCACTGTTGTAACGACCCAAAATCCATTAAAGGTCGTGATGGCGCCGGACACTGTTGTCACGCAAGCCAAAATAAATACTTAATTTGGTTCTCATTTTAATATTTTTAAAATTATATTTCCTTCAATTAAAAAGTAAAAGATAGAATTTACAGAATAAATAATAATATTTTTTTATTATTTTACAACTTCAATACAGGACAACCCATAATCACCCCAAAATCTGGTGTCACAAGTGCATGAGCCTAAACTAGGAATGTGGAATAAAATACAACATCTGTCCGGAATACAAATTTGGACAGGGGAAATATAAATACTCTGAAGGAGACTCTGCTGGCTGCAGATCGTAGTATAGAATGCAGCTCACCTAAGTCCCCGCCATAACCGCGCCTCTGCTCCCACAAGGACACTAAACATATATGTACCTGCACAAAAATATGCAGCAAGTGTAGTATGAGTACGTAAATCAACGCGTACCCAGTAAGTATCCCGCCTAACCTCGAAGAAGTAGTGACGAGGGGTCGACTTCGACACTTACTATGGGCTATAAATAAAATATCAATGATATAATTAAGCATGGATTATATAAAATGGTTACAAGCTCAATAATTTTAAGTAAGTAAGCAATTCTTTTAAAATTAAGAAATCTCCAAATTTATTTCCCATTATTAAACAATTTATCTCAGGCCAAGGAGGCAATATCATTTATTGTAAATGCCAAAGCAATCAATTCAATCATGCGCAAATCATGCCGAGGTCGTACGGCCCACTCCAACATAAATATTTAAATTGTGCATTACCGAGGGTCAAACGGCGCGAACCATAGATGCATCTATTAAATCTGCCGAGGCGTTCGGCCCGCTCCAAAAAACGATAAACACATTCAAACAACCAAGTCAAGAATTTATATTAAGGGCAAATATTCAAGGAAATGCCAAATTCTCATTTAACGGTAAAGAGAACGAATTTTTATCATTTTAAAATTCCTTTACCGCGTTCAATGTGATTTAAGCAAATCAAATTAATAAGAAGGTTGCAAACATCGCAAGTATTGCATGATTTGGATCCTAGACTACCCGGACTTAAGCATAAAAGTAGCTACGCACGGACTCTCGTCACCTCGTGCATACGTAGCCCCCACAAATAGGAGCATATATTGAATTATTTCACCTATAGGGTTAATTCCCTCTTATAAGGTTATAAAGGAGACTTACCTCGCTCTGAAGTTCCATAGCCGGCTCCCAAGCCTTTCCAACAACTCAAATCGATGCCCAACGCTCCAAAACTAGTCAATAAATGTGCAAACCCACAAAAATATACTCTAATTTTCACAACAATTTGGTTTAAACAAATTTCCAACTCCGCTCGAAAAGTTGAAAAATCAACCTTGGGCCCACGTGTCTGGATTCCAAAACTTTTCTAAGATATACTTTACTCATAACTTTACGAACTCAAATATATAATTTATTCTCAATTCCATGCCCAAATTCGTGGTCAAAATCCAAAAATACCAAATTTAAGGTTTTCTACCAAAAATCCGACAATTTCTACTAATTTCCATGTTTAAATCCTTATACAAACCGTGTATTTAACCAATAATAAACGGGAATCATTTACCCTTTGTTTCTTGATGAAACTCTCCCCTTGAAGCTCTCCAAAAATCGCCCAACCAAGTGAAAAATGGGAGAAAAATGAGCCAAGTCCCGTTCTTAAATCAATCTGCCCAGCTGATATTTTCGCACTTGTGGAACAGTAGCCGCACTTGCGGCGTCGCTTCTGCGACCACGCCTCCGCTTCTGCAAAACTAAGCCAAACACAATGCCTCACACCTGCGGAACGTTCCCCGCTTCTGCGACATCGCAGGGTGCGAGCTCCCCTTCCGCTCCTATGCTTTCTTCCGCTTTTGCACCCCATGCTTCGCTTCTGCACTTGCGCAGAAGCGGCCAAAACTCCGCACCCGCGATCTCGCACCTGCGGCCAAAATCATGCAGGTGCGATTACACCAAAAGCATTAAGGTTCAGAAATTCTTAAGTCCAAAAATCGATCCGTTAAACTTCCGGAATCCATCCGAGGCCCTCGGGACCTCAACCAATTATACCAACAAGTCCTAAAACGCAACACGAACTTAGTCGAGCCTTCAAATCACACCCAACAACATCGAAATCATGAATCGCATCCCAATCCAAGCTTAATGAACTTTAGAACTTCAAACTTCTACCTTCGATGCCGAAACTTATCAAATCATGTCCGATTGACCTCAAATTTTGCACACAAGTCATAATTGACATTACGGACCTACTCAAACTTCCGGAATCGGAATCCGTCCCCGATTTCAAATATTCCACTCCCCGTCAAACTTTCTAAAAACCTTCAAATTTTCATTTTTCGCTAAATGACCCCGAAACGACCTACGGACCTCCAAATCCACTTTCGGGTGCGCCCCTAAGTCCAGAATCACCATACTGAGCTATTACGAGGCTCGGAATCCCAATCAGACATCGATAACATTGAAATGCACTTCAATCCAAATTTATGAAATTCTTCCAAAATTCCAACTTCCATAATAGGCGTCGAAACGCTCCCGGGTCATCCAAAACCTGATCCGGACATACTCCCAAGTCTAAAATCATCATACGAACCTGTTGGAACCTTCACTTCCCGATTCTGAGGTCGTTTACTCAAAAATCCCAGTTTAGTCAATTTCTCCAACTTAAGGCTTCCGAAATTTGAATTTTCTTTCCAAATCAACTCCAAACTTTCCGAAATTAAATTCCGACCATGCGTACAAGTCATAATATCTGAAGTGAAGCTACTCAAGGCCTAAACCGCCGAACGACACGCTAGGTCTCAAAATGACTGGTCGGGGCGTTACATTCTCTCCCACTTAAACATACGTTCGTCTCGAACGTGCTAAGAACTGCACTGGAGTTGTCTGAAATCACTGTTTAACACCTCGTGCACCTACCTGTGCTGCCACAACCTAGTTGAGCACATTTGCTCGAGAAAACCTAAAAATCCTCCCTTTTATCTAGTCAAATAAGCCTTAGAGCCAAATTCCAACATCTGAAATTCCCTACCAAGTCTGTTTCCAACATACGAATACCGTATCCATCACTACACGATGCACCAATACATGATTGCATACCTTTACTGAATTCATACCATTCACCGTGTAACCCACATGACCATAATAACATCCTCTGACAATGATAGTCAAAATCCCACGAATCTGATGCCCACACGTACCTCACGAAGCATATAAGTCCTGTTTCAACTCTCGCAATACTGCCACAACAAAAAGGATGTGTAGAAATTCATAACCAACTTCTGAGTCAACGAATCATTGAGTCTCTCCTCCCGACAAGAACCATTACCTCATTATGAACCAAATAACGATATTTGCTCTTAAATATGCCTTATATAAATCCGATCGCACTGATCCCAGGTCCAAAAATTTTGTCTCACCCAGTACAAGTCGTTCCGGTAATAAGCCACCACAAACACTACCAAAGGTCTCATCTGGTGCCACCATGTGCCAACAATCCACAAATTCGACTGTGGTACATAAGAAAAACGAACTCTGGAAAGAACTACTCAACCCACGTAACTAATTAAACAACCGAAAATGTGTTATGAATCTTCCCAGAAAATGTGGGACAAAACACACAGGAATAGATATAGGGAACTGTGCTCAACATCACACTGTTGTGGCGTGCAGCCTAATCCACACATGATACCGCGGCAGCGTGCCACACGATCCAAACAATATATCTGTGGCAGCGTGCCACCCGATCCAACCACATACCCATGGTGGCGAGCCACCCGATCCACACATGATAATCGAAAGAAACGCTTATACTCACGAAATGCCTGAATATCAACCATAAGCATGCCAAGTGCATAATACAAATCCTGGGGAGACGGGTAGCGTCATACGCTATAAAACTCAAGCACAACTAAGGTGCAATAAATGACCTGTATCTCGAGAGCCATCCTTCTCATATAACACCACAAACTATATGGGATCTCAATGTGAGTGCGAATAATCAAATCTCCTCACAACCCACATGACACAATAGAGACTACACGGAAAGGCCGACAACAGAAATAACATCCAAGGCCCGAAGACCCCTCCGAAAACAGCGCTATGCTAAAATGAACACATCCGACCTGATATAGAGCCCACATTCACATTTAGATCCAACCACAGACCTCAAGTCGATTCTGATCATACCGAACTAGGCTAATAACCTTTCAAGGATCCACAACAACCCTTTTTCCCATAACACATAAGAACATCCGTCAAATCCGGAACAAACTTCCATAATTCACAACCAACTGAATAGAGCGACTTTCAGGCCTAAACACTCGCATTAGTGATAATACCAAATCTCCATACTTGGTTCCAATCTTTAATCAATCAAGTGACTACATGTCACACTTATACAATCTTCCCGTGGGAAACGCTCCCACGACCTTCTGCACCAGGTAACAAGTCTGCACATCCATACCACCGGCCACACTAATGTTGTAAAGCAAATAAAGAAGCCGCAAATTAGTACACAGACACCGATCTTAGGTGACACTAAAGACAATACCAGCTCACTCTAAACATCTGAATTCTTCCCTGATCATCCGAGCTCGTGCCATTGTTGTCAACACCGAACCGCAACCTTGATCCTCAACTTCCAATTCCCATGCTACTCACTGCACCTAATCATGCCAATGCGCAAGAGTACAAGAATTTCATCATAACTCCTGAACTACTAATAGAATACACACTTCATCATATAGGAACCTCTCACTTGACTCATTTCAGGAGAACCATTGCAACACGTGACCGAATTCTCTTAACCGCAGAAAATACAACCCCAAGTAGTGGTCTAAACCACCATGTCCCTTCCGGGATCCATCTACACAAAACAGGCCATAATAATTGAATACCTCCAAATAAATCAAATTACGGTGGCCGTCAAGCCTTGCACGTACCGCCTCAACCACCTATAAAACTTAACACGTGAAGGACCCGATCATTGCCACACCATGCCGATTCAACCATTTCTAACTGATCTGACTTCTTCTAATATACCCCGGACTTGCCTTAGGAATAATAATAGCTCCATATAAAACATAACGAACCCAAATCCACACTCATCTTGAGTGACCTTATTTGACGAGACCACGTTGTCTCAAAACCCACGAACCATCTCATACCCTCCTTGTGCGTATATTCACATCTTCAACTGGTACACCCATTCTGATAATTTCTCTACGAATCCGGAGTTACTTTCCCTCATTCCTCCAATGCTACACCGCAGACCGAAGATAACGTAGAACACTCCCGGACCCTTATATAATTCACTGCAAAAGCTCAATACTTAACCATACTACGGACTCGAAATCTTGAGGCACCGCACTTTAACTTTTGAATCCACTAGGACCGTTGTTGAGAGTCACCCACTCTGGCTTGGTCCCGAATATAACCAACTCCTAGGCCTTCCTAGCACATGAACACTCTCTCAAAGGAGCACCCGGCTGGATCACTTTCCTTGTACTTTACATCTACATGAAGCATAAGCTCTGAGTCTTCCCAAAGCCTGACATGGACCGATAAGTCCAAAGATAGCACACATTCCTCAAATCCTTTGCTCAAATTACCACTGATTTTTTCTTTCCTTAGTCGTAATAGCCCACTAATACGCCGATAACCAGAAATCGCATAAGTTGACAACTACGCAATCTAATCATAGACGGTGGGGATCTCCCACTTAGCTTGAAGCTACTATTGCATAACTCTGGAACCCACCAAGATTCCTTATCCCCCATTGACATGATTTTGCACAATCAACTCGCCAAAATTCCTCAAAATCCTTCCGTTAACACTTCATGAACATTCTTTATCACTAGCCATATTTACATATCCGACCTCTTACCAGATAGCCAGTAGAATCCTTCGCAGAAGCTTTGTCAACACCACACGACCACTAACCTTCTCATGGAAGATAACCCACTTGTGGAAATTACATGCCGATATCTTCCAACAGCATTACATCGAGTACAATTACTACAAAATCAATAAACCTCCCTAAGCCCGTGCTCATTCACTCCCCATTGACATCAACTAGAGGTGCGACAATACATACCGATCCAAAGTCATGTTGTATCATTTTTCATATTAAGCAACTCCATCCTGTCACACCCAATCTTCCTCAATATAGCAGACAATATTCCAAATTAAGCCCGTAGACCTAGTCACTGTCCACCATGAATCCCAAATCACTCTAACTTCCCCCAAGGCGTATAGTCATCCTACCATAGAACCCATATGCTACTCTACCACTCTCCCACTTTGGTCAAACCCTCTCCTTTAAGCAACTACCCGAATTATGTTTCTCACACTTGGCCTTCAAGAAATTTAACCACCGCAAGACACCTCCCACATGTCCTTCCTCATCCTTCGCTGCCCAGTTGTTGCCATAACTCAATATCTATCTCTATAGCACTTGAACCGATAGATCGCTACCAACTTTAGACCCCTCTAAAGATCATCTTCCTCGAGCCGTCAACATTAGAAATACCCATTTAAATTTTGGAATTACTGCACTCCGTTGTCTCTAACAACTGCTTCTCTGGCACCATCTCACACTACTCTGTCCCGAAGGCAAATTGATGAAGACCATGACACCGGAGAACCTTAATGCGTTCAACAGGGATGACGACACCACATCACAGATGAAAATTCCACCATGCTCAAAAATACCAAGTCACGTTACTCCATCAACCCAAACTTGAACATTTATAGTCTAATTGCCTTTCCTCCGCCGGAAATAATATGCAGAATCTCTGAATCATGCACTGAGTAAACCTCATTCCAAGTCATTAACTGCCTCGATGCATAGACAAGCATCCTACCATTACACAAACATTGTGCGATAGTAATGCACGAACCTTCATAACAATCAATGCCAAATCTCCAAACCTTAGATAATACTGATACTGAGCTGAAATGACAGAACGACATTCCACAAGGCGACGACAATAGCCCAAAGCAAATACGCAGGGAGAAACATCTTGCACCACATCTGTAGTGCCATTAAAATTCCTCGATTCCAAAAATATAACAAGCACTTCACGTCGCATAAGATTGAATATGAAGGAAATGAAGGCATAAGCCTCAAAGGAATCAAATCGCACGATGAGGAATCAAGAAGGGAAGTGTTCCTAACAGTCCTGTAGCCTCTCGAAGATAAGTACAGACGTCTCCATACCGATCTGCAAGACTCTACTAGACTCGTTCATGATTCGTGAGACCTAAGTGAACCTAGTGCTCTGATACCATGTTGTCACGACCCAAAATCCATTAAAGGTCGTGATAGCGCCGGACACCGCAGTCAGGCAAGCCAAAAATAAATACTTAATTTGGTTCTCATTTTAATATTTTTGGAATTATGTTTCCTTCAATTAAAAAGTAAAAGATGGAATTTACAGAATAAATAATAATATTTTTTATTTTTTTACAACTTCAATACAGGATAACCCATAATCACCCCAAAACCCGGTGTCACAAGTGCATGAGCCTAAACTAGGAATGTGAAATAAAATACAACATCTGCCCGGAATACAAATTTGGACAGGGGAAATATAAATACTCTGAAGGAGACTCTATTGGTTGCGGATCATAGTATAGAATGCAGCTCACCTAAGTCCCCACCATAACCGCCTATGCGCCCACAAGGACACTAAACATATATGTACCTACACAAAAATATGCAGCAAGTGTAGTATGAGTACGTAAATCAACACGTACACAGTAAGTATCCCGCCTAACCTCGAAGAAGTAGTGACGAGGGGTCGACTTCGACACTTACTATGGGCTATAAATAAAATATCAATGATATAATTAAACATGGATTATATAAAACGATTGCAAGCTCAATAATTTGAAGTAAGTAAGCAGTTCTTTTATAATTAAGAAATCTCCACATCTATTTCCCATTATTTAACAATTTATCTCAGGCCAAGGAGGTAATATCATTTATTGTAAATTCCAAAGCAATCAATTCAATCATATGCAAATCATGTCAAGGTCGTACGGCCCGCTCCAACATAAATATTTAAATTGTGCACTGCCGAGGGTCGAACGGCGCGAATCATAGATGCATCTATTAAATCTACCGAGGCGTTCGGTCCGCTCCACAAAATGATAAACACATTCAAACAACCATGTCAAGAATTTATTAAGGGGCAATTATTCAAGAAAATGCCAAATTCTCATTTAACGGTCAAGAGAACGAATTTTATCCTTTTAAAATTCCTTTACCACGTTCAATGTGATTTAAGCAAATCAAATTAACAAGAAGGTTGCAAACATCATAAGTATAGCATGATTTGGATCCTAGACTACCCGGACTTAAGCATAATAGTAGCTACGCACGGACTCTCGTCACCTCGTGCGTACGTATCCCCCACAAATAGGAGCACATATTGAATTATTTCACCTAAGGGGTTAATTCCCTCTTTCAAGGTTAGAAAGGAGACTTACCTCGCTCTGAAGTTCCATAGCCGGCTCCCAAGCCTTTCCAACAACTCAAACCGATGTCCAAAGCTCCAAAACTAGTCAATAAATGTGCAAACCCATAAAAATATACTCTAATTTTCACAACAATTCGGTTTAAACAAATTCCCAACTCCGTTCGAAAAGTTGATAAAATCACCCTCAGGCCCACGTGCCCGGATTTCAAAAAACTTCGAAGATAAACTTTACCCATAACCTCACAAACTCAAATATATAATTTATTCTCAATTCGATGCCCAAATTCGTGGTCAAAATCCAAAAATACCAAATTCTAGGTTTTCTACCAAATATCCCACAATTTCTACTAATTTCCATGTTTAAATCCTTATACAAACCGCGTATTTTACCTATAATAATTGGGAATCACTTACCTTGTGTTGCTTGATGAAAATCTCCCCTTGAAGCTCTCCAAAAATCACCCAACCAAGTGAAAAATGGGAGAAAAATGAGCCAAGTCCCATTCTTAAATCAATCTGCCCAGCTGATATTTTCGCATCTGCGAAACAGTAGCCGCACCTGCGGCGTCACTTCTGCTACCACACCTCCGCTTCTAGGAAACTTACCCAAACACAATACCTCGCACCTGCGGAACATTCCCCGCATCTGCGACATTGCAGGTGCGAGCTCCCATTCCGCTCCTGCGCTTTCTTCCGCTTCTGCGCCCCATGCTTCGCTTCTGCGCTTGCGCAGATGCGGCCAAAACTCTGTACCTATGGTCCTCCCCCTGGCTGGCCTTCTCCGCTTCTGCAAGCAATTAGCTGCCCCTGCAATCCCGCACCTATGGCCAAAGTCACGCAGGTGCGATTACACCATAAGCATTAAGCTTCAGAAATTCTTAAGTTCAAAAATCGATCTCTTAACCTTCCGGAATCCACCCGAGGCCCTCGGGACCTCAACCAATTATACCAACAAGTCCTAAAGCGCAACACGGACTTAGTCGAGCCTTCAAATCACACCCAACAACATCGAAATCATGAATCACATCCAAATTCGAACTTAATAAACTTTAGAACTTCAAACTTCTACCTTCGATGCCGAAACCTATCAAATCACATCCGATTGACCTCAAATCTTGCACACAAGTCATAATTGACATTACGGACTACTCCAACTTCCGGAATCGGAATCCGACCTCGATATCATATCAAAAAGTCCACTCCCGTTCAAACTTTCCAAATACCTTCAAATTTTCATTTTTCGCCAAATGACCCCGAAACGACCTACGGACCACCAAATCCACTTCCGGACGCGCCCCTAAGTCCAGAATTATCATATGGTGCTATTTCGAGGCTCAGAATCCCAATCGGGCATTGATAACATTGAAATGCACTTCAACCCAAATTTATGAAATTCTTCCAAAATGCCAACTTCCATAATAGGCGTCGAAACGCTCCTGGGTCATCCAAAACCTGATCAGGATATACTCACAAGTCCAAAATCATCATACGAACCTGTTGGAACCTTCAATTCCCAATTCCGAGGTCGTTTACTCAAATATCCCAGTTTAGTCAATTCCTCTAACTTAAGGCTTCCGAAATTTGAATTTTCTTTCCATATCAACTCCAAACTTTCCGAAATTAAATTCCGACCACGCGTACAAGTCATAATACCTTAAGTGAAGCTACTCAAGGCCTTAAACTGATGAACGATGCGCTAGGGCTCAAAATGATTTGTCGGGTCGTTACAACTATTGCATATTAATTAAATCATTTCATCCTGTTATATTCATCATCATTGATCTATATTTATATTTTTCAAATTTTCCTGACCTTTTCTTGCTAATTGTCTTACTTGTTTTGTTGGAATTTTGTTTCTTTTATTCTGTGCAGTAATCGAAGGCTGAATTTCTTAATTGAATTATTATAAATATAAAGTAGTTGACATTTTAAAATTTGGTATTGAGGCAACGTGTTACAAATTGTGAAATATTATTTTTGCTGAGTTATTCATTGCCGAATATTGTCACGACCCAATTCTCCCTTCGTAAGAGGTCGTGACGGCACCTAGTCTCTACGACTAGGTAAGTCTTATACTTGCGGAATAAAGAAAATGAGAGCAAAACTTGAACAACTAACTGCAGCAGATAATTAAATAACTGATAAAAATGTCGTCTGGCATGTTCAATAACCGACTCTCAAGTATACACTGTATTCCCAAAACCCGGAACATCGTAAGTCACAAGCTACAGAAGGAAACTAGTGTCTCTATACACCAGAGTCTAATAAAAGAAGTACGGAAGGTAAATGACATAGGGGAGAATAGAGAAGGGGACTCTAAGGTCTACGGACGCGGCAGATGTACCTTGAAGTCTCCGTACAGCAGCAAGCACTCTTAGCTAATAGAGGGGCTAATAAGAAGCACCTGGATCTGCACACAAAACATGTGCAGAAGAGTAGCATGAGTATACCAAAACGGTACCCAGTAAGTGCCAAGCCTAACCTCGGTAGAGTAGTGACGAGGTCAGGTCAGGGCCCTACTGAGATATAATAATAAAACAGATGATATAATAAAATGAAGTAAAACGGTAAACTTTAACAGAAAGAATTCACAGAGAAATAACAACACAACACAATGTGATAATAAAATGGGCGCTCCCGAGATACTCTCTCCTAGTCCCAAAAATAAATACTCAATAGGGGATCTCCCGAGATACCGTCTCGTAGTCCCAAAGGTAAATATGCAAGAAGATCTCCCGAGGTACCACTTCGTATTCTCAAAAGCAAATGTGCAGGGGGATCTCCCGAGGTACCGCCTCGTAGTCCCAAAAGTAAATATGCAGAGAGAACTTCCGAGGTACCGCCTCATAGTCTCAAAAGTAAATATACATAGAGAACTCCCGAGGAAAATGCCTCGTAGTCTCAAAAGTAAACACACAGCACAAACCGATAAATACAACAGTTAACAGCAAGATTTCTACAGTTAATACTGATAAAGAACAAGGAAAAATAGAAAATCAACTAGGCATGCTTCACAGAGTTCAAATAAGCAGTTAAAGCACGTAGACATGCGATATTAGACTAAACAGGATAACTATACATATTGGAATAGCTCAATTAAGAATGAAAACGGACTAATACTCATTTAAATGGTATAACTCAAATTAAAGGAAAAACCAGGTTGCTACTCAGTAAAAGTATCGGGTTTTACAACAAATAGCCCGTGTACGCACTTGTCACCTCACGTACACAGTGCTCGCATATCACAACAGTACCAAATCCTAAGGGGATTTCCCCCACACATGGTTAGGCAAACAATTTACCTCAAACCAAGCTCAATCAATCAGTAACAATACCTTTTCCATGAATATCCGACTTTGAATGGACCAAATCTAGCCAAAATCAAATACATACCATAAATACAACTATAAGAAACTAATCTAATTAATAAAATCAAATCTAAAGCAAGAATTAGAAAATCACCCCAAAAAGCCTCCCCGGGCTCACATCTCAGAATCGGGTAAAAGTTACAAAATATGAACACTCATTCACTCACGAGTTCATTCGTACCAAAATTATCCAAATCCGATATCAAAATCCCAATCAAAACTCAAAAACTTAGTTGAAGAACTTCTCCCATTATTTCCAAAACCCTAGGTTTTTTTCATCTAAACCCTTGATTTCACCAATTTTTACATCTACTCCTAATCTATGTATTTAACTCATGTTGTGTAGAAATTACTCACCTCAAAGTGCTAGGTAAGAACCCTCTTCCAAGAGCTCCAAAAATCGCCCGCTTTTAATAAAGTTGTGCACAGGTCTGAGATGTCGAATGGTTCGCAAATGCGACAAAATCATCACAAATGTGAACTGGGCTCCCACTACCAAGGTCGCAAATACGACCAAGGACTCGCAAATGCGAACCCTGTCAAGGTCGCAACTGCGACTGATTTCTCACAAATGCGAGCTATGCCCAGATCAGGCTTCTTCGCAATTGCGAAGCCTTTCTCGCAAATGCGAGGTTCGCAAATGCAAACAAATTCTCGCATTTGCGAGACCTGCAACAGCTGCCAAGAAAAAACCCGAAAACATCAGCAATTTGCATAAGTCCAAACTCAATCCGTTAAGCATCCGAAACACACCCGAGGCCCCCGGGACCTTAACCAAACACACCAACAAGTCCTAAAACACCATACGAACTTAGTCGAGCCCTCAAATCACATCACACAATGCTAAAAACAAGAATCACCCTCCAATTCAAACTTAATGAACTCTTAAACTTCAAACTTCTACAACCAATGCCGAAACCTATCAAACCACGTCTGATTGACCTCAAATTCTGCACACAAGTCATAATTGACATTACGGACCTACTCCAACTTTGAGAATTGGAATCCGACCCCGATATCAAAAAGTCCACTATCGGTCAAAATCTCCAAAAAATCGACTTTCGCCAATTCAAGCCAAAATCAGCTACAGGCCTCCAAAACACAATCCGGATGCGCCCCTAAGTCCAAAATCACCCAACGGAGCTAACGGAACCGACGAAACTCTATTCCGGGGTCGTCTTCACATAGTCCTGACTATGGTAAAAATTCTAAGACTTAAGCTTCCGTTTAGGGACTAAGTGTCCCAATTCACTCTGAAACCACAACAACAACCTCCCGGTAAGCAGAAAAAAATATGGGGAAAGAAGTAAATTGGGGATCGAGACTATAACTCTTAAAATGACCGGCCGGGTCGCTATATCCTCCCCCTCTTAAAACAATCGTTCGTCCTCGAACGAGCATAGAGACATACTTGAAATGGTGAAAAGATGAGGATAACGGTTGCACATATCATGCTCGGTCTCCCAAGTCTCCTCCTTGACTAGCTGACCCCTCCACTGAACCTTCACGGAAGCAATGTTCTTTGACCTCAGCTTTCGAACCTGCCTATCCAAAATATCCACCGGCTCCTCAACATAAGATAAATTCTTCTCCAACTGGACTGAGCTGAAATCTAACACATGAGACGGATCGTCGTGATACTTCCGGAGCATTGAAACATGGAATACAGGATGAATTCCTACTAGGCTAGAAGGCAAGGCAAGATCATAAGCAACCTCCCCAACACGTCGCAACACCTCAAATGGGCCGATAGACCTTGGGCTCAGCTTACCCTACTTTCCGAACCTCATAATACCCTTCATGGGTGACACCCGGAGTAGGACCCGCTCTTCAACCATGAATACCACATCGCGAACCTTCCGATCCTCATAACTCTTCTGTTTGGACTGGGCTGAGCGAAGTCAATTCTGAATCACCTTAACCTTCTCTAGAGCATCCTGAACCAAGTCTGTACCCAATAATCTAGCCACGCCCGGCTCCAACCAACCCACTGGAGACCAACACCGCCTCCCATATAAGGCCTCATATGGTGCCATCTAAATGCTCGACTGATAATTGTTATTGTAAGCAAACTCTGCAAGTGGCAAGAACTGGTCC
The DNA here is from genome assembly GCF_000390325.3 of Nicotiana tomentosiformis. Taxonomy (NCBI): domain Eukaryota; kingdom Viridiplantae; phylum Streptophyta; class Magnoliopsida; order Solanales; family Solanaceae; genus Nicotiana; species Nicotiana tomentosiformis. Next base: position 105,254,555 of record NC_090819.1, on the reverse strand, counting down.
CAATCACCCTTAAAATCTATCACACAAGCACAGAGCATATCCTCCAGTATCTAAATAGTGCGCTTGGACTTTCCATCCATCTGAGGGTGAAATGTTGTGCTCAACTCAACCCGAGTACCCAACTCCTGTTGTATAGCCCTCCAGAACCGTGATGTAAACTGCGTACCCCAGTCAGAGATGATAGATACCGGTACGCAATGAAGCTTGACAATCTCGCGGATATAAATTCGAGCCAACTACTCGGAAGAATAGGTAGTCATCACAGGAATGAAATGAGCTAACTTGGTCGGCCTATCCTCAATCACCCAAACTGCATCAAACTTCCGCTGAGTCCGTGGAAGCCTAACAAAAAAATCCATAGTGATCTGCTCCCATTTCTACTCCAGGATCTCTAACTTCTGAAGCAATCCGCTTGGTCGCTGATGCTCATACTTTACCTGCTAGAAATTCAGACACCGAGCTACATATTCCACTATGTCCTTCTTCATTCTCTTCCACCAGTAATGCTGCCTCAAGTCCTGATACATCTTCGCGGCACCCGGATGAATGGAGTACTGCGAACTGTGAGTCTCATGGAGAATCAACTCACGCAACCCATCTACATTGGGCACACATAGCCTGCCCTGCTTCCTCAATGCACCATCATTTCCAATAGTGACCTCCTTAGCATCACCGTGTTGAACCGTGTCCTTAAGGACAAGCAGATGGGGGTCATCATGATACGATCATAAAGAGAAGACCGAGAGACCACACAAGCCAATACTCGACTCGGCTCAGAAATATCCAATCTCACAAACTGGCTGGCTAAGGCCTGAACATCCAATGCCAATGGCCTCTCTGCTGCTGGTAGATATGCTAAACTCCCCAAACTCTCCGCCCGGCGACTCAAAGCATCGGCCACCACATTGGCCAACTCTACACTGCTTCTACCTTCTTCGGATCCACCTTGATCCCATCACTCGATACTACATGACTGAAGAATGCCATTGAGTCTATCCAAAACTCACACTTTGAAAATTTTGCATATAACTTCTTTTCTCTCAAGGTTTGAAGCACAGTCCTCAGGTGCTGCTCATGATCCTCCCGAGTCCGGGAGTACACCAGAATGCCATCAATAAACATAATGAAGAATGAATCAAGATAGGGTCGGAACACACTGTGCATCAGGTGCATAAATATTGTTGGGGCATTGGTCAGCCCAAATGACATAACAAGAAACTCGTAGTGACCATACCGAGTCCTAAAAGCAGTCTTCGGGATATATGGATCCTGAATCTTTAACTGATGATAGCCTGAACGTAAGTCAATCTTGGAAAACACTTTAGCACCCTGTAACAGATCAAATAGGTCATAAATACGAGGTAATGGATACTTGTTCTTCACGGTGACTTTGTTCAATTGCGGTAATCGATACACATCCGCATAGAACCATCATTCTTCTTCACAAATAAGAGAGGAGCACCCCAAGGTGACACACTGGGCCGAATGAAGCCCTTATCAACCAACTCCTGTAACTGCTCCTTCAACTCAGGAGGAGCCATACGATATGGAGGAATAGAGATGGGCTGAGTGCCCGGCAATAAATCAATGCCAAAATCAATATCTTTGTTGGGTGGCATGCCTGGAAGATCAGCTGGAAAAACATCTGGAAAGTCCCTCACTACTGGAACTGACTCAACTGTAGGGGTATCAATACTGGCATCTCTCACATAAGCTAGATACGGGTCACACCCCTTCTCAACCATTCGTTGTGCTTTAATAAATGAAATAACTCTGTTGGGAGTATACTCTAAGGTACCTCTCCACTCTAATCGTAGTAATCCTGGCATAGCCAGCATCACAATTTTGGTGTGACAATCAAGAATAGCAAAATGGGGAGACAACCAGTCCATGCCCAAAATAAAATCAAAGTCTATCATATTGAGCGAAAACAAATCGGCTCTGGTCTCAAAACCACTAAGAGCAATCAAACACACCCGATACATACGGTCCACAACAAGAGAATCTCCCATAGGAGTAGACACATAAATAGGGGAACTCAAGGAATCCCGAGATACGCCCAAGTACGGGGTAAAATAAGAGGACACATAGGAATAGGTAGAGCCTGGATCAAATAAAATCGACGCATCTCTATGACAGACCAGAACAATACATGTAATGACAGAGTCGGAAGAAACTGCCTCTGTACGAGTGGGAAGAGCATAATATCTAGCCTGGCCTCCCCCTCTAGGGCGACCTCGACCTCCCCGACCTCCACCTCGAGCTGGCTGAGCAGGTGGAGTAGTAGCTGGTGTTGTAATCATAGCCTGAGGACCCGGTAGGACACGTTGTGCCTGAGTAGTCTGTGGAGGTGCACCCCTCCTAAGTCTGGGGCAGTCCCTCACCATATGGCGAGTGTCACACACTCAAAACAAGCTCTCAGAGGATGTGGCTACTACGACTGGCTCGGGATAGGTTTACTGGGCTGACCACTAAAAGCACCCCATGCAGGAGGCGCATTAGATATTGGTGGTGCATAATAAGGCTCATGGAGCCTAGAAGGGGTCGGAATACCACTGGCGGCTAGAAGAGCTTAATGAATGGGGAGACTCCCGTAACCCCTACCATGGCGAACTGTAGCTGGGGCACGAGTACCACTGTAACTGCCAGACTCTCGAGACCTCTTGGCCTCCCTCTCCTCTCTATCTCGAGCGTGCATGCCCTTCAATCTCCTAGAAATACTCATAACCTACTGGTAATAAATATCCATCTCTAAATCCCGGGCCATGCTAAGCCTGATACTGGGGTGGAATCCCTCAATAAACCGACAAACCCTCTCTCGAACTGTGGCAACCAATGTTGGTGCATGTTGGGATAAATCACTAAAGCGAATTGCATACTCTGACACAGTCATAGCACACTGGCGCAACTGCTCAAACTCCGCGCGCCATGCGTCTCTGAGACTCTGGGGAACATACTCACGCAACAACATGTCCGAGAATTGGGTCCATGTAAGTTAAGCTGCCTCAGCCGGACTACACAACTCATAAGCACGCCACCACTGACAGGCTGATCCTCTAAGCTGGAATGTAGTAAAAGAAACCCCACTCAACTCCGCTACACCCATAGTACGAAGAATACAGTGACACTCCTCCAGAAAACCCTAGGCATCCTCTGACGCCAATCCACTGAAGGTAGGAGGGTGGTACTTCTTCTACCTCTTAATTCTGAGCTACTCTACCTTAGAAATTACTGCCCTAACCTCGGGCTGAGTTGGAGCTACCGGTTAAATCAGTATAATCTCGAGAACACGGTCGACATGAACCTACTGCTCTAGAGTACCGGCAACGGGAGTCTGTGCTCCTCCCCTAGCCTGAGATGTGGCAGGAGCAAGTGGAATCAATCCAGCCTGAGCTATGGTGCTGAACATGCTCAAAAATTGGGCTAGAGTCTCCTAGAGGGATGGTGCAGCAACAGGTATCTAAGGTGTTTGCCCTCCAGCTGGAGCTACTGGGGGATCCTCTATAGCAGCTCGTGCGGGTGCTCTGCTGCACCACGTGGATGTCCTCGGCCTCTACCCCGGCCCTCGCCCCTCGCGGCTCTAGCAGGGGGCGCAGGTGTCTTGGTCATCAGATACGCATGTACGTGTCCTCACCATCTGTAAGAGAATAGAATACAGAATAATTTCGCACGACAAGAAATCAAAGAAGTATAATTTTTCCTAACAGTTCCATAGCCTCCCGAATATAAATACAGATATCTTTGTACCGATCCGTGAAACTCTACTAAACTTGCTTGTGACTCCCGACACCTATGAACCTAGAGCTCTGATACCAACTTGTCACGACCCAATCCTCCCTCCGTAAGAGGTCGTGATGACACCTAGTCTCTACGACTAGGTGAGCCTAATACTTGCGGAATAAAGAAAGTGAGAGCAAAACTTTAACAACTAACTGCAGCAGATAAATAAATAACTGATAAAAATGTCATCCGGCATGTTCAATAACCGACACTCGAGTATACACTGTATTCCCAAAACCCGAAACATCGTAAGTCACAAGCTACAGAAGGAAACTAGTATCTCTATACACCAGAGTCTAATAAAAGAGGTACGGAAGGTAAATGACATAGGGGAGAATAGAGGGGAGAATCTGAGATCTACGGACGCGGCAGATGTACCTTGAAGTCTCCGTACAGTAGAAAGCTCTCAGCTAATAGTGGGGCTGATAAGAAGCACCTGGATCTGCATACAAAACATGTGCAGAAGAGTAGCATGAGTACACCACAACGGTACCCAGTAAGTGCCAAGCCTAACCTCGGTAGAGTAGTGACGAGGTCAAGTCCGGGCCCTACTGGGATATAATAATAAGACAGATGATATAATAAAATGAAGTAAAACGGGAAAATTTAACAAAAAGAATTCACAGAGAAATAACAACACAGCACAATGTGATAACAACAGGGGCGCTCCCGAGCTACCGTCCCGTAGTCCCAAAAATAAATGCTCAAAAGGGGATCTCCCGAGATACCGCCTCGTAGTCCCAAAAGTAAATATGCGAGGAGATCTCCCGAGGTACCGCCTCGTAGTCTCAAAAGTAAATGTGCAGGGGGATTTCCCGAGGTACCGCCTCGTAGTCTCAAAAGTAAACACACAGCTCAAACCAATAAATACAACAGTTAACAGCAAGATTTCTATAGTTAATATTTGTAAAGAACAAGGAAAAGCAGGAAATCAACTAGGTATGCTTCACAGAGTTCAAATAAGCAGTTAAAGCACGTAGACATGCGATATTAGACTAAACAGGATAACTACACATATTGGAATAGCTCAATTAAGAATTAAAACAGACTAATATTTATTTAAACGGTATAACTCAAATTAAAGAAAAAACAGGTTACTACTCAGTAAAAGTATCGGTTTTACAACAAATAGCACGTGTACGCACTCGTCACCTCACGTACACAACACTCACATATCACAACAGTACCAAATCCTAAGGGTATTTTCCCCACACAAAGTTAGGCAAGCCACTTACCTTGAAGCAAGCTTAATCAATCGGTAACAATGCCTTTTCCATGAATATCCAACTCTGAATGGCCCAAATCTAGCCAAAATAAATTACATACCGTAAATACAACTATAAGAAACTAATCTAATTAATGAAATCAAACCTAAAGCAAGAATTAGAAAATCACCCCAAAAAGCCTCCCCGGGCCCACGTATCGGAATCGGGTAAAATTCACAAAATATGAACACTCATTCACTCACGAGTTCATTCGTACCAAAATTATCCAAATCCGATATCAAAATCCCAATTAAAACCCAAAAATTTAGTTGAAGAACTTCTCCCATTGTTTCCAAAACCCTAGGTTTTTTTCATCTAAACCCTTGATTTCACCAATTTTTACATGTTATCTACCCCTAATCTGTATTTAACTCGTGTTATGTAGAAATTACTTACCTCAAAGTAATAGGTGAAAACCCTCTTCCAAGAGCTCCAAAAATCACCCAAGAGATTAAAAAAATGAGCTAATTGGCCTAAGTCGCGCATTTAATAAAGTTGTGCACAGGTCTCAGATGTCGCATTTGCGTCATCTGGTTCGCAAATGCGACAAAAACATTGCAAATGCAAACTGGGCTCCCACTGCCAAGGTCACAAATGCGACCAAGGACTCGCAAATACGAACCCTGTCAAGGTCGCAAATGCGACTGATTTCTCGCAAATGTGAGCTATGACCAGATCAGGCTTCTTCGCAATTGCGAAGCTTTTCTCACAAATGCAAACAAATTCTCGCATTTGCGAGACCTGCAACAGCTGCCAAGAAAAAACCAGAAAACTTCAGCAATTTGCATAAGTCCAAATTCAATTCGTTAAGCATCCGAAACAAACCCGAGGCCCCCCGGGACCTCAACAAAACATACCAACAAGTTCTAAAATACCATACAAACTTAGTCGAGCCCTCAAATCACATCAAGCAATGCTAAAAACGTGAATCACCCTCCAATTCAAACTTAATGAACTTTGAAACTTCAAACTTCTACAAAAGATGCCGAAACTTATCAAACCACATCCAATTGACCTCAAATTTTGTACACAAGTCATAATTGACATTATGGACCTACTCTAACTTCTGGAAAGAGAATCCGATTCCGATATCAAAAATTCCACTACACGTCAAAAACTCCAATAATTTGATTTTTGCCAATTCAAGCCAAAATCCGCTAGAGGCCTTCAAAACACAATTCGGACACGCCCCTAAGACCAAAATCACCAACGGAGCTAATGGAACCGGCGAAACTCTATTCCGGAGTCATTTTCACACAATTCCGACTATGGTCAAAATCCTAAGACTGAAGCTTCCGTTTGGGGACTAAGTGTCCCAATTCATTCCAAAACCACAACAACAACCTCCGGCAAGTCACATAAGCTGAAAAAGATACGGGGAAAGTAGTAAATTGGGGATTGGGGTTATAACTTTCAAATCGACCGGCCGGGTCGCTACAAATAATTTGTGAGATTTTTGTACTCATTGTGATTGAGCCGTGAGCTCTTTATTGTGGAAAATATTATTGTTGTTGATTTATTTTGGCAAGTTGAAATATTTGGGCACTTGAAGTATAAATTGTGATATATTTTGATATTGATACGCATGCAGTGATATAAGGTATGGGCATTGAAATGCATGCGGTGAGATAAGGGTGGCTTGATACGCGTGGCTAGTAGAGGAACTACTAGAAGTCATGTGATGTGATAAGGGTGGCTAAAACGCGGGATGATATTTCGGGAAAAATGATTTCTTTAAAATTTATTGTAAAGGCTCCCGCGGTGATATAAGAAAATGAGATATTGTGAATTTATTTATGATTTGGGACTACGAAGCGATACCTCGGGAGTGCCCTTGTTGATATTTCTTTATGTCTACATTTGCCTTTAGTTATTTTGTGGTTTTTTTTAAAGTTGTAAATTTCTGTTTTCCTTCCGCGAGGTATTATTTGCTCTTATTCTGTGTAGTTAAATTGTGACATACTACTTACTTGATTCATTTCCATTGTTATTTTATTATTATTATATTGTTAAACTTTCCACCTTGTCTTTTATTATTTTTAGTAGGGCCTGACTTGACCTCGTTACTACTCTACCGAGGTTAGGCTTGGCACTTACTGGGTACCGCTGTGGTGTACTCATACTATGCTTCTACATATTTTTTTGTGCAGATCCATGTACTTCCTATCAGACCATGTATCAGTGAACTGGCCGTACGTGGAGACTTCAAGGTATATCTGCCAGCATCCGCAGACCTCGGGGTCCCCTTCTACCCTTATTATGTTGTGTTCCTCATTCTCTTTAGATACACTTAGAATAAATTCTTAGAAGCTTGTGACTTATTTCTACCGGGTTTTGGGAGTTGTATTGGTTTAATTTGCAGTTCTTATTTATTCAACTGTTAAGGATTTAATTTTAGATCTATATTTAGTTATTCCGCATTGATAGGCTTACCTAGTCTTAGAGATTAGGTGCCATCACAACATCTTACAAAGGGAATTTGGGGTCGTGACAAGTTGGTATCAGAGCTCTAGGTTCATAGGTGTTATGAGTTACAAGCATGTTTAGTAGAGTCTCGCGGATCGGTACAGAGATGCCTCTACTTATCTTCGGGAGGCTAAGGAACTGTTAGAAAAATGTTCACTTATTGGATTCCTTATCGTGCGCATTATTGACTTCAAAATTCTAAACCATTGTCTTTCTATTCTCTCACAGATGGTGAGTACAAGAATAACTGGATCCGATGATCAAACACTTACGCACCCTGTTGGAGCCGCAAGAAGTCGGGGCCGGGGCAGAGGCCGAGGAAGACCACATGGTGCAGCCAGAGCACCTGCACGAGCTGCTGCAGCAGAGCCACCAGTAGCTCCAGTTAGAGAGCAGGCACTTAAGACGCATGTTACTACTCCTGCACTTCAGGAGACTCTTGTCCAGTGTTTGAGCATGTTTGGCACTCTAGCTTAGGCAGGGTTGATTCCACTTACTCCTGCCACATCTCGGGTCGAGGGAGGAGCACAGACTCTCGCCGTCCGTACCCCAGATCCACGGGCCCAGGTTGACCATGCCCTAAAGGTTATACCAGAGCAACCAGTTGTCGTAGTTTGGCTCGAGGTTACTGCAGGAGTTTCAGAGGGGGAGTAGCTCAAGCTCGATATGTACAATAAGTACCACCCTCCCACTTTCAGCGGTTTAGCTTCAAAGGATGCTCATGGTTTTCTTGAGGAATGTCACTGTATCCTCCGTACTATGGATATTGTGGATTCTAGTGGGGTTTCTTTCATGGCATTCCAGCTTAGAGGAATAGCCTACCAGTGGTGGCGGGCATACGAGTTAGATAGTCTGGTTGAGGCAGCTTCATTCACTTGGACTCAATTTTCAGATATGTTCTTGAAGGAGTATGTTCCTCAGAATCTCAGAGATGCATGGTGTGCAGAGTTTGAGTAGTTGAGCTAGGGTTCTATGACCGTGTCAGAGTATGCGGTCTGATTCAGTGATTTGGCTAGGCATGCACCAGCCTTGGTTGCTACTGTTCGAGAGTGGTTTTGTCGATTTATTGAAGGGCTCCACCCTAGGATTAGATTCAGTATGGCCCAAGAGCTGGAGATGGACATCACATACCAGCAGGTGGTGTCAATTGCTAGGAGATTGGAGGGAATGCTTATTCGGGAGAGAGAAGAGAGGGAAGCTAAGATACCCTAAGATTCTGGCACGTATAACAGTTCTCGTGCCCCAATTGCATCCCGTCGTGGTAGAGGCTATGTTAGCCGTCTTATTCATTTAGCACCTCCAGCTTCCAGCGGTATTCCGGCTACTCCCATACCTCAGGTTCCATATTATGAACAGCCAATGTCTATTGTACCTCCTGTATGGGGTGCTTTCAGCGGTCAGTCTAGTCGATCAGGCTCAAGCCAGTCCTAGCAGCCACATACTCTGAGGGATTGTTTTGAGTGTGGTGACACTCGTCATATAATGAGGGATCGCCCCAGATTTAGGAGGGGTGCACCTCCACATATTTCTCAAGCCCCACCCATTCCACAGGGCCCTCAGGTTTCTCAGGCCATGGTTACTACACCAGTTGCCACTCCGCCTACACAACCAGCTAGAGGTGGAGGTTGGACAGGTAGTGTTTACCCTAGAGGGGGAGGTCAGGCCAGATATTATGCCTTTCCTGCCAGGACGGAGGCAGATGCATCTGATTCTGTTATCACATATATTGTTCCGGTCTGTCATAGAGATGCATCAGTCTTATTTGATCCAGGCTCCACTTATTCTTATGTGTCATCTTATTTTTCCCCATATTTAGGCGTATCCCGTGATTCTTTGAGTTCTTCTGTTTATGTATCTACACCCATGGGTGATTCTATTATTGTTGATTGCGTGTATCGGTCCTGTTTGATTGTTATTATTGGTTTTGAGACCATGGCTGATTTATTATTTCTCAGTATGGTGGATTTCGATATTATTTTGGGCATGGACTAGTTGTCGCCCTATCACGCTATCCTTGATTGTCACGCCAAGATGGTGACGTTGGCGATGCCAGGTCTACTGCAGCTAGAGTGGAGAAATACCTTGGATTATGTTCCTAGCAGGGTTATTTCATTTCTTAAGGCTCAACAAATGGTTGAGAAGGGGTGTGATGTATATCTGGCCTATGTGAGAGATGCTAGTGTTGATACTCCTACCATGGAGTCAGTTCCGGTAGTAAGGGACTTTCTTGATGTATTTCCAGCGGATCTTTCGGGGATGCCACCCGACAGGGATATTAATTTTGGCATTGATTTGTTACCGGACACTCAGCCTATTTCTATTCCACCATATCGTATGGCCTCAGTAGAATTGAAAGAATTAAAATAGCAGTTACAGGAACTGCTTGATAAGGGTTTTTTTCTGCCTAGTGTATCGCCTTGGGGTGCTCCTGTCTTATTTGTGAAAAAGAAGGACGGTTATTGTGGATGTGTATTGATTACCGCCAGTTGAACAAGGTTACAGTGAAGAACAGGTACCCATTTCCACGTATTGATGACCTATTTGATCAGCTTCAGGGTGCCAAAGTGTTCTCTAAGATTGACTTGCATTCAGTCTATCACCAGTTCAAGATTCGGGAGCTAGATATCCTGAAGACTGCTTTCAGGACTCGATAAGGTCATTATGAATTCCTTGTGATGTCTTTTGGGCTTACTAACGCCCCAGCAACATTTATGCACTTAATGAACAGTGTATTTCAGCACTATATTGATTCTTTCATCATTGTGTTTATTGACAACATTCTTGTGTATTCCCGGAGTCGGGAGGATCATAAGAAGCACCTGAGGACTGTGCTTCAAACCTTGAGAGAAAAGAAGTTATATGCAAAATTTTCAAAGTGTGAATTCTGGCTAGATTAAGTGGGATTTTTGGGTCATATAGTTTCGTGCGAGGGGATCAAGGTAGATTCGAAGAAGATTGAGGCAGTACAGAGTTGGCCCGGACCGTCCTCAGCTACGGAGATCCGGAGTTTCCTTGGTTTGGCAAGGTATTATCGCCGATTTGTATAGGGTTTCTCTTTTATTGCTGTACCAATGACCAAATTGACCCAGAAGGGTGCTCTGTTTAGGTAGATCGAGGAATATAAGTATATCTTTCAAAATCTCAAGACAACTTTGACTACAACCCCAATATTGGTATTGCCGACAAGTTCAGGGTCTTATACTGTGTATTGTGATGCATCGCGTATTTGTCTCGGCTCAGTGTTGATGCAAGATGGTAGGGTGATTGCCTATACGTCCAGACAGTTAAAACTACATGTGAAGAACTATCTCGCCCACGACCTTAAGTTAGCAGCCATTGTTCATGCCTTGAATATTTGGTGGCATTATTTGTACAGTGTCCATTATGAGGTTTATACCGATCATCGGAGTATACAACATCTGTTTAAATAGAAGGATCTTAATTTGCGGCAGTGGAGGTGGTTGGAGTTGCTTAAGGATTATGATATCACCATTCCCTATCATCCCGGAAAGACCAATATGGTGGTCTATGCCTTGAGTCGTAAGACGGAGAGTTTGGGCAACTTAGCATATTTACCGGTAGCGGAAAGGCCATTAGCCTTGGATGTTCAGGCCTTGGCCAACCAGTTTGTTAGATTGGATATTTTCGAGCCAAGCCGAGTTTTGGCTTGTGTGGTTTCTCAGTCTTCTCTTTATGATCGTATCAGAGAGCGTCAGTATGATTACCCCCATCTGCTTATCCTTAAGGACACAGTCCAGCACGGTGATGCCAAGGAAGTCACTATTGGAGATGACAGTATACTACGGATGCATGGCAGGCTATGTGTGCCTAATGTAGATGGTTTGCGTGAGTTGATTCTATAGAAGGCTCACAGTTCGCGGTACTCCATTCATCCTAGTGCTTCAAAGATGTATCAGGACTTGAGACATCACTATTGGTGGAGGCGGATGAAGAAAGACATAGTGGAATATGTAGCTCGGTGCCTAAATTGCCAGCAGGTGAAGTATGAGCATCAGCGACCGGTGGATTGCTTCAGAAGTTAGAGATTCCAGAATGGAAATGGGAACGGATCACTATAGATTTCGTTGTTGGGCTCCCACAGACTCAGAGAAAGTTCGATGCAGTTTGGGTGATTGTGGATAGATTGACCAAGGCAGCTCATTTCAATCCTGTAGTTACTACTTACTCTTCGGAGCAGTTGGCTCAGGTTTATATTCTCGAGATTGCCAGGCTTTATGGTGTATCGGTATCTATTATCTCTGACTGGGGTACACAGTTTACATCATAGTTCTAGAGGGCTATACAATGAGAGTTTGGTACTCAGGTAGAGTTGAGTACAGTATTTCACCACTCAAGCGGATGGACAGTCAGAGCGCACTATCCATATATTAGAGGATATGTTTCGTGCGTGTGTGATAGATTTTGGGGGTGCTTGGGACCAATTCTTACCACTTGCGGAGTTTTCTAACAACAACAGTTATCAGTCGAGCATTCAGATGGCACCGTATGAGGCCTTGTATGGTAGGCGGTACCGGTCTCCAATGGGTTGGTTCAAGCCGGGAGAAGCTAGACTATTGGGTACGGACTTGGTTTAGGATTCTTTGGAAAGGTTAAAGTGATTCAGGATCGACTTCGTATAGCCCAATCTTGACAGAAGAGTTATGCGGATCGGAAGGTTTGTGATGTTGCATTCATGGTTGGTGAGCTTGTATTGCTTCGGGTTTCGCCCATGAAGGGTGTTATAAGATTTAGGAAGAAGGGCAAGTTGAGCCCTAGGTATATTGGGCCTTTTGAAATACTTGAAAGGATTGGAGAGGTGGCTTACAGACTTACACTACCACCTAATCTCACTGTAGTTCATCCAGTGTTCCATGTTTCCATGCTCCGGAAGTATCACAGCTATCCATCTCATGTGTTAGACTTCAGCTCAGTCCAGTTGGACAAGGATCTATCTTATGTTGAGGAACCAGTGGCCATTTTGGACAGATAGGTTAGAAACTTGAGATCAAAGATCATTGCTTTAGTAAAAGTATAGTGGAGGGGTCATCCAGTCGAGGAGCCAACTTGGGAGACCGAGCATGATATGCGCAGCTGCTATCCTCATCTTTTCACCACTCCAGGTACAATTCAAACTCGTTCGAGAACGAACGTTTTTTTTAAGAATGGGAGGATGTAACGACCCGCCCAATTATTTTAAGAGTTGTAGCCATGTTCCCCCATATACTGCTCATTCGGTACTTTATAACTATTATGTGACTTGCCTGGGTAGTCAGTTCGGGGTCGGTGAGGTTTTAAAATGAATTGAGACACTTAGTCTCCAAGATGGAAACTTAAGTTGAAATGGTTGACCGGATGTTGACTTATGCGAAAACGACCCCGGAATAAAATTTTAATGATTCTAATAGCTCTGTATGGTGATTTTGGACTTAGGAACGTGTCCAAAAAATTAATTGGAAGTTCGTAGTTAAATTAGGCTTGAAATGGCTAAAATATAAATTTAAGTTTGGAAGTTTGACCGGGAAGTTAACTTTTTGATATCGGGGTCGGAATCCGATTCTGAAAATTTGAATAGGTTTGTTATGCCATTTATGACTTGTGTGCAAATTTTGAGGTCAATCGGAGTTGATTTGATAGATTTCGACATCGAATGTAAAAGTTGAAAATTCATACGTTCATTAAGTTTGAATTGGAGTATGATTTGTGGTTTTAGCATTGTTTGATGTGATTTGAGGTTTTGACTAAGTTCGTATGATGTTTTACGACTTGTTGGTACATTCGGACGGGGTCTCGAGTGGCTCGGGTGTGTTTCGAGGTGAGTTTTGAGTGACTCTGGGCATTTCGGCACTCTGATGATGTTTTGGGACAGTTGAAGTGCGGAGGGCACATTTTGGAGTGCGGAGGTAGTGGTAATTGTGTGGACCGCTGTTGAAATTGTGATGTACACAGTTGGAAATGTGAGGTCCGTAGAATTTCTCTCGCGGCCGCAGAAAGGAGATTTTCAGGTTTGATGGTCCGATTTCGGAAGCTTATATCTTTTAATCTACACGGAATTAAGAGATGATTCAAAAACAAAATTTGTAGCCCTTTGAGTCTAGTTTCTAAAAAGGTATATAATTTGGACATTTGTACATAAAATTATGGTCAATTTACTAAAGCATGGTAGTGCAGTCATACTAAAGTGCGGCCGCATAATTTGGACCGTGGCCGCAGAACTTGTAAATGTGCGGACCGCAATAAAAATGTGTCGTCAGCACAATGGGAGGTCAGATTTTTGTACTTTATAAATGAGGGTTAGAATATTATTTCATATTTGGACTATGGGAGCTAGGTTGGTGGCGATGTTTCGTGGAATTTTTAAGAAATTCATCGGGGTAACTGATTCTAACTCGGATTTGGTTAATATACATGAATATATCATTGTTTTCATCATTTAATTAGTATTTTGAGATGGAAATTTGGATGAAATTATAGAAAATTCATAAAACAATTTTTTGGGATTTAAATGTCGATTCGGAGTTGGATTTAAGTGAAACTAGTATGGTTGGACTCGTAATTGAATGGGTTGTCGGATTTTGTGAGTTTCACCGGATTCCGAGACTTGGGCCCCACGGCAATTTTTGAGATAAATTTTTGATTTTTGTTGAAAAATCTTTATTTTCATATGAAATTAATTCCTATAATTTGTATTGATTGAATCGAATTAATTATGGCTAGATTCGAGCAGATCGAAGTCGGAAAATTGAGGGAAAGGCATTCTTATGGACTGATTGAGCGTGGTTTGAGGTAAGTGACTTATCTAACTTTGTCGGGGGGAAATTCCCCTTAGGATTAGTATTGATGTGATGTGTTGAAAGTAGTGTATACGAGGTGACGAGTGTGTAGATGGACTAAATGTGGAAGGTTATGTCTTTAAATTGTGTAGATCATTGTTGCATATTAATTAAATCATTTCATCATGTTATATTCATCATCATTGATCTAATTTTATATTTTTGAAATTTGCCTGACCTTTTCTTGCTAATTGTCTTACTTGTTTAGTTGAAATTTTATTTCTTTTATTCTGTGCATTAATCGAAGGCTGAATTTCTTAATTGAATTATTATTAATATAAAGTAGTTGACATTTTTAAATTTGGTATCGAGGAAACGTATTGAAAATTATGAAATATTATTTTTGCTGAGTTATTCATTCCCGAATATTTTGTGAGATTTTCATACTCATTGTGATTGAGCCGTGAGCTCCTTATTGTGAAAAATATTATTGTTGTTAATTTATTTTGGCAAGTTGAAATATTTGGGAACTTGAAGTGCAAATTGTGATATATTGTGATATTGATACGCATGCGGTGATATAAGGTCTGGGTGTTGAAACGCATGCGGTGAGATAAGGGTGACTTGATACGCGTGGCTAGTAAGGGAACTACTAGAAGTCATGCGGTGTGATAAGGGTGGCTAAAACGCGAGATGATATTTTGGGAAAAATAATTTCTTTAAAATTTATTGTGAAGGCTCCCGCGGTGATATAAGGAAATGAGATATTGTGAATTTACTTATGATTTGGGACTACGAGGCGGTACCTCGGGAGTGCCCTTGTTGATATTTCTTTATGGCTGCATTTGCCTTTGGTTATTTTGTGATTTTTTTTTAAAGTTGTAAATTTCTATTTTCCTTCTGCGAGGTATTATTTGCTCTTATTCTGTGTAGTTAAATTGTGACATACTACTTACTTGATTCATTCCCATTGTCATTTTATTATTATTATATTGTTAAACTTTTCACCTTGTCTTTTATTATTTTCAGTAGGGCCTGACTTGACCTCATCACTACTCTACCGAGGTTAGGCTTGGTACTTACTGGGTACCGATGTGGTTTGTTCATACTTACTGGGTACCAAGTACTTCCTATCAGACTAGGTATCAGTGAACTAGCCATACACGGGGACTTCAAGTTATATCTGCCAGTGTCCGCAGACCTCGGAGTCCCTTTCTATCCTTATTATGTTATTTTCCTCATTCTGTTTAGATTCTAATGTATAGAGACACTTAGAATAAATTCTTAGAAACTTGTGACTTATTTCTACCGGGTTTTGGAAGTTGTATTGGTTTAATTTGCAGTTCTTATTTATTCAACTGTTAAAGATTTAATTTTAGATTTGTATTTAGTTATTCCGCATTGATAGACTTACCTAGCCTTAGAGACTAGGTGTCATCACGACATCCTATAGAGGGAATTTGGGGTCATGACACTCCTTGTCATATATAACTTTCGAGAGTTGTTATCATGAAACTGTACATGAAATTGATAAAATTATTCTCCACATTTAGAATTTAAAAGTTGAACTTTCTAAAATAATTTATGATTTGCATCGTTTGCAACAACATTGCACAAATATTCGATTCCATAATTATTTTTCGATTCTTTCTTTTATGGTTGTTGGTATGGGTGTCAATGGATAGTTAAAACCCGACTAAATCGACCGAATAGTACCGTACCAAATCAGTTTTTAGGTTTCTTTGAATAAAATCGTAGGTTTATATATATATATATATATATATATATATATATATATATATAATCGTACCGATAATTATAGTAGATTTTTTATTTTATGAAAATAAACCAAAAAAATGCGGAACCGTACCGAATAAATTTATAATGTGAAAAATACATTTATATATTAAGTTTTAAATTAATAATGCATTAATTTTTTTCTTGGGCCTTGGAATTATGAAACCGTTACAAGCCAACAAGTAATTAAACTCAAAATCCCGATTCCCAAACCTATTATGCTACTCTTATTGAAACTAAATTATTTTCAACATGTTCACTAGCAAGACACGAGATATTGTAGCGATTGTGAGTAGCAAACTACAATGTATTGAATATATTTCGTTTAGTATAATTTATATTTATCTTTTGAAATATTTAATCTTCTATAATTGAGTCTTAGCTTGGTTAATATCTTTCCACTCGTGTGGCTTATATTTTCATTGTATTTGCTTAGTTTCTTTTACGCTGTTGTAAAATTGTTGATGTGTAACGACCCGACCGGTCGTTTTGAGCTCTAGTGTATCGTTCGGTGGTTTGAGGCCTTGAGTAGCTTCACTCCAGGTATTATGACTTGTACGTGTGGTCGGAATTGAGTTTTGGGAAGTTCGGGATTGATTTGGAAAGAAAATTTTAATTTCGGAAGCTTTAAGTTGGAAGAATTGACTAAGATTTGACTTTTGAGTAAACAACCTCGGAACCGGGATCTGAAGGTTCCAATAGGTTCTTATGATGATTTTAGACTTGGGCGTATATTCCGGTTGAGTATCGGATCACCCGGAAGCAATTCAGCGCTTATTATGCAAAGTTAACACTTTGAAAGTTTAAGAATTTCCTTGGTTTGGTTTGGTTTGGAGTGGGCTTTGGTGTTATCGATGTTCATTTGGGATTCCGAGCCATGAAATAAGTTCATATCATAATTTGTGACCTATGCACAAATTTTGACGTCATTCCAGAAAGTTTTGATATGAATTGGATGCGTTCGTCGAAGTTTAATGGTTTGGAAGTTTAAAGAAGGGTTTTGATCGTCGATCGGTAGTTTTGATATTGTTTGGCGTGATTCGAGGTTTCGACCAAGTCCGTATTGTGTGGTGGGATGTGTTGGTATGTTTGGACGGGGTCTGTCACGACCCAAAACCTGACCCGTCGTGATGGCGCCAATCGCGATACTAGGCAAGCCGACATTTCCAAAACACTTTCAACATTTAACAGAAATGAATTAAAACATTTAAAATAACCGGAGTTTTTCATAAAACGGGGTAAAACCCAAAGTGTAAGTGCGTAAAAAAATCCCGACATTGGGGTGTCACTGAGTACATGAGTATCTATACTAGGAGCAGTCTAATACAACATCTAAGGAATAAGAACTGAAATGCAAATAAGATAATGAAGGAGAGCCAAGGCCTGCGAACGCCATGCAGCTACCTCGATAGTCTCAGGAATCAGCTGCTCAAATATCAACACCCGCTACTACCGGAAGACCTGGATCTGCACATGAAGTGCAGGGTGTAGCGTGAGTACAACCAACTCAGTAAGTAACAAAAATAAATAAGGAATTGAGAAGGTAGTGACGAGCTATACAAATACAGTTCATTTTCAATAATTCCAACAAAGAATAGGCATGCTTTCACATCTGGCAGTTTAAGTCAAATCAGTTTTATACAGTTAAAGTGTAGGTAATCCGGATATAAAATCTTTTAGAAATTTCACAACAATGACAGATAGCAACAAAGTGCATCAATAAATGAAAAGCAAGTACAGCCTCTCAGGGCAACAGTCACTCAACTCGTTACAACAGCTCAATCGCTCGGCTCTCAGCCCTCAGTACTCACACTCAATAGGTACATACGCTCACTGGGGGTGTGAAAAATCTGGAGGGGCTCCTTTTAGCCCAAGCGCTATATCGTTTCCGTGTACAACCCAACCCAATCATATAAGTAGCCATAAGGCTCATTGCGGCGTGCAACCTGATCCACAGTTTATAAATAGTCATAAGGCTCGTTGCGGCATGCAACCCGATCCATATACCCTCACATAGCTCATAGCTCGGCACTCGGGCCCTATCTCAGTAACTAACCTCTCCAGCCCTCTCGGGCTTTCAGAAATCATACACATCATCCAAAAATGATAATAACAAGTGTCAACAAGAAAACAAAAGGAAACAGAGTTATGACTCGCAAGTAGCACTGTGACGGAGTTCAAGACAGTAAATAGCAGTTAATTCAACAAGTACTCGACCGCTGCTGGACCCAACAGTGATAACATATGGACTAAGCACGGTTTCTAACATGAATGGCAGTCAAATTTCTAGCAAACAGAGGGAACATGTAATTAATAATAAGCTATTCGACTTTACAGTCTCACGGGACGGACCAAGTCCCAATCCCCCAAGGTGCACGCCCACACGGCCGTCACCTAGCATGTGTGTCACCTCCAAAAAAAACACATCATACCAAAATCCGGGGTTTCATACCCTCAGGACCAGATTTAGAACTGTTACTGTCACGACCCAAAATCTCACTTGTCGTGATGGCGCCTATCTCAATACTAGGCAAGCCAAAAAAATCCCAATAAACTACCATTTTTTTTAAATTTGAGAACAAAATAGTTAAATTCAGCGGAAGAAATCTCAAATTTCAAATATAACACTCCCAAAACCCGGTGTCACTGAGTACATGAGCATCTAATATGAATACAATGTCTGACTGATAAAAAGCCATTGTCTGAAAGTATAGAACAGTACAATAACTGAAGGAAAGAGAGATAAGGTCAGCGGACGCCAAACAACTACCTTGATAGTCTCCAACTGATAGCACTCTGAAATCTAACAATCTCCGTGTCCTAAAGCACCTGGATCTACACACGAGGTGCAGAGTGTAGTATGAGTACAACTAACTCAATAATTAACAAGACTAACCTATGGGCTGAAAGAAATGATGAGCTTCGCAGGTACAGTCCAGTAAAAATAATGGTACATAAATATAGGCATGCTTTCGAGTTCAACAGTAAACTCAGTACAAGTAAAATAGATTAATACTGCTTGATATGAGGCATATGACATCTCAGTAGAAATACCTCAAGTACATACTAGTCACAAATTATCCGGTCACTTAGTACTGTTTATGGCCAATCCATCCCAGGGGTGTTCCAACCCTTATATATATGCACATCGACTGATAATCAGTCACCCAGTACCGTATAAGGCCAATCCAGCCCTGGGATAATTTATCCCTAAATATAAATGATACTGACAAGATCCATGTCCACATGCCCCATTACAATACAAATAAGTAAGGCAAGTTCATGCCCTGGGAAAATCTATCCTCTCTCTCTCTCTCTCTCTCTCTCTCTCTCTCTCTCTCTCTCTCTCTCTCTCTCTCTATATATATATATATATATATAAGCAGTAAGTAAGGCAAGTCCATGCCCTGGGAAGTCCATCCCGAATATCGATGATCATTTACGCTCACTAGGGTATGTACAGACTCCGGAGGAGCTCCTTCAGCCCAAGCGTAATACAAAGCCAATATGGCCTACTACAGGCGGGCAGTCCCGATCCGTATAATAACAAATCCTATAAGGCATGCTGCAGGCGGGCAGCCCCGATCCATAAAATAGTAAAGCCTATAAGGCCTGCTGCAGGCGGGCAGCCCCGATGCAGAACAATAATAATGTATAAAGCCATTCTGGCCTGCTGCAGGCGGGCAGCCCCGATCCATTTAATAATAACATATATATAAAGCAAAATGGCCTGCTGCGTTGCGTAGCTCAATCCCATAAATATCCTCACAATGGACAATTATTACTGAGTGTGAAATGTATATTTTAGAATAACTAATTCAACAGCATCACGACCCCATGGGTCCAAAAATATCGGCACATAGCCTAAACATGATCTTTATTACTAGCCTCAGCTTAATTCCTCTATCAAGTGCCACATGTTTAGATAATAACACGATTCTTTAATTTTACTACTTCACAGGATTTATTCAAGACACACTTTCGGTGGTGCACGTCTACATGTTCGTCACATATCGTGTGTGTCACATCCAAACAATTCTTATCATACCAAATTCGGGAATTCATACCCTCAGAACCAAGTTTAGAAATGTTTCTTACTTTAAACCGTGTAATTCTTTAATCCGCTATGCCTTTGCCTCGTGAATTTTGCCTCCAAACGCCTCAAATCTAGCCACAATTAATTCGATTCAGTCAATAAAATTTATTGGAATTAATTTCATAAGAAACTGCTAATTTTCCGAAAAAGAAAACCAAAATTTAGCTCAAAAATCGCCCTCGGAATCCGACAAAACTCACAAAATCCGACAACCCATCCAATTACAAGTCCAACCATACTAATTTCACTCAAATCCGACTCTGAATCGGTGTTCAAATCTCGAAAATTCATTTTTATGAAATTATAGAAATTCCTCCGATTTCTCTTGAAAAATCAATAATCTAACGCCGAAAATAAAGATTAATTCATGGAGTATAATCACAAGGGAGTCAAGAACACTTACCCCAAGTTTTGTGGAAAATTTCCTCTCCAAAGTCGCCCAATCCAAGCTCCAAAATCTGAAAATGAAGAAAGACACCAAAACCCATGATTTTATCTTTTGTCCAGTCATTTACTCTTCGCGATCGTGGAAAATGCTTCGCGATCGCGAAGCACAAAAATTTCCAGCCCAAAATTTTCCTTTCGCGATCGCGAAGCACAAATGCCCAGCTCTTCCAGACATCCTCTAGTATAATGGTCATAACCTTTTGTACAAAACTCCAAAATGCAATTGGTTTAGCTTTCTGAAAACAAGACACCAAGGACTATAACTTTTATTTGTTGATCATCTCCTAATTCCTTATATATTCCGAGATATAAGCTTCCAAAGTCAGCCCTATGCAATAGAGAATTTCCAAACTCTTCCCAGACAGCCTATAGTTTATCCATCATAACTCTTTTTACACAACTCCAAATGAATAATGGTTTACCTTTATGAAAATTAGACACAAAGTGCTACAACTTTTATGTTTAGATCATCTCCAAATTTCTTATAGATTGCGATATATAAGCTTCCAAAGTCGGGTCAGTGCAACAGAAGTTTGTTCTACGCGATCGCGAAAAGGCTTCCGCGATCGCGATTCACACTGCCCAAACAGCAAAATTGCTCTTTGTGATCGCGAGCAATTGTCCGCGATCGCGATGCATACCTCTGTGGCCAAAAACCAGCAACTAAGAATGGCCTAGAAATGGTCTGAAACTATCCCGAAACTCACCCGAGCCCCTCGGAACCTCAACCAAATATACCAATAAGTCCTAAAACATCATACGAACTTAGTCTAAGCCTCGAATCACATCAAACAATGCTAAAACCACGAATCCTACCTCAATTCAAGCCTAATGAACTTTGAACTTTCAAATTCTATATCTTGTGCCGAAATACATCAAATCAATCCGGAATGACTTCAAATTTTGCACACAAGTCATAAATGACATAAGGAAGCTATTCCAATTTCCAGAATTGGATTCTGACCTCGATATCAAAAATTCAACTCCCCGGCCAAACTTCCCAAAAATTCAACTTTCGGCATTTCAAGCCTAATTCCACTACGGACCTCCAAATAATTTTTCGGACACGCTCCTAAGTTCAAAATCACCATACGAAGCTATTGGAATCATAAAAATTCAAATCCGAGGTCGTTTACACATAAATCAATATCCGGTCAACTATTTCAACCTAAGCTTCCAACATGAAAGTTCATTCTTCCAAGCTAACTCCGAAATACCTAAAAACCAAAACCGATAATTTACACAAGTCATAATACCTCGTAGGAAGTTATTTAATACTTCAAATAGTTGAAAGGAGCGTAAATGCTCAAAACGACCGGTCGGGTCATTACTGCTACTTACCTTAGACCACACAAAATCCTACTCTGCAATGCCTTTGCCTCTCGAATCAATCTCCACACGCCCCGAATCTAGCCACAAGCAGTACGATATAATTAATATAGCCTAAAAGAATCAATTCCACAAGAAAAACACGAAATTATAAGCTGAAATCCGAATTATGCACATCCCCCCCCCCCCCCTGGGCCCACGTCTCAAAATCCGACAAAAGTCACAAAACCCGAAATCCCATTCACTCACGAGTTCACTCATACCAAAATTATTCAAATCCGATATCAAAACCCAAAATCTTAGTTGAAGAACTTTTTCCCATTTTTCCCAAAGTTTTCCACCCAAATCTGAAATTAAAAGATGAAAATAGTGATAGATTAGTGGGATATAACCAAAATCAAGTGAAGAATCGTTACCCAATTGATGTCTCTGAAAATCCCTCAAACTCTCGCCCAAATCCGAGCTCTCAAACTCAAGTTTTGATAAAAATGGCCAAACCCTCATTTTTGAAATCTTATATTCTTCCAAGCAAATCCTTCTTCGTGAACGCGGCCACACCCTCGCGTTCGCGTATAACAAAAATCCTACTGACCAAAATTCTTTCTTTGTGAACGCATACCTTTCACTTCCTGATGCTTCGCGAACGCGTAGAACAAATCCTTGGGGTTCCCAGCTACTCCACTTCCTCTACGCGAACGTGATGTCCTTCACGCGTTCGCGAGGCACCAAACCTTCGCGAACGCGTCCCCATATCTGCAAATGCAAAGAACAACTCCAGCTGGCCTCTAAAAGGCCTTACGCGATCGTGAGACATCTCTCGCGAGCGCGATGAAGAAAAGTCTGCAACAAAAATACCAGAAAATCTGCTATCTCACCTAAGTCCAAAATGATCCGTTAACCACTCGAAATCAACCCGAGGCCCCCGGGACCTCAATTAAACATACCTACAAGTTCTAAAACACCATACAAACTTAGTCGAGCCTTCAAATCATATCAAACAAAACATGAATCACCCTCCAATCCAAATGTAATGAACCTTAAACTTCAAATTTCCACAACCGATGTCGAAACCTATCAAACCACATCCGATTGACCTCAAATTTTGCACACAAGTCATATTCACCATTACGGATCTACTCCAACTTTCGGAATTGGAATTCGACCCCGATATTAAAAAGTCAATCCCCCGGTCAAACTTTTCAAAAATTCGACTTTCGTCATTTCAAGCAAAAATTAGCTACAGACCTCAGATTCACAGTCCAGACACGCTCCTAAGTCCAAAATCACCCAGTAGAGCTAACGAAACTGACGGAACTCAATTTCGGAGTCGTCTTCACACAATTCTGATTACGGTCAAACTCCTAAGACTTAAGCTTCCGTTTTAGGGACTAAGTATCCCAAAACACTCTGAAACCAAAAACAAGACCTCCCGGCAAGTTACATAAGCAGAAATAGATACGGGAAAAGAAGTAAATAGGGGATCGGGACTAATACACTCATAATAACCCATCGGGTCGTTACAGGGTCCCGGGGGCCTCGGGTGCGAATCGGGTTGGAAACGGGTCGAGTTTGGACTTGGAAGAACTGTTGAAGCTTAAGGATTATGGTGCAATCGCACCTGCAAGGTTATGGCTGCAGGTGCGAGACCGCAGAAGCAGACCAGGAGTCACAGAAGCGGTAGGGAGTGAGCTGGATAGGATTTGGAGGTACAAGAAATTTGTCGCACATGCGGGCCGGCAGATGCGGGCGGAGGAGTGCAGAAGCGGAAGTGGCCTGTGGAGTCGCAGGTGCGGTCATGGGGGAGCAGGTGCAGAGTTATGCTCGATATGGGGATTCTGCAGGTGCGGAGGTGTTCCGCAGAAGTGGATGCGCACCTGCAGCTGATTGATCGCAGAAGCGGAAAGTGCTGGCCATAAGGGAAGCCGCATCTGCGAGGAAATTTCAGCAAAAGCGGCTACTGTTCCGCATATGCGAAAAGGTCACTGGGGAAGTGTTGTTTTAAGAACGGGATTTGGCCATTTTTCTTGCATTCTCTCTTGGTTTGGCGATTTTGTTAGAGCTTCAAGTGGAGGTTTTCATCATCTATGGCAAGGTAAGTTATTCTCACCTATTGTAAGATAAATATATGGATTCTATCGCTAGTAGTCCGAATATTCACGAGCTAATATTTCCAATGATGCCCAGTATTTTATATGGTACTCCTTATTTATTTGATATTGACACTTGACATTTTCTGAGTCGTTAAGGTATAATACAAGATTTAGAAATTCATGCTTTAAAAGAAGTAATTGAAAGATTATGTAACTTGCAAATTTACCCCATCATTATCGTATGCTTCATATCTCCTTCTGTTTTAACATATTGCTTTATTGGACCTTTAGTAAGTGTCAATGTCGACCCCTCGTCACTACTTCTCCGGAATTAGGCTAGATACTTAGTGGGTATACATTGAATTACGTACTCATGCTGCACTTCTGCACTAAATATGCAGGATCTGACAGGTTCATTTGATGATCACCTTGGCGCGAAGGCGCACCTGTTGAGGAGACTTTATGTGAGCTGCATTCCAGGCTACGCATCGCAGTCCACCGAGTTTCCATTGTACTAATTATTTTATTCTGTCTTATTACATTCGGGACATATGTTGTATTATTATTGTACTCCTTAGAAAATGCTCATGCACTTATGACACCGGATTTTAGGGGTTCCTACTAGTGTTCGTTATTGTAGTTCACGTAGTTATTATCATTTTACCCTGTAAATTCCATTTTATACTATTTAAGTAATGGAGATTATGATTTCGAAAGTAATAAAATGAGTAAATAAATTAATAAATCAACGTTGGCTTGCCTGACGGCGGCGTTAGGTGCCATCACGACCTATAGTGGATTTTGGATCGTGACATAATAGATCTATACTCTAGCCATCTTTCATATTTTCTTAGTTCATTACCTTTTATATTGTAAAAATGTCTAGAGAGTTTTGTTAAGTCGTATAAAAGTACGTATGTTATTGCATTATACTTCTATTAGTGACTTTTATAAGATATTTAAAAAAATTACCGAAAATTAATTGAACTGTACCGATACCAAAGGGAAACCGACATGATTGGAACGGTTTCGAAAAGTCTAATTTTAGTTATACATAATAGAATAACCAAAAAATTGGTATGATACAAATTTTATAAAATAACCGACCGAACCGAACCATTGACACACTTAGTTGTTGATATTGAGCTTGGCTTCAATTCAGCATAATAAATTTTAATTTTTTATTTTATTTCGCCAAACTATGCATACTCTAGCAACTCTTAAAGTTAAAAAACTACTTGGAATAAACAATAAATTGCGGATTTTATTGTCTCCATTATATAATGTTTTGAGAGATTATTTCTTAACCTACATTAATTGTAGTATCAAACTCATTGTCAAATTTTAAAATATGCAAATTAAATTAAACCTAAATAATTATCTGGTTTTTCTTTTACTGCCCGGAGATAATATATTTATTTCATTTCACAGCCTGAATGCAAATAGTTAGTGGTTCATCGTAACATTTATTTATACCTAACTGAACTTTCACTTGCCCATAAATGAAGATATGCTTTCAGCAAATTCATATGAAAAGCAATGATAATAAATAAAGTAGAAGGTCAAAATATTTTTTATTATTGGCTTGTATTTTTCGCAATATATTTTTTTCACATGAACAACTGTGTTTCATTTTTAAGAGTGAATCAATGGCCACAACAAAAGTTATGGTTATCACGAACATCAAAATGGTAATACACCAACAACATCGTTTATAAAACAGTATTAGCTAGGTGAGACATGATAATATCACATATTTGTACCAAATAATATTAGAATTAATTTCACTATACGGTGTACCTATGTAACTAAAATTTTCAATTTCATATGTTCAAACGATGCCTAATCATTTTACGTTCAAGAATTAAGTCAGTCGAATTGGTTCATCATTCATCAATTTGAACTTGTATTTTTTCCTTCAAATTTAGTGTAACTTACCGCACATATATTCAATTATTATTTATATTAATTTAAAATATCAGTATTAATTAGCGTGCAATGCATGTGCAATGCACGTATAGAGAAATTAGTATAAGAAAAAGGCATAAATACCCCTAGAATTAAGGTTAGATTTTCAGTTTTAAAATTTATTTTTAAAAATATCGTGCTCAATCAAACACTTCAAATAAAATAAAATAAATATTTACAATAATTTATTTTGTATTAGGACCAATTTCAGCTCAGTATCTCCCGTCACAATCCAATCTTTAGTGGTCTTCATAAGATAAATCTAGAGATTATACATTTTGTATTAAGACCAACTTCAGTTCTGTATCTTCCGTCACAATCCAATCTTTAGTGGTCTTCACAAGACAAATCTAGAGATTATACATTTTGTATTAAGACCAACTTTAGTTCGAAATCTCGTGTCACCATTCAATCTTTAACAGTCTTCATAAAACAAAATCTATAGTTTTTTTTATTGTATTAGGATCAACTTCAGTTCAGTATCACGTGTCGCTATCCAATCTTTAATGATTTTCATAAAACAAAATCTAGAGATTATATATTTCGTATTAGGACTAACTTCAGTTCAGTATCTCGTATCACCATCCAATCTTTAACAGTTTTCATGAAATAAAATTTAGAGATTATATATTTTGTATTAGGACAAACTTTAGTTCAGCATCTCGTGTCACCATCCAACCTTTATCGGTCTTCATACAATAAAATCTAGGGATTATATTTGGCAACATTCAAAATTTAAGTCAAATACAGGATAAGCTCTGACAGATGTACCTAATACGATCCTAAGATTTATGGAGTAAAGACCGGGCTAGCTCCCTCTGCGTTACGCCATTTTTACTGTAATTCAATTCAATCAAGTTATACTTGAAATCTCCGTTGTCGATACTCGTGAATAACTATTTTTTTTATTTCACATTATAGCTTCGAAAACTATTTTCTTTGCCTCTTTTAACGTATCAATTTGAGTTGTTCAAGTGGTACATGCAAGGGCACAACCAGAATTTTAACTTTATGGATTATAGATTTTAAAACGACAACGTAAAATATTAATAACTGGGTTTTAAATTTAATATTTATATATATGTGACAAAATTTTAACACAAATATATTATTTGAGAAAAAATTATTGAGTTTGACCGAACATATAGACGGGCTTCTAACTCTGTCCTTGGGTGCATGTTCGTGTTTGGCTTCAGGACAAAGATAATTGTAAAAGTCCATGAAGGTTGGAGATTTATTTTATGACTTGAAATTTATAGGGTGGAAAAAATATTGATACTACCAGTGATATATCATGCTTAAATCTAAAATCTAACCTTCTAGTCAGTTGTATTTTCTTACTAAATTAGACAAAGTTCAATTATTTTAACATAAAAAACTTCTTTGCATATATAATGTTATAATAGGCAAAATTCAGTAATAATTTGTAGTATCATCTACAATTTTTCGGAAATAGCCTCCCTACCCCCGGGGTAGGGGTAAGATTTCCGTACACTCTACCCTCCCCAAATCCACTAGTGGAATTCTACTGGGTTGTTGTTGTTATTGTTGTTTGTTATCATCTGCAATTTGAACAATAGAAAATATTAATTTCTTTTTATTTTCGACAAGGAAATTGAAAATTAAATGAAAATAAATAAGATTGGATTATCAAAATCAAACAAATATTTAATAATAAAACAAAGACTCCAACCTTACACATTTTTAAACACTCGCCATATCAGCTCCAACCTTACATATTTTTAGACACTCACCCTATTAGACCAAAAATAAAATAAAATAAAATAAAAAAGAAGACTCCAACCTTAAAATAAAACGGAAGACTCCAACCTTAGCATACTTTTAGACACATCACTATCATACCAACTAAAATAAAATAAAAGACTCCAATAAAAAAGATCCATACACTTTTTGCTCTAAAGGCTCAAGCTAAGTCCAAACCATTGGATTCTTCATCTAATGCAACTGCATTTGATGAAATGGGAACATCCAACTGATTTATCAATGGTCTTGTACAATCATGAGTCACATTTAAATCAAGAAATATTGTATTTGGAGCTCTACCTCTATTTCTTCTTGCCATTTGATGCTTTTCAGTAGGGTGGGAACGATTCGACCGTGCTGCTGCTGCTAGAATAGTACCTCTGTTATTTCTTCTCGAACTTGCATGTTGTGATGGCGCGTGTTGAGTTGATGGCGATTATGTTGGTAAAGGAAGAGCGACCGCATCTACACCAGAACATAAAATGACATCTTGCTCGGAAGATAACGGGTGAGATTGTAAATGATTCATAAAGTCTAAATGAGTACGAAATATGCCATAACATAAAGGGCAACTAAGTAGCACACGACAAAGTATTAGAATTGGAGAAGGAGAAGGATTTGTGCTATGCATGTTGAAAAACGAATGACAAAGTTTTCTAAAGAAAGATCTCTCCAAAGAAATAATGGTAGAGAAAGTACTAACTTTGCACAATATTTAAATGTGAAGAGAATTTAGAGGCTACTCAGGGTGTAATCTTCCCCTTCATTTATTTTTGTTCCAGATTTGTAATGGTAAGTTCAATATTGTTGCAATGTGTGACAATTGCACTATCAAAATTTAAAAACTAATGCTGAATTGTCTTTCTCCTTATTTTTGTTTATATTTAACTAATCTGTTGTAATAGATTTCAAAAGAAGACTCTGTTTTATCTCTAAGTCAATTAATCGCAATCTAAGATTACAACAGACTTATCGTTTAGCCATCTATATTTAATAAGACAACTTTACAAATTTAGATTTCAAAGTAAATGCCTGTTATGATTTTATTTTCGAATCCAATGTGTGATTTTGTTCACTAGCATAATGCTATAACTTTTCTTTTCTTTTTGTTTAATAAACTACATCAATGATCTGATTTCTTTTGAATCAGACTAATTAAATTGATATAATCACATAATGGATCCTAGTACTATATTATATATTATAAGCATGAAGATTAAAATTTGCATGTGAAAGACTCATATTATTGGACTTTTATGCACTTAAAAGTTATAATAGTAATACCTTCAATATTAATAAACAAAATATGTAAGCTATAAAAGTTAGTTTTGTAATGTTAAATTTGCCTTGAGATTGCCAAAGAATTATTAAGGTACATGTATCTAAATTCTTCACTTTACAAAGTTAAGCTCTTGAACTTCCGATGCGTATAATAATTTTTTTGAGCTAACATTTACATTTCTTAATTTTATCTTCTCCTTCGATCTCCTTCTATTTTTCAGCTTAAATAGTCAGATTGTTATGATTTTTATGTACAATCATTTTCTTATAAATTCAATCATGATTCAAAACGTTTTACCATTCATGTACAAAATAATATAATTTTTTTATTTCTGTATTAATTATATGGGATACACATGCAACGTGCGTGCCCAAAAACTAATAGAAAAAAAAAACTAGCGATTCAATTATGCACATCCTCAACTTGATTATAGATTTGAATTATAATGGCTAGGCCGGCAGAAAATGAAGAATTTTTATTGTAACAGGGACTTTATTACTCGCGTTAATTACTAAATTTTATTATGGTGGATTTTAGTGTTTGTAACATATCTCTATGACCCTTCTTGTCTTTATTATGGTGGATTTTAGTGTTTGTAACATATCTCTATGACCCTTCTTGTCCCTAAAAGCTTTTATTTCCATGTTCACATCAACCAATTAAATTTTTCATGTTTTGCTTTCTTTCAATAGTTGTTCAACATTTTCTGGTTAATTAATCTAAGTAAAAACTACCTATATCAGTACTTGAAACGACCTCCACTTGTGTCTACTTTCTTTTTTCCTCCACTTGTGTGTACTTGCTCTTGACTTGCTGTTTTTGACTAGGGATGTGCATTCCGGTTTTGGTTCGATTTTGCCTTGTTCGGTTTTAATTATTATTTCTTCTCCCGGAAATAACTTTTTTGACTTCTTAAAGGTAGGATAAGGTCTGCGTACATTTTATCCTTCTCAGACTCTACTTGTGGGATTACACTGAATTTATTGTTGTTGATTAATTTTTTTTTTCGATTTGATTATTCGATTATTTGGTTATGTTATATAAGATAATTAACTATTGCTTGATATTGGATTTCGACAATTTAGGAAATATTTACTAAATATTGCTCCCTCCATTCCAAAATATAATTGCCAAGACTCATGCTCTTGCTGAAAGCCTCTTTGACCAAGCTTTCAAGAAAAGACAAGATTAGATAAGTTAGCTATTGAAAATAATAATTAGTACCAAGTTAATCTTCCTTTTTTCCTTTTTAGGTTTCGAGTAGTAAAAGTTTATTAAAAGCGGAAAATTGTCTACATATGGGTTGGAAAAGTAGTATTTTTATGAGAAAAAAACACTGTAGGACCACTCAAAGATTTTATTAGCCCATATTTTTATTACTGACATGAAATGGCCTTTCGGCCCAATTTATTTACAACTTGTAGCCATTATCTATTTCCAATGTATTTATTTTCCCAAAACAACATTTATTCCTAGTCTTTGTATCTTTCTTTCGTTCTATCCAATTCACAGATTTTTCTTTCCATTACCACTTTTATTCCTATCCTCTTTCTTTCTCACCCTCTTTTTCACCTCTTTCTTTCTCTGTGTCTTCTTCGTCTTCTTTTTATCTTTCTTTGGGTATTTTTTTTTTTAAATTTTCCTTTCCTTCTCGATCTCCCATTTCAGATCTATATTTTTTCTCTTTATTTTTTACTTTACACTGAAAAAACTTGTTTGAGTACCTAAAAAAATCAAAAAAAATATTAAATCAATTCTTAAAAAGATTTACTCAATTACGATACATGATACAAGAGTGGCAGCAAAAGTCGTGGGGTTTTCTAGTCAAGCTTCTTCTTCTTCTTTGGTCATAATAGTATTTTATGAGTGAAGATCTTTTACAGTGAGTATCGATGGTGGGTCTGGATATATATATATAATGACCCGACCAGTCGTTTTGAGCCCTAGCACGTCGTTCGGCAGTTTGAGGCCCTGAGCAGTTTCACTTCAGGTATTATGACTTGTACGCGTGGTCGGAATTTAATTTTAGAAAGTTCGGAGTTGATTTAGAAAGAAAATTCTAATTTCTGAAGCCTTAAGTTGGAGGAATTGACTAAAGTATGATTTTTGAGTAAACGCCCTCAGAATCGGGATTGGAAGGTTCCAACAGGTTCGTATGATGATTTTGGACTTGGGCGTATGTTCGGATCGGATTTTGGATGATCCGGGAGCGTTTCGGCGCCTATTATGAAAGTTGGCATTTTGGAAGAACTTCCTAAATTTGGGTTGAAGTGTATTTCAATGTTATTGATATCTGTTTGGAATTCCAAGCCTGGGAATAGCTCCGTATGGTGATTCTGGTATTCGAAACGCGTCCGTATGTGGATTTGGAGGTCCGTAGGTCATTTTGAGGTCATTTGGCGAAAGTTAGAATTTAAAGGTTTTTAAGGAGTTTGACCGGGAGTCGACTTTTGAATATCGGGGTCGCATTCCGATTTCGGAAGTTGGAGTAGGTCCGTAATGTCAATTATGACTTGTGTGCAAAATTTAAGGTCAATCGGACCTGATTTGATAGGTTCCGGCATCAAATGTAGAAGTTTGAAGTTCTAAAGTTCATTAAGCTTGGAATGGGGTGCGATTCATGAATTCGACGTTGTTTGATATTATTTGAGGTCTCGAGCAAGTTCGTGTTATATTTTTATACTTGTGTGGGTATTTGATTTGGAGCCTCGGGGGCTCGGTGAGTTTCGGAGTGGCTTCGGAGTGTTTTGTTAAGAAGTTGGATTGTTGGTTCTGGTATGATCGCAATTGCGATGTTTTGGTCGCAAATACGACCATCGCATTTGCGAGGAAGTGTTCGCATTTGCGAACATGGGCTGCTAAGGGAATGGATCGCATTTGCCACAATATGGTCGCTTTTGCGAAGCCTGAAGAGTTCACATTTGCGATGACGGCCAACTCTGTCAGGGGTCGCATTTGCGACGCTTTATTCGCATTTATGAAGGTCGCATTAGCGAACCCCTCCCCTGTCGCAAATGCGACATCTGCGACTGGAGCCAAGGGCTTTTATTCCGAGACTTAGCTCATTTCCCTCATTTTTCACTTGGACTTAGGCGATTTTTGAGAACATTTTGAGAAGGGGTTCCATCATCATCAAGAGATAAGTGATTTCTTCTAGTTGTGAGTTAAATATAAGGTTTATACATGGATTAAGACATGAAAATTTATATAAATTTGGAAGTTTAAAGAAAAACCTAGAAATTGATATTTTTGGATTTTGACCACGAATTTAGGAATGGAATTGAGAATAAATTATATATTGGAGTTCGTAATGCTATGGGTAGTGTTTATCTTCGAAAATTTTTAGAATCCGGGCATGTGGACCCGAGGGTTGCTTTATCGATTTTTCGAGTGGAGTTGGAAATTGTTATAAATTGATTAATTATGAGTATTAGAGTATATTTTGATTAGGTTGCATCTTAATTAACTAGTTTGGAGCGACGGGCATCAGTTTGAGGTGTTAGAGAGGTTTTGGAGTCGGTTATGAAATTTCGGAGCGAGATAAGTCTCCTGTCTAACTCTGTGAGGGTGAAATTACCCCTAGGTGATATGTTTGAGGTGTGCTACTTGTTGTGGGGACTACGTACGTGCAAGGTGACGAGAGCCTGTACGTAGCTACATTCATGTTATTGTCCGGGTAGACTTAGGTTCACATCATGCTATAGTTGTACTAATTGAGTAGTCTCTCGCCTATTGATTCCCCTGTTTTACATTCTATTTGAGACTAGACTTGCTAGTGTAGAGACTTCATGGGTTCACGATTACCCATCAGATAATATTCCTCCTCTTACGGCATGGCTCCGGTATATATATATATATATATATATATATGTTTCATTGAAAGGTTTTCATTAAATAAATTATAACTCACACGTTTATTCGTGAGTGGGGTCAAGGACCCATCAAAGCTTCTTATTATAATAGGATCGGTTCGTTCGCCTCGGCAGGATTATGTATTTCACTTCTTATGGGATCAGGTCGTTCGCCTCGGTAGGATTTATGTACTACACTCTCATGGGAGCGGGTCATTCGCCTCGGCAGGTTAATTGATTTATCATATGGTTCAGGCCGTACGCCTCGGCATTTCCTATATCATATCTCCATGAAATCGTGCATAAGATTTGGCAAGAAGCCAGTGTATCGGTGAATTCTCGGATTTGAATTATGGTAAACTACTTGATGAGATTCACTATATCTATATATATGCTCCGGTTAAGGAGGGAATTTCTAATGAAGAGCTTGAGTTCCTCGGAAAGAGGGGGATTTGTATCACGTGGTTTATACTTGTTTATTTCATTTATTTACTCTGCCTCATACATAATACCTCTTTACTGTACCTTATGTTGTTGGACCACTAGTGAGTGTCGATGTCGACCCCTCGTCACTACTTCTCTAGGATTAGGCTAGATACTTATTGGTACACGTTGCTTACGTAATCATGTTACACTTGCTGCACATTTTTTTTGTGCAGGTACATATGTGACTAGTGGCCTTGAGAGAGCAAAGGCATGTATGCATACGGGGACTTACGTGATCTGCATTCCACATTACGACCTACAGCCGGCAGAGTCTCCTTCAGAGTATTTATATTTCTCTTGTCCAAGTTTGTGTTTCAGACAGATATTGTATTTTATTTTACATTCCTAGTTGATACCCATGCACTTGTGATACCGGGTTTTTGGGTGACTATGAGTTGTTTTGTATTGAAATTTGTTAAGATATTATCATGTACTCTGTAATTTCATCTTCTACTGCTTAATGAAAGGAAAAATATGGATTCAAAATATTAAAACGAGAACCAAATTAAGTATTTAGTGTTGGCTTGCCTGACAACGGTGTACGGCCCCATCACGACCTTTAATGGATTTTGGGTCGTGACAATATATATACATATTGTTTAAATTTTGTATATAAGTGTATCCTATATTTTTCAGTGTATATTATAAAAATTATATATAAAATGTATAAAAATTGTGTATATACTAGAACATTGTATAAATTTTGTATATAAAGTGTATCCTCTATATTTTAGTGTATCCCTAATGTATCATTAGTGTATATTCATGGCTCTGACTTCTTTGCAGCGACCTTACAAATATATATATATGGTATATAATAAGTGTATATGTATAATTATATAATTTATATACATTTTTTATACAATATAAATGTTGTTGGTGGGTTGTCGGTGTTTTGCGAGATGTTTTAGAGGTTGGGGCTTCATGATTCTTTTGGGATGAATTTATGTGCATTTCCTGGGAAGAATCAAAGGGTGAAGTGTATTTGTGCAGGTGGTTGTTGTTGCTATCTTCTTCTTCTTCTTCTTCTTCTTCTTCTTCTTCTTCTTCTTCTATGGATTCTAAAGGTCTTTGTATAGAGATGTATAATTAGTGTATTTCATGTACAATAAATATATATATATAGTGTATCTTTATGTATAATCCATGTATCTATATAAGAGTTTTTATACAGTGTACATTAATTATACAATATATATATATATATATATATATATATATATATATATATATATATATATATATATATATATATATATATACAATTCAACTATGAGAAGTTTTTCACTCGTTGGGTTATTTTTGGTAAGCAAAAAAAAAGAGATGAAATTGTATATACGCTAATACATTGTATAGATTTTGTATATAAAGTGTATCCTATATTTTTTGGTGTACCCCTAAAATATCTTTAGTGTATTCTAAGCGTTTTAGATTATCCAAAGTATATATATTGTTCTACGATGTATAAAAAGTGTATATATTATTTTGCAATGCATAAGAAGCGTATATATTATTTAATGATGTATAAAAAGTGTATATACACTTTATACTAGTGTAAAATGTGTATATTATGTGTACAAGGTATACATCACCTTCTTCTTTTTCTTCTTATATCATGAGTATTTTTACTTATGCAATATCATATATTTTTTAGATTAGATCAATAAAAATTTAGGCTCTTAGTAAAAGATAGAAAAAATTTAATTTATGTGTAATAGGAAGAGATTGAAAGTTGCAGAGGTGAAAGTGCTCAAATTTTACCCCAAAAAAAAAAAATCTGAAACATAAAAGGAGATGAAAGTGTTCGAAACTTAAAAAATTAATGATTTTTCGTGTGTCATAACAAACAAACAAAAAATCCTAAAACCTAAAAGAAACTTTTTTATGGACGTAAAAGGAATTGAAGATTAGGTTGCCGCTGGTTTTTTAGTTGCAATTGCTAGTCCTTGTAATTGGTTTTGGGCTATGAATTGTATGGTGTATTTTGTGATTACTGATTGTCATTAATTTTTCCCGGATGGCTAGAAGTGATAATTGCCCTATTTTTACGTGTAACTCTTTTACAAAATGTGGCTTAATTTTCTAGTAAGTCCATATTTTTTATTATCTTTTGGCTTTCTAAGTGTTTATTTTCTCGTTACATGATTTCTTGTATTTGACAGTTACATTTGACTATTTTACGGTTGACAGCAGCTTGCAATATATACCCGTGAAACATCATTTTGGGTGTTTGTCTGGTCAATTATTGAATTTGATATATTGAAAATTTTACAAAAATAACGTCTAAGATAATTTTCTATCCAAGTGGTTGGTAACTCCCAGGTTTTTTTTTTCCTCCCAATTTAGGAGGGTAACTCCCAGGTTAGAGTTGCTGGCAAAAGACCCGAAATTTGATGAAAATGAAAATGATATTTCTTAAACTGCTTGTAGAAATTTGCACTTAATCCAAAATAGAAATTTGTACTCCAGATGTATTACGATTATTAATCTTTCAATCCTAGCATCGGTGAAACTTCTTTTTAAAGAAAACACTTTTAATTTTTTTTTAACCAAAATCAAGTGTTAAAAAATAATCATTAATAAAATTCAATAATTTAGAAATTACATAAAATTATTGCAAACTGCTATTATTTTATTTAGATTAATATCACAAGTTAAATCACGCTAATATTGTAAAAAAGTATTTACACTGTCATATATAACTTAAATATAAATTTATTATTATTAGATTATTTAATGTTGACTATCAACTTTCTACAAGTCATTTATTTGTTTTGAAAATAATAAGGGACTTAATAGCTTAAAAAATGTAAAAAAAAACAAGTTAATTTGCGTGTAACAATTCTTTACCAAAATATGGTAAAAAAGCAACTACCTTAACAAATTTTGGCGGGCAAGACAACAGTCAAAGGAAAAGGGCCCTGTCATATATTCAATTTCTTCCTTTGGTTGCTTTGCATCAGCTTGAATTTAATACAACTACTAATCATTTCTTTAACAAGGTCAAAGAAGACTATAGTTGTGTGAACAAAGAAAATCCAGAAATTCCATTGTCATGACTCCACTCTGTTGTATCTTCTTGGCTTATTCACTTCGCCACCAAACATTTTCATATTTATAAGCTAGGCTTCAACTTCATCAACAGCACCATCCCCAAATTAGAAAGGAAATTAAACCTCTGCTGGTAGTGCTCAGTAATGGGTTTTCTGGGTATTTGCTTTCTTGTCCTTTTGATGTTGAAAATTGCTGCTGCACAAACATTCACTGACCCTATTGAAGGTTATTTTCCCCCTCTTACCCTTTTTGTTTTGCGGAAGAATTTTGTAAAGGGTTGCAGCAGATTGACAACTAGTTTAATAGTTAAATTATGACAAATTTCTTTTAGTAATTTATTGTTGAGACATGCTCCCGGGGGCAAAACTTTGGGGGGGGGGGGGTTGCAAGGGTTCACTTGAATCCCTTCGCCTTAAAATTGCACTATATGTACAAGGTTAAAATTATTTATTTACGTGTATATATATATATATATATATATATATATATATATATTGAATCCTTTGACTTCTTCACGTGTTTATTCACATATTACGAGCAGAACATATATAGAGGACTATCTAGCTGACGTGGCTGTATTGGATTGAGGCGTAATTGATTGATTGATTGATTGTTTTCTTCTTATGCATGTATTGATTAGTGGATGCTCTGAATAAGATTATTGACCATTGGAATTTGAGGAGCAAGTTGAATCTAAGCATGGACCCCTGTACTCAAAATGCTCCTTGGGCACCAGACCAAGCTAATCCTAGGGTTGCTTGTGACTGTTCTGCTACTATCTGCCATATTACACATTTGTGAGCTAATTTTCAAATTTTCACCTTTTTCTCTTTTCTTGCGTTGTGAATTTTTCTCTTTAGAATGTTTTTAATGCCTATATATTCAGGAAAATTTATGCCTTGGACGTCTCTGGTGAAATTCCTAATGAACTTTTTCTGCTAAAAGAATTGATGGACTTGTAAGTGATTGCAATACTGCTATGATTAGTTCTGTAATATTATTCTGTAACTTAAGGGAGTTTAGTGATGATGTTTTGTATGTAGGAATTTGGGTCAAAATGTTATCAATGGGACCATTCCAGCTGAAATCAGACAGTTATCAAAGATGCAATACTTGTTAGTAGCATTAAGCTTCTTACAATTTCCTTATGATTTTCATTGCAATACTTGACATCGATGAGGATGTCACACACCGAGAAGAGGTGAGGTGGATGAAATGGAGATTAGCATCTGGAGTCCCGTGTGACTGGAGAGTGCCACCGATACTCAAAGGTAAGGTTTATAGAGCGGTGGTTAGACCGGCCATGTTGTATGGGACTGAGTGTTGGCCAGTTAAGAACTCACATACCCAGAAGATGAAAATAGCAGAAATGAGGATGTTGAGGTGGATGTGCGGGCACACTAGGATGGACAAGATTCGAAATGAAGATATTCAGGAGAAGGTGGGCATGGCTCCTATGGATGCCAAGATGCGGGAAGTGGGGCTTAGATGGTTCGGGCACGGAGGAGAAGCCTGGATGCCCCGGTTAGGAGGTGTGAGCGATTGGTTTTGGCGGGCACGAGAAGAGGTAGAGGGTGGTCTAAGAAGTACTGGGGAGAGGTGATCATACATGATATGGTGTGGCTTCAGATTTCCGAGGATATGGCCCTTGATAGGAAGGTGTAGAGGTCGCGCATTAGGGTTGTAGGTTAGGAGGTGGTTGAGGCTAGTCTTATAGGGTTGTGTCTCCGACTGCTAGTGGTTAATGTTGTGTCCACACTATTCTACGTTTTCATTGTGCCGGGTTTTATTTACTGGTTATTGTTATTGTTTTTTATCTATTTTCTGGTTCTTATGTTGTTGTTATTATTTCTTGATTTTTGTGTTGATGGTACTGATATAGTGTTTCTTTTCGTCGTCTTGAGCCAAGGGTCTTTCGGAAATAGCCTCCCTACCCCTTGGGTAGGGGTAAGGTCTGCGTACACACTACCCTTCCCAGACCCCATTTATGGGATTTTACTGGGTTGTTGTTGTTGTTGTATTCATTGTAGAACATTATGAAACAGGAGCCTTGGCATTAACAATCTCACTGGTCCTGTGCCTGCAGAACTTGGAAGTCTAACCAATTTGATCTCCTTGTAAGTATTCATCTCGCTTTGAGTTGTATGTCTCGGTCTTGGGGGACCTTAAGCATTTTTCTTTTCTCTAACTGTTGTTTCCTAAGAAAGATTACCCTTTGTACAGAAGTTTTAGTTCAAATAATTTCAACGGGCCCTTGCCACCTCAGCTTGGAAAATTAATCTCCTTACAGCAGCTGTAAGTATATACTAGTATAAGTTTTTGTTTTGATGTTTCTGTATCGTTCCGTTTTAGCTCGCAGATGATATACATATGACAAAGAGAAGTACTTATTCCAAGAAGTGAATTAGCTGTCTCGTAGGAATCAAAGGGATATATGTTTAATCATTCTAAATTGACTTGCCACTAAAATACTACTATTGGTAACTCAGGTATATTGATAGCAGTGGAGTGAATGGTCCAATTCCAGGGGAGCTATCAAATTTGAAGTCCCTCGAGATTCTGTACCTCTTTGTCTCTAGCCCTCAACACTAGTCAGCATGGTTCAATAATCTTTCAAGAAAAAAATGCTCAACTTAGCCATTCTAACTTGGAGTTCCTTTTCATGTGTCAGGTGGGCATCTGACAATCGTTTTACCGGAAAGCTCCCTGAATTCTTCGGGCACTTTATGAACTTCCAAGTCCTGTATGCATGACTTTGTTTTTCTCCTTTTCTGATTAATTACCATTTCTGTCATCTTAGGTTTCCAAGTAAATACATCTTTATTGTCATCTGTTTAACAGATTTCCTAAAGATTAATTCTTGTTAACAGGAGACTAGAGGGAACACTTCTTGAAGGACCAATTCCAAGCAATTATGGTGTCTTAATAAAACTACAAGATTTGTAAGGTTTATCGCTGTTACACTATGTGATAGCAATTCGCTGTGTGTTCTAACTTCCTTCACAGACTGCTATGACAAAAATGTTTTGTGTTTAGATTATTTATGTAAGCAAAGAGCGGAATTCCAGTGACTCAAGTACCGGAACTTGCACATGATTTTTCTTATGCTATTTATCTATGCAAATAAACCTCAACATACAGAAAGTTAGCAGCTTTAAGCTCTTAGTGCCATTTAAGCTTGGCTTGAGCAAAAACGAATCTTTCCTAATCAATATTATCACGTACATAGGGTTATCTTGATAAATTTTCACATAAGTCATCATCTATTCTCCTCTAGCTGAGTGTAAATCTGGTTCACCACAACAAGTTGTGGAAACATACCTTTTGTTTAGTTGACAGAAATGTTGTTTAGGAGTTTCTGATAGTCATTTCCTTTTCCTTTTTCTATATGTAGGAGAATTGGCGACCTGCGTAATGAAGATTCTTCTCTGGATTTCATTCAGAACTTGACGAGTCTTTCCATATTGTATGATTTGGGTCTCAGTGCTTTCACAATAAGACTTCTATTGTTGATTATCGTTGATGATTCAGAAGTTAATCAAATTCATTTGTTTTTCACCTGTAGATCATTGAGAAATTGTCGAATTATTGGCCAACTACCAGAGAAGCTTAGCTCTTTTGGGAACTTGGAAATTCTGTAAGTTACTTTGATAGCATCAATTGTTAGGTTCATGCTTTTTGTTGCAAGTGACACCTCTCTATCTCTCTCTCTCTAAAGCTTTTCGTTCTGATATTAGTTGAATATAGGAGATGGTTCATATATTTACATTTAGAGTTCCACTATACTTGCAATCTCTGGATGTTTATGCTTTTAATCTGATAATATTTCCCTCTGCTGATTAACTACCACCACAAAGGGACTTGAGCTCCAACAAGTTGACAGGTCAAATACCAAGATCATTTCAAGACTTTGCTTCATTACGATTCTTGTAAGTCAATCCCTTACTTTTCTTTGAAGTCAATCAGTTGCAAGATACCTTTAAAATATAATGTGCAAGAGAAATATGTGTGCATCTCTTGTGTAAGTTAAGACTTATTGGCGAAAAAATAACAAAACGTTGGAAACTGGCCTTTCTTGTTAAGCATGTAAACTGCTTTTAAGATTTGGTGTGGACCTATTTTCGTTGGTTCTGTAATGGCTACTTTAATTGAAGTTGAGTTGTGCATCTCAGATATCTAGGAAGCAACAACTTGAGCGGCGAGCTACCTCCCAATATCATGAGTTCCAATCTCACTGCCTTGTAAGTCTTAATCTTTGACCTGATTTTGCTAATTCTTACTAGGGTTTGTATCTTGAGGTTTGTAATGCATCATTTCATTGTTGACATACTCTGTGGTTTAGATTTCTCTCCACAATTTCATTTATTTCATTTTTTGTCGTTCCTAATTATGGATTATCCATTATAAAAGCTCACTTTTTAAAGTTGGTCTCATGTCAGTGAACATCGAGTGATCTCAAGAAGTCCCTTCTCAATTTTTGCTCTTTAATGTCTCCTTTGTTCTCTATACATTCTATTTTCACTAGTTCAAACTCCAGTCCAAGAGTTTTAGAGCTTATCTTTTAACAGGACAAACTATACCTATAGACATAGTGCTTGGAGGATTCTCCTACCGTTATGTGTCTTGTTAAGTTTGCATCAGTTCTTACATATCCATCACTTTCTCTAACTGTAAAGAATTTCCATTGAAGAGTCTCCTTAATGAAGTTATTTCCAGTGTCAGATATAAGTACTAAGTGCTGAATTTGCCCCACCTACTCATAAAAGAATTTTTTTCAAAACTTAGTGAACTAAATTCACCATTTCCTGTAGGTTCATATATGATGATCCAATGCCTAGTTGTACCCGTACCCTAAGATTCGCATGTCAAATTTTGTATCAGCTGATCCTTCAAGCAAAATACAATTCGATTATTCTTCTCTTTAATCCTAATAGTATGCACGCTAAGTTTAGAGGATTGAATAGTCCAAAAGGCCATTCTGTACTTTTTCGTTCACTTTATTCTCTATTTCAGTGTTAATTCCATGAGTCTAACTTAAAATAGTTATTTCTCCTCCTATTGTGAATGGCAGAGATGTTTCCTTTAATTCTCTTTCTGGAGACCTAACACCAAAAAGATCGGGTTTATCAATGTGAGTTAGCTCTCTTCAAGCTTTACAAAGTTGTTACGTTCTAGACAGCAGTTAATTTTTAATTGGTGTATCAGTCTGAACTATTTCCATTTGGCTCATATGTTAAAATTTACGCAGGAATGTTTTTGGGACTTCCATTACTGAAAGAACTTCAGATGGAAGGTATATCGCCTCCGCCACTTACAGATCAAAATTTGGCAAACAGTGATATCCATACATTGTTGAGAATCCTTTATAAAGAGTTAGCATGACTGAAATAATGAGGATTATAATCTCATTTTGCTATCGTTAATACAGGAGATTCAAACCATTAAGTATGGGTAAAGTATGAGACTGCTGAATGAATGTTGGAAAGTTCAGATATTGCTTTGATGTTGGATGCCAATATGACATGAAATTAATTAATGCTTAAACTAATTTCCTCTTTTGATTCCTAATTAGACAAGAAAAGAAAGTCTTCTAAAATTATCTTAAAGAAAAGGTGGGGAATTTATTAGTTGTACACTTGTTCTCGTTTCAATTCCTTGGATTCCTTTGTTTAGGTCATACTGCTATTGATTCCATAGGAACTTATGAGTTTTACTAATCAGCCTATCTGTAAATCATTGATTCCTTCAGTTGTTTCCTCTTTTCTCTTTTCTGTTTGCCATCCATCTCAAATATGTAGGTAAACGATAGAACAGTTTTAGTTATATCAGTTAATTTGTCTGCGACTACTTGTTTTTGCTGATGTGGTGCATATACTGAATTTGATTGATGTAGCACGGCTTCTTCAGCTTTATCGTGCCTGCAAGGGAACACCAGGTGCCTCGACATAGTTAGTTCGTGTAAGTGCACTCCTTTCCCAAGTATGATGAGACTTCTTCCATTAAGTTCCTTTAGAAAATAAAAAAATAACTTGTGAGGTATATTTTAAAACTCGCACCATATTAGCCGGGTAATGGACCTATTTCCCGTTGAATAATGTAAGGCGGAGAAGGAATCTTAGATGAGCAGAACTCATTACATTAGCAAGGGCATGATAATGAAGCTCTACATTTCTGTCCCAAAGATCCCATTTTTTCAAGTTATAGAAAATCAGGATGTTACATTTACTTATCTTGAAATTCATCAGTCTGATTTGCGTTTAAATAGAAGGGTAGCCCTTTTTTAAGGTTTAAATAGAAGGGTAGCCCTTTTTTAAGATTTTGATGAGTGCTAACAAAGGAAAAAAGAATATAAACTGAAAAATCTGGTTTGAGGACTCATAACCACTGAAGTAACAAAAATTTAACACAAAGGTTGAAAAGAATGGAGTGAACCCATAACCATAAGACTTGTAAAATATGTTTATGTTTCTGATCTTTAATCTGATGTTGGAATGCTAAATATAGTTTTTGTGTTAGCTTCCTTTTCCATCAACTCTGGAGGAACGGAAACAGAATCTGCAGATGGCACCAAATACGATAACGACTCAGAGACATTAAGTGCAGCCTCGTTTTACATGAGCCCCAGTAATCGATGGGCAGTGAGCAGCTCTGGCATTTTCATTTCCAACCCACATGGACAAAACTATATAGCTGAGACAGGTTCTCAGATCACAAGCACATTAGACTCCGAGCTTTATAAAAGTGCTAGGATATCGCCTAATTCATTGAGGTACTATGGTTTTGGATTGAGCAATGGAAGATACAAAGTAGAACTTCATTTTGCTGAGATACAGATGGATGATTCTCACTCTTGGAAAGGCCTCGGGAGACGGTTATTTGATGTTTACATTCAGGTACTTCAAGCTTAAAACCAACTTACTTATCTGAAAAGAATTGGATATTTATTCAGTTGAAAGATTTTTTGCAATTGATGAAGGGTGAAAAGGTTCTTGAAGATTTTAACATTCAGAAAGAAGCAGGTGGATCAAAAAGAGCTATAGTTAAAACATTTGAGGCAAATGTGACAAACAGAATGATGGAAATCCATTTCTTGTGGGCTGGAAAAGGAACATGTTGCATTCCTTTTCAAAGCACTTATGGTCCTTTAGTCTCTGCAATCCATGTCACTCAAGGTTCTTCTCATTGCATTTCCATTCATATCACTTTTAACTCCCTTTTCTTCTTTTCACCTGAACTGATGATAAGTTACCGCGCTTTTGTTTACTTGTGATTTTGTTGCAGTGGCTACAAATGGTGGTTCTTCTAAAAGCAAAAAGAAACGCGTCGGAATAATATTTGGAATTGTAGCTGGAAGTGCAGCAGGTATACTGATAGTTTCTTCAGTTTTCTACCTATGGTGGGCAAATAGAAGAGGACCAACACATATGAAAGTTGCAACTGACTCACCAACAAAAGGATAGTTTGAAGCTTAACTATCCCCAGCATGTATGGTATATGACCAAATAAAAAATTTTAAGTTTAAGACGTCTGTCGATAAATGATTGGACTGTTTTCCAGTTTTCTTGAGAATCAAATAAAACTACATAAGTTATTCGGTTGTCTGGGCTACCAAGCTATATTCCTTCGGAACTTATTTCATAATCTGGCACATGTTATTATGATTAGTTTCTGCAAGAAAACAATACACCTACAAAAGTGAACAATGGAAATAAATTTCAAGAAAGATATTTCCAGACAGAATTTTTTTTTTTTTTTTTTTTGTGAAAAATAAGTGAACTAAAAAAATGAAGTAGATGAGTAATTCGAAGGGTTTATTTTCACCAGTTAGGTGGGGGGAAATTGGATGTTTATTTATCTCGTGTGGGCATCTAGAAAAGAACATAGGAATAATAAAAATAGAATTCCACAATTTTCCTAAGGCAAAAAATAAACGATCACGGTGGGACTCGAACCCACAATCTCCCGCTCCGGAG
Source organism: Nicotiana tomentosiformis (assembly GCF_000390325.3). Classification (NCBI taxonomy): domain Eukaryota; kingdom Viridiplantae; phylum Streptophyta; class Magnoliopsida; order Solanales; family Solanaceae; genus Nicotiana; species Nicotiana tomentosiformis. Next base: position 105,210,137 of record NC_090819.1, on the reverse strand, counting down.
GCGAGCGCCTTATCCATTAGGCCACGCGACCTTGTTTGTCATTATTCTTGTTTACTCAGTTTAATTGGTTTTCATTCTTTGGGGGATACAGTTTTGTTTAGGAAATGTGAAGACAAAAGTTTGAAAATGCAGAAATATAAGCCAGAAACAAAAGATAACAAAATATATCCAGAAAAAAAGGATGATATATTTTTAAGGAAAACACCGACAATTTCAACTGCCTCAACTTTCCAACACAATGCCAACTACCTCAAAAGAGGTGCCGACCACCTAATTTAGCTTGTTTTATAGTATGACATATAGGGAATCCAATATAAGGTTTTCTTTCTTTTTTGACATTCTACAAGATAAATTGACAAGACTTTTCTCATTCATTAACCAATCTTACACTCACAAAAAAATATTTAAGAAAAAAAAAGGAAAAATAAAAAGAAAAGGAGAGAACATATTGCTTTCCTTCTTCTTTTTTCCTTTCTTCTTTTTAGAAATAATAATAATTAGAATGAAGATTTTAAAACTTCTTTTTATTTCGATGGTATCTGTTGAAATGTTAAGTAACACGGAGTACTTCTTGTTTGACTAAAAAGTATAATTTTCGGCTAAAATTATTCTATTTAGGTAATAACGGGTTAAACCTAGTTAATGACAATATCTCTAGATGCGAATCTTGAAAACGTGTGTGAGGTGGGACAGATCCAATAAAGGGTTGATAATAACAAGCATTAAATAGTCATAAAGTATAAGAGTAATGGAAGAGTGACCGATAATAAATAACAATAAATGATATTTGAGTAAATAGGCGGAGTGATTCACCCAATAAATAATGAGCTAAGTGATTATTCCTTATGGCAATGATGAGTGATAGACAGATCTTAGAACATCCGAAATCTTCTAGAATCTGATGAAAAAGTGTAGGATAATATGAACAAGAATCTTGATAAAAAGGTGTTCTTTGTATCTTTTTAAGAGAGAGAGTATCTTTTTGCAAAGTCTGCTCTTATCACAATGAAGATCACCGACCCCTATTCCTTTTTCTTTTTTTCTATTTATCTGGGGTATACCCCCAATAAATTCTAATAGTACAAGTACAAAAAATATCCAATCAAATATTCTTTTTAATATCTTGCCCAAATAAACTAGCTGTTACAACTCTTTTTGCAATGCGCGATATCTACCATCTTTTGCATCTCGCCCACGGGTTTTGCCATCTCCTGGTCGATCTCGATTGACTCTTTTCTCGATGTTACCTAGTCCCAAGTAGTGAGACAGATTTCTACCTATACACTTTCAACTTTGTTTTTCTTTTTCATTTAGCAATATTTGAAGTACAAAAGATCACCAATTAAGATAAGTCTCTTGATATATAGTTCAATTATTGCAAATAAAGCAAAATGTTTTACCTTTTCCAACGAGTCCTATTTTCAATTATATTTACAGCCAAATTAATTGAATTTAAAAACTTATCCATTCGTCATTGTGTGAATAAACTACACTTATAACTTTCTTTTGTGTGATTTCGTACTATCTAAAACTAATTTTTTTTCTAATATATATATATATATATATATATATATATATAATAGAAGAGTAGTTTGCATTGAGGTTAAACCAAGTGGCAAGCTAAATAAGCTACTCCTAATAAAAAGCCACTTGACAATTTTAAGACATAATTTAAGTAGATTTATACTATTTCCTTGTTAGTAGCAACTCTTTTTAAGAATTTAGAAAAGATCTTATCATAGATGCAGACTTCAAATTAATTGTGCTTAAATAGGTAGGTATATATATATATATATATATATAAGTGTTTGAAACTTCATTAGATAATTTGTATGAGAAGGGACTACAAAGGCTAGAGAGAGAAATAGATTATTATTATCTTTTTGGTTATAAATATAAAACGAAAATAATTGAGTGATAGTTCATTAGTAAACTATATATTCTCCACCTTGTATTTTACCATACAAAGTTCGATATCACCAAACTCTTTTCTTCCTTTCTTATGGTAAAAACCTGAGCATCCCACATCCCAACAAGATTTTAAAATTTCAGAAAAAACAAGTGAGACAATAACTTCGAATCATTTTATGTGAAAAGATGTAAACAACTTGCATAGGTTCGAATTGATCACTTTGCACGTTTGAGATCTACATTTAGCTAAACTTCTTTAATATACCAATTTTTCAAAAGAAAATTTGTAAGCTATTATAATACAATATTAGTAGCAATGTAGCATAGTAAGGTGCTAGTAAACATCCACATCAACGACGTTCTTTCCAAATTTGTCACTGTCATTTACAACCTAATTTCCCATTTGTTAATTCATACATAACCTTAAAAAAAATCACACATAACCTATACAAAGCTGTGGCTTTATTTCAATAATTGAGAGTTTGAGACATTATATAATATGCAAGTGCATAAAGTTCACAGCCAATAATGAGACTTCTCAAAAGTAAAAGGTCCCCCTTTGTGCCAAATATCAACCAAAGCAAACTACCCACAAGAAATGAAAATGATAAAGAAGAAAGCAAGAGCACTATGAAAAGAACCATCTAAATGTTTGGTGGTTGAAATAAGTAGTAGTAATATTTACTGGGTTGTGGTACTCCTCCTGTCCTTACTAAAAGTCTCGGGTTCAAGTTCTGGATACGAAGTTGCTTTTGATAAAGAGTGTTTACCTTCTAAAATGAACTTTTTTAGAAAATTTAAATTTATCGGGCTCCAAACTGATACGAAAAAAACAAAAATAATAGTAACATTTTGAAAAAGGATAAATAAAGAAAAATTTGTGAGACCTCCAATGGTTCGTGGAATATGTGGACTCCATTAGCTAGTATGTATGTGCCAGCCATACACGTACCCATCAAAAAGATGGTTTTTTTATTTTTATTTTTGTTTATGCATCCATTAATGTAATTCTCTGAGGAAAAGTCACGATTTTTATTCATTACACTCTTCACTTATAAAGTATGATTCTAGAGTCTAGACCCCTTTATTCTTTCACTATCTTCATAAAGTTGATAAAGAGCTCCAATGCTTAAGATTTATACAATATTCCCATGATTCATGAACTAAAAAGCAAACTCACATGTTAGAAGTAATTTACTTAGTGTAGTATTACTGCCTTTTTTTTTGGTCTTTAAATTTTTTTTGAAGTGAGGCTAGGCTTATAATTGTGGAAAATGAGAATACTTTAGTGAAATTATAAGTCTATGCTTAACTCTAAAACTCCACCTTTAAAAGTTAGGTAGACTAATAATCACCAGAATGCAACTCAAATCCTCCACCTCTGAAAGTTATATGGTATCTATCAAAAATTATTTTCTTTTTGGAGCTTAACTACAAAAAGACCGATTAAATTGCCAATGAAATGACATAAATCATGAAAATAAACAAATTTGATTTTCGCTTAACACCCTCCTTAATAGAGTATTAATCAATAAAATAAAGTAAAACTCCCAAGGGACACCCTTAACTATTATCTTATCTTCTGTACTAAAAAAAGGTGAGAATTATTGGTGAAATTAAAACGTTACACCTAAATAACGTTGATGAAGAAATAGCCGCCAAGCTGCAACTCAATCCTCTCTAAAATATTGAAATATGATAAATATCAGAATATTTATTTAATATGGAAAAAGAACCACATAACCAGGGACGGAGCTAGAGACCGAGGCACGGGTTCGGCCGAACCCAGTAACTTTGGTCCAAACTCTATATTTGTCTTAAGAAATACATTTAATATGTTCAAATTATTAATTTAGAACTCGGTAACTTAAAAGGGATAAAATCCCGAACCCAGAAATTTCAGATTATGGCTCCGCCTCTACACATAACGAGACAAAATTAAATTACCTGTAAAATGATATACATTTGAAATCATACATATTTAATTTTATTTGATGAATGCTTATCAGAGTGACTCATTGAAAAAGAAAAAGAAACTTCCGAGGATCACGTATATCTTGTCGTTATTTTCTGTCAGTTTATTATCTTGCTTGTTTTTTGCAAGTTTAACCTACAAGAGATCGCAAAATATCATTTCTAATGCTGAAATGTTAATTATTATTTTTCAGTTTTACAAACAGGCACCGACGGAATCAAAATTTTGAAAAATAAAGTTTTCAATCACTCAGTTCGATTTAGGGATAGCTATTAATGGATTAAACGTATTGTAAACGCAACAATTTTCGTGGGCAGATAATATTAAAAACGGTGATTTAAACAAAGGAATATAAAATTTGACACAAATGTGAGGGATTTTTCAAGCTGTGTGTAATTCTAATCCATCAGAAAGCCGAAATGATAATTTCCTTTTCTTTTTATTTTGGGACAACGGTGGTGTCAGCTTGCACACGCCTCAATTATTTAATTATCTGGTACCTCCCATCAACTCAGAAATCAAGCTCGCTCACCTCTACTATTCCATTTCGTACCTAATACCTTTATATTTTCCTAATATTTTTGCCTGTGATCGGATTTGAACTATGATCTCCCATCAGTTTCATTTCAATTCATTGCGATTGTTTGGTCACACCCTTGCGTGCCACTTCGATTTGATAATTTCCTCTTTTTTTTTATTCACAATATATGGACCAGGAGTTGATCAATCAAAAGATAGGTCAACTGCATTTTATACCTGTGGACAGCTATAAACCAACTTAGACACCGAAGTTGACAATGAAAGGATAGCTAAATGATAGGTGCAACCTAATAAAGATTGGCATAGAAACAACATTAGTTTAATATTAGAGCCCTGCCTTATCAGGTAATCCTATGTCACTTTCAGCTTCAGTATTTCTACGGTCTTCTTTCTTCAGCCAGCATTTTCTTTTTGGCTATCGTTAATATCTAATTATTTCCATAATCATTCCATAGATCTGTTCTTCTCATTGATTGAATATACTCCTTTGCCAAGAAAGTCATGGACAGAAAGATTTTTGCGGATCTCTTTGTTTTGTTCTTGAAAATAAAAACAACAATTGTTTCATTTTCTGGCAAAAAGATATTTTCCAAGAAAAAATATGCCAACGCACAAGAACCAATTCTTCAAAAACCAAAACCAAAGTACTAAGCTCTTTATAATCTATACATAACAAATCAATCCATTCAAAGTTATAAGTCAGCTAAATACAATTGGGAAATCAAGATAATGAGAGTTACTCAATTGCCACTGTGGAGGAGTACTGAATCTAATCAAAGCCTCAGTAATAGCATATATCTAGTTCATAATCCTATACATACCACCTAAGTATAAAATACTACTGTAATAACTAGCTATTTGCTCAATTTCGTGAATCGAATTTTAAGCGTTTTTGGTCTAAAACCAACCAATCAAACCTACCATATAATAGCCAAGAGAAATACAAAGACTAGTTTACTAATCTAATTAGTTCATAATTCAAAGTTCTTGGAAGACCGAGAGAACTACAAAGCATCTGTCGGCGTAGTCTCAAGAAAGAAGGAACCAAGATAATTAAATGAGGCATTGGTCAATGATCGGAATGGAGTTAGGTTACACTATAGAAACAAACATCACTTAAACGAAGACCTGAAGAAAATACAAATATTACAAAAACAGATGAGTCATGCTATTAGGATTACAGAGCACCCAGCATAAGAATCCCCCCAACCATTAGTCTCTATTCTCTTCAGCCCATTCTCTCTTCCTCTCAACCACTACCCTCACTACACATGCACAAATTGAACATATATCCATCAATAGAATACAGTGGAAAAAGATCAAAGCACTAGATAAAGAACATAACAATGAAATGGAAAATGAAAAGCTAAAAATGATGTATACGTGGCAATATCAGTAAGGAGTGTAGTAGTACCCTGCCGCAGGTGGTAATCCAACACCATTTACTGGTGGCATGCCATAAGGCATCGCAGCTGTTTGTGGACCATAATATCCGCCAGTGTTGATCTTGGACAAACTCGTTTGGCCTTGCATACCATCTCTAGCATATTGCTGCCATACGACTTGCTCCTGTACAAGCAATTGCTGTTTCTTCTCCAAATCCGCCATTTGTACATATGAAGGAGGTGGAACAGTCAAAGATGCAGCAAATGGATCCTGTCCAACTGTCTGGATCGTTCCATCAGGTGCAGGGAGTGCCAAAACTGGCGTTGCACTCTTCCCTGTCCCGGGTAATGCCACACTGCTGGCACTACCTCCACTCAACTGGGCAGTGGAAACATGCTGCCTAACCATCCCTTGATCATACATGCCATTCAACAGTAGTGGATCAAGTCCACCGCCCAATGCGGCCTTTTGATTAGACAGATGACTAGCTGTCTCCACCAAAGCCAACTCCCAATCAGCCTTACCAATCTCAGCCGCTGGATTCTGCCAAGCAGAGGTCATCTGAGCTTCCCCATTGCCGGGGAATGCTTCCCACGACCCATTGTTTGTTCCAGGCCCTGCAAACAATGCCAAGGCAAATTTATTTCCCTGATCATCAGCAGTAACACCCTCCTCCCTCAAATCCACCAAATCCCCAGTCTCCTGAACCACTGGCTTAGGAGGCTCCGGTTCAGGTGGTGGTGGAGGAGTATACTCCTCCGGTGCAGGCAACGCTTTAATCTCATTCATATCAGGTGCTGGTTCTTCTGGTGGAGCTGGCAGACTCTCAACTTTCCGCTCGGGACTCTTTGTCGCCTTAGCCCTGTCCCTCACAAACTCTTCTAATGTATCCAATAGCTTGCTTGTTATCCTTTGAACTTCCGGATACTCAGACGACCTAGCCACACCAATATCCTTACACCAGTTGTAGAATCCCACTAGCTCATCGATCTGCTTCGCTGCACTAGCATAGGCATCAAATGCCTTAACGCAATCCTGGTACTCCATGTCAAAGAATTTATCCAACAAAACAGCCAAAACCTCACATATATCAGCATAAAGCTGGAAATTTTCTTTCACCATAGGATACAAAGCAACCAACACCATCCTTTCATTTTTCGCCAATCCAGTTGGTCGACAAGACAAAAACCGATCCAACAACCTCTGCAAATGAGTCATCTTCCCAAAGATCCTCTCAGGGTTCATCTCTCTTAATGGGGTCACATCTTTCCGCTCCTGTGTTGACTCTCTCACATCCCCAGATGATCGCGACTTCCTCATTCCATAAGCAGGCTCATCCCTGAACTCACCATAATCATAACCATTGCCTCGGTTAGAGCTAGGAGGAGATCTCCACCTTTCTTCTCTAGAACCATATCTCTCAATCTCTCCACCAGTACTCCCATTTTGCTTCCTCTCAAAAACCATCAACTCCAATCTTTGATCCAAATACAAAGCATAAGTCCTTACAAAAGCCGAATGATCCCATGAATTCGAATGAGCCTCATCGCGAAAATCAGACAAATTGAGAAGCCTGGTGCCTCTCCTCGTGGCATACATGATCTCTTGCTGAAACACATTATCACCATCATTGAGAAGACGGTGAATGAGCATCAAACACTTGATGGCAACAATCCAATCGCGGGTTTTGCCTAACCTTTTGGAAATCAACGAAACACAAGCACTCACATACCCACGAGAGACAGAAGTCAAGTGAAGAATCTCACGGATGTACTTCTCGCTCGCAGGTTCATCGTCATGGCTTGTAGCCTTAACAATAGCAACTTCCAGCTCCGGCGCCATGTTGCTGGCTACTTTCGCGAGCCCTATACTCGTCTGATCCTTCACTGCCCCGATCGCCTTTCGAATCGTGGTCGGCGCCATGATGTATAGCACAACAGAGATTTCAGATTTCTTCCCTTTTTATTGCTTCTATAAAATCAAAAAAAATCAAAGGTCACAACTTTATACCATTATGAAGAACTAGTATACTCATAATAATGGCAAATCCAATAGAGAAACAATATGAATAGTCTATATAAGTTGGAGTCAACTATATAAGTCTATCTATATCCATTTTCCATTCCATCCAGAAAAAAAAATATCAAATCTGTTGACTTGAAAATAGAAGTTTCTATATTTGCTCCATTAAACTATAACCAGAACACAACAGATCAAGAACTAGCAAAATCACAACTTTTTGACTTGAAAGTATTAAGTTTCTATATTTGGGTCAATAAATTCAAGAATCTTAAACTATACCTAGAACAGAAAAATCACCAGCAAAAATAGAAAAAGATTAATGAAAATTGAAATAGGTTGAAGTACATACACACCAGAAAAAAGGCTGTAATGCACAGATCTATGAATTGGGTGTGATCTAAAGCGTTGCCGACAAATCGTGGCCGGAATTCTCTCTCTCTCTCTAGATTTGATGCGAGCTAAGAGGAGAGGGCGAAAATGGGAATGGGAATATAGTTAAAGGAAGGGGAGTGAAAAAGGAAAGTAGATCTATAAAAGTGGAAGGAGAATATGGACCGTTGGATCGGAATCGTAGATTAGCGGAAGTGTCGGAGGAACATAATACGTTGTCGGAGCGAAGACAGTGTGGCACTCGCACAATATGTGAGGGACACAAACCGGATAAGTATTGTTTATTTATCTAAACACAAAATTAGTACTACAATTTAATAAGTTATTCTATTATTTTGCATTCTATGTTATTATTATTACTATAACTGTATATGCTATATTATGTCAACTTAATTTTTTTTTTTGGAACCCCAGGAAAACTCGCGGCTGTTATAGTCTCTGCCACATCCTCTACCTATCAGGTGAGCACTTTGTGCGCAATGGGTAAATTTTCACCGTGTAATAGCCTGCAAACCATACGAGGATGTAAACCGCACTAAGCAAGCAATGTGCGACAGGCTCAGACCCAGAAGACATTGAGGGTGGATCAATTCCGGATCATCGCTATGGATAACTCCCTCCAAACCAACCGGGCCATCCCCGAAGGGACATGTCAACTTAATTTTGATAGTATAAAAATATTGCTTTGAATAGATAAACATAACTTAGGGTGTGTTTGGTGCTAAGAAAAATATTTTTTAATTTTTTCATGTTTAGTTGGCTTAAATATTTTGATGTTTAGTTGACTTAAATATTTTGGAAAATATTTTCCTTGTGAACTCATTTTCCTCCAATTGTAGGAAAATATTTTCCTTATTAGAGAAGGAAAAATATTTTCCAAAACTTTTTCTCAACCTTCTCCACCCTATTCCCCATCCCCACCAACCCTCACCAACCCACCCACACACACTTCTCACCCCTACCCCAACCCACCCCTACCTCACCCACCCCACCCCCACTGCACAATATATATAAAAATATTATTAATAGTACCTTCTTTCAATGTTGTAGATAGAGTACTTTTTTTTTTATTTCAAAAAAAATGATTATTTTCTTTTCATGATGTAAAAAGTGTTTTCTTTCATATCAACAAAAAAAGTACTTTATTTTCATGATGTAAGTATTTTCTTTAATTTCAATAAAATGAGTACTTTCTTTTCATGTTGTAGAAAAGAGTATTTTTTTTCAACCAAAAAAAGATTATTTCGTTTTAGTCATGGAGCACCAATTTCTATGTTGTTTTTGCATAAAAAAGTAAAACAGCACATTAGTTCCATTGTGTTTGTGTGAATTTTTAAAAGAATAATTAAATTTTTGAAGAAACTAAAGTCTTGAAAATATTGGGTATATGGGGAGGGGGAGAGGCGCACATGAAACATGGAAATTTGGGAGAATGAAGGCAAGGAGAGTAGAATAAAAAAATATTTTCTACTCTCTAATCAAATACTAGAAAATATTTTTCGAAAAAAGTTTTTCACTCAACTACAAAACAAGAAAAAATAAATGATAAAATCACTCATTTTCCTACAAATGAAAAATATTTTCCTTCGTACCAAACACACCCTTAAACTCTATTTTTGTTTCTCAAGTCTCTAGCTTCATCATCATACTATATTATAAGTGTGAAAACTTTTGGGTAAAGTTATTTTACTAAAATGTCCTTCAAAAGTTAAACGACCATTTTACCCTTTAGTTTAACAATACTCCTTTAACATTGTTGAATAAAAATATAATTATATATTATAATGAATACCAAAGATAAAATTGAGCACATTTATTATATATACAAGCTTTAGACATTTATTTTTAATGATAATGATAATAATCCTACGTTATCTCTCATTTTAATTTATTACTTGTGCAAATTTCTGAAGTTGAGTCATTATTCAATTGCGATTCATAAGTATTGGCAAGTCTTTACTATTGTTCATGTCACGACCCGAAATTTTCCACCGACGGGACCGTGATGGCGCCTAACATTTCACTTGCTAGGCAAGCTAACGTTAGAAAAAGTCGTTAAACCAATTCCTTATTTTCATTCAGTAAATAACAATAATTAACTAAGATAAAATATAATAAGTACGGAATATCATAAAACTATATTAATTACTACTACCCGAATCTGGAGTCACAATTCACGAGCATTCTAGAATTTACTACAATTATTAGTCTAAAAAAAATACAACTGTCTGAATGAAAGAAAACAGTAGGACATAAAAGATAGACAGGGACTTCAAGGTTTATGAACGCCGACAGATCTACCTTGAATCTCCGGACAGCGGACCAGTAGCAAATCTCGATCAACCTGAGCAGATATCAAAATCTGCACAGAAAGTGCAGAGTGCAACATCAGTACAACCGACCCCATGTACTGGTAAGTGTCGAGCCTAACCCCAGCGAAGTAGTGACAAGGCTAGGACAAGACACCCACATATAACCAGAACAGTATAATCATGCTAGTGGCAACAACAGTAAATAAAGCAATAACGCAAAAATAATAGGAATGGGACATACAGTGGGGGAATACAACATAAAGAGTGAGAATAATGAAAAGACATAATTAAACAGAAAATCATTAAGCGAATTGAGCAATTAAAACAGCAAAGAAAAACTGCACGGCATCACCCTTCGTGCTTTTACTCTCAACCTTATCAAATAAATAAATAGAACGGCATGACATCACCCTTCGTGCTTTTACTCTCAACCTCACCAAATAAATAAATAGAACGGCACGACATCACCCTTCGTACTTTTCACTCTTCCTCACAATATAAATAATGTATGCACGGCATCACCCTTCGTGCTTTACACTCTTCCTCACAATATAAATAAGGCATGCACGGCATCACCCTTCGTACTTTACACTCTTCCTCACAATATAAATAATACATACACGGTATCACCCTTCGTGCTTTACACTCCTCCTCACCAATCACAAAATCAATAACAATGGATAGATAAGAGCATCACAAGGAAACCAATATTTTACCCATAATCCATAGCACAATGTAATCTCAACCTTGAATCAATATTTGAAAGTTGCCAAATCTCAGTGAAACCAGATATAAGTCACACATCATTTCAAATAACCCGATAAGCATGGATAGTAGAATTTAAGGCTACAAAATAGACAAGAATAGAATTTCACTCGCATGCTATGACTCGACAACGATGCATAGATGCTCGTCACCTCACCTATATATCGTATTTAATAATCAAACACGTAGAAAATGAATACATAATACCTATTCCCTCAAGCCAAAGTTAGACACGACACTTATCTCGCTCTGAAGGCCACTTAATTCTCAATCACAGCTTTTCCTTTGGAATTCACCTCCAAAGCACTCGTATCTATTTAAAAATGACTCAATAATATCAAATATTGCTCAAGGAATCAATTGTTTTTCATAAATTAAATTTTCCAAATTTTCCTCCAAAAAGTCGAAAAATCAACCGCGGGCCTGCTTGGTCAAAACTTGAGGTTCGGACTAAAATTCTTTTACCCATTCACCCCCGAGCCCGAATATATAATTAGTTTTGGAATCCGACCTCAAATTGAGGTCTAAATCCCCAAATTTCCGAAATCCCTAGTTTCTACCCTAACCTCTAATTCTACCATGAAAACTTTAGATTTTAGGTTGAAAATTCAAGAAATGTAACGGGTAATTAAAAAAAAATGGTTTAGAATCACTTACCAACAATTTGGGGAAGAAATGGCTCTTGAAAAATCGCCTCTCACCGTTTGGTTTTTGAGAAAATAAATTTTTGGCTAAAATTTCGTTTTTGGATTCTGTTAAGTGCTGGGCGACAGTGTTCATCGCGTTCGCGAGAGCACTGTCGTGTTTGCGAAGGGTACTTGCTACCAAACCTACGCGTTCGCGAGACCCAGCTCGCGTTCGAGATGGTTACTCCCCCCCGGCCTTCGCGTTCGCGAGGCATTGCTCGCGTTCGCGATGAAGGAACGGCTGACTCCCCATCCCCGATACCTAACACTACGCGTTTGCGACGGGCTTGTCGCGTTCGCGAAGGGTAACGCCCCCATCGCTTCGCGTTCGCGAAGAAGAAATCTTCAGCTGCCCAGTTTTCTCTTCGTGTTCGCGAGAGTACCTTCGCGAACGCTAAGAAAGACATGCCAGAACTGCAGCAACTTCGCGAACGCCAAGAAAGACATGCCAGAACACATGCTGCAGCAAAATACCAGATTTTCAAAGTCCAAAACATTATACGAACTTGCTCGCGCGATCAAATCGCCAAAATAACACCTAAAACTACGAATTTAGCACCAAATCAAATGAAATTATCAAGAACACTTTAAAATTTCTATTTTCTCAATTGGACATCTGAATCACGTCAAATCAACTCCGTTTCTCACCAAATATCACAGACAAGTCTTAAATATCATAATAAACCTGTGCCAGGCTCCGAAACCAGAATACGGACCCGACACTAACAATGTCAAACATAAATCAATTCTTAAAAATAATTAATTTTTCAGACTTTTAATTTTTATCAAAAAATCATAACTTGAGGTAGGGACCTCCGAATTCGATTCCGGGCATATGTCCAGGTCCCATAATTCGATACGGACCCACTGAAACCGTCAAAACACAAATCCGGACCCGTTTACCAAAAATATTGACCGAAGTCAACTTTTAAGGTATAAATTCTTATTTTCATCAATTTTCAACATAAAAGCTTTCCGCAAACATGCTCGGATTGCGCATGCAAATCGAGGAGGGTAAAACTGAGATTTTAAGGCTTAAGAGCGCAGATTCGAGTTCTAAAATATAAAATGACCTTTTAGGTCATCATAGTTCAACATGAATATACAAGTAGAATACATAATGTATTTGGCATTTAACTGATCAGTGAAGGTTAGTAAGAGCCCGTTTGGACATAAAATTTGGTTGAAGATTTTTCCAATTTTTTTTTAGTTTTTTTTGAAATCTGCGTTTGTTCATAAAATTTCCAATTTTCACTTGAAGATGCATTTTGAAAATTTTCGAAAATTTGAAAAACTGCAAAAGGCTGTTTTTCAAAATTTTCACTCAAATCACTCACAAAACTTCAAAAACAACCCAAACTGAAATTTATGTCCAAACACAACTCTAAATTTCAAATACCATTTTTACTTGAAAAAAGTTTTCACCATTTTTTCGAATTTTACAATTCTTATCTCCAAACGCCTACTAATTATCCATAATTGGCTGCTCACTTACCATTTAACTTCTTTATTATACGATTATATTTATAATTCATTATAGCTCTTTGCTAGATTTGTAAACTATTTCACATCCTTGTTATCTTCTTTTATAGATATTGACTCATGTTATGGAGATATCAGCAATTTATTTTACAAGGAGCAAGTTTTGTTGAATTTTAATTAAAAAGTTCAAAGTATGCTGCTCAATGTCTCAAAGGAGCACCCCGATGATTATTGGTCACAGTGAGAAAAGCTACTTAGGTGGACATATACTAATTTATTTTTACCTAGATTCAATTAGATAAGATATGTGTAAATTGATATTTTCTTTTTGAGATCTTCAATAGATATCCACAAAAGATTTTTAGAAAATTATTCATTAAAATTTTTTATTACGAGATATTGACGGTCTCATAAATTTTATCTTCTTAAATTTTTAATCTATATTGTTCATTCTCAGCATAACGCAAAGTATATATTGAATTCATTAAAAAAAGTATTGGGAGATCGCCATGAAAAAGTAAAGGAACGCATCTAAGTGGCACTAGCCACTAGGTGTTTTGGCCTCATGGATCAACTGACTTACCTCCCAAGTCCCAATGGTGCTATTGATTAAATATATCAGTAATTAATACGACACATCTTTCTATGCTCTATAATGTTCTCCTATATACCATTTGAAAAAAAAATGGACGACTTTTATGAATTAATTTATCAAAATAATAAATCAAAAATGACAAGCTTTTTCTTCTTTTTGAGACATGCTTTGGTCCTCAATCCTTTTTTTCCAGAATTTTGAATGCTCTTGGATAAATCAAACGTAGTTTAAGTTGCCATTGGTGGACATGCAAAAAATTTTATTTAGTAGGCTTTTTTTTAGCATTTAGTAGTTAGATTTATTTTCTTGTACTTCAATTACTATTACCACCCATAAAAAGTTGGATAATTCTGTGGGACATGTTTTTTCTTATATTGAATTGACCGAATACAATTAAAGTCTATCATTTTCAAGAACTTGTAATTTTTATTTCTTTTATAAATCAAATATATATATATATATATATATATATATATATATATACATATATATGAATATTCTTAGGTCTTTTTTGAAAATTTTGTTCTCGTTGACACATAATACATGCGCAACGCGCGTGTCCAAATACTAGTACTATATTATAAGCATGAAAACATTTAGTGCAAAGTTAATTTACTTAAATAACCTTTACTAAAAGCTGAATGAGCAAATTACCCTCTACCTAAAAAGTAAATTTACCTCCCACTAATATAAATAAGTAAGTGAAAAAACTCCCACTAAATGATTTATTTCCCATTAAATTTTAATAATACCCTTAAGAAATAAGTACTTACGTTATTATTCATAACTCTTAAAAACGTGAAAAGAAGAACACTCCCTAATAAATACCCTTAATAATCACTACAAATACAATAATGCGCAGTAGAAGAGACACATACTTTAACAGTTACAGATGAAGTTTTTCTAAACTTGAGTGTGAGAGCAAATGAAGAGACACAGATTATTGATGTAATTTTATGAGGAGCAATTGCAAAGAGCAAAAGGCCTAAAATATTTAAGAAAAAGTTGATTGCCAAGGTGCTCCAGCTTATATGGCCATCGTTCGTGATTACCAGCTAGGCTGCTAAAATAAAAAAAAATAAAAAAGATTGATGTTTCCCAATTTCTTTATTCTTGCAGGATTAGTGTATGCTAATCTGAGATCAACGGAGTTGGATTCAGGAGCTAGGATATTATTTGAGGTATAATAAAAATCTATAAATTTACCTAGCTTTTGTAGTTTTTGTTTGCTCTCGGGCTTAACTTTTCTTACATTGTTTATTTTATCCTTTTCACCCGATATATATCATAGGATATCTATAATATGTTCAAATGAGCACTTTATCATTTTCTTAATTAAAGTTCTTACTGGTATCTCTTGCTATGGGTGTTTATGGGATTGGATATGGGTGTTAATTGAAGAAGAAACCACGTTTTGGCTTTGTATAGCATATCCATTTGGCAATAGATAGATATTTTTAAGATCATAAAATATCTGATGAATGGCAACTTAAACTCTAACGTTTTAAAAAATATTTCTGTTTACCCGAAAAATGGATAACAATTGAATTTGTACGTGGTTTTAAAGATACGTGATATATCTTGGTACAAATTGAAAAAATATAAATATACGTATCGAAATTAGCTGTAAACGAAATAAATACAAACCGAATGAATCAATTAGCCTAGACCCTCAAGTTTGATCACCCTCAAACTAAATGGAGGGTAGACTGATACAAGAACAAAATGACTGAATATTGAAAACCAGAAGAAAGACAGTATATTGCTTTATATTGTATGAATGAAATCCCCCCGACTACAAATGATCAGACCCCATTTATATAGTAGGGAAGTCCTATTCTTAATATAATTTCTAAATACAACAAGGAATCCCATGATAGATTTATTAATTAGCCCCTCCATGATATGCACCGGGATTTTCGCCGAGATTCTCGCCCAATTGCGAATATTCCGGCTTTCTGTTTTTTGGCTCGATAATCTCTCCTCAATCTTGGTCGATCTCGATCTTGATCAGTCTCTATCTTGCTCGATCTCGATCTTAGCCGATCTTGATCTTGATCGGTCTCTGGGTCACGAGCTCGGCAACCTAACTTCGCATCATGGCTCGATATTACACGAGGTCAAACCTTGGTCTATCATGTTCCAATCTCGATTGGTCATACGAAGGGCAAACTCGGTTTTGCCCGTATATAGATAGTCCCCTCGTTTCTCGGAAAGAAGATGACGAGAAATGATATGAATTTCCGAACTCCGACTCGATAGGTGATGACGCCAGAGACGAGTCCGATTATGACGTATGCGACAAATGTCCCCGCGGTCCAATTACCAATGCATTAAATGCCTGTCAGTTGCTGATCGGCCATCATCGGTTCTGAACCGTCGCCAGCAACCTATAAGAACCTTACCTTTTTTTCTTTCAAGCTTTACACTTAAAGCTCTTTGTACTCTTGCTTCTTCTTCAGAAAATCCCTTTGCTTCACAATTTTCACACCCAAATTTTTAGAACTCTAATCAAATTGCATACCATCCTAATTCTCATTTCCCTTTTTCATCAATAGCGAAAACTTCTAAGACAGTACTGCAAAAGGAGGCTATTTCTTCATCACGGCCCCTCCGGCGGTGAGGCTGCGGCGGAACCCTGCCCTGAGGAATTCGTTCTGGCAGGGTGCCCGACTGTTACTGATTTTAGGGTTGAAAAGGCCTCCTTGGTAGCGGGCCGATGTGAACCGGTCTCGAGATACATATCCACGATCACCGAAAAACTCCTCCCTAGGGTTAAACAGGACTGCAACTGGGTCGATAAGCATGTGGTGGTTCCTTCGCCCGAGGACTCGATCACTACCTACGTGGAGGGGTTTCTAAGTGTTTACACTTACCCCTTTACGTTGGGTCCCTTAGACCCCATCATTATTACTTTTTGCAAGAGGTATGATATAACCCTTGGCCAGATCCACCCTTCATTTTGGAGAATAGTGGTTCTCTTCCGATTTTTTGTGAGCAAAATCGAGGGATGTCCCTTTACCCTCGACCACCTTATGCGCCTCTACAATCCCCGACTTTATCGAAAGTTATTGATCAAGCTTGCTCACCGAGCCAATAGGGCTCCGTTCTTGAGCATAGGTGAAGGTCAGGACTGAGGTTGGATGGTCCTATTTGTTCGAATAAGGACTTCGGACCTGATCCCTGCTGAATACATGCCATTTCCCGAGAAATGGAATATGAAACATAAGTAGCACTTCGCTTAGAAGGTTTAATCTCGTTGCTTTTATTCCTATTTCTTTCTTTATTGATATTTTTTGGCGTTGCAGTTGTGGCCCAGATGCCGGACCTAATTCCGAATCTTAGAAAATGGGTAGAAGGCCTCGTGTTACAGAGGTCGTACTCAGAGCGTGCTTGGATGGAGTTGTCGAAGGGTCGATGGGAGGCCCGTAATCATGGTAAGTTTCCTTCTTAGAATGGTGATCGTTCAGGATTTTCTTCGAGCTTACTCATCTTTTTTTCTTTTGCAGGCCTCGGAAAGGATGTTGCACTAAGGCTCCCATCCGGTGACGAAGAAGTCTTTCTATCTGCTTCGAAGCAGGCCAAAGAGAAGTAGAGAAAAGGGGCTTCGAGTTCCCCGAGCTCGGAAAAGAAAAAACTGGCAAGGAAGTCTCGCAAGCCCAAGGGGGATATTAGTGTAATATCTTCGGAACTAATCAGCTGATTAAGGAATGAGCCCGAAGAAGGAGAATAGGAAGATAATTCGCAACTAGTGGCCCGCGTGCAGGCTGATACTTTGATACCACAGTCATCTGATCAGGCGGAGGTCGAAGAGGGAGCTTTGGCCATAGTTCCTCAACCAGAAGGAGTTGAGGCCACTCCGTCCCAAGCTGAGATGGTCGAGAGAGAGACCGAGCTTGAGGCTTCCCGGGTAGCGAAAGATATCACGAGGGACGATCTCGGACTGATCGATATTTCTGGATCCTCTCAGATTTCGGACGCTATGATCCGCGAGGCCAATACGTTGGAAGGTTGCTTTTATGAAGGTATTCATGGGGAAACCGATATCCATAGCTTTTTGGATGGGTTTGAGTCTGCTGCCTCGGAAGATGCTACCAAGTTTGGTGGTTTACCGATACCAAAAAAGGTATCGTCATCGGGCGCTACCTGTTCTTCATCGAGCCCAAAACTGATAGACCGATTCCCGGCCCCAAGTGTTAACCCCGATTGCAGGCGGAATATAGTGCTTTCTATCCTGGAGGATGCTCGGATTTTCTCTCCCCTGTGGGGATTGCTAGCTACCTTAGATTCTTGGTGACCGAGGAAGACCAAGCTGTGATGAATGCCGTGGGGCCGCTTGCCTTTTTAATGAGGCTCAACATGCTCTGAATCGGGTAACTTTGAGGGTCTATCCATTATTTCTTTTCAACTCAGAGTAGAAGATTCTACATCTTCTTCCTTGTTTGCAGGCTTCAGTGTTGCATTATGTGGCTTTCCTCCGAATCCGGGAGGAGCACAAGGTTGATGTTCGGGATCTCACTGAGAAAAATGATACTTACAAGTTTCTTAGCGTGAAGCTTCAGGCCGATTTAGTAACAGCTCAGGATGAACATGCCGAGATGGCCGAGGCGGAAGAATTCAAAAAGGACATGGATATCCTAGCCTCGAAAAAAGAGATCATCCAAGCGCAATTGGAGTTGACCGAGACCTAGCTTCGAGTTGCAAAAGAGAATGCATCGGTGCAGGTCGAGAAGATCAAAGAGCTTCAATCTCAATTGGATTTGGCCATTTCTGATAAGGCAAGCTTGGCCAACAATCTCGAAGTGGCCAGATCCGAGGTGACCGTGGCCAAATTCGAGGTGGTCGTGGCCAACACAAACGCTGATGCTAAAGTGGCCCAGTTTAGGGTCGACATTGAGGCCATTCAGGCCAAGGCCAAGGCCAAGGGCGTGGTGGATCATGAAAAATGGCAAACTTGAAGGGAAGCTCTCGAGGGAGTTAATGCCCAGGGCTTCGATATTATGGCCGAAATTGAAAAATGCCAAAGCAGAGAAAACGAGGGCCCAAAGGCTGGCCTTTCCTGAGGAAGACTCCGAGAGCTGAAGTGAATCTGAAGATGGAGAAGATCCCAAGGATGGAGATGCAACATCCTATGAAGACCAAGCCACTTAGGACTTTAGGTTTTTTGTTTTTCTTTTGCATTTTTTCTGAGGCTATTTTTTGTCGTTGTAAATTTTGGTATTAGGCCGATTTGGCCTTTGTAAAAAATTATTGTATATGAGTATAAGGCTTTTATTTCCCTTTCAGCTCTCATATGTTTCCTTTGTTTTGTCATTTGTATTTACAAAGGTAAAAAATGTCTTAACATGAAATAATTGTGTTCGAGGGTTCGAACAAACCTTGCATTTACTGCCTTTATGGGTTAAGGCGTTAATGGACGATGTTACAAAAGTTTTTTCTCGACAACATCTTAAGTTTTGAGATTTTTTCCGAGTGTAGCCTTTAGAGCCGGTTGTGAAAGAATTTTCTCTTTTTCGAAGGCCCTTTTTTTTGTTACGGGTTTCGGACGTCTCCGAACCGTGTTAAGTTGGTTGTAGTCTTTTAGTTTGGGAGCTACCCATTGGTCTTGTTTTCCTGTTTTATCCAGGCTTGCCCGAGATCATAGTCCCCGAGTGGGGTAGCCGTGACCTTCAGAAATCGGGGCGTTGCCTATTAGGTCTTTTGCTCCCGAGGCCTGATGACTTTGGCTGTTTGAGTCAGACGGTAGTCCCCGAGTGACGGAGCAATCGTTCGTATTCCAGCTATGTGTTTCCCTTGGGCTTGTTATTTTCGGAAGTACGAAGCTCTTTGATGTGTAAAGAGGGAAAATTTTTTAAAACACAAGATGATTGCAAGAATAGTACTTCTCTTTATTCTCGAGACAATCATACATGTGTACATATTTTACGTCATGGTTCGAACGATCTATGTAGGCATGGCTCGTCTTGACCGTTTGGTCCTTACAATAAATCCTGTCTATCGAGACCCTCCCTTTATGAAGTAATTTCCTAGCTAGAGTTTTATATTCGAAGATAAATGTATATCCGAGGGTAGCTCCCCAGTATTCGAGGTTGATTGCAAAAGAACCTTGGATATTGTTGGATTAATCTTCGGTGTCGATTCATAATCGGGCTTGATTAGCACGATTCATCGTCGCCTTGTTAAAAACCTCGCCGGAAAAACCCATTTGGGACAAAAATCGGTCTGAGGGAAAAAGAGTGTGACACATGCTTTCAGACCTAAAGACTTCGTGTCGTTCGCTAAAATATCTATCATCGTTTCGTGTCGACCACATACATGTGTTATTTTGAAACAGAAAAGGAACGGAAAAAGGGCGTACCTTAGTAGTAGTACCGTTTTAGGTGAGATATGCTCCAATTGTTTGGTAGTTGTTCCCCATTCATCGTTCCGAGCTTGTAGGACGTTTTTCCGGTGATCTCGAGAATTTGGTACTGTCCTTCCCAATTCGGACTCAATTTTCCTTTATTAGGATTTCAGGTGTTGAGGGTGACTTTTCTTAGTACTAAGTCCCCGATATTAAAATATCAAAGTTTAGTTCTTCGATTGAAGTATATCTCGATTCGTTGCTTTTTGGGCGGCTAATCAGACGAGGGTGGTTTCACGCCTTTCATCCAATAGTTCTAGGCTCGTATTCATGTCCTCGTTATTTGATTCCTTTGTTGTATATCGGAACCGGATACTCGGCTCTCCAACTTCGACCGGTATTAGAGCTTCAGCGCCATAAACTAATGAGAATGGAGTTGTGCCGGTGCTGGACTTCGAGGTTGTGCGGTATGCCTCCACTTTCCTTTGGCGTTGGTTAGCCTCTTCTTAAGATTTTGGATGATGGTTTTGTTGGTTGATTCAGTTTTCCTGTTCCCACTGGGATGATAAGGTGATAGGATTCTTTTGATCTTGTGATCCTTGAGAAATTTGGTTACTTTGCTGCCGATGAACTGTTTTCCGTTATCACACACAATTTTGGATGGCATCCCGAATCGACATGTGATGTGATCCCAAATGAAGTCGATGACTTCCTTCTCCCTAACTTTCTCAAAGGCCTGAGCTTCAGCCCACTTAGAAAAATAGTCAGTCATAAATAAAATAAATTGATCTTTACCTGGTGCCCATGGAAGAGGGCCAACGAGTCTATTCCCCACTTCATGAATGGCCATGATGACAAGACCAAATGGAGTAGCTCCCCGGGTTGGTGAATCATTTGTGCATGTCTTTGGCATTTGTCATATTTTCGAACAAACTCTTTCGCATCTTTCTCCATGTCGATCCAGTAATAACCGGCTCTGATTACCTTTTGAACCAATGATTCGGCAGCAGAATGATTTCTGCAAGTACCCTCGTGAACTTCCCTCAGAATATACTCGGTGTCTCCCGGCCCCAGACACATCGCTGGTGGACCATCGAACATTCTTCTGAACAGGGTTCCGTCTTCGGACAAGGTGAATCGTGCTGCCTTCGTACGCAGGGCCCTCGATTCTTTTGGATCTGAGGGAATTTTTCTGTTTTCCAAATACTCTATGTATTTATTTCTCCAATCCCAGGTCAAGCTTGTGGTGTTTATCTCAGCATGACCTTCTTCGACGACTATCCTCATGAGTCGTACGATGGCCCTTGGATTGAGTTCGTTGTCTTCGACTGATGACCCTAAGTTTGCGAGGGCATCAACCTCACTATTCTGATCTTGAGGCACATGTTGCAAAGTCCATTCCTTGAATCGGTGCAGAGTTACTTGCAACTTATCTAAGTACCTTTGCATTCATTCTTCTCTAACTTCGAAAGTTCTGTTAACCTGATTCACCACGAGGAGGGAGTCGAATTTGGCTTCGATCACCTCCGCTCCCAAGCTTTTGGCCAGTTTGAGACCTGCAATCATGGCCTCATATTCGGCCTCATTATTAGTCAATTTTACAGTTCTAATAGATTGTCTAACCGTGTTACCCGTGGGTGGTTTAAGTATAATGCCGAGTCTGGACCCTTTTGCGTTCGAAGCACCGTCCGTGAAGAGGGTTCAGATTCCCGAAGACATACCCAATTTTGTCAATAGTTCTCTTTCGACCCCAGGTACTAGGGCCGATGTGAAGTCATCCACGAAGTGTGCCAAAATTTGAGACTTAATGGCTGTTCGGGGTCGATATTTAATATCATACCCACTGATTTCTACGACCCATTTGGCCAACCGTCCCGAAAGCTCGGGTTTATACAAAATATTTTGAAGTGGATAAGTTGTTACAACACATACGGGGTGATACTGGAAGTACGGTTTTAGTTTCCTAGAGGCGCTTATCAAAATGAGCGCCAACTTTTCTAGGTGGGGATACCTAGTTTCGGCTTCACCTAAGGTTCGAATAACGTAATAGATTGAAAATTACATACTTTGTTCTTCTCGGATTAGGACTCCACTTACCGCTACCTCCGATACTGCTAAATATAAGTACAGTTGTTCGTCCACCCTCGGCGTGTGAAGCAATGGCGGGCTCTATAAGTAACGTTTAAGCTCTTCCAAGGCATGCTGGCACTCTAGTGTCCATGTGAAGTCATTTTTCTTCTTTAGTAATGAGAAAAATCGATGGCTTTTATCGGAGGACCTCGAGATAAATCGCCCTAGGGCGGCTATGCGCCCGGTTAACCTTTGCACGGCCTTTACATTGTCAACTGCCGTGATGTCCTCGATAGCCTTGATCTTATCGGGGTTGATCTTGATTCCTTGGTTGGACACCATGAATCCGAGAAATTTGCCTGACCCGACCCTGAACGTGTATTTTTCCGGGTTCAGCTTTATGTTATATTTCCTCTAGATACCGAAGGTCTCCTGCAAATGTTTCAAATGGTCCTCTTCTCGCAGGGACTTAACTAATATATCATTAATGTAAACTTCCATAGATTTTCCTATTTGTTCTTCGAACATTCGGTTTACTAGGCGTTGGTACGTGGCACAACATTTTTTAACCCCAATGGCATTACATTATAGCAGTAGGTTCTATATTTGGTGATGAACGGGGTATTTTCCTGATCATCCAGGTTCATTTGTATCTGGTTATACCCAGAATAGGCATCGAGAAAATTGAGGATCTCGTGGCTAGCCGTGGCATCGATCATGCGATCGATTTTAGGCAAAGGAAAAGAATCTTTAGGGCATGCTTTATTTATGCCTTTGTAATCTACGCACATTCTAAGTTTGTTTCTTTTTTTAGGAACTACCACTATGTTTGCTAACCATTCAGGGTATTTTACTTCCCAGATGGATCCTATTTTAAGGAATTTGGTTACCTCGTTTTTATGAAGGTGTGCTTGATCTCGGACTGGGGTCTTCTTTTCTGCTTCACTGGATGGAACTTCGAGTTCAAACTTAGTTTATGGGTGGTGATTTCCGGTGGGATTCCTATCATGTCGAGATGGGACCAAGCGAAACAATCCACGTTAGATATAAGAAATTGAATAAGCTTTTTCCTGAGCTCGGAATTTAGCCCCGTGCCCAGGTATACTTTTCGTTCGGGCAGACGTTCGATTAGTATGATTTGCTCTAGCTCTTCAACCGTCGATTTGGTGGCATCAGAATCATCGAGGATTATGAATGATCGAGGAACCCCGTAATCGTTGTCTTCGTTAATCTCTTGCTTGTTCGATTGGGTCGAGGCTGGAATAATGATTTCTATTTGGCTTCCCATTTTGCTTTCGAACATGAGTCCATTGTCGATGAGAGTGTTGATATCGGAATTACCTCATCGACGGCAAACATCTCCTTGGCGGCGGGCTGCTCCCCATAAACCGTCTTTATTCCTTCCGGCATCGGAAATTTTAATATCTGGTGAAGAGTTGAGGGCGCGACCCTCATGTTGTGGATCTATGGTCTCCCGAATAAGGCGTTTTACCTCATGTCCCCTCCGATCACATAAAATTTGGTTTCCCGGACGGTACCAGCCACGTTTACCGACAACGTTATCTCTCACTTGGTAGTTTCGCAAGCCATGTTGAATTCGTTTAGCACTCGGGCCGCAGGCACGATTTGGTCCTGTAGGCCGAGTTGTTCTAGGACCCTCGATCGAATGATGTTGGCCGAACTACCTGGATCAATCAACACACGTTTAACTAGAGTTTTATTCATGAGTACAAAAATTACCGGTGTATCATTATGGGGTTGTATGATTCCTTCTGTGTCTTTGTCGTTGAAGGATAAAGTTCCTTCTGGTGTGTAATCTCGAGCCCGTTTTTTCCTTGTGATTGATACTTTGGTGCATTTTATCATCGAACCTTGAGGAACATCGACCCCTCCGATGATCATATGAATGACGTGTTGGGGATCGTCTTGTTTACTCTGTTTATTGGAATCCCTGTTTCTTAAATGATTCTTAGCTCTGTAGCTCAAAAATTCTCGAAGATGCTCGTCATTGAATAACCGGGCTATTTCTTCTCTCAATTATCGACAATCCTCTGTTATGTGGCCATGTGTACCATGATATTTTCATATCTGGTCGAGATCCCTTTGTGCAGGATCGGTTTGTAAAGGCCGAGGCCGCTTAGTATATTTGATGCGTCCGATAACCGATACGATAGCGGATGCATCGACATTGAAGTTATATTTCGACAATCGTGGTACTTCTTTAGGTCCGGTATGTCTGCCGAAACCATTCTTGCTTATGAACCCTCGAGAGCTCTGGTGTCGATCATTTCAACTTTCACTTCGCATAGGGTTGCGCCCAGGTTCGTTGCCTCTACACTCTCCATTATACGGCTGATGTCGATCCTTGTTCGACATTAGTTCTCGGTTGATATCTCTCTTAATTCTATCGACAGATCTGATAGGATAAACTAATCCGGGTGGAGCCCCGAGTTGGTCATCTTCGACCCTAATCTTTGATTAATACCGATTGTGGACATCGTCCCAAGTGACAGCCGGGTATTCTATCAAATTTTGCTTCAACTGTTGCGAAGCTGCTGAACTTCGAATATTGAGTCCTTGGGTGAAAGCTTGAACTTCCCAATTGTCGGCGACCGATGGTAGGTCCATTCGTTCCATTTGGAATTGGGACACGAATTCTCTGAGCATTTCGTTGTCCTTTTGTCTTACCTTGAAAAGGTCAGATTTCCTGGTTTCGACTTTGATGGCTACGGCGTGTGCCTTTACGAAAGAATCTACAAGCATAGCAAAAAAATCAATAGAGTTAGGTAGTAAATTATGGTACCATATCATCGCTCCCTTTGACAGGGTCTCCCCAAATTTTTTCAGCAAAACAGACTCGATCTCGTCGTCTTCCAAGTTGTTCCCTTTGATAGCACACGTATAAGAGGCTACATGCTCGTTTGGATTGATCGTTCCAGTGTACTTCGGTATTTCGGGCATACAAAATTTTTTAGAGATCGATTTTGGGGCCGCGCTCGGAGGAAAAGGCTTTTGCACGAACTTCTTTGAATTTAGTCCCTTCAGTATCGGGGGCACCCCAGGGATTTGGTCTACCCTGAAATTATAGGTTTCGACCTTTTTATCGTTTGATTCGATCTTCTTTTCCCCTGACTCTATCCGCTTTGTCAATTCTTCAAGCATTTTTATGATTTCGGGGTTAGTCCCCGATTCTTGTTCATTTGATCTTACCACGGCTAGCCCCGTTCTGTGGGTGACTTCTTAAGGTGGACCGGGCTCAACCCTACTCGGTGCCTGGGTTTGGCTCTGCAACTGAGCTATTGCCACCTGTTTAGCTTGCAGCATTTCGAAGATCATTCGTAGGCTGATCCCTTCTTCTCTGATATTTTGGGTATTTTGAGCTGCAGATCGGGTTCCCCCATGGACGCTATTTTTGGGACCAGTATGTTGGTTCGCGTCGATGGTCATATGTGAATTAACGTCAATTGGATCCACGACCCGAGTCCCAACGGGGTCAGCATGTGGCCTTACATCACCGGGAGTCACGTTGTTATTCTCATCTTGATGGCCAGATCCGTTGTCAATATGCATGGGGAGTAATTGAGAGTTCGTCATCTTTAGCCAGAAATCAAAGACACTTCAAAGAGCAAGTGTACAATTGTATATTTTATAGAGATTTGTACCAAATAACCACTATTATCCTTAGCACACGGTAGACGCCAAACTGTTTATCCGAAAAATGGATAACAATTGAATTTGTACGTGGTTTTAAGGATACGTGATATAGCTTGGTACATATTGAGAAAATATAAATATACGTATCGAAATTAGCTGTAAACAAAATAAATACAAACCGAATGAATTAATTAGCCTAGGCCCTCAAGTTTGATCACCCTCAAACTAAATGGAGGGTATACTGATACAAGAACAAAATGACTGAATATTAAAAAGTAGAAGAAAGACAGTATATTGCTTTATATTGTATGAATGAAATCCCCCTGACTACAAATGATCAGACCCCCCTTTATATAGTAGGGAAGTCTTATTCTTAATATAATTTCTAAATACAGCAAGGAATCCCATGATAGATTAATTAATTGGCCCCTCCTTGATATGCACCGGAATTTTTGCCGAGATTCTCGCCCAATTGCGAATATTCTGGCTTTCTATTTTTTGGCTCGATAAGCTCTCCTCAATCTTGGTCGATCTCGATCTTGATCGGTCTCTATCTTGGTCGATCTCGATCTTGGTCGATCTCGATCTTGGTCGATATCGATCTTGATCGGTCTCTATCTTGCTCGATCTCGATCTTGGTCAATCTCGATCTTGATCGGTCTCTGGGTCACGAGATCGGCAACCTAACTTCGCATCATGGCTCGATATTACACGAGGTCGAACCTTGGTCTATCATGTTCCAATCTCGATTGGTCATACGAAGGGCAAATTCAGTTTTGACCGTATACAATTTCCTCGTTCTTTGGCCAATTTGAAATCTCTTAAAAGATGAATTAGCTAGGATTGAGATTCAACATGCTAACACACGTGTCGAAAAACTAGTTTTATTTTAAGTGAAAGCATTTAATTGGACCTAAAATTTAGGAAACAATTCATCAATATGTCACTAGTTTGTTGCTAAGAAAAATGAAAATGGTAATGAGGAAAGAATTTGAAAATACAAAAAGTTATAAGTTTTATAAATTTAAAAAGTAAGTCCGTGGAAGAAAATAGAATAAGTAGTACTAACAAATAAATGAAGTGAACTCATACTACTGAAATATTAATTGTATAATAATTTAAAATTAGTAAAAATATAGGTAATATAGGTTTGGTGACATTACTTTTGAATTAATTGTAATCTCTTGAAGAATTTTTGTATTTCAGCTTGTTTTACTAATATTTTAGTTGAGAGTTCAAGTTATGCACACTAATAATCTAAAACATATTACATTATTAGCGTAATTGAACCTATAATGCATGTTTGCTATCATTTTCATTATGTTACTAATTAATATTTATTATAAAATTTTACTTTTAATTATTTTTAGGTTATTTGATATGTGTTTTTTGCCCTATTAGTACATAGATTTTACTCTCTGATTAATATTGTTCCTTAAGGCGAGCACACTACTGATGATAATTGATGAGTTAGAATTAGGCTGGAATTAGGAATTTTTCCATGTGCACTTTCTTTTAAATCCCTTCCGTTTCCTCCTATTGAAAACAATAAACTTTAGAGCTTCATTAGATCATATCTTTTAATCTCAAAAAAAAAAAAACGAAAGGACAATTCCCACGTTAATTCTCCATCTTTTGAGCTACTGTTTGATGGTAAAATTTTAATTAGTACCTATAGGTTAGGTGTTTGGATTTAATTTTTCTGGATTGAAAAAAGAGCCTACATATTAAGTCTTTTTTTTATTGAATATATTTTGTTTTTTTTCGAAAATGAATTTAATTAATTAAATTTAAATACCAACACCATTCTTTAAAATTTTGGAATTTTTTTAAAACAAAAAATGACCAATTAAACGTGGCATCTATTGTTATTTTGTACATCAAAATTATAATACTACTAGTAATAGTTTAAACGTTAAAATTTTCAAATTTGCGGCAACATAAAGACAACTATTTTCAACCTTATATTGTCATTCATTTATTCCTCTCCTTTTACGAATATGAATTACTTATTATTTATCTATTGCTTCTTCTTTTCATTGTTTATAAAGAAGGGAAAAGATCCAAATTTACTCATTTACTTTTGGATATTGTCTACATTTAATCTCTGTTATACTATTCGGTCAAATTTACCCTTACCGTTATATTATTCGGCCAAATTTATTCCTACCATCAGTAAACTTTTAAAAATTACCTTTCAGTCTGTTAGTTAACCCAAAATCTTCCAAATCCCTTTTATTTAAATCACTTGTTCTTCTTTTTGATCCACTATTTTCAGAAATTACTATTAAAGTGAATGCTAAAGATACTAAACTATACAAATTATTCATGGATATTTTTAATTACCATGGCACCCACTTCTCTTGTGATAGCCATATACACACCACAAATTTTTGTGGGTCTATTTGTTATGTGGTTGTTCATTATATATGTACATGTACATTCGAATATATTTTGTAATTATCTAGTTAATATTCGGTCGACTAACTTAAGAGTGCACAATCCGTAGGCATTTGATTAAAGCAAAACTGAATTCAACAATGCAAAGTCTCCTAGGAATTTCAACTTTTATCACTTATAATTGCAAAGTCTCCGTACCTTTTGTGGAACGAATTCATTAAAGGTGGGATATTGTAAATACTTCTGGAATTTACATAAGTCACCTAATTTATATTCCTCAATTTACTATACTTTATTTACTAACCGATGTATTATTTTAACATTTCTTATTCTTATTTTTTTCCAATTAAGAAAGTCGGTAAATACTAAACCCTAAACCCTAAACTTTAAAAATAATGGATCAAGAAGAAGAATAAGTGACTTAACTAAAATAATTTGGAAGATTTGGGTCATTTTTAAAAGTTTACTGATGATATGGCTAAATTTGACCGGATAGTATAATAGTAAGGGTAAGTTTGACCGAATACCTGTCATTTTAGCATATTGATAGGTATTCTCTACTAATAATTTCTAGTACTTTAGTTTCCTTTCTAATTCTTTTGGGTGTTTCACTAATTAATAATTTTCTTTTATCTTGTTGTTCTTCTAAGGAAAGAGAATGGTCGGTTCTAGAGTAGCCGTAATAATATATTTTATTGTTTTAGTGTGGGGAAATCTTTGGACACGTGTCAATCAATCAGCCAATTAAGTGGGTCCCTGCTAATAAGCTGGCATGTCACGTTGCACACCGACCTTTTCATTTCTTTTCTTTCTGGAATTATAATGTATTTATTCTTTCATTTTTAGTCCAAAGTTAGACTTGGGAGAAGGAAACCCTCCCAAATTATCTGGTTGCAGTTCAACATCAATGGACCATCAACCTTATCTCAAACATTCTCATATTTTCTAACCAGAAAAGAAAAAGGAAATATTCGATTTCACTTATTGTATATAAAAAGTCTCTGCGTATTTTTTCCCAATTGGAATTTAATAAAATTTTGAGTTGATTAGATTTCTTCCTTTATCGCGTGTTATTTTCTTCTTCCCTCAAATTGAATGGAGTTCTATAGCATGTTAATTAAGAAAATTTAATATTATGAACATATATTAAAATTAGAATTTTTATATTTGTTTGTATAGTGTTGGCCTATTTAAATGAAGAATATAATTAGTGAAAATTTATATAACCGATTCCAAATTGTGTAGTTAATGTTATAGATTAAAACTATAAAGTTTTCCGTTCCTTTTGCTATATTATAAAACGAAATCGGAAAAGCTCGAGTTGAACTCAATATATTCCGATTCGGTGATAGTTTTGCTTATTTATAAATCAAAAATTAAAAAAAGAGAGTAAATCAATTTATCTAAGATTGGATTGAACCAACAGAATAAGCACCCTAATTGTTTCCCGCATCTTAAAGAGTTAGTGACACTTAGTTTTCGGAAGAACACTAGCAAAGTCACAATGTTGTGTTACTACGTACTTTTTTTTTCTTTTCTTTCTATAAAGATGGACAGACTAAAGTCCATCACTAAATTTTTTTAAGGGAGCGGGGCCAAATTTGCCCCTCTACTATGCGAATGATCAATCTTACTCTCCGTTATAATATTAATATAAAAAATTTCCTAACGTTACTCATATATACGGGTCAAACCGGAGGTAACGAGCACCCCAATTTTTCGGTGGGACGAACGAAGAGAGGACTTAATTGCGCATAGTTGAGATCGAAGTTGGGAGCCGCCCGTATCAAAGCTCGAACAAATTAAACATCTACCCCCGGATCTGATTCGAATAACGAGACCTCGAAAGGCATTCCCAAACAACCGAACACGATTAACAAAGGGCAGTGATATCCATGCCCAACCGGATATCACAGCGTGAATCTCGACTCGTATCATCGGTAGATCAGTGATTAGCGAGAAGAAAGATTTTTACCTTTTTTAGAATTGTATTTAGGGGAAGCAGATTATTCATTAGACACATTGTAACACAGAGACCGATGCAATATACTTCTATTCTCTATGTTTCTAAAAGTTATTCCAAGTTCTTATTTTTGTTCATAAGTTCTTCATAAGTTCCAAGCTCGGGACCAAAGGCAGGTTTCTTATTAAGCTTTTACCGAGCCCGGACTCAGTCCTGCTATTGGTTTGGCTATTTACTCTATCTTTTATTTGCTAATCTAACGTCATTAATCACTTGTATTGAATTAAATCACATATCCTTAAAATCACGTACAAATTCAATTGTTATCCATTTTTAAGGGTAAACAGTTTGGCGTCCACTGTGGGGCTAAGGATAATAGTGATAATTTGATTCAAAATTCCATAACGCACTCTGTTTTATGCTTGTTCTTTGATATTTTAATTTCAGGTGGACTTAAGAATGTTAAACCTTTGTTTTAAAAGGCTGAATTAGGCGCCCTGGGGAGGAGCACTCGTAAAATGCCCCTGGGCTTATGTATTGTCACGACCCCAAATTTTCTCCGTAGGAGGTAGTGATGGCACCTAGTCTCTAAGACTAGGTAAGCCTATCAATGCAGAATAATCATAAATATCTGAAATAAATAAACTACAATTCAAATAATTACAACTCCCAAAACCTGATAGAAATAAGTCACAAGCTTCTAAAAATTTATTCTCAATGTCTCTATATATCAAGATCTAAAGAAAAATAAGGAAGCAATATAAAAATGATAGAAGGGGACTCCGGAGTCTGCGGACGCTGGCAGATATACCTTGAAGTCTCCGTGCGCAGGTAACTCATTGACGTCTAGACTGGTAAGATGTACCTAGATTTACACAAAAAGATGTGCAGAAGCGTAGCATGAGTACACCACAGCGGTACCCAATAAGTGCCAAGCCTAACCTCGGTAGAGTAGTGACGAGGTTAGGTCAGGCCCTACTGGAGAATAGTTAATGACATGGAAAAATGTTTAAATAATTTGATAAAATAAAATGATAATGAAAATGAATCAAGTAGTATGTCACATTTAATTACACTAAATAATGGCAAATAAATATCTCGTGAAAACAAAATAAAATTTCTTTTTAACTTTAAGAAAAATCACAATAAAAATCAAAGGTAACTATGACCATAAATCAATATCAACAAGGGTATTACCGAGGTACCACCTCGTAGTCCCAAATCATAATTAAATTCACAATATCTCATTTCCTTATCTCACCGCGGGAGCCTTCACAATTTATTTTAAAGAAAATATTTTTTCCGAAATAGCGTCCCGCGTTTTAGCCATCCTTATCACACCGCATGACTTCTAGTAGTTCCCTACTAGCCACGCGTATCAAGCCACCCTTATCTCACCGCATGTGTTTCAATACCCAAATCTTATACCACCGCATGCGTATTAATATCACAATATATCATAATTTGCACCTCAAGTGCTCAAATAATTTAACGTGCCAACATAATTCAACAATAGTGTTTTCCAAAATAAAGAGCTCACGGCTCCATCACAATGAGTACAAAAATCTTACACAAATATTCAGGAATAAATAATTTAGCAAAATAATATTTTAAAATCTTTAATACGTTGCTTCAATACCAAATTTAAAATGTCAAATATTTTATATTAATAAAATTTTAGATTTAAGAAAATCAATTTCAAATAATGCGCATAATAAAAGGAACCAAGTTTCAACTAAACAGGTAAAACAATTAGCAGGAAAATGTTAAGCAAATTTAAAGTATACAAATTAAATCAATGATGGAAAATATAATAAGATTTAATAAATTAATTAATATGCAACAATGATCTTCACAATTTAAAAACATAATCCTTCACATTTAGTCCGTGTACACAAACGTCACCTCGTGTACACGACTTTCATCACATTACAAATTAATACCAATCCTAGGAGAAATTTCCCTCACACAAGGTTAGACAAGTCACTTACCTCGACTTGCTTCAATTTAACCAAGTAGTATGCTTTTTCCTCGATTTTCAGATTCCGGTCGACTCGTATCTAGTCATAATTAATTAGATACAGTCAACAAAAATTATAGAATTAATTCTGTAAGAAAATACTACATTTTTCAATAAAAATTCGAAATTAAATAAAAAAATGGCATGTGGGGTCCACGTCTCAGAATCCGGCGAAAGTTACGAAATATGAACGCCCATTCAACCACGAGTCTAACCATACTAAAATGACTAAATTCCAATAACAGTTCGACCCTCAAATCCTCAAATCTATCCAAGAGAGTTTTCAAATTTTTCCAACTTAAATCATCAATTAAATGTTAAAAACAATGATAGATTCGGATAACCTAACAAAGATTGAGTTAAGAACACTTACTCCAACGTTTTCTCTAAAAATCTCTCAAAAATCGCCTCAATCCGAGCTCCAATTCGTTAAAAATGAAAAATGGGATGAAATCCCATTTTCAGAACTTAAACATTCTGCCCAGACTTTTACTCATCGCGATCGCGAACATCCACACACGATCGCGAAGCAAAAATCACCACTGCCCAAATTAACTCTACGCGATCGCGTATATCCTCACGCAGTCGCAGAGCATAGAATTCCCATCTCTACGCGATTGCAGTCCTCTTCACGCGTTCGCGAGTCACAAGGTCTCAAAGCTACGCGATCGCATCCCGCTTCACGCGATCGCGAAACACAAAACTTAGCAGCCCTCAATTAACCTTACACGATCGCAAACAATGCCACGCGATCGTGATGCACAACTTGCCAAACCTATGCGATCGCGGTTGACCTCACGTGATCGCGAAGAACAAAATTAACACTGTCTCAACTAAGCCTACGCGATCGCGGAGAAGGTTTAAAATACCAGAAATCAGCAGCTACCAGCACTGCCAAAATGAAGGAAAATACTCCGAATACCATCTGAAACACGCCCGAGTCCCTTGGGACCTCAACCAAATATACCAACAAGTCCTAAAATACCATACAGACCTAGTCGAGTCTTCAAATCACATCCAACAACACTAAAAACACGAATCACTCATAGATTAAAGCCTAATGAACTTTGAAACTTTCAATTTCTACAAACAACACCAGAACCTATCAAATCAAGTCCGATTGACCTCAAATTTTGTACGCAAGCCATAAATGACATAACGGAGCTATAAAAATTTTCAAAAATAGATTCCGACCCCGATATCAAAAAGTCAACTCTCCGGTCAAACTTCCAAACTTAAATTCCTATTTTAGCCATTTCAAGCCTAATTTCACTACGGACTCCTAATTAAAATTCTAATCATGCTCCTAAGTCCAAAATCACCATACAAAGCTGTTGGAAGCATCAAAATTCTATTCCGGGGTCATTTTCACATAATTCGACATCCGATCACTATTTGAACTTAAACTTTTTATTTTTTATCAAAATTCCATATCTCGGGCTAGGGACCTCGGAATTTGATTCCAGGCATACGCCCAAGTCCCAAATCACAATACGGACCTACCGGAACTATCAAAATACTAATCCAAGTCCGTTTGCTCAAAACGTTGATCAAAGTCAACTCAATTAAATTTTAAAGCTCAAATTCATATTTTTTCCATTTTTCACATAAAAAATTTTCGAAAAATTTTACGGACTGCGCACGCAAGTCGAAGAATAATAAATAGTGTTTTATGAGGTCTTAGAATACAGAATTAATTATTAAATTTAAAGATGACTTTTTGGATCATCACATGTATAAGGCTTAATTCCATGAGGCTTATGCCCCGGACACGCCCAACGACCAACGTACTAGGAAAATTCCGTACTATGAGAAAAGCCCACAGCCGCGACGCGCGTGTATATTTTTCTGCTGCCTGACAGATTTCAACTCTCTGGATTTCCCCACTAATGCCCTGCATGGCGCGTTGCCCCATGCGACGCACCTGTGCAATTTTTACAGAGTAATATTTCTATTTCAGCTAGTAGAAGGTGATTTCGTCTGGGCCCGACCCTACTTAGTATAAATACATGGAAAACATTGTTTTTGTGACTTTTGACATATTGGAGACCTTGGGAGGCTAAGGAAGAGTTGGAGAAGCAAAAGCACAAGGAGTTCATCATTCAATACTCACTCAAGACCTGAGTTTGGTGTAATTACGAGTAAGGAGTATTTTACCTTTTATTTTGATCCCTAGAGTAAGATTCGTGTCATGGAAATCATGAGAGGAATGAGTTTCCTGGCTCCGAGCTCTGGTTATGGAAGAAGGAACTTCCTTTACTTTAAACATATTTGCGATTAATTTCTCCATAGCTATGGAGTAGTTCCATTTAGGGTTTGATGGATTTGGTGTATTGATATTTATTTGTGGATTATAACTCTAGTTTTATGTATTGAATCGTTTTGGATGATTTAATCGTTGCATCTATATTCACTTGTTCATGTAATCGAGAGAGGCATAATTTGTGATATCTTTGCATTATATTGTTGGTTAAGTTCATTAATTCTTCTTAGTAATCGAAAGAGGCTTGTTGAATCATTGATAAACCTAGTTAAGAGAATAATCGAGAGAGGTTCTCCTAAAGACCAATCCACAATGCATTCTTGCATATCTTCACATGCTTAAATTGGTTCATCTTGTGAGGTTAAAACTTAATCGAGAGAGGAGTTTTTGATGAACGTTTGAACTAATAATTGAGTGAATTCGAGAGACTCACTTAAACTTTAGAAGTGAATTATCTAGAGTTAGATCCCAAACAATTATCTTGAACCTATCCTATCAAAACTGTATCTTCTCCCATTGATATCTTTCTTTGCTTATTCCTTGATTCAATTGTCATTAGTCAATAGCTCTAGATTCTTCGTTAATTGTAGTTTTATTCACATAAATTTTAACTGTTGATCATCTTGGATAGCAATTAATCTAGAAACTATGAAAACAATGTTTAAATTCAATCTTTGTGGATATGATATTATACTATACTACTTTGACTAGTGAGCATAATTAAAGTGGTGTTTTGCGCTCGTCAAATTTTGGCGTTGTTGCAGGGGATTGGCAATCAACCGTGTTTGAAATAGTTTGTAGTGCTAATTCAGGAATTTTTCTTTTATTTTTATTTTATTTTTCTCCTTTTACGTTTGGTGTTCTTTGACTGTGCGTAGGTTACATGTTAGATTGGTGCATGACTCGAACTTTTTGCGAAGGAACTGCTACCACACGAACCCGGGATAGAAAAACAACTGCGACAACTGAAGAAGGAAAGAAATCTCACCGAGACAACAGAAAAGGTTGGGCAATCATCAACCAAAGAACTCATGGCTGGAAACGGTGAAGATAATGTGGATTTGGCTGCGAGAGAAGCAGCCCAACGACGAGAACAAGCTGCACGGGATACTGAGGAAGCAGCTATTAGAAAAGCGCATAACATTTATGATGAAGAGAGGGGTCTCAGACTTAATCAACATCAACCCTTGCATGGGAGACCGAGTATGAGGCCATGATTACATGTCTCGAATTGGCTAAAATCCTGGGGGCCAAAGTGGTCGAAGCTAAGTGTGACTCCCTCCTTGTGATAAATAAAGTCAATGGGACATTCGAGGTAAAAGAGGAATGAATACGAAAGTATTTAGACAAATTGCAGGTAATGCTACATCAATTCAAGAAATGGACCCTATAACACGTACCCCGAGATCAAAATAGC
This sequence comes from Nicotiana tomentosiformis, assembly GCF_000390325.3. NCBI lineage: Eukaryota > Viridiplantae > Streptophyta > Magnoliopsida > Solanales > Solanaceae > Nicotiana > Nicotiana tomentosiformis. The sequence goes on along the minus strand of NC_090819.1, from coordinate 105,173,943 downwards.
GAAGCCGATGCTCTGGCTAACTTGGGGTCATCGGTCGATGAGGATGAATTCATCTCAGAAACGGTTTTATAGCTCATGAAATCGGTAGTGGAAGAAGGCTATGCCGAAATAAACTTAACAAGTTTAACTTGGGATTGGAGAAACAAGTATATAACTTAAGATTGAAGAAACAAGTATATAGACTACTTGAAGACTAAATATTTGAGAGCTCTACGCACGAAGGCGGCCAGGTTCAGCCTGTCTGAAGGTACTCTATTCAGAAGAATGTTCGATGGCCCGCTCACTATATGCTTGGGGCCGAGAGACACTGAATATGTTTTGAGGGAAGTTCACGAAGGCACATGCAGAAACCATTCGGGGGAAGAATCTTTGGTTCGAAAGATAATCAGGGTCGGCTACTACTGGATCGATATGGAGAAAGATGCAAAAGACTTTGTACGAAGATGTGACGGTTGTCAGAGACATACACCGATAATCTATCAACCCGGAGAGCTACTACATTTGGTCTTGTCTCCGTGGCCTTTCATGAAGTGGGGGATGGATATCGTCGGTCCCTTGCCATGGGCACCTGGTAAGGCTCAATTCATATTGTTTATGACCGATTATTTCTCCAAATGGGTCGAAGCTCAAGCATTCTAAAAGGTCCGGGAAAAAGAAGTCATTGACCTCATTTGGGACCACATAATATGCCGGTAAGGGATACCCGCCGAGATAGCGTGTGATAACGGGAAGCAGTTCATCGGCGGCAAGGTAATCAAATTTTTTAAAGATCACAAGATCTTGTCAACACCTTATCACCCTAGTGGGAATGGGCAGGCATAATCAACAAACAAAACCATACTTTAAAACCTAAAGAAAAGGTTGACTGATGCTAAAGGGAAATGGAAGGAAATTCTGCCCGAAGTCTTAAGGGCATACCGTACAACCTCAAAATCTAGTACCGGTGCCACTCCATTTTCATTGTTTTACGATACCAAAGTACTGATACTGGTTAAAGTAGGAGAATCGAGCCTAAGGTTCTGATATACGACCGAAGAATAAAATGATGAGGCCAGCACGAGCCTGGATCTATTGCATGAAAGGCGCGAGGTCACTCTAGTCCGGTTGGCCACCTAGAAACAACAGATAGAAAGGTATTACAACCGAATAGTTAACCTCCGACACTTCAATATCGGGGACTTGGTGTTAAAAAAAGTAGCATTGCACACTCAGAACCCGAACAAAGGGAAACTAGGGCCGAATTGGGAAGGACCATATCGAGACGTCAGGATTACTGGTAAAGGCTCGTACAAACTCGAAGCATGAAACGGTGCATAGCTACCGAACAACTGGAATGTGACGCACTTAAAGCGGTACTACTGCTAAGGTACGATCTTATTCGCCTTTTTATAATATTGCAAATCGGACTAACACTTGCAAGCAACAACCAAAGGAAAATGTGACTATTAGGTCTGAAAGTACGCGTTGCACTCTTTTCCCCTTGAACCAGTTTTGTCCCAAATGGGTTTTATGGCAAGGTTTTTAACGAGGCAGCAGTAAATCGTGCTAACTAAGAATCAAAGACCATTTTTAAATCGGAGTCGATGATCTCATCAACAGTATCTAAGCCCTCTTAAGATAGACCTCGAATACTAGGGGCCATCACCCCCGGGTCAAGCTTCTTTGCAAGGAAAGGAGGAAACTTTATGCTTGAACCGTCTAGGCTCGGTGGTTAGGATTTATTGTAAGGGCCAAACGGTCAAGTGAACCGTGCCCGCATAGGCCATCTTAACCATAATACAAGCTTTTACACACTTTCAATCTTGTACTTTACACACAGAAATAAAAGAAAGATTCTACTTTGTTGTTACATACTTTTGCTTCCTAAAGCGTCAAGCCTAAGGGTTAGTCTTACCGAGGGACTATCAAGCCCAAGGGCCATCCCTATCCGAGCCCAAAGGACTACCCTCACTTGAAGACTATCATCCGAAATATGTTTGGGTGGCTCGGGTCAACAAAACTCGGAGGCACAAAACCTATAAGGCAGTGCCTAAACCTAAAAGGCTACGGCCACCCTAAAAAACGGTTCGTAGATATCCATAGCCCATAATCAAAATGCAAGGCCTTCAATAAAAATTCAAAACCTGCTAAAAGGTTACCCTCGACAAAGGCATCATCTAAGAACACTTAAGCATCTTGGAAAAACTTCTGATCACTCCGAGTTTTCAAAATTTCGAGCAAATATTACATCGAAGTCAGGTTCTGTTCGGACCTCCAAAAAATAAATAACTTATTACTATGTTTGATTATGTGCTAAGGCATTAGAAATATTTGCAATTATGAAAATATTCTAAAATAGTAGAGACTTGAAATTACCGAAAGGGGAAATTTTATATATTCCGGAATATCTTTACAAAGGCCCAACAAAAAAAGCCTCGAACTGAACCAAAAAAAACTGTACACGAAAACTAAAAAAACCTAAGGCATTCACGCCCGATCTTCACCAGAGCCCAATTCATCACTAGAGCCATCAGATTCTTCGTAGCCCTCGGAGCCCTCTTCACCTTCGGGTTCAGCTAATTTCTTGGCCTCTCAACATTAAGCCTTTTCGCCTCCTCGATCTCGGTGGACAAGTCAAAACCCCAAGCATGGATCTCTTCGAGGATCTCTATTCGAGATATCCGCCTCATATATTTGGCATTGGTCTTCAGGCGGGGCCTCGGCTGCCTCAACATCGGCCTTGTATTGGGCCATCATCTCCTCGGCATCGGCAAAAGTTGTCTCTACGGACCTCGATGCTTCGATCTCTTTTCCAAGGGCCTACCATTCTACGGTGGCCAAGCTCAGCTGTGCTCTAAGATCTTCATTTAGCTGAGATCGTTCATCAGCCTTCTCTTTCACCACCCGAAGCTGAGCTTCCACTGAAGAAAGCTTTGCTTGGGCAGTTTCCTTCTCCGAGGCCAGCAAATCCATCTTGTTCTTCCACCCATTGGCCATGACTTGGATCTCGTCCATCTCCTTTCAAAACTGGCTGATGGTAGGCTATAATTGTATATTTTTGTTGCTTATCGCACTTTAATTTACTGCACTTTAATTGAGTTTGAGCGTTAATCGCTAGTGCTTTGTATTAATTGTGTGTTTTATGCCTTGTATGAGTGATCCCGAGCTATGTATATGTTATGGAATGAATTCAAGCTATTATGGAGCTTAGAAGTCTAAGTAAAAGCTCAAGGATTAAGTTGGAATCGTGTTTGGGGATCAACTGACAATCGTGCACTTAACGAGAGAAATGGAGAATCGAGCAGGACGCTACCCAGGTGCGCGAGCACGTACTGGGCGCGTAAGTGAGGCAGAATACCATCCAAAGTGCGCGTCCATATGTGCGAGCACACTCCTTGGTGCGCGGCTGCGCACGTCCTATTCCAGAAAGAGTCCTATTTCGCGTAGGAGAAGGTGTGTTCGTTTTGGCCCGACCCTACTTGGTATATATACATGAAAAATGATATTTGGGGACTTTTGACACATTTAAGACCTAATGAGGCTAAGGAGAAGTGGGAGAATCAAGAGCACAAGGATTTCATCATTCAATCCTCACTCAAGACAAGAGTTTAGATCGTTTATGTTTTTCTTTAACTTAAACTTATTTGTGATGAATTACTCCATATCTATGGAGTAGTTCTCTTTAGGGATTGATGGAATTGGTGTACTGATATTTGTTTATCGATATTTACTCTAGTTTTTATACATTGAATCGTTTTGGGGTGTTTTAATTGTTGCATCTATATTCACATGTTCATGTAATCGAGAGAGGCATACTTGTGATATCTTTACATTATCTTGTTGGTTGAATTCATTAATTCTTATTAGTAATCGAAAGAGGCTAGTTGAATTATTGTTTAGACCTAGTTAGGAGTATAATCGAAAGAGGTTCTCCTAAAGACCAATCCACTACGAATTCCTGCATATCTTCACCGAGCTTAACTTAGTTCATCTTGTAAGGTTGAGACTTAATCGAGAGAGGAGTTTCCACTGAATGTTTGAACTAATAATTGAGTGAATTCGAGAGACTCTCTTGAACCTTATAAATGAATCGACTAGAGTTACATCCCAGACAAGTATCTTGCACCTATCCAATCAACCCCTATTTTCTCCCATTGATATCTTCTTTGCTTACTCTTGTTGCGATTGTCATTAGCCAATAGTTTAGACTTTTAGTTAATTTTAGTTTTAATCACACAAATCTAAATTGTCGATCATCTTGAATAGCAATTAAACTAGAATCTACAAAAACACTACTTAAATCCAATCCACGTGGATACGATATTTTTCTATACTATATTCAACTAGCAAGCATATTTAAGTGTGTGTTTTGCGCTCGTCAATTTTGGCGCCGTTGTCGGGGATTGATAATCAATAGTGTTTGAAATAATTTGTAGTACTAACTTATATTTTTTTTTTCTTTTTATGTTTGGTGTTCCTTGATTGTGTGCACGATACAAGTTAGATTGGTACATGACTAGATCTTATGGGAAGGAAGTGCTACTATACGAACCAGAAATCGAGAAACAAGTGCGACAGTTGAGGAAGAAAATAAATCTCCCCGAGACTATAGAGAAGGTTGGGCAATCCTCAACCAAGGAAGTGATGGAGGGAGATGAGAATAATGTTGATTTGGCTGCAAGAGAGGCATCTCAGCAAAGAGAAAAAGCTGCACGAGATGCTGAGGAGACAGCTCTTCGAAATGCACAACTTGTCTATGAAGAGGAGAGGGCTCGGAGAATTGCTCAAAATCTACCTTTGGGTGCAAACCAATTCGGAAATATAGCTCCTAGTGCTGGGCGACCCCTGGGAGATTATGCTAGACCGGTCTACAACCAAGAATTATCAAGTGTTAGACCATCTCCAGTTGTAGCTAACAATTTTGAGTTAAAGCAAGGGTTGCTTCAAACTCTTCAAAATAGTTGTGTCTTCAGAGAAAAGATGAACGAAGATCAAAGCAATCATCTGATGGACCTCGAGGAGATTATAAATGGCACAACCTAAACCGATGAGCCGTGACAAGTGCCCGAATTCTACCTTTCGAACACCTCTAAGCATATGCCTAAGATATAAATATGAAATATGTGTAGGTCATGCATAACGTCTGGAAATAAACTACAGATTCATATGAACAACATACGTGGGAAAACATGCCCTAAAGATACACACACATATATATATATATATATATATATATATATATATATATATATATATATATATGGAATATGGTAGGGCGAGCCGACAAGGCCACATACTATCCAACTATATATGACTGTCTACAGACCTCTAACAGAGTGTACAACTGTATAAAGGATGAGATTGGGCCACGTCATACCCATATGTATACAAAAGTATCGTACCAAAACTCAATAGCAGCTTTGGATCAAATGGAGCACACCAACTCTCGCTGAGCAAGGATTCTAAGATGGGGGACCGTTAACTTGTCTACCTGCACCTGCGGTCATGAAACGCAGGCGCCCAGGTAATAGGGGTGTCAGTACGAATAATGTACCGAGTATGTAAGGCATAAAAATTAGTATATAAAAGACTTGAAATTAACATGGAGTAAAGGACTCAACTTGTAAGTCTGAATAGCTTTGTGAATCATGTAACAATTATAATGCCATGTATATGCGTATAAATGTCACATCATGCATAGGTATATGCGTATATAACATCATCAAGCCTCTGAGGGCATCCCATCATATCATCTCAGCCTCTGTGGGTGAAATCATAAACGTATACCAGCTGATCAGGTGGTGGTGCATATATAACGCCATAACTTTTTCCCATACCCCATATACAACTACTATTCACGTAATATAACGCCATCTGGTCATAGGTCAGTATACATGTATAAATGGATGCAATGCATAATAAAGTAAGTCAATAAATTCTCTCGGAATGTCATGAGACCCATGAGCAGACGATATGATAGTAGGATACATGGGGAATCCAGAACATAGGCAAACCTAGTACTTCTAAGAATATAATCATTTATGAAAGTTGTGTGCTTGCTCATTTTATTTGTATCATATGGATCATGCCAAAAGAAAAGAAGGGATAGACTTAACATACCTCAAGCCGTCAATTCCACTCAACAACAAGCTTACGACAACTAGCGCGCCAACCCTATAACAAAGAAATACATGTACAACTTAGATGGCGCTAGTATATCACGTATCTCAAACGATAACTCGATTCTAAAATAAAACGGGAAGAATTTCCCCTACTTTTACTGCTCCCTCAAGCCAACTATAGGCGAGATACAAACATAATACAATCAACAACTAAAAAACAACCCAACTACAATTCGGGACCTTCAATACAACAAAAACCCCAAAAATACCATAACACACCCAATCAACAAGTTATCAATTAGCCTTAAATTGCAATGACGAGTGACCAGCCTACTACCCTACCACATGTGGAATTTCTCCATGCCATTTTATCCTTACAAACTCCATAAATCAGTAGCACAATAGGCCAACACGAGTGGACTACAAAACAGTCTACTAAAAGTAAAATAAATCGAACTCACGGCTTCCGATCACCGTCATGTGAGTTCTAACTATTAGGAAACGAATTTATCAACCTTCCTTGATATTTAAAGCTTAAATAAAGAAAGTAAACGTTTTCTTAAGTATGCAGTACCTTCCAAAACTCAAACTACAAAGAAAAAGAGAGGCCATATAGCGATACTTACGTCGTAGGGATCGTTCTAATGTTATCGCTTCTTGATTTCATATCCAAGATGTTAATTTTCTTTGAAACCCTAGAAGAGAGCTAATGGATATATTTATGGATGCTTTCAAGTCATGTTCTATGGAAAAATGAAGATAAAGACGGCCTAAGACCTATATATATCAAGTTTGGAAAAGTCAAAGAGGTGCTAGCTTGGAACCCTAGCATTGGCCCATCTTCCGACACTTATATCTTTTTATCCGTATTTCGTATGAACGAACGGTTAAGAGCATTGGAAACTAAATTAAAAGACCTTAAATTTTTTATATAATATGTCCCAAAAATACCCCATATAGCACACTAAATTTATTGCTCAAAATGTTACAAGGCAAATCCTTAGTCGATTTTTCCGCAACTTAAATCCGACTTTTCCCAAACTGTATATTTTCTATCCAAACATCATATATAGTCATATTATGACTTTAAAATTATTTAAATTATGATTAAAGAGTCTCATAATTATTATACATCACCTTGGGACGCACAGGGTGTAACAATGAACACCTTTCAATACAATGGTGTGTCACAAGATGCAGTTTACTTAAGGGCATTCCCCTTCACACTCAAAGATGATGCAAAGCACTTGCTTCGAAGCTTGCCTAATGGATTGATTAGAATATGGGATGATATGACTAGAAAATTTCTTGACAAATATTTCTCATCAATTAAGACGGGCAAGTTTAGCAGAGAAATCCATAACTTCTGCCAGAACGAGATTGAAACTGTGTTTAAAGCTTGAGAGAGGTTTAAGGAGATAGTGCAAAAGTGTCAACATAGCGGAATTGAACTCTGGATACAACTCCAAGATTTTTAAGAAAGATTGACACCAGTCTAACGCAGAACATTGAGCATTGTAGCTGGAGGCCTGTTGATGAAGAAAACTCTAGAAGAGATAGTCACAATTCTAAATGAGTTATCTGAAGATGCAAATCAGTGGCCCTATAAAATTACTGAAAGAAGAAGATCAATTGGTGTTCACCAAGTTGATGCTAACACATCTGTGCAGGTACAACTTGATGCCATGGCCAAGGAAATAAGGAAGCTGACCTTAGCTTCAATACATAGTGAGCCCCACACAACATGTGATATTTGTGGAAGAGAGCACCCTACTTATGAGTGTCAAGACTCAATCAAGGAAGTTAATGTTGTTGGGAATTATAACTTCAATGCAATGGGTCAGAAGCACCTTGGTGTTTCATGTAGTTTACCTTGGGGTACGACAAACGCATGGCAACAAAATAATCCCAGATTTCAAGGACAATGAGCTCCTGGTTTTGTGAATCAGCCAAGGCCGTAGTTCCAGCCTCAACATTCCACTTAGCCTGAGCTAGAAGATCTAGTGAAGACATTCATAGTCAAGAAAGATGAGAGATTAGATGCTCATGGTTCAGCTATCAAAGAACTTGGCACTGGTTTGCGAAACTTGGAGAAGCAAGTGGGTCAAATTGTAACTATATTGTCTAAGAGAATTGTAGGAACTCTTCCAGCAGATACTGAGAGAAATACCAAAGAAATGGTGAATGTTGTGACCTTGAGAAGCGGGCAAGTATTGAAAGATCCTACTCCAGTCCAAAAAGAGGTGGTACCTGAAAAAGAAAGTGAGGAGAAGCTAAAAATTAAAGTTGATAAGAAGAAGAAAGTCAAGAAAGGAGCTGACAAAAAGAAGAAGGAGGACACTTCGAGAAAGGAGGATCGTAATGAGAGCGAGCACATGCCTGCTCTACCTTTTCCCCAAAAGTTGTATAGAGAAAAGCTGGACAAGCAATTTGAGAGATTTCTAGATATGCTGAGACATGTTAATATAAACTTGCCATTCACAGAAGTGCTCTCACAAATGCCAGCTTATGCCAAATTCTTGAAGGAGATCCTTCAAATAATAGGAAGATAGAAGAGACCTCAGTGGTCAAGCTCACAAAGCATTGTAGCGCAATATTTCAAAACAAACTCCCACAAAAGTGTGGAGATCTAGTGAGTTTTACTATACCTTGCTCGTTAGGCACTCTTAATTTTGATAAATCTTTATATGATTCTGGTGCCTCAATTAATTTAATGTCATTGTCTATTTACAGGAAGCTGGAGAATGAGGTTGGAGCGATAAGGTCTACGCCAATATCTTTGAAGCTGGCAGACCAAACAACTATAATACCCGAGGGGATAGTGGAAAATGTCTTAGTTCGGGTGGATACGTTTGTATTTCCAGTAGACTTTATAGTGGTGAAGATGAAGGAGAACAAAGAGGTCACCCTTATCTTAGGAAGACCATTCTTAGCGATGGAAAGAGCAATATTAGACAAACATGATAGAAAGCTCATGCTTAGAGTGGGTGAGGAGAAGGTGACTTTCAAGATGAATGTGGATATGGGGGTGAGAAAGGAGAAGCTAGCTGTAAGTATAAATTGGAGAGTAAAAAGCTCGAAAGAGAAGGTCCCACTGATTGAGAAAGACAAGTGTAGGGTGTACCCCAAGAAGGCCAAGAAGAAGTTGTCCGCGTGGATGTGTGCACTAGTTCGGGCATGAAAAATGGAGCTCGACTTGACTCAGACCCTGACTAGAGATTCAGGAAAGTTTTCTCTACCTTATACTTTTTAATTGTGTGTCATGGGGACATGCCACAACTTAAAGTGTGGGGTGGGGGATATAGTTGTATGTATGTTGTATGTATATTAATTTGGTTAGTTTCTTTTGATTAGTTGTAGTAGTTTGACAGAAAAAATTTGGAAAACCATAAAAATTTTAAAATTTTCGATTTTTCTCGACGATGGATATAAATCGGCAGATTTCTTGAGGGATTAAAGTCAAAAGGAAGAGACAAAAATATTTTCTCTTGTTAGGTAGTGTAATAATTTCCCCTTGGTTTTTCTTTGTGCCACGGTTCTTTTCTAAGGGTTTTAATTGAATCGGGTATAGTTAGTTTTTATTTTTGGTTAGGAATAGGAAATCTTGTGCTATGATTTGAATTGGAAGTAATATCTCTTGACTATGTTATACCTTGAGAATAGTGAGTGCTCTGGTTGTGACGCTTAGGCTCAGTTGTTGACTCTTGTGTAAGTACCTTAAATTGTATGATCTTAACTTTACTTAACTGCTTTGACTAAAGTGTCTTGATAATCCAATCTTGAGTGAGTTATGTGCCATGTGTGTGTGTGAGAATTTGTATTATTCTGTGAATTGCATTTGATGTCTAGAACTTGCCCCGTGTGTTTGCAAAGCGAAATAGTAGTTTTGTTCAATCTTGGAAAGGATATAGGCATTTCTTTGTTGAGCCAAAGATATGCGTTTACCCATAAAATGTTTATGTATCTTAGTTAACCTCGTTGAGCCTGTAATCTTGTTTCTTTGGCAACCACACTACAAATCTGATCCATTTTGTTTGAATTGACCATTTGTTTGAACCTTCTACCTCTCTTGAGTACTTGAATTTGTTATGAGCTTATTAAAAGCTAAGTGGAGGTATGGTTGGGCTTTTGAGTGGAACTAATGAATTAAGGAGAAAGGTGCAATATTTTGATAAAGTAAGAGCCACTTAAATTGGAAAAAAAAAATATAGTTATATTGTTGTGAAAATTACTCATTGATAATTGGCAACTCTTAATGTAATTGTGCTTAAAGAAGTTGGGAGTTAATGTATATTGATGTGAAGGTGGAGTTTTGGTTGACATAAGTGTGGGGTTTTAGCAATGAAGTGCATGTATTAAAGTGCTTAGGGAGGTGTAGTCACTCTTATATCTAATTGTATCCTACCCGTCCCGGAGCTTACATTACAACCAATTAAAGTCCTACTTGATCCTTGACTGAATGAGCTTAATTAGTAGAGTAGTATACTACGGGCAAGCCTATGGTTCATCATTTGTGGCATATAAACGTTATTTCAAAGAGTGAGTGGATTCTGTCTATCTTGAGTTCCTAGTTGTTCTTAATGTTTATTGTGAGTGGAACTACTCTCTTTTATTGTGAGGGCACTTGATTCATGAAGGAAAGGTAATGCTTGACCTCTAGGTTAGAGTAAATGAGTAGGTTATAAATAATGCATGGTGCTTTTGAGTCAAATTTTGAGGCTAGGATGTTATACTATTGTGCTTAATCTATTTTAAATATTCTTGGTGTGATGAGTTATGAGAGTTGTGTAATGAGGTCGTGTATATATAAGGAGTAGTTTGATTGCTCGAGTACGAGTAATGGTTTAAGTGTAGGGTGTTGATGGTAGGATATAATTGCGTGTTTTAGTTGCTTATCGTAATCTAATTTACTGTACTTTAATTGAGTTTGAGCGTTAATTGCTAGTGCTTTGCATTAATTGTGTGTTTTATGCCTTGTAGGAGTGATCCCGAGCTATGTAGATGTTATGGAATGAATTCAAGTTATTCTGGAGCTTAGAAGTCTGAGTAAAAGCTCAAGGATTAAGTTGGGATCGTGTTCGGGGATCAACGAACAATCGTGCACTTAACGAGAGAAACAGAGAATCGAGCAGGACGCCACCTAGGTGCGTGAGCGTGCACTGGGCGCACAAGTGAGGTAGAAGCCATCCAAAGTGCGCGGCCATATGCGTGAGCACACTCCCAGGTGCGCGGCCGCGCACGTCCTATTCCGGAAAGAGTCCTATTTCGTGTAAGAGAAGGTGTGTTCATTTAGGCCCGACCCTACTTGGTACATATACATGGAAAAACGGTATTTGGGGACTTTTGACACATTTAAGACCTAAGGAGGCTAAGGAGAAGTGGGAAAATCAAGAGCACAAGGATTTCATCATTCAATCCTCACTCAAGACACGAGTTTGGATCGTTTATGTTTTCCTTTAACTTAAACTTATTTGTGATGAATTACTCTATATCTATGGAGTAGTTCTCTTTAGGGATTAATGGAATTGGTGTACTGATATTTGTTTATGGATATTTACTCTAGTTTTTATACATTGAATCATTTTGGGGTGTTTTAATTATTGCATCTATATTCACATGTTCATATAATCGAGAGAGGCATACTTGTGATATCTTTGCATTATCTTGTTGGTTGAATTCATTAATTCTTATTAGTAATCGAAAGAGGCTAGTTGAATTATTGTTTAGACCTAGTTAGGAGTATAATCGAAAGAGGTTCTCCTAAAGACCAATCCACTACGAATTTCTGCATATCTTCACCGAGCTTAACTTAGTTCATCTTGTGAGGTTGAGACTTAATCGAGAGAGGAGTTTCCACTGAATGTTTGAACTAATAATTGAGTGAATTCGAGAGACTCTCTTGAACCTTATAAATGAATCGACTAGAGTTAAATCCCAAACAAGTATCTTGCACCTATCCAATCAACCCCTATTTTCTCCCATTGATATCTTCTTTGCATACTCTTGTTGCGATTGTCATTAGCCAATAGTTTAGACTTTTAGTTAATTTTAGTTTTAATCACACAAATCTAAATTGTCGATCATCTTGAATAGAAATTAAACTAGAAGCTACGAAAACACTGTTTAAATCCAATCCATGTGGATATAATATTTTTCTATACTATATTCGACTAGCGAGCATATTTAAGTATGTATTTTGTGCTCGTCAATTTTGGCACCGTTGTCGGGGATTGGCAATCAATAGTGTTTGAAATAGTTTGTAGTGCTAATTTAGTAAAAAAAATTTATAATCTTTTTACGTTTGGTGTTCCTTGTTTGCGCGCAGGATACAATTTGAATTGTGCATGACTCGATCTTTTGGGAAGGAAGTGCTTCCATGTAAACCAAAAATCGAGAAACAACTGTGACAGTTGAGGAAGGAAATAAATCTCCTCGAGAATATAGAGAAGGTTGGGCAATCCTCAACCAAGGAAGTTATGGCGGGAGATGAGGATAATGTTGATTTGGCTCCAAGAGAGGCAACTCAGCAAAGAGAAAAAGCTACACAAGATGCTGATGAGACAACTCTTCGAAATCCACAAATTGTCTACATAGAGGAGAGGGCTCGGAGAATTGCTCAGAATCTACCTTTGTGTTGGGAGACCACTGTGCGATTATACTAGACCGGTCTACAACCAAGGCTTATCAAGTGTGAGACCACCTGCAGTTGCAGCTAACAATTTTGAGTTAAAGCAGGGGTTCCTTCAAACTCTTCAAAACAACCGTGGCTTTAGAGGACATATGAACAATGATCCAAACAATCATCTGATGGACTTCGAGGAGATTATGAACACCTTTCAATACAATGGTGTGTCACAAGATGCAGTTTACTTAAGGGCATTCCCCTTCACACTCAAAGACGATGCAAAGCACTGGCTTCGAAGCTTGCCTAATGGATCGACTAGAACATGGGATGAGATGACCAGAAAAGTTTTTGACAAATATTTCTCATCAGCTAAGACGGGTAAGTTTAGAAGAGAAATCCATAACTTCTGCGAGAACGAGACTGAAACTGTGTTTAAAGCTTGGGAGAGGTTTAAGGAGATAGTGCAAAAATGTCAACATAGTGGAATTGAACTCTGAATGCAACTCCAGGATTTTTGGGAAAGATTGACACCAACCTAACACAGAACATTGAGCACTGTAGCTGGAGGCCCGTTGATGAAGAAGACTCCAGAGGAGATAGTCATAATTTTAAATAAGTTTTCTGAAGACGCAAATCAGTGGCCCTATGAAATTGCTGAAAGAAGAAGATCAACTTTTGTTCACCAAGTTGATGCTAACACATCTGTCCAGGTACAGGTTGATTCCATGGCCAAGGAAATAAGGAATCTGACCTTAGCTTCAATACATAGTGAGCCCCACGCAACATGTGATATTTATGGAAGAGGGCACCCTACTCATGAGTGTCAAGCCTCAATCGAGGAGGTTAATGTTATTGGGAATTATAACTTCAATGCAATGAGTCAGAAGCACCTCGATTTTTAATGGAGTTCACTTGGGGGTACGGCAAACGCATGGCAATAAAACAATCCTATATTTCAAGGACAAGGAGCTCATGGTTTTTTGAATCAGCCAAGGCCGTAGTTCCAGCCTCAACATTCCACTCAGCCTGAGCTAGAAGATCTAATAAAGACCTTCATTGTCAAGACAGATGAGAATTAGATGTTCATGGTTCAGCTATCAAAGAACTTGGCACTGGTTTGCAAAACTCGGAGAAGCAAGTGGGTCAAATTGCAACTATATTGTGTAAGAAAATAGTAGGAACTCTTCCAGCGGAAACTGAGCAAAATCCCAAAGAAACGGTGAATGTTGTGACCCTGAGAAGCGGGCAAGTGTTGAAAGATCCCACTCCAGTCCAAAAAGAGGTGGTACCTGAAAAAGAATGTGGGGAGAATATAAAAGTTGAAGTTGATAAGAAGAAGAAAGGTAAGAAAGGAGATGACAAAAAGAAAAAGGAGGACACTTCAAGAAAGGAGGATCGTAATGAGAGCGAGCACATGCCTGCTCTACCTTTTCCTCAAAAGCTGTATAGAGAAAAGCTGGACAAGAAATTTGAGAGATTTATAGATATGCTGAGACATGTTAATGTAAATTTGCCATTCACAGAAGTGCTCTCACAAATGCCAGCTTATGCCAAATTCTTGAAGGAGATCTTTCAAAGAAAATGAAGATAAAAGAGACCTCAGTGGTCAAGCTCACAGAGCATTGCAGTGCAATCTTGTAAAACAAACTCCCATAAATGTGTGGAGATCTAGGGAGTTTTACTATACCTTGCTCGTTAGGCACTCTTAATTTTAATAAATCTTTATGTGATTCTGGTGCCTCAATTAATTTAATGTTTTGTCTATTTACAGGAAGCTGGAGAATGAGCTTGGAGAGATAAGGTCTGCGCGAATATCTTTGCAGTTGGAAGACCAAACAACTATAATACCCGAGGGGATAGTGGAAGATGTCTTAGTTCGGGTGAATAAGTTCGTATTTCCAGTAGACTTTCTACGCTAGCTCTTTGTATGTCAAAACCTAAGTAAAGTTCAAGAAGAGGTAATGATGCCTTACCTGATTCCGTGCTTGTTGCGCCTCATTGAAAAGGCACGACATATTCACCTCATTCATTTTTGCCTGATCTTCCTCGGTCACCAGGAATCGATGGTAGCTTGCTACTCACATAGGAGTAGACAAAGACCCTATTATATTTATGGGTGTGCATTAGGGACAATGCATAATTTTAAGTAAGGGGTGAAGAGACTGTTTGGGTGATTTTCTATGCTATTTTAGTTGTGTTATTTTATGTGTGTTGAAAAAATCAAAAAAAAATGTAGGTAGAAATAATCCCTCTTGATTTTTCTTATGGCCACGGTTCTTTTCCAAGGGATGACTCTTTGAATTGGGTAGTAATGTTTTCTTGTAGGTAGAATTTTCAAAAATATTTGGACTTTTGCCGACGATGGACTTCCTATACAGTTTTCTTGAGGGTTTAACATC
Source organism: Nicotiana tomentosiformis (assembly GCF_000390325.3). Taxonomy (NCBI): domain Eukaryota; kingdom Viridiplantae; phylum Streptophyta; class Magnoliopsida; order Solanales; family Solanaceae; genus Nicotiana; species Nicotiana tomentosiformis. The sequence goes on along the minus strand of NC_090819.1, from coordinate 105,158,818 downwards.
CAAAGAAAAAAAAATCATTTTTTTCTTTTTTGAACTGATAATGGAATGGGAAAAACTTGAGTATCTATGTTTTTTGACATATTTTATATCGGTGCTTAGAGGTGGAGCATTTGAACTGAGTACTTTCTACATGATCTTTGTAATTATATGCCTCTATAATATATGTGACTTTATTTTGACACCGAGGATCATCTTTCGACTCTTGTGATTAATTCTCGTGTGCTTCAATTTTATGATGACTATGCTAGTTGCTTTAACTTGAGGATCGGGTTCGAGTTGTCCTGAGTGAATCATGTTCATTGTGTGAGGTGGGATATTGGTGTACTTTGTGCCATCCTTGCTAGTCTAGAACTTGCCCTGTGTGTGAATCGAAGCGAAATAATTAAGTCTTGTAAGTTTGGGAAGTGATATAGGCTTTCTTTGATTGACCATTTAGCATATTTGCCTACCAGTGCTAATATTATCTGTATTCAACCCTTTTGAGCATGTAAACCTTCTTTGGCAATCACATTACAAGACGAATCCCCTGTGTTTTTAATCGAATCTTGTTGAACTTTTACCTCCGAATGCACTAAAGTAGCTAGAAAACTAAAGAAAAAGATTGAGTAGATTTTGAGTGGAACCATAGAGAAGCCGACAAGGCGCACTTGTGCATAAACAAAAAAAAGTACTAGCCAGAGATACTAAATTAAGGAGAGTAAAAAAAAAAGAATAACGCCTCCATATCTTTATCTGGGCTAGTAAGTATCTATATGTTGATGTGCTTAATGAAGAATGGCTTAAATGTGTATGGTTTCATGGCAAAGACATTGAAATGGTCATGACAAGAATGTGCTTAGAAGTGAAGTGTAGTGTATTAAAGTTTTAGGAGGGTTAGTCACTACTTTCTCAAAAATATCCTACCCGTCCTTTAGCCTACATTACAACCTATAAAGTCCTACTCGATCCTAGACTTTGCGAGCTTAAAAAAGTATCGACTTACACTATGGGCAAGCCTATGGTACGAACATGGGTGGCATAAGAGTTTCTTTGTGAGAATGAGCAAATTCTTTCGATTTTGAGAGTCCTTAAATTATACTTGAACTTATATTGAGTGTGTGGGCTACATTCTATATGGTTTGTTGGTGAGGGCACATGACTTACAACGGATTGGTAGAAACCTTGATTTTTAAGTTGGCACAAGGAGCGAGTCATAGTGTGGAATGCATTAGAGTCAAGTTTTAAGGCGAGGATGTTAGAAAGAATCACATGAATATTTTAAATAATCTTGGCATGAGTTTAAAACTTGAGAAAATATATGAAGAGTGCATATGCTAGTTCTAAGCGTTGATATAAATTATTGTTAATAGTATGATGCTTGAGTATATTTGAAAGGTATTTCTTGCCTATGTATTTAATTTTAAGTTGCTCGAGTACGAGCAAGAGTTTAAGTGTGGGGTGGTGATAAATGATGAAAAGTGCATGTTTTGACTGTGTTTATGTATTATTTTATTGTGTGAGTGGCGGGAGTTCACACCGCTTTTGAAGTGAAAATATGTTCATTAAGTGTTTCTTATGTGTAGGACAAACTTATGCGGAAATGGATCAAATAGAAGAAAAATTGGTGAAAAAAGAAGTTGAAGAGAAAAGTCTCAGACAGTGAAGCGAGGTTCACTTTGCCAGACCGGGACCAGACTAGAAGAAACTAGAAAAGTCTCAGACAGCGAAGCGAGGTTCACTTTGTCAGACCGGTACCAGAGCAAAAGAAATCAGCTTCTCCAATCCGAAATAGAAGAAGGAAAAATTGCCCCATATAAACCCTAGTTGCTATAAATACATCCCAAAACGTGCTTTTGAAAGGGGAGACACTATTTTGGAGGGAGAGAAGATTTTGGGGACGCAAGAACACACTTGGAGCAAGGAGATGGATTCAACATCACGTTTTTTCCCTCTTTCTTCCTCCATTTCCATTATTGGTTATGAATTCTAGTATTGTAGTTTTGCATACTATTATGAATAGCTAATAATATTCATAATTCGAGAGAAGACACTTAGTAAATTATAGTGAGCTGTGGATTAGTGCCAGCTAGTATAGTTCGAGAGAAGACACTTAGTAAATTGTGGTAGTTTCTCGAGAGAGAATTACGACAACAAAAGTACTCACGATCGGTAGAGAATACTTAGGCAAATTTATAGGAGACGTGGCGGGAAGGATTGTGACAATTGAGGTAATCATAACTCTAGACCTGCTTAATTTAGTCTCCAACCCTTATTATCTTTAGTTATTAATCCACTACTTTAATTTATTATTTAATTAGTTAGACATAAAAATCATAATATTTATAACTTAGGAATTGTTCGAGCTTGTCTTCTTGGTAATAGTGAATAGTTGTAGCTAAACATTAGTTCTCTGTGGGATTCATCTCCGGAATTTTAGACTGGATTATATTTGCAGCGACCGCTTATCCTTTTTAGAACTAGAGTTGGACGTGATCAGCCATATTTATAAAAACATGCATGAAAAACTGTGTGATTTGCAAGAAAGGATTAATCGCATCTGAATAAGTAGGTTTCTCTTTGAACTTTCCGTAGTGAACTTATGTCGGATGTACTCGGTCAATCGGTAGATTTGATATCTTTGAAACGTCAAACTTTGGTGTATACCTAGATAATTATAAGTCACACAATCAACCCTTTAACCGTCTTTGATTCTCATTGTTGTGTTCGTTTAAGCTATGTACACAACCTGATTCATAAGTACATAGAGAATTGGCGTTACAGAATTCTTCTTGAAGCGGCTAACACTTCACACTTACATAGGCGATTCCTAAACGTGTTATCTCGTAGATACACTAATTGATATACCCCGTATCAAACTTAAAAACTATTAAAAATCCTTAATGCCTTATTCTTGGTACTAAACATTGTCTTCATCACGAGAATGGACCTAAATTTTATTTGACAATGTTGAACCGTCATTAATGACTTTGTTTGATCTCCTTGAATCTAGATCTTGGGATCTCCAGTTTTTTAGGTAAAGTTACCGCCACAATGACTAGTCCTCGGCCATAGTCTCATTCCCCTTGATGATCTTTTAACTATCTCTCTAGATAGACCTTTTGTAAGTGGATCCAACACATTATTGCTTGACTTCACGCAGTCAATTATAATAATTACCATAGAGGGTAGTTGTCTAACGGTTTTATATCTTCGTCGTATATGTCGAGATTTTCCGTTACACATAACTCTCCCCGCCCTTCCTATTAACACTTGACTATCACAATTTATGCATATATGTGTCAATGATTTGGTCCAAAATAGAATATCTTCAAGAAATTTTGGAGCCATTCTACTTCTGCACCAATAGTAAAAACATATCCACTTGTGGATTTTGCTTAAGTTAATTCGGTGATTCAATTTGCATCACTATACCTCTCAATAATTGCAAGATACTTATTATAGTGCAATGCATAGTCTCAGATATATTTCAAATATCTCAAGACTTATTTCATTATCATGTCAGTTCAATGCAAACTTTTTTATGTCATAGACTAATACGTCTCGACTTTCTATTGCATAATAGATCATTGACTATACTTAATGTAATAATATTATACTATAATAACAACTGGAATGGTTGGCATTAGTTTTGGCCATAACTTTTTAATATAAAATACATTTTAAACCACTCCGCATTTTTCTAGCATTTGTATGTTGTTTATTCATACGTCTATATGATATGCAAATTATAGCACCTTTATTCATGAAACAAATCCAACTTGCTATGAATTTGTGTCATCTTTATCGGTTGGTTCACCTCATTATAGATCAACGTACTACTACGTTCATTCATGAACGGTCATGAAAGATTGGAACCTTTCAAGTGACACCCTTTTATAAAAGAACTAAACAAGAAAAAACACAACTTTCTAGAGGCACGATAACAACTTTAAAATTGGTAGTTTCATCACTAGTCATCATTAAGACTAAACAAGTAATGAATTTATCGACTACCATATCAATATCCACTCAGGATTTATGAGTTCCAAAAAATCATATCATCTAGTTCTTCTAGATAATATAGACATCATGTCTAACATTGGCTTTTGTCATGCATAAGTTAAGACCCCACCATTTTAAATATTTCATGTGTCTTTTCAATTATTCATTAATAACTTGATTTTAAATCATTTGACAACATTATATGATCAAATTTCATATGCCATTATTTGGCTGCTTATTTTAGTCCATAAAGAGACTTAACATGTATGCAAACCTTCTTTTCTTTTTTCATAAACTATAAATCATCCAGGTTGTTCCATATAAATTTCTTCCTCCAAATCTTCATATCCATCTGAAAGATTACAAGGCCATATACGGCGGCTCACGCTAATAACATCCGAATAGATGTAATCCTCGTTACCGGCGAGTATGTATTAAAGTAATCAATACCTTCTCATTGTCTAATCCCTTTGGCAATTGATTTTGCCTTATATTTGTCAATAATATCACCAGCTTTTATTTTTCTTCTAAAAATCCTCTTAGAACCCAAAGGTTCATTTCCTAGAGGAAGATCAACCAATTCCCAAGTATGAATACTTAACATAGATTCTATCTCACTATTGACTGCTTCTTTCCAATATAGTGCTTTCGAGCAACACATTGCTTCTTTAAATGTTTGAGGCTCATTTCCCAATAAGAATGTTAGAAAATATGGTCCAAAGAAAGTAGTTGTCTTTTGACGTTTACTACGTCTTGGATTTTCCAAATTAAACGTACTTTCCTTTGCTTTTTCCCGAGATCGCTTAGATTTTTTACTAGATGACTCACATTCCTTTTCATATTGATAAATATTCTCAAAGAATTCAGCATTATCTAATTCTATTACCGTATTAATATAAATGTCATGATTTTCTGATTTATGAACCAGAAAACGATATGCCTTTTAAGTTGGGCTTCCTTCCTTTCCATTTTTCATATTGAATGGATTGCGTTTTGCTATGGGGAACTCGATTGAGCATTCGGTTAGTTGTAAAAATAGCTTCCCTCCACAAGTTATGGGGTAAACCAGAACTTATTAACAAGGTATTCATCATCTCCTTTAACGTTCTATTATTTCTTTCCACAATTTCATTAGATTGTGATGAGTATGGGACAGTCGTTTGGTGAATAATGCCATATTCCAAACATATTTCTTCAAAAGGAGATTCACATTCGTCGCCTCTATTACTTTATAGAGCCAACTACAGGAACTGTTGTTTGTATTAGCCGTCCTGTCCCGGCCCACTTAAATCTAAACGGGATGGGCCCATGTTAAACGCTACACGGGATGCCTATTTCGTCACGTTTATCTCGTCCCGTTTATCCCGTTCCGTCCCGTCCCGCCTATCCCGTCTGTCCCGCGTATTTTTTTAATTATTATTTTTTTGAAATATAACTGTTGGGCAACGGCCTCCGTTGCAAATTTACCAGTTCCCAACGGCCATAAACGGCCATATTTGGAATTCTACTTAAGAAATGCTTAAAGTTGCTTATGATTATCAGGTGCCTATACAAAAGGTATTTAATATGCGTAATGGTATTCCCGTTGATCAAATTGTTGATTCTGATTGGGATGAGATCAAAGTGCTTACTAAATTTTTAGAAAAAAATTATTATGCTACAAAATAATTTTCTAGTATATATTTCAAATATTATGGTATATTTGTGGAATTTTTGTTGTATTTGGTAAGTATAAAACAAATCCAACTTATGCACCAACCACTAATAAAATGATTGTAAAATTTAAAAAGTATTTTTTTTCTAGTCCCCAAGTTTATTTAATTTCTACTCTACTTAACCCAACTTTAAAATTAAGAGGTGCAAAGGGACTTGTTCGTAAAATTTATGAGAATTTAGCAATTCAAGAAAATGAACAACCATCTCTCGAAGACTTCCAAGCTAACATATATTCTTATGCTAGATCAATGTTTGATAAATATAAATATATGAAAACAACAGGTGGTGAAACTGCTCCTTCTACTTCTAAGGCTAGAGTAGAAGTTCTATGGGAAGTTATGGATGATATAACAGATTTTGATTCCTCTATTGATGATGAACTTGATTATTTACTTAATCAAGGATTGGAAAGTATTAAAGACGAAGAAGGCAACAAACAACTTTTGGCATGGTGGAGGGAGCGTGACACGACTTTTCCAACACTTTCAATAATGACTCGAGATATCCTGGCTACTCAAGCATTATCAGTAGCATCAGAGAGTGCTTTTAGCGCAGCAAGATTTCAAATCGTAGATCATAGACATTCATTAGTGGAGGACATCCTAGAGATTTCCGTATAATTCAGAGATTGGATTAATTCATAAAGAAGAAATCTTGATTTTGAAAAATTAACCATTAGGGAAAAAGAAGAAAACAATGAGATACTTAGCACTGGGAGCGATGACAACATGAAACTCATAGAACATCAATCAACATTGCCAATTCCAGAACAATGTCCGAGAGAAATTATAGATAAGTTACAACGAAACTATATAGGAGCTTACAAATATCAGTATGATAATTTGTAATTGACTACTAAGAGACCTAGTTCAAACAGAATCCTTCCTAGAAAGTGGCTGCGTAAATTAGGTGATCTTCAAAAGAATTATATTTGTACGTGAAATTTGAAAGTTCTATTATTAAAATAAAAGGCTCTAAGCCTTGAATTTTTTTATGAATTGTCTTACACTCTTACTTAGTTACTTAATGGCTTGAAATTATATTAAATAAATTACAACTCTATTATAATTACTAAAATATTTCATTACAAGTCTTTTGTTTTAATATTTTATAAATCTTTACTTAGTTTCCTAATTTTTTTTATAATTTATTAAGTTTTAAGTTTATTAAATAAGTAAAAAAACTAGTCGTTGTAAACTTTAAAAACTTAGTCATTGTCAAAAAACTAGCCGTTGCCAAACTTAATGCTTAAATAAGTAAATTATTTTTTAAAAACGGTCCACTTAAGGCCCGCGAAAACGTCTCGTCCCGCCCCGTCCCATCCTGTTTGTTAGTGGGATGGGATGGGCCTACCGTTTTATCCCGTTTATTCCGTCCCGCCACCGTCATTAAAATAGCACGGGCTAGCCAGTTTTCAGACTGGTCATTCAAAAATAGCCGGCGTTTGCCAAGTCATTGAAAAATACTGGAGTTCGGTACACCTGTGTATAAACTTTCAGCATATTATGCTGGACCGATATACTTTGCTGGCTCCAGTATACTTTATTATACTGGAGTTCCAGTATATTATGCTGGAGTTCCAGTATATTATGCTGGAGTATTTTCCGGATTTTGAACAGTGTTCGTTCAAATTTATCTTTACATGAAAAATGGCTAAATTTCGATAACTTTTGAAACTGTGACTATTTTTGAATGATCACTTGTAAATTTGGCTATTTTTGAATTTCTTCCGCCACCCTCCTATTCCGTCACGTTTATTTGGTCCCGTCACGTTGAAGGTTGGACAGCCTTAATATGGCACAACTGAATTTAAGAATCATGTGATTGGTTATGATTACATTTAAAGGTTTTTAAGTTTTATAGTTGACATTACATTTTGTTTAAATGATCATAAACAAATTACTTACATGATGATTTGAGAGAGAGAGAAATACAAATGTAATAGTAATCAATAGGGATTTTTATATTGTACCGTAATATATGTATAATTTAATATGTATTGACTAATACTCCATGTAATGATCAACTGTCAGTTGTAATAAGCCTTGGGGTGCTCTCGGCCCATTCATGGGCTGTCCAAATTGGGCCCAATTGATAAACTTTGGCCCAACATGTTCACTCAAACCAAAGAATAGACAACGACGAAACCCTTTCAAGTGAGGCAAAATTGGCTAGCTCTTCTACCGCTGTCTCCCTATAATATGTTTAATTAAACCTGTAATCCTCAACAAAATGGCATAGGATCTAACTCCTCTTTCTTCCTTTCCCGCTTAGTCTATCGCTTTGTGGATTAGTATCAACATCTTTGGCCTTTTTTTAATTTAAATAATTGATTTAAATTACTTCTTTAGAGTCGATCTCACTTTCAAGTGGTTGGAGGTTTTGTTGCATAGCTATTTTTAGCCCCTTGTGAAAGTATTCTTAAATTGTGTTAGTAGTGAAAAAAGGAAGGCATTTAGAAAAAACAAATAATCATCCACAATTGCTCTCTCTTATTACTCCCTCTATACCACCCTTCCCAATGTTTCCTTTGGAAGAAAACCATGGGTGTTGAGTTTGTAATAACCATCTTTTGGTGGCTTTCAATTAAAATGCTGCAGAGTAAAGTATCTTTTAATTGTTGTTGCATTGTTTAACATTTTAAATTCAATGACTCATGTAGTAAAATGAAATCATTATTGTTGCCATAAGGAAAGATGATACATTGATAGTATACTGAATGAAGCTCGTTCTTGTCCCTCAGTATGAGTTCCCTTAAATATTGATTGAATCTCAAATGTATACTAAAAGAACTGAAAAGTGCAAGATTTGCCCCTTTACTATGCGAAAAGGATCAATCATACCCTCCGTTATGCTATCCGTACAAAATATCCGTAACGTTATCCAAGTGATGCAACTATACCCCTCCTCCGTCAAAAATATCTAAGGTGAACATCTTGCATGGCACTAACAATTTACTGAGATGGACATCATATGGCATGCCACCTCACCACCCCAACCCTCAACCACACTTCTTCAACAACTAGCACCTCCCCCCACCTCCAACCACCATAAACGCCACTATGACCGAGGGAAGGTGAGGTGGTGAAAAACTGAAAATGGTGATGCTCACTTGCAGATACAGCAAGCTCACTCAGCCCCTGCATTTGAGATTCTTTCCGTGATTCTTTTATTATTTGGTGCATTCTAATTTACCACACAACTTAATGAATTTTTAATTTTTTTTTCCTCTATTACAATTCTTTGTATCCATGACTATGTAATGTTCAATTTATGAATAAAAGATGAACTATTTTATTTTAAACCACCAGAAACTATGAATATTTGAAGCACTAGTACTTATTAGCCTGCTACATAATCCTGTACTCCTCCCTTCTTTTGAGTGCAGTCAAATTCCAAAATAAGATTCTAATTGGAAAGAGAAAAATTAAAACAAATCATACTTAGAGATCAATTCTTGTTGATAGAGTAGAGTCAATGCTTATATGCTATCTGTTTGACAAAAATATATATATCTTGGTTCAAATAACTAAATTTATATAAATAAGGATTAATCTTAGCTAACAATAATATCCCTAGATGGGGTTCTTAAAGAAGCAACAAATATTATGTAGATCTGGTCGGACAGTGACAATGACATACATTAAATGTTCTAGAAATCAGAAGCAATAATGTAGCATTCAATAATAATGAATAACAATAAATGACATTTAAGTAAATAGAAGGAATGATTCACCCAGGAAATGATGGAATAAGTGGATGTTCTTTCTCACAAGGATGAATGATAGACAATCCCTTAAATATTTGAGTTATTCTCGGATCCAATGGAAAGTATAGACAAGAATCTCAGTAAAAATATAATGTTTGTATCTTAGCAAGTGGGATTCGATCCTCTTTCTCAAGTCAAAGTGTATCTTTTACAAATGAATATCACATGTCCCCTATTATTGTGTATTTTTTCTATTTATATGGAATATGTTCCTAAGAAACTCTAATGGTACAAGTGCAGAGGATATCCACTAGAATACTCTTTTTAATGTCTTATCTTGAAACTAGCCGTTACAACTCTGTCAAAAGTATTCGACCTCGGCCTCGACCCTTATTGACACCTCAACTTCGGCCCTTGTTGACTCTTCGACTTCGGCCCTTGTTGACTCTTCGACCAAAGATTTCGCCGCTTCTTGGGCCATTTCGCCAAACGGCAACTTGTGTAAACTTCCCCTAGTACTATCTTGATTTAGATATTCTAAAGATAGATTTTGACCCATACAGTTAGTCCCTCCGCTTATTGAGGCCAGCTTAAGGCAGGTTCGATGAGCGGATCTTGTTCTTTGTGTTCAACACAATCGAGCGAGCTATGCAAGTCGTGGTGGTTGTGGCGAACTAGCAGCGTGGACATATGTGGGCCGCATATTTTAAACGCTACGATTTTTCCGGGCTATTTGCTGGAACTATGTTATCCACGAGTTAGGATGACGTCATGCATCATTATGATGCATATTCCCGATGCGTTGCTTTATTTCGCGTGTGACCCCTGATTGAACCTGCTGCTTTGGTTCCGGTGCCAGTAATGATGAGCGTTATCAGTTCTCGTGCCAAGACCATTATAAATAGAGGTATTTGGACACGATTTTGAAGTTTAAGTTTTATGTTGTTTCAAAATCCCATATTTTTCCCTTGCTCTCTTCTTGCTTCGAACTTCTCTTCTCTGTTCCAGTGATTCGTATTGTTCTTAGCTTTTCCTTGTTTGATACCTCCATTTCCTATATCAAACTATGTTTAACATGCCTTTTGAGTCTGGCGAGGGTAGTCATGTGCCCCCTTTGGCAGTGGTGTTTCCCCCTCTTGAGGTGAGTGTTCCTGCCGCCATTGAGGATGGAACCTTCCCGACGGTGGAGGAGATAATTCCTCGCAATCCTGATTCCAGATCAGATTTTACCAAATTACCTAAAGCCGACCCTGGAGCCTTCTGGTCAGTGATGACGATGAAGGAGTTAGAAGCGATTAAGGCTAAGTTCGGCCTTCCCAAACATATTGAATTAATGTCGGCTGGTTGGGACACGGTGTATGTCCACCGTCCTAGGTACTGCGCCTTCTACACCTAGCCCTTCTAAGTCGGCTACACCCTCCCTCTCCTTCCGCTGGCAGAGGAATTTTGTCGTTATTACGGCGTTTAAACTAATAAGGATGCTCACCAAATTTGCCGAGCTAGCCGAGGTCGAACTCACACTTCGGCATTTAATACATTTGTTCGCCCCTAGCTTTTATTGGGGGATGATGTTGAATCTTCGCCACCGAGGAGGCAAGTGCTTGGTGGTGAAGATGGACGACAAAGCCAACCAGCAATTCTGGTTCAACTTCTTCTTCGTCAGAACCGAGGACGTGGTGGCCAATGTCGATGGTTTTCCTGAGGCTTGGAGTTATGCTCGTAAGTACCTAATTTTCTTGTTTGTAGGTATCTGATTTTTCTCATGTGCCTTGTCGTGGGCTCTGACCTCTTGTCCTTTTCTCGTGCAACCAATACCTCACCTCCTCCTTTGGTCGAACACATCTCTAATTGGGTTGGTCGACTCCTCCCTCACATCATAGAGATTCATGAGTGGTTAGGTTTCTTCAAGAAGTTTGAGCCAGCTCTCCCTTCGGCTGATAAGTTCCTTCTATCATGGTGTCTTTATTCTCTCTTCTTTTCTTTGTTTACCTTTGCAGACTTTCCCCTTTTCTTGTGTTTTTGTAGTTTTGGCCAGGAGATCTTTGAGGAGGTCGAAAGCTCCCTCACCCTCGTTCCGAAATAGAAAAGATACTACGTCCTTGGCTCCCACCCCTTCTTCGATTGCGACTAATTCTATTCGTGCCTCGGTCCCTCCAGTGGCTACGTCCGAATCTGTCCCTTTTTCAACCGTGAAGACTTCAGCCGTCGAGACTTTGGCTACTGAAAGCTCTGCTTATTTATTATACTGTCTTATCGATGAGGACGACGAGCCTTTGCCTAGTGATGGGGATTTGATTCCTCGTAAGATGAGGGTTGTGGACGTCATGGGGGAGAGTTCGGCGGCCACTGATGTGGGAGACATCGGCTTTGTCCTTTGGGAAACGGCTACAGTGCATATTAGGGAGAGCCTAAAGGCTTGTCCCGAGACCATTTGTTTGGAGGATTCGGATATACAACCTGGGGGGCTACGGTCGAAGGCGTGGTGGACCGTGAAGGCCATGTTCTTCCAAGACGTGAAGAGGCCTCGTCTTCCGGTGTTACGGCAGACATACCTCCGTCGACTGATGATAGAAGTAGGGTTGTTACTGATGAGGATGTTGGATCTAATTCTGACATAGATGTATATGAGCTGAGGATGATCGACGAGGGGCTTACTCAGCTTGAAGTGAGGTTGGATGAGGGTTCGAGATTATCCCTTCTCTTGTCTCTCTTAGTTCTGAAGTTGATGGTACGATCCTCAAGGATATGAACGATAGTGACCTGTCGAATAACATTGTCAGCCTCGCCCTTCGGGTAAGTACATTCGATGTTAGTTGTTTTCCTTTGGTTTTGTTCTTTCACAATCTCTAACTTCTTTTGTTCGTTTTGTTGACGGTCATCTTAGAAATTGAGAGTGCTCGTAGGGAGTAGAGGCGTAAGGATATCTATGTGAAGTTGAAGGACAAGTACTTTAGAGTCCTTGAGAAGTACCGGGAGCTTCAGTGTCAGCTTCGTGAGGGCGGCGATGTGCGCCAACTGAGGGAGAAGTTGAAGGCCAGGGACGAGGAGCTGGTGCAGATGGTGGGGAAGTGTAGTGTCCTAGAGGGGACGTTGAGGAGAAAATAGGAAGAGCTTGAGCTCAACAAGGGGGTCGAAGCCCAGTGCAGCGATATCCAAGCTCGGTTGGTTTTCGCTGCGTGCCCAGCTTGAGAAGTGTCAATTCATGGTAGAGGCTCTAAGTGGCGACGTCGCCGAGAAAGCATAGGATCTAGAGAAGGCAGAGTCTGCTCGGTCGGAGGCTATGAGTAAGGTGAAGTCTCATGAGGTGGTGATCCGGACTCTCCGTTCCGAGCGAGAAAATGACTTTGAAATGGAGAAACTTAAAGAAGAGCGGCTCGATGAGAGGATTGGAGAGTTAGAGAAAGAGACTTCTGGCGATCGAGTTGTTGATCTTGAGGCCGAGAAGGCTCGAGTACTGGCGCAACTATCCTCTTCCCGTACTTCAGATTTTCCTAATATTCCTCGGGAGTTGTATGAGGAGTGGATTCATGCCGAGGCCCAGTTAGATGTCTTTCTAGATTTTGCATGTGACAGGATCCGTTTTTGAGCTTGCCCTCGAAAATGCTTGTGTTAAGGCTCGTGAGGCTCTAGTTGCTTATAAGTATGATCTCGCTACGCCTGAGGCCGATGAGGAGGAGGGGGATAAGGGTGTAGACCGGTTTGAGAAGAATGCCTGGTATGACGCTGCATATCCTGAGGGTGAATGTGGCGATGGCGTGGGTATTGATGGTCAGGGTGGTGACGGTGTTGGGGGCGAAGTCGACGAGGATGTTGTAGGCCATTATGGTGGTGGCCAGTAGTTTTCTATTTTGGTTTTTTGTATATTTTTTGTGGGAGTCTTCATGAGCCTATTGTAAATAGTTTTAAGTATGTGAAATATCAAAGTTGTTCCTTGCATCTTCTTCTCTTCCTGTGGTTTATTTTCTGTACTTGTGTATATTTTTGTTTCTTTGTTGGATGTGGACGAGGGATGATAGGTGTTTGTTCGAGCGAGGTAGAACATAACCTTTCATTAGATCGCGGCGGAGGACCGGTAGATGTTTGTTTGAACGGGATCTAATATAACCTTTCATTAGATCGCGGCCGAGGGCCAGTAGGTGTTTGTTCAAGCGAGATTAAACATAAACTTTCGTTAGATCGCAACCGAGGGCCGGTAGGTTTTTGTTCGAGCGGGATCGAACATAACCTTTGATTAGATCGCGGCTAAGGGCCGGTGGGTGTTTATTCGAGCAGGGTCGAACATACCTTTTAATTAAATCGCGGCTGAGGGCCGGTAGGTGTTTGTTTGAGTGGAGTCGGACATAACCTTTCATTAAATCACGGCCAAAGGCCGGTGTGTGTTTGTTAGAGCGGGCTCGAACATATCCTTTCATTATATCGCGGCCAAGGGCCGGTAGGTGTTTGTTTGATCGTAATCGAGCATAACCTTTCATTAAATTGCGGCTGAGGTATGGTAGGTTTTGTTTGATCATAATCGAACATAACCTTAATGCGAAAAGGTGTGCAGATAAGCGTAAAGTTTATTATTGCTTTGACATTGTCGCTTTAGTTACATACTTGTAGAAATTTACAGATTTTTGGGTGTTGGCTGGTGTTCCAGTCCCGGTCCCGGTCTATCTAATCACTTCATTGGTTGACTTGGAGAGTATTGAGAGGCCGAGAAATGAAATAGTAACCATGACCCTACCCTCGCGTACTTCGACTCAAAGCGTTCCCTTTGTTGACTCGTTAAAAACCTCCTTGAGAAAACCCAAATGGGACAAAACTCAAGTGAGGGAAAAACGAGTACGACTTGGGGGACGCTTTTTCTCTTAGAAGTTGAAGTATTTGAGGTGGTTGATATTCCAGTTGTTTGGTAGTATCTTTCCTTCTACTGTCTCTAGTTGGAATGAACCCTTGTTCGCGTTGGCTGTGATTTTGTACAGACTGTCCCAGCTTGCCTATTCAGGGATCTTTGCTCGCTTGAGTTTTGGCTTTCAGTATGTAGTCCCCGACTTTAAGCAGCTGGACCTTTACTTTCTTGTTGTAATAACGTTTTGCTTATTATTTTTGGGCGACAATTCTTATGTATGCCATGTCTCTCCATTCGTCTATTTCATCGAGTTCCTACCTTCTGTTCTCGTCCTTACTCGCGCCGCTTTCATGGGAGTATCTTAGGCTGGGCTCTCGGTTTTGTATATATACCTCCATTGTTTGCCCGGCCGCTGCGTCGATGAGGTTGTCGATATGAGGTAATGGGAATGAATCCTTCGGACATGCTTTGTTCAAATCTGTGAAATCCATGCATATCCGCCATTTTCCATTTTTCTTTTTGACCATCACTACGTTGGCGAACCACTTGGGGTACTTCGACTCCCTGATGGAACCATTTTCTAACAGGTTTTCCATTTTCTCGAGGACTGCATCATTGATAGCGGGGTTGAATTTACGCCTGACCTGTTTCACTGGGGGTGGAATGGGTCAAAGTTTAATTTATGCACGGTGATTTCCTTTGGGATACCCAGCATATCTGCATGATTAAAAGCAAACAAATCTGCGTTAGCTGTTAAGAATTGACAAAATTTACCTGGTTCCCGAAGTTTACAGCCGATATAGGCCTTCTTGCTATGATTGTTGAGGTCCAATTGAATGCAGTCGAGGTCTTGTATGGTCGATCCTATGGCTTCGATGGTGTCGGGATCCTTGATGACATCCTCTGTCTCATCTTACTGCGACCTCGACCATGTTGATTGTTATGCCTCTTTTTCTTTGTTTTTTCTCTGTTGAGTGGCCGTGTTGTCTAAGATAATGCAGTAGCATTCCCGGGATGTGCGTTGTTCTCCACGTATGCTGGATATCCCCATGGTGTTGGGAATTTAATCATTTGGTATATGCTGGAGGGGACAGTTCTCATGGGATGCATCCATGGTCGACCCACTATGGCATTGTACGCGGTGGCCTGCTCTATGATGTGGAATGTTATCTCTAGAGTTACACCGTCGGCCAAGACGGGGAGTGTAATTTCCCTTGATGTTCGCTCAACTGGATTATTAAAACCGGTTAGCGTGATGCAGCTTGACATTATCTTATCCTCGAGACTCATTTGGGTAAGGACTTATGGATAGATAATGCATGCACCGCTTATATCGCCCACCATGATGATTTGACATCGGTATCTAAAATGCGTGAAGTAATAAAAAGGGCATCATTATGAGGGAAAGTCAAACCGTTGGCATCTGACTCGTCGAAGATGATACTCTCTTCGAGTCCTTCATACCATTCGCGGGTGATCGACCGCTTGAGTTTCTGAGTGGTGGTGAACTTCACACCATTGATAGAGGAATCATCGTTTCTACTGATGATCATGTTAATGGTACGAGCTGGTGATGGCGGATTTGGCGGTCCATGATGTTCACGTCCTCTGGCGAAATTGGTCCTCCCCTTGTCGGTTAATAGTTCTTTGAGGTAACCTTGCCGTAACATGTATGACTTCCTGTCTCAGGGCGATGCAATCTTCTGTTTTGTGCCCGCGTTCCTGGTGGAACTCACAGAGGGCGTCAAATTTTCTAGTGTTCGAGTCTGATCTCATCTTTGGTGGCCACTTCATTTTTGTTCCGAGTTTCTCAAGGGCATAGACTATTTTTGTAGGTGATACACAAAAATTGTGAGCAGATAATAAAGAATGCATACCTCTTTTGTTCCGATTAGTCCCTATCCTTGGTCTGGACGGGCCTTCTTCATAGCGGAGGGAGGGTGTAGAGGCCGCCCTGACATATAGTTGGTGTCGTTCCCCGTTAGGTCGTGGGATCGGGTGATCTCTTCTGGTACTGTCTCTTCATTCTTTTCTGGATTCGGATTGTACCAAGGTTATCTGGTGAGTTGGTCAGTTGAGATCGTCCTCGTCTGCTCGGACCTCGGCACAATAAGCGTTGTGGATTTCATCCCAAGTGGTTGAAGGATATTGCATCAATCGACTCAACAGTTTTCTAGTTGCTCTTGAACCCTCTCAATTCAACCTGTTCTGAAAAGATGCAACCGCCATCCCTTCGGATACATTTGGCAGAGTCATCCTTACTTTATTGAACCGGGCGAGGAAGTCTTGTAGTCCCTCTCCTAGGGACTGCTTAATAGCAAATATGTCATTTGCTCTCACCTCGGTCTTCTTGGCTTTGGCATGGGCGGTAACGAACTTGTCAGCCATTTTGTCAAAAGTTTCTATGAAGCGTGCTGCTAGCTGTGAATATCAGATTACTGCCCCTCCTGAGAGGGTCTCGCCAACCTTCTTAAGCAAAATGGAGGACACTTATTCCTTGGCGAGATCGTTACCTTTCACGGCAGTGACGTAGTGAGTCACATGATCTTTAGGATCGGTCATGCCGTCGTATATCCTGAGGTAGGGCGGCATTTTGAAGGCCTTTGGTATGGCATGTAGGGCTGCATAATCGCTGTATGGTTTCTCTGTGAACCGACCGACGTCCATGTTCGGCAACAACTTTGGAGCGTTCGATATCTTGTCAACCCGTTCTTGGTGTTCTTTTATCCGATCTCGGAGCACCTTATTTTCATTCTCCATTTCTTCCATTCTTTTTAGAATGGCAGCGAGGGTGTTGTCACCTGTACTATCAATGACACTGTGAGTTATACCTTTCGTTGGAGGGAAAGGTTGGTTGCACTGCTCGTCTGTTTTTTGTATCGTGCAAGCCCTTGCGGGTTTTGCAGTCACTCCTGGGGCGGGTTTGTTGAGGACTCTTGATAGCATGTCGGTCGAGGAGTGTTTTCACAGCTGGGGGCGTCCCTTCCTCTATAGACATGGAGGCCCCTTTTTTGCTGGGTTTTGTTATGCAGCACTGTGGGGGCGGTGACCTCTCTCGTCTAGGGAATGCACTGGGTGTTGTGCCCTCACCTACTGTTTCATAACTTTCGTTGATGACATTCATGAGGTTGGTTGGGAAGTCACATGTGATTCTCGTCTTTTCCTCTTGGTTACCTTTCATGTAGGATTTTGTAGACACAAAGAAAGGAGATCTCGGGATTTTTTGACGTTAGTGACATGCTTTAATAGTAGATCTAGAGGAAACTAAAATTTTAACTTAAAAATTCCCACAGACGGCACTAAATTATTTGACCAAAAAATATATATCTTGGTTCAAATAACTAAATTTATATAAATAAGAGTTAATCTTACCTAACAATAATATCCCTAGATGGGGTTCTTAAAGAAGTAACAAATATTACGTAGATCTGGTCGGACAGTGGCAGTGGTATACAATAAATGTTCTAGAAATCAGAATCAATAATGTAACATTCAATAATAATGAATAGCAATAAATGACATTTAAGTAAATAAAAGGAATGATTCACCCAAGAAATGATGGAATAAGTGAATGTTCTTTCAGACAAGGATGAATGATAGGCAATCCCTTTAATATTTGAGTTATTCTCGGATCCAGTAAAAAAGTATAGACAAGAATCTCAATGAAAAGGTGATGTGTGTATCTTAGCAAGTGGGATGTGACCCTCTTTTTCAAGTCAAAGTGTATTTTTTTAGAAATGAATATCACATGTCCTCTATCATTCTGTATTTTTTTATTTATAGGGAACATGTTCCTAAGAAACCCTAATGGTACAAGTGCAGAAAATATCCACTAGAATATTCTCTTTAATATCCTATCTTGAAACTAGCCGTTATGACTCTGTCAAAAGTACTCGACCTCGGTCTAGGGGTGGGCATCGGTCGGTTCGGTCGGTTATTATAAAATTACGGTTCGGTTTATCAGTTTTCGGTTTTGTAATATAAATAACCAAATCAAACCAAAGTATTTATGGTTTGGTGCGATTTTTTTAAGGTTCAGTTCGGTTATTTTCGGTTTATATTTTCAATTTTAAATGGTTGTAGGAATATCGAAGTATTTACAGTTTGTAGGAACATCAATAAACATTAAAGTGTATACTGTCTACTGTCTATAAGAACATCTGACTATCTAATTGTCTACTATCTAACACAATTTTTGTAGGAACATCTAAGTGTCTACTTGATGCTGCTGGAGAACGTGTTGCTGTATACACTTACTTTCTAACACGATCTTGCTGGAGAATGTGCTGACTGCTGACAAAGTGACAATAGTTACGGTTTGTAGGAACATCTAAGTGTCTACTGTCTAACACAATTTTTGCTGACAATAACACATACAAAGGTAACTACACTATAAATGAAACCAATAATAGACTAAGAGAACAAGCACACAGAGAACGTGCAAACAGAACACCTAAACAGTTCAGCAGTGGCAAATGGACAACACAAAATCTATTCAAGCTAGAAAATAATTTAAAACTTGAGATCTGACCACTGATCAGAAATTTCAGTACTAAAACATTGAGTCAAAAGAATGTTAATACAATGAAGAATTCAACTAAAGTCACAGAGACCATCAACTAGAAGTTAACAGTTCCAGCCCATGCTTCTAATACATATTAAAAATGATATATGTTTCTCACTTATCAATTATAATTAGATGATGCAATTTACCAGAAGCTCAAAATAGAGCAACTTAAGAAGGTTTAATTTAGGATGTACGATCAAATAAGGCTCCCAGGTTCAAATTTTAAGTCATCCTTTAGATACAATACAATACCATTCAACATGCATGTGATTTTGTGATATGGGAAGCCACGACACTTCTTTAGAATCTAGGATAATGTAGTTTCACAAGTTTAACTTTAGGTCCAACCTTTGAAAATAGGAAATTTTACCAAATTTTATAGAATAACTCAAGGACACAAAAATGGAGAATAAATCTGGAAATCGATTGCTACTGCCATTAAAAAATTTAAAAGGACACAAAAATGGAGAAGGAAAACTCATAAGAAGAAGAAGGTATCAAGGTAATCACTAACCTGAGGAAGAAGACGACGAGCTGAGGAAGAAGGATGAGCATCGGCAGATAGAGTGACAGAGAAAGACGACAAGCTTACATTCGCATAGACGTAACGCAACAGATTAGCAGTCGAACCCTAATTTCTAAGGAGTAAGCGTAAGGAAGGGAAGAATGGAAGATGGGAAATGGAAAGGGAAAGTCTGAGTTAGGCTAATTAGGCTTAGGGTTTGGGTAATAGTATTGGGCCTTTAAAATTTCAGATGGTGTGGGGCGGTGGGCTTCACTCTTCAGAAGTCAGAACATTAAGTTAGTAATTTACATACAATGTTTTGAGGCCCAAAATTTTGGTTTTTCGGTTTAACCGAAAATCGAAACAATAAAAATATAAACCGCACCGAAAAACCAAAATCTAATAAATTAAAAACCGTAAACCGACCGAATAACTGATTAAACCGAAACCAAAAAAACAAAATTCACGGTTTAGCCGGTTTTTTCGGTTCGTCCGGTATTATGCCCACCCCTACCTCGGCCTCGACCCTTGTTGATACCTTAACTTCGGCCCTTGTTGACATTTTGACTTCGGCCCTTGTTGACTCTTCGACCACAGACTTCGCCTCTATTGGGACATTTCACCAAACGGTGACTTGGGAACCCTTCCCTTAGTACTGTCTTGGTTTAGGTATTCTAAAGATAGATTTTGACCCATACACTATCTATTCGTAGTTAGGAAAAAAGTATTTGATTATGTTCTCAATACATTTGAGGAGGTCGGCTTATTGTTTCTTTTTTATGATTTGTGCCACCATATCAAATTGTACAAGTCCAACGCACCTAAAATCTTACTAATAAATCTTTTATAAGGGAGGATTAATGTGTGAGTGAAGGTGAAGGTGGTAAAAATGGTGAAATTGATGGTTGCAATGGTAGTGATGGAAGAGGAGGTGCGAAGAAGAAATGTGGAGGGTGTAAAATGGATTAGGGTGGTGATGTGGCATGCCACATGATGACCACCTCAGTAAATTGTTAGTTCCACACGGGATATAGTGTCCACCTTAGACATTTTTTACGGATGAGGGGTATATTTGCGCCATTTGAGTTGTTTACCCTTAAAATAAATAACAATTAAATTTGTACGCGGTTTTAAGGATATGTGATTTAATTTAATATAAGTAATTAATGACATTAGATTAGCAATTAAAAAATAGAGTAAATAGCCAAACCAATTGCAGGACTGAGTTCGGGCTCGGTTAAAAACTTAATAAGAAACCTACCTTCGGTCCCGGGAGCTTGGCACTTATAAAGAACTTATGAATAAAAACAAGAACTTGGAATAACTTTTAGAAACAAAGAGAATAGAAGTATATTGCCTTGGTCTCCGCGTTACAATATGTCTGATGAATAATCCGCTTCCCCTTTATATAGTAGGGAAATTTTACCCTAAGTACAATTCTAAAAAAGGTAAAAATCTTTCTTCTCGCTAATCACTGATCTACTACTGTTACGGGCCGAGATTCACGCCGTGATATCCGGTTGGGCACGGATATCATAACTCTTTGTTAATTGTGTGTGGTTGTTTGGCAATGCCTTCCGAGGTATCGTTATTCAAATCAGATCTGGGGGCAGGTGTTTTGTTCGAGCTTTGATATGGGCGGCTCCCGGCTTCGATCTCTACTGTACACAGTTAAGTCCTCTCTTTGTTCGCCCCATCGATAAATCGGGGTGCTCGTTACCCTCGGTTTTACCCGTATACAGATAATCCCCTCGTTTCTCAGAGGGTAGGTTTGTCAAAACGATGAGAAATGATAGATGTTTCCTGGTACCTTCTTTCGTACGTTATAACAGAAATGATGAAGAAGCCAAAACATCTCGTCAGTCATGTAACTTTGACTTCGAGACCTCTGAATATGAAGCGTCGCGAAGCTTTTTCTATATAAGGTTTCACCCCTTGTGCCTTTTTCACTTTTTGACCAAGCTTATACCCTCAAACTCTCAAGCTATCATCAGCCTTCGTCAAACTGTTATATCATCTCCCTTATTCTTCAAGATTTCACAGTAATTTCCAAGTTTTCACCCATATTTTCTCCAAATCATTATACTCAACTCTTTATCCTTCGAAATCCTCTCTTCAGTTTTCAAACTTTTCCAAATAAAATTGGCTAAAACATCTAAATTTGTTCCTCAATAAATTGCCGCTTCATCTTCTCAACCGGCCCCTGGTACCGAGGCTGTTGCTCCTAAAGTAATTGCCCTCAAAACGGCTTCTCTCGAGGCGGCTACTGATGCATCGACCCCCGATCCTTCCTTGAAAATGATTATTCCCCGGGGCTGCTCAATTGCAGGCGAATTTAAGGTCGAGAAACCCTCACACAAATAGGACCGGGGTGAAGGATCATCAAGGTACATTTGCTCTGTGACTGAAGACGTCCTTCTCGTGGTTCGAAAGGACTGCAACTGGGAAGGAAAGGATGTAGTAGTCCCCGGGCCCAAGGATGCCATCACTACCCGCATGGAGAGGTACCTAAGTGTTTACACTTACCCTTCACGCTAGGATACGAGATGTGCCTCAGGAAAATCCACTTGTCCTTATGGAGGATCGTGATCCTTTTTCGTTACTTCATGAACAAGACCGAATACTGTCGGTTCACCATCGATCATCTGCTCCATTTATACAGTCCCCGAATCTTCCGAGGGGGACTAATAAAACTTACACGTCGGGATAGCAAGGCTCCATTTTCGAGCATTGATGAAGATCGAGACCGAGGCTGGCAGGGATGCTTCATTCGGGTGAAGATCGAAGACTTGATTCTCCCCGAGTTCATGCCATTCCCTGAGAATTGGAATGCTTATCGTAAGTACAACCTCTCCTTAAGCGTCAATATTTTACTTATTTATTTTATTCTCATTCGCATTTGTGGTTATGCAGCTGTCGTCTGGGTTCCGGATGCAGTCCCCCGGCTAAAAGAATGGATCGATGGCATCTGTACTCAGATTCCGTACACTGAGCACACATGGCGCGGACTCTCGAAGGGCCGATGGGAGGCTCATTCTCATGGTAAGGCCCCTTTCAGAATATCTAATATCATGACTCTATCTCTCATCATACTAATTTTATTTTCCTTATGTTGTTGCAAGTTTGTCTAAGACCACGGAACTTAGGCCTTCAGAAGGGGATGAGGACGTGCCCTTGCCAGTTGATTCCTCCGTTGTGGGGCAGCCCGGTGCTGCCAAGGAGGAAAATAAGAATAGGAAGAGAAAACCTTCGGGCTCCCCAGGTTCCGAAGTGAAGAAACCAAAGAAAAGGGTGGCTCGTAAGCCAAAGAAGAGCTCCAGCTCCCGAGCACCGGACTTGGATTTGCTTTTTCAGTTCAGGGATGAGCCCGAAGATGATAATATTTTTGTGACCCACGGGTCGACCCCTCCCGAGGAGCTGGCAGCAGCAGAGGGGGAGATTCGGGAGGCCGATCTCCATCAGACTCGGGAGATTGATGTGGAGACGGGACATCGGCTTTGCTCCGAAGGAAGCGCCCGGTATAATAGAGATTTAAGGGACGCCCTCCTACACTGAGTCCATGCTCGAGGAGGCCCAAGCAGGAAAGGAGGGGTCCAATGAAGGGGCCCATAGCGCGGATGATCCCGTTTATTCCTTTTTTACGGTGTCTGCCTTAGAAGATTTTTTTGGGCTAGGCGACCTGGATGTTCTGAAGAAGGACACATCCTCAGAGGATGGCGGGCTGAGTTCAAGCCCAAAACTGATTAATTAATTCACTGGTTTGAGTGTGGATCCCGATCATAAGAGATCAGTTATTCTTACCGTCCCGAACATATTTTCACTTCAAAAGCGGTGTGAACTCCCGCCACTCACACAAGAAATAATACATAAAAACATTCAAAACATGAACTTTTCATCATTTATGAATAGCCATTCCCCATTCATGCAGGGGATTGTTGGGTTTTTTCTAAAGGGTGTGAAAGAAAAATGGAAGAGGCACCTCTTGGATTGCACCTCTTCATCTTACCCTTTTATTGTTTATAAATTTAGAGGCTTGACCTCATTTTTCATACATGAAAAATCTGAAAATTTTCTCCCATTTTTTCTACATTGTTACATTATTTTTCATATAAACAAAGTGTTAAGTGTGATTTTGCTCCGTTTATTGAGTTCACTGAAGTTCTGTAATTTCGATTGCCAGTATTACAGAATAGTTTTTCCGTTCTATCGTGGGAGGAAGTAATCCATAACCTTGGGCAATAGTGAGGGGATTAAATTCTTTAAGGACACACAAGCAATTTGTGGGCACGGAAATTATTTATGTTCTATTTTATTGAACTAACATTTCTTTTCTTCTCTGATTTTCTAGTATTGAACACAGTTTGTTAACAACTACTCTGAAAGTCTTTTGTGACAACTAGAGTCTCCACAAATGTCTCTGCTTTCTGTGTCGACCTCTTTTGAAATCTTTTATGTATAATCGTTGTTGGCGACTTTATTCTTTATTTGAGTCAATACAATTATAAACGGATTCAGAATTTTAATTTTATGGATTTAATATTTAAGATTTTTGACATTGAACCTATTATATCTTTAAAATTATGTGTTCATATTTATTTTGTGCTATTTTGATAGATTCTTAGATATAAGTTTATGTATTGTGCCAAAAATACTGTGTTACCGAAATGCATGAGCTGAGTCTTAAGGCGAGGATACTTTGATCATAAAATTATCGGTAGAAGTTCTAACATTTGCTGAAGTAGACTAAAAACTAGATTAAAAATAGAGTGCAAAATAACTTGGAATTGATAAAGAAATTAGGATATAAGCCGATATAAGTACCTCTTTAGTTACCCCAAATAAGAATTTGTAGTCTTCTTTTACTTTTCTTTTTCACTTCAAACACAATGAGGATTTGAAAGAATCGGTAAAAGACTTATCGATATGGAAAGAAAGACTTCAGTCTATCCAATTCAAATTCAAGATTTATGTAATTAAAGAGCTGCATTTTGCAGGATTCTTTTCCAACAACATCTAATTGAATTCAAGACAAAACATTACAAATACAAGAGTGACAGCAAATTGTAAGAACCAGAATACAGGTCAGGTAAATAATTTAAATAGAAGGAATCATGGTTGGTAGCACACGTGTTTTTAATGCATAAGGTAATTAGGAGTTTTGAGAGTACTAAACCAAAATAATGAGTTTTTGGACTCAAGACACAAAAATAGGTGAAAAAGAAATTTAGTGACCAAAATACATATAACGCTATTTAAAAGGGCATTATACGTGCATATGAAAAGACGGGTAAGTATAGCGCCGTTTATTAAAGCGCTATAGTATAGCGCCTTAATAAATGAAGCTATACCTATATAATAAATCGTCCCCTTCCCTTCCCCACCAAACCAGAATTTCCCTTCCCCTATTAACGATCAAAAAACCTCGAGTGGACCCCACCCGTCCCACAAAAAGTAAAGATCCTCGGTCCCACATCCTAGCTAACGCATTCTCTCGTTGTGGGTTGCTCGTTTCGGCTCTAAATCGCTAAATCTTCAACTTTCCTAAAACCTTAAATCGAGGTATTCCGACTTAGTTTTTGTTGAAACTCGTATAAAAAATGCATATTAGTTGTTTTTAATGTGTTCTATGTTGTTTTGTGATTGTTTTGCGATTTAACTATTTTGTTATTTTTATCCGGATTATGATATTAGTGTGCTAAAAATATTAGTAAAAATAGAGAAATTATTATTAGTTGTTAAAAAATATATTAATAAGTTACTTTTTACTGTGGTATATGTATTTTCGTGAATATTTTGTGATTAAATTCATTTGTTATTTTTATCTGATTTAGATTGTTTATTTGCTTAAAGACTAGTAAAATAGATAAATTGTTACTTTAATTCCTTCTAGTGGTATCTTGTGGCCTAATGAAGTGCTTATATTTGTAATGTTGTGCCCTTTTAGTGTAGTAAATTGTAGTGCTCTTTAGCGTAGTATCCTTGTAGATATTGAAATTAATCATTTAAGTCTCTATTATACCCAAAAATACGTCAAAATAGCTGATAGTTCAAACACAAACTCTGTCCAGTTCTAGTCAACTATCATAAGAAAATAACATGAGAAAACAACATATATTCAGGATATCTTGGTGCTACTGGGCCTTAAATATTGAGCCCGGAACCCATATGTGAATATTTAATAATTAAATCTTGTATAATTATGAAAATTAACTATTTAATTTACAAACAAACATATAAAATAATAAAACTAACATATAAAATAATAAAATTAATATATTAAAGTAAAATAATGTAATTAATTTTGTTTAATTTACAGTAGACGACATGGAGGTTCCGCATTTGCATCCTGGACCTGCGAGCCTGGAGCTACTATTGTTACAGGGCGATCATAGGTCGTTCCACATATGGGAGGGACAGTTACTGGCCCAGACTTTCCGCGCCAGGAGAGTAGACGATAAGTGGGGCTTTCTCAGGGACCGCGCTCTCCATCCTCGTATAGTCATACGCCTCCAGGATACGGGCTTTTATAGGATTGTGGAGATCGGCCGGCTGCAGCTCGATTGGTCATTGATCACGGCCCTGATAGAGAGGTGGCGACCGGAGACGCACACATTGTATTTGCCTAATGGCGAGACCACCATCACGCTGCAGGACGTGGAGGTCATGTATGGGCTGCCCGTTGATGGTGTAACACCCCGGAAAATTTCGAAGTACTTAAGTGTAACGCCTGGTAAAATTTGCAAAGAAAATAATATTTCATGGTACCGTACTAAGCTTACGTGTTTGAACAATGCACGGAAAAGTAAAGAAAAATTTTTGCCGGAAATGTGCATTTATGCGGTCCATTATGCGACCGCATAATCACTATGTGGGTTGCATAATGGCCGCAGAAGTGAGCATGTGAGGGCTATTCTGGAAGCAGCTATGCGGTCGACTATGCGACCGCATAATTGTTATGTGGTGCATTATGCGACCGCATGATAGTTATGCGGACCGCATAGTGACCGCATACACATGCAGTTCTTTTGGCTATTTTGTAACCAATTATGCGACCGATATGCGATCCGCATAACCATTATGCGGTCGCATATGCGACCGCAGAACCTGTTCCGGAGCTCCATTGGCCCTATTTCGTTAAATACACTCTTTGGGTCATTTTTGAGCTATTATCTGACATTTTAGAGTGAGAGAGGATGCCCTAGAGTGAGAAGGTGTTCTCTAATAATTGTTCTTCAATTCTTGCCCAAGTTTTGGAAGATTGAGAAGGGAAACTCACTAGGTCTTCATCCTAGAGGTAAGATTCTACACCCTAACCCTCAATTTCAAATTTTGTGTAGAAATGGATAATAAGCAAGATAATTTCTGAGCAACAGGGTTGGTTATTTTACATGCATGTGTTATCAAAGGGTGTAGAAAAATTGTTGAGCTAAAAATAGTAAAGGTTAAATTGTGGGATGATGGAATCCTCCATGAAAGGACCTTGAAACCTTAATACATATCTAGTATTTGATAAAGTGCTCAAATGAACTAGAACCATGATCATCTTCCTAATTTTGGTTCAATTTGTTATTTTTCTACAATAGATTGAAGTTGCTAAGAATTTCGGAACATTTAGAGTGTAAGGAATCTCAAGTGAGGTATGTTGGAAAAACTCTTCTCTTAGAATTGAATCCCACGATATTCATGTAAATTATGTAAGTCCCGAGTGATTCATTCTGAGACTGGCAATTCCGAGTAAGATTGGGTTGAAAGATATATATTCAACAAGCATTCTAAATGCTTTATTTATGTTATGTTACCAATTGAGGATGTGTTAAAATACGGGTTGCGCATTAATAATGTTTCGACTTTAAGTCAAGTTCAAATGAAGGCTATTATGCCAAATTTTGTGAAAAGTCTCTATGTGCATTAGATTCTAAATTTCTCACATGTGTACTATATACTTTGATTTGAATTGTGTTTGTTGTTGATGATGAGGATGATATTTGAAATTGATAATATGAGCATGAAATACTGAATATGGCCTACGTGCCAAGAATGATCTTATAATTATGGCCACTAGTGCCAATGAAATGAAAAGATGTGAAAGTATTATGAAATGCGATGATTGATATAAAAAGGTTTATGTCTCAAATAAGACGGCCTAGCAAGTCGGGTCGTGATCGGACTCCGTGTTAAAGACGGTGGTATTGATATTGAGAGAAATTATGGTTGATGTCTCTAATGAGATGACCTAGCCGATCGGGTCGTGATCGGACTTCGTGCTGAGAGTACGGTGATACCGGTATTGTGCTAATGGTATTGTGGACAATGGTATATCGATACTAAAAATCTCCCAATGTGAGATCTGAAAATTAATTTGAACACTGTCTTGATCCTAAATTGAGGTTTGATGTTGATTAAGGCTGTCATTGATATTATAATAATCTTATTTGTATTATTTATCATTCTATTGAGAGGGTGATTAGTTATACATACTAGTGCTATTCGACAGTACTAACGTCCCTTTTGCCGGGGGCGCTGCATCTTTCAATGGATGTAGGTGGTTCCACAGCAGGAGATATTGATCAGTGATAGCAGTGCACCTTCTTCCCAGCTGACTTGGTGAGCCCCACTGCATTCCGGGGTCATGAATCTTTTGTACTTTGTGTATTCTGTTTGAGGTATAGCCGGGGACTTGTTGCTGGTATTATCATTATACTCTTCTTTATCTATAGAGGCTCCGTAGACATAATGTGGGTTGTGTATTGGTGTTGGAAAAAGACAAACTATATTATGTTGTGGACGTATTACTTGTCCATTTGAGACTTTAAAAATGATGAAACCATTGGAAATGAATTGGTATTGTAGACATGAACACATTTTCGTCTAATTAATGATAATATGTATTATCTCTATTCATGAATGAGTTTGGGTAGAATGAAATCTAACATATTTTCTCGGTCGGGTTCACTCGGTTGAGAGACAGTCGTGCTCCTCGATTTTGGGGCATGACAGATGGACACCCCGTTGCTCTGCCGCATGCCATGATAGAGCAGACAAGTTTGCAGTACTTGGACATATTGGAGTGGCTCACTAGTTTACAGCCACCGGAGGAGACTGCACTGGTTAGGGCCAGTCGTCTGCAGTTGATGACTGTCCGACAGCATTTGGAGGCATTTCACCCTGACATCACAGACGATACACTGGAGCTTCATATTCACCGGTACACGAGGTTGCTGTTACTTCTTATGTTTTGGAGGGGTTTTGTTCCTAAACACTTCGGGGAACCTAGTCAGCTTGAGATTTCTTCATCATCTTGAGCGGCTAGATGATTTAACCCAGTACAGCTGGGGTGCTGCTATTCTCGACTACTTGTACAGGCAGATGTGCCGGGCGAGCATGGGCACCCAGCGTGACGTTGCTGGATTTTTTCCACTGTAACATATTCGAATACTCTATTTATTATAACATACCCAGTAAAAATATACCTTAAATTTTATGCCCACTTTGTATGTTAGGTTTGGGCTTAAGAGCGGTTCCTGCAGTTGCAGCCACCTCTACCACCATTAGCTCCGGGTGCACCACATCCGTTTCTCCCTCTAGCTAGGAGGTGGGTTGATAGGTGGGGATATGGACGAGAGTACGAGGCTCGACATAATCTCCCCTTGTGCAGGGATTTGTTGGATTTGTTGGAGGGCGCTCAGGTAAATGTATACCTAAGTTTACTTAGCCTGGCTTCATATGTGTTGCGTACCATCAATTGCTGGTTTAAATGCCCAGAACACGTATCTGAATATATATTCTGGTATTCCCGGACTCAGCTCAAGCTTCCATTCAACAACAGTCCCGGGGTTAAAGTATTGCAATGCGACCATGTACCTGGGTAGAGATGCAAATGACTTATCCCAGTTACCATAAATAATTTCAAACACACGTTTTCGCCCGAGAAATACCTTTCTTTTGGTAATGGTGCATGTCACGCCCCAAAACCGAGGAGCGCGACTGGCGCTCAATCGAGTGAACCCGACCAAGCAAGCCTGTTAGATTCCTTCTACCCAAACTCATTCATGAATAAAGAGAATATATGTTTTCCTTAATTAAACAATAAAGTGGTCATGTCTGCAATTACCAATTTCTTACCATAAGTTTCACCATTTTTAAAGTCTCAAATGGACAAGTAATACAACCACAACATAGCATAGTTTGTCTTTCCCAGCACCAATACACAACTTACACTATGTCTACGGAGCCTCCATAGATAAAGAAGAGTACAATGATAATACCGGCAACAAGGCCCCGTCTATACCTCAAACAGAATACATAAAGTACAAAAGATTCATGACTCTGGAATGAAGTGGATCTCACCAAGTCAGCTGGGAAGAAGGTGCACTGCTATCACTGACCAATATCTCCTGCCGTGGAACCACCTGCATCCATTGAAAGATGCAGCGCCCCCGGCAAAAGGGACGTTAGTACTGTCGAATAACACTAGTATGTATAACTAAACACCCTCTCAATAGAATGACAAATAATACAAATAAGATTATCATAATATCAATGAAAGCCTTAATTAACATTAAACCTCAATTTAGGATCAAGATAGTGTTCAAATTAATTTTCATATCTCACATTGGGAGATTTTTAGTATCGATATACCATTGTCCACAATACCAGTACCATTATTCATCATACCAATACCACTATTTACAATACCATTATTCACAAAACCAGTACCACCACACTCTTAGCACGGAGTCCGATCACGACCCGATCGGCTAGGCTATCTCAGTAGAGACATCAAGCACAATTTCTCTCAATATCAATACTACCATCTTTAACACGGAGTCCGATCACGACCCGATCGACTAGGCTATCCATTAGGGACATCGACCACAATCACAATTTCAATTATAATTTCCAGCACAATTACCACCATGTGTGCGGCAATGGTGTTCGATCACGACCCGACCGTCTAGACTGTCTTATTTGAGACATCAATCTTTTTATATCAATCATTGCATTTCATAATACTTTCACATCTTTTCATTTCATTAGCACTAGTGGCCATAATTATAAGATCATTCTTGGCACGTAGGCCATATTCAGTATTTCATGCTCACATTATCAAATTCAAATATCATCCTCATCATCAACAACAAACACAATTCAAATCAAAGTGTGTAGTACACATGTGAGCAATTTAGAGTCTAATGCACATTGAGACTTTTCACAAAATTTGGCATAATAGCCTTCATTTGAACTTGACTTAAAATCGAAATATTATTAATGCACAACCCATATTTTACCACATCCTCGATTGGTAACATAACATGAATAGAGCATTTGGGATGCTTGTTGAACATATATCTTTCAAACTAATTTTACTCGGAATAGCCAATTTCATAATGAATCACTCTGGACTTACATAATTTACATGAATATCGTGGGATTCAATTCTAAGAGAAGAGTTTAGCCAACATACCTCACTTGAGTCTCCTTACACTCTAAATATTCCGGAATTCTTAGCAACTTCAATCTATTATAGAAATATAACAAATTGAATTAAAATTAGGAAGGTGATCATGGTTCGAGCTCATTTGAGCATTTTATCAAACACTAAGTGTGCATTAAGGTTCCAAGGTCCCTTTTATGGAGAATTCCATCATCCCACAATCCAATCTTTGTCATTTTTAGCTCAACAATCTTTCTACACCCTTTGATAACACATGCATGTAAAATAAATAACTCTCATGCCCAAAAATTATCTTGCTAGTTACCCACTTTCAGAAAATTTCGAAATTAGGGTTTAGGGTGTAGAATCTTATCTCTAGGATGAAGACCTAGTGAGCTTCCCTTCTTAATCTTCCAAAACTTGAGCAAGAATTGAAGAATAATTATTGAAGAACACCTTCTCACTCTAGGGAACTCTCTCTCACTCTAAAATATCAGATTATGTCTCAAAAATGGCCCAAAGAGTGTATTTAACGAAATAGACTCGGGTTTTAAAACCCAAAAATGGAGCTCCGGAACAAGGTATGCGATCGCATAACTGATATGCGGACCGCATATCGGTCGCATAATTTGTTACAAAATAGCCAAAAGAATTATCTGTGTATGCGGTCACTATGCGGTTCGCATAACTGTTATGCGGTCACATAATGCACCGCATAACAGTTATGCGGTCGCATAGTTGCTTCCAACTGACCCAATTAACTGCCTCACTCTGCGGCCATTATGCGGTTCGCAGAGTGGTTTTGCGGTCGCAGAAATGCACTTTTTCGAAAACTTTTCCTTTACTTTCCGATGCATTGTCCAGCCTAAAAAGTCCGAGCCGCGGCGAGCTTGCTCGCCGCGAAGAATTTCTACAATCCTCAAACATGTAAGCCTAGTCCGACACTATGAAACATTATTTTCTTTGCAAACTTTATCGAGCTTTACACTTAAGTACTTTGAAATTTTTCGGGGTGTTACAATGCACCCATATTCCTGGTGGACATATGCAATACACTCTTTGATCTTTTACCTTATGGACGCTTCAATGTGTGGAATCAAGACAAGAGAAATTAAGTCAACATCCAAGTTGAAGTAATTCCCACTGAATGTGTCCATTTCACAATTGTGGGTGCCAATGTATTTACCCACAACCCACATATTTGTTTTCTTCTTCTTCGCACGCAGCATCCAATTACAACTCGTAAACCATCTACGGCAAACAACCTTGTATACATCCGGAGTTGACTCCCATACCGTCATCTCACGACACTCTTTTACGCTGTATATTTTCACCATCCTATTTAGGCGCGCTTTATCAGGGAAAAGCATACCCTTTAACAACACTGTTGGTCAAGACTTATCCCACATTGCTGTTCGAATTCCGTCAGTACCCCTTGTGAGGGTATCCACATATGGCATATTTGGCAAATGATCAAGGTAGGGAATCTCCCTTGAATGAAACGGCACGTGGGACTCGTACACTCTTGGTCTAACGGGGGATAGAGCATTCTCCTTCGTTAAATCAGGTCCAGCATTCTCTTCCTCCTCATCATCACCCTCATCAGGGAAGGGTGTGTCATCTCCGCACTCATCGACATTGTTGTCATAATCAGTGTTCTCTTTCTGACTCTGTGCATCTGCCAGATCCCGATTAAATATGTCATCTTCGGGCAATTGAGTCAGGACAGGACGTTCAAGTTGCTCGTTTTCACTGCACAACCAACAAAATAATGAGTTACTCAAATTGATAAATACTTTTCATATAGCTATATCACTTCACTTACAAATCGTAATGTGTTGACATTCCATGATAGACATCATCCTGTTGGTGATGACTCCCGGATGGATCACCATGATCCAACACACCAGAACTATGCATATTCCAACTAGGCATTGGTTCATAACTTATAAAATTCATATCTGGCCAGTACCCACTGTGGAATATATGAGTGTTAATAAAAATTCAATACAGCAAAAATAAACTTCGTAATACAAAGGAAAATTGAAGTTTACCACTCGTCTTGTGGATCATGTAAAGTAGGAGAGAAATTATTTTCTCGCTCCTCATTCGCCCGTAGAGATAAGTTTAGATCAGGCCAAACTTTTTCAGCTTGAACCTGTTTGGCTAAAACTGCTCTAAAATAACCACCCGATGACCGGGGGATATCCCTGCTTTACGCAACCTCATTATTGAGAACGTCTTCAGCCTTGACGTACATTTCCAATATTTTTATCAAAAGAAATTCCCAGTATTTATCCGGATTCCTCAAAAAATCACTTAGAGTTTCATCAGCCTCGATGTTAAACTCAGTATAAAAAGTAACCCCTTGCGGAGTGACAGAATACGGATATCTTCCGGTTACTTTAAGGTTCACCGAACATTTGCTCACATTCATTTTTTTACATAACAGTGATACTAATCTATCATACTCCATTGTAAGTGAAAACTTAACATGACACTGTGGAGATAAACTATAGCTTACTGAGTTATTCGCCACCACAACCTCACCCCCCCCCAATATAACCCCAATATAATGAAACTCTAATTTTTCGCTCATCAGAAATTATGACAAAATGCAAACACAACTTAATGAAGAAAAATTTAACAAGACTTGAGAATTTTTCTGAATGAAATTTTACAAAATCCTTAACATATTTAAATAAGGCAATGCCCAATCCGGGGAGTCGAATTTTTTGAGGTATAGCGCCTTAAATAAGGGCGCTATACCCATTTGGATTATTGTTATGTCAGTTAAGAATAGAATAATAATTGGTAAGCCCACAAAATATGTATAGCGCCTTAATAAACGACGTTATACTTACCCGTCTTTTCATATTCACATATAACGCCCCTTTAAAGGGCGTTATACCTTAACGGAAAAACGACCGTTAAGGTATAACGTCCTTTAAAAGGGCGCTATATGTATTTTGGTCACTAAGTTTTTTTCCACCAATTTTTGTGTCTTGAGTCCAAAAACTCAAAATTTTGGTTCCGATGTCATTATATACAGGTAAAACCAAGCTCATGATGCACCCCGGCCTCCGACAAGATAAGTCAGGCTCGAGACATGGTGCAAGGGACCGAAATCGAGCCAAAAGTCCCACCGAGCCATAATCCGTGGGCATGACGCCTACCCTCGAGAATGTCGAGGTCATTGTTCCGGAATTGGTCCTGGCTTCGAACGACTTCGAAAAACATTGTTGGACAATTAAGCATAGCCAACAGAAGGTCGAAACATTCGTGACCGGCCGGATATCACGGCGGGAATCGACACGTATCGATAAGGAACCAGCAATCAGTTAATTAGAAGATATTTTTACCTTTTATAGAGTTGTACCTAAAGTAGGACTCCCTTGTAACACGCATATCAAAGCAATATATCGTTATTTTCTCTGTCACTAGCACTTTCTCTTTTTCATTGGTGCCGGCCTTGGTGAGCCCGACTCGAGGATGACTATTTCACTAAGGCTGGAACTATCATACTCGTGTGGTTTGAATTTATTTTATCTTTATTTGTTCAATAGTAACTTAATATATCGCTTTGTATTAAATTAATCCGTGTATTATTAAAATCACTTACAAATTCAATTGTTATCCAATTTTAAAGGTAAACAGTCATTTATAGCCCAACTTCTCGAGGCCAATCTGTTCATTCACTCGTTTGTCACTAGAAGCATGTCCTATGTTTTGCTCACTTGTTTGCCACTAGAAATACTTTAACTTCTTTTTCGTTGGACAAATTTAACGTTATAGAACTCTGAGTAATCACTGTCAGAAAAAGTCAGAGGAGCATATTTGAACCTTTTTTATAAATATTTTGACCCGTAACTAAGAACAAATATAACATGATTTGCTAATAGTATGATGGAAGGTAATTTTAAAACGTTTCTAATAATAATAGGGTAAATATAAACATTTTCAAATGAAGAATGGAACAGTGAAGCGCACAATAGAAAGAAGAGTGGATTAGATAGTATATTATGAGGCTGGGGTTTGCCTAGCAATTTCCCCCTACCGACAGTGACAATTATACATCATAACTTTTTTCAATATAGCTAAGTATATATTACCCCACAAGGACAAAGCTCATGAATGGTCAGGAAAGAGGGAGAGAGAGCAAAGACCCTTTGGGCCTGGGGAAGCAGGCATGTGTATCAGTGGGGGACACTCTTCACTACTCGTATATCATAACAAACTCCCCCCTATGAATTATTGTGCTGAATGACATATCAAGTAGATTATTTTAATATAAGTGCTACCTCCCCCCTAACACTTGGAAGTCACAAGACATGATTTCTAGCCCTTCTAAACCTCAATTTAAGTACCAGAATTTTTAGTTGTTCTAGTTTTATACATATTGTAGCTTTTTCTTCTTCTTCTTCTTCTTTTTTCTCTGTTGTTGAAACATGCCTAAACCTGGTCCAAGACCCTATGAATGTGTTAGGAAAGCTTGGCATAGTGATAGACACCAACCAATCAGAGGTTCCCTTATTCAAGAAATTTTCAGGTACTTTTTTTTTCCTTTCCAATCATATTAATACATATTCAAAACCATTTTCTTTATTAAAGAAAAGAGAAGTTGTTTTTATGATTGCTTATGTCTGTTGAGAGTAGGATTGTGAATGAGATACATGGTTCAGCAACTAAGAAGAACAAGGAATGGCAAGAGAAGCTCCCTATAGTTGTCTTGAGAGCTGAGGAAATTTTGTATTCCAAGGCCAATTCTGAGGTTGAGGGTCTAATGCTTTTACCAATTTCCCCTTTTTTCTTAACTATCTATTTTGTGTATTATTCTTACCAATTCTTGTTTGCATAGGCTGAATATATGGATCTTAAAACTCTTTGGGATAGATTGCGTGATGCAATTGACACTATTATTAGAAGGGATGATAGTACTGAATCAGAATCTAGAGACCTCTTGCAACCTTGCATTGAAGGTACCCTTGATCTTCCTTTCCTTTTTTTCATTTTTCCTGTGCCAATAATGATTTTCAGTTTGCAATGCGACAACATCTCCATTCTAACATTTCAAGTTCTGTAATTTGTGACTTACTTTCTTTAGAAGTTGCCTTGGAAGGGGAGCTTTGCCGTAAATGGTAAAGTTGTTGTCAAGTGACCAGAAAGTTACGGGTTCGAGCCGTTGAAACAGCCTCTTGTAGAAATGCAGGGTAAGGCTGCTTACAATACACCCTTGTGGTACGGCTCTTTCCGGACCCCGCATATAGCGAGAGCTTAATGCACCGGGCTGCGTTTCTTTAGAAGTTGGGATTCTGGTTCTTGATACAATTGTTTAGTTATGGTTCTGGTTAGTGGATGATTTGATTGAAACATATTTTTGGTTGCATGATTGATTAGCTGCTTTGCATTTGGGTTGCTCTCCAAAAAGATTATCAAGAAGCCAAAGGAACAGTTCTCCAAGATATTATCTAAGCCCTTTAACTCCAGAGTCTAACTCTGGAAATTCCCATGACAAAAATAGAGGAAATCCTATTCCTAGCAGTCCATTTTTCTCCAAAGATCATAAATTTATATCAGCCACAATAAAAATTCCAAACCCTTCTAGCTCAGAAGCTAACAAAATGTTTCCTTTCTCAACTCTGAAATTTCCTCCATCTGTTGGTATACAAACTTTGCCAATGCAGACTGCTCGTGCCTCGCCTAATTCTTGTTCTATGTATCCTTTGTATTACGGTTCTCAATTTGAACCTTCTGGTCACAAATTTGGCTCTAGACGTGATCCTGATTCAAATGCTATGCTTGTGGATGATAACAAGAGGTTTGCTCCAAGAAATCCTCAGTCATGTAACTTAAACGCTTCAAACGTAGCTTCTCGGGCAGATTGTGAAGATGTAATTGGGTGTGACTTATCGCTGCGTTTGGGTTCTTTTGTGGTTCCGTGCACTAGTGTTGACAACACTTTGCCTGAGAAGAACAAAGATGGTGATATATGCAAGTTGAATGATCTAACTCCACAATTCAACAGAGGTTTGTCTTTCTTCTTTAAGGAAAATGCTGATAAAAATCAGCTCGAATCATCTTCAAGAAAAACGAGCTCCAATGGAAAAAATATGAAAGTAGCGTCAGTTTTGGAAAAGCGAAAGCTCGTTGAGGATCAGCAGATTTATTGGCCGGTGAAGCTCCCTTTTACCAAGTTCAGGTCATAGGTTATTAACTTTTCAGTAGTTACTTTGACAAATTTTGGAATAGGAAAGTGATAATCTGTGTGTTGTAGTCTCCTAGCTGTAGTTTTGCATTTGCTTTGATGAGGTTTGTTTGGAACTTTGTATGCTGCAAACTGCTCCTTTTTGAAGTGTTTAAACTTTAAATTCAATGAGTTCCAAATCCTTGAAGAAAAATCCAATGCTTCTTTCTTTGTCCGCTTGACTTTTACATTCAAGATCCATGACCAAAAAAGGGTAGCCCGACTAAGCTCCCGTTATGCGCAGGGTCCGGGGAAGAGCCGGACCACAAGGGTATATTGTACGCACCTTACTTTGTTTTTCTGCAAGAAGCTGTTTCAACGGCTCGAACCCGTGACCTCCTGGTCACATGACATCAATTTTACTGGTTACACCAAGGCTCCCCTTCTCTGTATACATGGCCATAATGGTCCAAAAATTAGACCACACTATTAACTGTGGCAGTAATGATGTGGTGGGAGTCAGGATGAAGTAATTGATAAAGAAGGTCTTGTTGCTTTTGAAGTGAAATGAAGGGTCTTTTTCAGAAAAGTCCCACTTTTGAAGTGTTGATATCAATGAATTCCAAATCCATGTAGAAA
Organism: Nicotiana tomentosiformis; assembly: GCF_000390325.3. NCBI lineage: Eukaryota > Viridiplantae > Streptophyta > Magnoliopsida > Solanales > Solanaceae > Nicotiana > Nicotiana tomentosiformis. The sequence continues at coordinate 105,121,252 of NC_090819.1, read as the reverse complement.
GAAGATCAAGTGCTATTTTCTTTGTGAACAAGGCTGTTTCTCTGCTCTTAATCTTCATTTGGTATATCTGTACTTTAAAAGAGAGGTGGGGGCTGGGAAGGAGGCATCTGCTTGTGATTCTTGCATAAACCCCACTTGGATTGTACATTCAAGATCCATGAACAAAGCCAAATGGTCCCAAAATAAAAAGATAAGACCACACTATACATACACTGTAGAAGTAATGAAGTAGGGTGTAAGGGATGAAATTATGGACAGGGACCTTGTTGCTTTCCAACTGAAGTGAAGGATCATTTCACAAGATCTGGTTACTGAAATGGGGATAACTGGACCCCCTTCTACTAGTATTTTCTTTCGGTACATCTGGTATTTATATGAAACTAAGTAATGCAAAACATAGTGTGAGCGTTATCAAGTTAAGTGACATGTATTTTTACTTCAATTATTTACTAGTAAGGTTAAATTGCTTAATTACGTGTAACACAGTGTGAGTATCACACCTTTGTCTTTTTCTTTGTGTGTGTGTGTGTGTGTTTTTTTTCCTTTTCTAAAAAACCAAGTGCTGGAAATGATGTTAGTGAAAGGACTGCAGTTTTGCACATGACCTATTTTCTTTTTACTTCTATTGTATGAGTTGAGTGAGTGATTTTCACACTTTATATACCATCATAGTTCTTGATTCGAAAGCCACTATGTCACAGGCAGATTTTTTGAAATCTTTTTTATGGACTTCATAAGAAAGAGGGGCCCTTTAGTGGTGACATGAGTCATGGAGTACATTGATATAAAAGTTTTGTACCTAAAGTTAAACATTTATTCAAATGCATTTACCATCGCAATTTTTAATTTCATTTCTTGAAAGAAATTTTCTGTATAAATGAGCTTTCTATTCTGCCTAAACTTAGAGATAGATAATATGGTTATTGGGCTTGCCATGTTCATGCTACTAATCTTTTCAATACCACTATTTTGTATATAGATCCATGATCTATAACATTTTATAGAGATGAGTTTAAGTTTTATATGCTGATAACATAAAAGATTTTTACACTATTAGTGTAATTAATTAGTTATAACAAGTTATTACATATAGGGGTCGTTTGGTTGCGAAAAAAATTATCGCAAGATTAATTATCTCGGAATTAGTTATTCCATCATCTTATAGGTATAAAAATAACACGACAGTTCCGGGATTAGTTATACCACGATTTTATCTCAACCAAACGTAAGATAAATTCATCTCAAATTTAATCCTAAAATTAATTATCCATTATCTCTTACCATTTCTTGAAACATTAATATGGATGTTATTAATGTTTGTCCTTCTAAGTGGCAACATTAAACAAACTCTTGCCTCGAAACCACCCCCAAATAGGGCCAGTAATTCATGAAAAAACTGAATAACCATTATCTACTGGTTTCAGCAGGCCAGCAGAGAAGATTGTCTGCTCCAGTACCTAACAAAGCAGTCAGAGAAAGAAATGTCAAAAACAATGTCTTGAATTCCGGGGTCCTACCTGTCTAGTTATCTTTCTTGTATTTTCTTAGAAGGATAAGTACATTAATGGAAAAAGAAAAATACAAACATTACTGAAAATATTCTCCTCGCTTATGGTGAAAGTTGTTTTTTAACAACCATTGCAACTTTTACTTCATATTACCTGTTGTAGTTAATCTTAATACTAAAAAGACTTCGTATCAAAGTGGAGGCAGCGCTTCCATCTTAAATGGGCCTAAGCAGCGCAATGGTTAAATAAAAAAACAGAGAAAAGGTTGGGCAAAATTTGGATTCAAATTTTATGGGATCATCAACAACCTTTAAGGTTCTCAACGCTGAACCCATCTTATTTTTAAAATTATGGATTCATATCTATTATTTTATTATAATTTAATGAATTTTAAACATATATTTGTGCTTCATGTTAAAAGTATGGGGTTCGGATGAACTAGTTACTGCAACTTTGCATCTGCCCCTAAATCTTTCTGTGGTTGCATTTGTCTTTTATAACATGTTTGGCCAAGTTTTCCAAGTCCAAAAGCACTTTTTTTTTCAAAGTTGAAATGTGTTGGCCAAGCTTTTAACAATGCTTTTGACTAGAAGCAAATGCAGTTTTGAAGAAGCAAAAAAAAGTAATTTCTCCCTAGAAGCACTTTTTTGAAAAATACATTTGAGAAAAATATACTTAGAAATACTTTTTAAAAGCTTGGTCAAACACAAATTGCTGCTCAGAAGTAATTTTCAAATTAAGTAGTCAAACACAAATTGTTTCTTACCAAAAGTACTTTTGAGAAAAAACATTTCTCAAAATAAGTTGATTTTAGAAGTTTGACCAAACAGGTTATTAATGTCCTAAAATGGTTGTTATGTTCTATCATTCGAATGATATAATGGACTAATCAACCTCAAGTAATATATACGTTTTCAATAAGGAAAGTTTACAACGACACTTTCTGTTTACATGAATTTTATGAACAATAAATCACCTATCAATCTGATAATTTTCTTCTCTGAAGTTTTAATTGAGAATACACCAACTGAAGAAATGCTGTCTTCTATTAAATCCACTAGTTCTGGACATACCCGTTGCGCGTACAACTCATATTAATGAGTACAGAGTTTATAAATTACAAGAATATTATTTAGACATATAATTGTGTTATGAAATAAAAATTGTTAAACTAAAGAAATAAACTGCCTCACTAAATTTTTTATCAGATATATGGGTTATGTATTTTGTTTAGAAGATCGAACAGAGCAGCACGATGTGTATGTTGACTTGTATCCACATTGCTCACAGTATTTTCGCCCTTTCATGACCTTCACTTCTTTGTAGTGTAGAAAGACAAGCTTGAATCGCAAGCATATAGTTCTAATAAAATAAACAATATCTTTAACATGAAAAAAATCACAATTATATATATATACAGGACATGGTGTGGCTTCAGATTTCCGAGGATATGGACCTTGACAGGAAGGTATGGAGATCGAGCATTAGGGTTGTAGGTTAGGAGGTAGTTGAACATTTTTCTACTTCGTTCCGACTGATAGGGTTTGTCTTAGATTGCTAGTGGTTAATGTTGTGTTCACGCTATTCTCCCATTTTTCTTTAATGGTTATTGTTATTGCCTTTCAACTATTTTCTGGTCCTTATAATGTTGTTATTATTTCTATGGTTTCTGTTGATGATACTCATATATTATCTTTTTCGTCTTTTTTGTTTTCTTGAGCCGAGTGTCTATCAGAAACAGTCTCTCTATTCCATCGGGTAGGGATAAGGTCTGCATACACAATTACACATTATCCTCCCCATATTCCTTACTTACGGAATTTTATAACATTGTTGTTGTTGTTGAGTCGCAATAAACTAAGAAGTGAGGGATACAATGCTTTTTGTAATTTCATCGTGATTATGATTGATTATTATTTTTCCATTCATGAGGGGTAAAACTTTAGTGCTTAAGGATTTCATTACTGGTACAAAAGTCTATTGACTACTGGAAAAGAAAAAACAAAAGAGGCACTATTTCATAGAAATAAATAACAAGTAGAGAGTATTTCTTAATCAAGATTTTTTATCTTGATGGAAGCATGTAGAATCCTATTTTCCCCTTAAATTCTCTTTAAGTTGGCTACAAAAGATCCATCTTTCTTGCGATAGAAATTGAAGTACCGAAGTTGCCAATCTTACATGAAACTAAACTGTAAAGAAATAACATGTATATACACCTACCTAAGTAAAAAGAAATGCAAGAAATATCAGTACTCTCTTCACATAAAGTAGAAATAATCGACTAAATGTACAGTACAATTTTAGACTCTTAGGCCTTTTCATGCATTTTGTTAGAAATTGTAATATCATGTGTCACACCTCCTTTTTTTCGAGGATATATGGGAGTTTTTTCAATTAAAGTGACATTAATCGAAATGAGATTATTTGTTTAATCAGAGTCGCCACTTGGGATAATTTATGGTGTCCCAAGTCACCGGTTTATTTTAAATCCCAAATCGAGGAAATTTGACTCTGTTTAAAGTCTGCGAAACCAGAAGACCGGGTAAGAAATTCTGTTAACCTAGGAGAAGGTGTTAGGCACTCCCGGATTCCGTGATTTTAGTACGGTCGCTTTAATCATACATGGCTTAATTAAATTATTTAATTACGTGTTTTAGAACCTATGTGCATTTTACCTTTTACCACTTTTAGATATGGCGCTTATGGATTTATCTTTGAAACGGATCAAATGTGTGAATCCGTTTTATTCGGTGCGCTAAAATCATGTCACGCGTACGTGTACATAATTCGTCCCGCTTTATTAATATTAAGATTGTTGGCCAAAGTCGCGCGAACACATACTTTGATTTATTTTTGGAAAATCATAATCATGTCAGGCGAACGTGTACACAATTACGACAATCGATTAAATGCGCGCCTAAAGCATTGCTACGATTATTTATTAGTTGTATAAATTCAGTGATTGTGTGTGAAAAGGCCCGTGAGTATGGAGTACTTTTACTAAAAGATGTTTCATACTCATTCCCTTTTAAACTTCTTATTTCATGCATTTGACCAAACCCAATCCTAAAACATGAGAACTATTAATTACTAATGGGCTTTGGTCATTCCCCACTCCCATAGTTCAACAATCATCCAAACAAATACTATCGAGCCAAATCAAAATAGGCATCTAGAACATATAAACTAAAGAATAATAATAATAATAATAATAATAATAATAAAAGAGACAAATGGTGGATCCAAATATGATAAGAGCCGTGACTTCCCGCTAATCATCCAATAAATAAGACCACAATCCCATAAATCAATGACACATTTGCACCTACTCAACTAACAAAGCAGCCTTGCATGCTCAAAAATCTAATGTCTCACGCCAATATTCCTATGGGAACGAAAATTGTATCATATCAAAGAAGTATTCAGAAAACCTTTTCCATGAAGAAACAATTCCAAACATGATGATTAGGAGGAAACAACCAAACAACAAAACTAAAAAACAAACTCTCAGGGGTTCCAACATGAAGATCAGAAACGAGATGCCATGCTTTCAACTCAACCTACTACACAACAACAAATTTGCATCGAGGAATAACAAATTAACCATAAATGTAGATATGGTGAGTTCAAACTCCACGCATAACTCCTAAGCTACTTAAACATTCCCAACGGTCTTCACATCACAGAAAAACTAGTTTGTTGGTTTTAATCATGAATGATGATATGTTATAAGCAACTAAGAACTTAGCATGCATAAGAAGGCGGCTGAAATTGCACACAATTGCTAGCTAGGCCTTTCCTTTTCAGTCGACGCAAGAAACATAGACTGAGCAGACTTAAACTAATAATGATCCGACTAGTATACTGGAAAGACTCTACAAGCTTACTTCATGCACAATAGACAAAGATCAATATTTTCAAAAGAAACTCCAAACTTTCTCATTTGAACCCAAAAAAAAGGCAAATAAGGAAAAATAAGACAATTTGCTAGAAAATGCCACAAGCACCCATGCTTCAGCTTGATGAATTTTGAGAGCATTCTAACATATCAATATTCTAATTTTCATATCTCAAAATAGTTTCAGTAGTTTAATGATATCAATAAGACCACCTAATCTATCAAACTTAGTTGAAAGTAAACGAGCAGATGCTCAATTTCATGAAAACGAACAAAACTCCAGAAATTGCAAGCAAAGAATCAGTCACTTAAGCTTAACTATCAAGTATGAAATCGACCAAACTCTAATCCTTTTGACTTAAATCCAAACAGATCTAAGTGACAATTATTCATTGGAATATTAAAGATCAAGCAAATTAACCACGACCCTTATCATATTCAAATCAACCAATTTTTGTCCAAAAACGATCCTCTCCTCTATGACTGAAAATCCCCCTTTTATAACCCCTAAAATCTCGAACCTTCTTCTACCCTCTTCCCAAATCCGAAAATCTTCAACTCTTTTGTGTGGACGATTTTTTCGAATAAATGGAAGGCATGGATTGATTGTGGCTCCCATTAATCTAAAAATCGCCCCTAAAGAGAATCTATATGCGTGAAATTCGGAAGGAATAATCTGGTTATCAGAGGTCGTTAGGCTACGTGGCAAAAGGAGAGAGGAGGGAGCACGTGATGGTTAGAGGGGAATTTTCCGGTGGGTTTGGGGTGGAGTGTGGTGGCAGAGGCGTGGAAAGGGTGGGTGGTGCGGCTGGTTTTGGGGGGGGGGGGAATTAGGATTGTTAGGAATTAGGTTAAGACTTGGTTTATATTTGGGGTAAGGTACTTAACAAGGGCCGTTGGATCTGAGTGGGATGAGTGGCTAAGATTGAAGGAAAAATTAGGGCGGGTTAATGGGTTTGGTCGGCGAGTCAGGCATGTTTAAAGAGTTGGGCCGGGCGATTTGTGGGGTATTTGGGCCATTGAGAGCTTTCGGCCTAGTCCAGTTTTAAGGCTAAAAAGGGCCTCTTTTCTTTTCTTTGCTTTCTTTCTTTTTTAAAAAAATCTTCAAAATTAATTAAAAATCCTAATTAAGTCCTAACTTAGTCTAATTTGTAGAATTAAACTTAATTATCTATGTCTACCGCTTAAATAATTAATTAACTTAAAACTAAAGAAATGAAATTACAAATTTTAAAACTAAAAGCTAAAATGTAAAAATGAACAATATTTTTTGATTTTTTGTTTAATAATGCAATTAACTTATATAATTAAATCCTAAATAAAATTAAGACCTAAAATGCTATGCATAAAATATTTTAGACATTTTTGGTATTTTTCTCATGATTTTAAAATGTTAAATATGCAACTAAATGCAAGCAACAATTAACAATAAATTCCTAAAAATTCTATAAAAATTAAAATAATTAGAAAAACCTATTTTAAAGTTGTAGGAGTATTTTTCGTCGGGCAAAAATCACGTGCTCACAGCTACACCTCTTTGCTCGGAAACACGAAGAGTTTTCGGGCAAAGATAAAGTGAGCAAATATGAGCAATTTTTGCCTGTTTGGATACTTCATGGGAAGCGTTTTGAAAGAGTTTGACCGAACCTTGCTTCGTAGATTGCCTACATATCCTTGACTATAAAGGAATCAGGTCAGTGTAGTTCTGGAGAATGATGAAAGGACAAGTTGGAGAGCCGAGTGAGGTACCGTTCGAGGCTCCAGTCCGTGGTCCTGTTATTACATCAAAATCAAAATGAAAATAAAACTATGCAAATCTATCAGCTATGAATTACAAGATCCCTATCCGTAGGTCTTCAAAACTTGATTTTGAATCTTCTAAAATTCTGTTGTGCATCTCGAACTGTCGACCCGCATTCTTGGGCGAGCTTCTGCTACTTCTAACTTGAGCTTGCAATAAATTCCATCATTCTCCAGGTGGGCGCCTGCCAATGACTTAAACTTGAAATAAATTCCCCCGTTCTCCAGGTGGGCGCCTGATACTGCCTTAAAACTTGAAATAACTTCCCTCCTTCTCCAGGTGGGCGCTTGATAATGACTTGTACTCAAAATAATTTCCCCATTCTCCAGGCGAGCGCCTGCCAATAACTTAAAACTTAAAATGAATTCTCTCTTCTCCAGGTGGGCGCCTGCTCACTTAAAACTTGAAATGAATTCCCTAGTTTTTCAGGTGGGTGCCTGATGCTGACTTAAAACTTGAAATGAATTCCCTCATTCTCCAGGTGGCGCCTGCTGACTTAAAACATGAAATAAATTCTCTCGTTCTCCAGGTGGTTGCCTACTCACTTAAAACTTGAAATAAATTCCCTCATTCTCCAGGTGGGCGCCTGCTGACTTAAAACTTGAAATGAATTCCCTAGTTTTCCAGGTGGGTGCCTGATGTTAAATTAAAACTTGAAATGAATTTCCTCATTTTCCAGGTGGGTGCCTAATGCTTAAAACTTGAAATAAATTCCCTCATTCTCCAGGTGGGCGCCTGCTATCACAACAACACAGACAAAACAGAGAAACTTTTCTGCCCCAGTTTGTACCAGGAACATTCATTGATTGTTAGTTGAATCCTATTATCCAGGAGGGTCCTGAAAATTTAAAACTAGATCCCATTATCGATGAGGGTCCTAAAAATCTAAAATTAAATCCCATTATCCAGGAGGGTCCTGAACAGTTGAAATTAACTCCCATTATACAGGAGGGTCCTTAAAACTTAAAACTGAACTTATCTAGAACATGCTTTCCTCATGGGGGATTCCTGGCAAAGCAAACAAGATTTCTTGCCCCTGCTTAAAACAAAGAAAATTTTGTCAATTTGAAAATGTGGCGGTTAGTTTGTGGCATCCTTGCTGAAAGTGTCTGCTTCTGCTAATACCCCGCTTCATTTTGATTAGCTGCTTCGGGCTACAAAGAATTGTTTGACCTTTTGATCGGACCTTGACCACAAAACCTCTGAATGAATTGAATCCCTTACACTCAACTCGTCGTATGGCACTTTCATTCTGACAACTGTTGAACCTTTGCATTTCCTAAAAATTCATGAATCACTTGACCACCTGAACTTCAGTTACCACCGCATTGCTCATTCTAAATCATGTCACTTGTGATGTGCCTGGCCGAATTTTGCTTGGTGCAAATAAAAAGCTAGTAATGAGATTTGAAGTCCTTTCTTACTTGCTTAACAAAGACTAATTTGACAGAGACTTAGAAAAATAGATCCAAAAGAAACGAAGTGAAGTGACTTCGAGAATTAGGAATAAAAAGGAAAAAACAGAGATGACTATTTGAAGAAAAATGGAAAATAGACTTATCTGAATAAAGCAACTGGCTCCAATGATCATGACATGCATTTCGGATTGATCAGCCCAATCCATCCAACTAATCATATTTCAATTCATGCCATGTCTTCATACTTCAAAATCGGGGTTTCCATAATTCAATTTCTCTGTAAAGTCATGAACCTCATTCGGCTTGTAATGCCCCGAGGGGTTTTCACTAGCAAGCCTTTCTCATTTGCTCCTCTCTCAACTCACTGTTGCCTTACAATGCTCGTGAGGGTTTTCACCAATAAGACTCTCTCATTTGAATTTTCTCTTGACTCACCATCGCCCTATGGTGCCCGTGAGGGTTTTCACTAATTAGACTCTCTCATTTATTCACTTTTCCTTGTGCCCATGAATAAAGGTGCTACCCATGATGTAAATCATACCTCCATCTCACTTGACTTGGCATCCGCAAAGTTGATCAGAAGGTCTTTCTTTGGACTGTAGTGTAGGTTTCGGACATGGTTAGAAAGAAAGGGTGGCATGCAGGCTCAAAATAATTTAAGATAAAGGGGTTCAAAATTACAACTTTTGGAATTAGATCTTTTTACAAAACTAAAACTTCTGCTGGGAAATTTTGGATTTTTATTTTGATGGGACCGAACCGTGTAAGGCTGCCTACATATCCTTAAAAAGAATCAGGTCGAACGTAGTTCAAACTAGTAAAAGTTGTTTTGTTTTTGTTACTTTGCAAAAGAGGGGTATGAAAGAAAATAAATAAGGCTAAAAAAGGGGTAACAAATGCTAAAAGTGTTTGGGATAGCAGAATAAAATGCCTTCGTCATTCCAACTTTGAACACGCTAAGTACAAAATGTGATTGAAGGTAAGCAAAGAAATCATACATAGTACCTCTTGACTGCATCAGAATTGATAGCCATATCTACTCATTCGCCTTCTATGTCTGTTAAATACAGGGCACCATTGGGCAACACCTTTGTCACAATGAACGGCCCCTGCCAGTTTGGGGCAAACTTGCCTTTAGCTTCAGCCTGATGTGGAAGGATGCATTTCAATACTAGCTGGCCCACTTCAAATTTTCGGGGACGCACCTTCTTGTTGTATGCTCTTGCCATTCTTTTCTGATACAATTGACCATGACATACTGTTGCCAATTATTTTTCATCAATCAAACTCAACTGCTCTAGCCGGCTTTTGACCCACTCATCATCATCAATTTCAGCTTCTGCAACGATCCGAAGGGATGGAATCTCCACTTCCGCAGGTATGACTGCCTCAGTTCCATACACTAGCAAATAAGGAGTTGCACCTACTGAAGTGCGAATAGTAGTGTGATAACCCAGTAAAGCAAAGGGCAACTTTTCATGCCATTGCCTAGAACCTTGCACCATCTTGCGAAGTATCTTCTTTATGTTCTTGTTAGCAGCCTCAACGGCTCCGTTTGCCTTAAGACGATACGGAGTGGAGTTTCGATGCATAATCTTGAACTGTTGGCATACCTCTTTCATCAAATGACTCTTGAGGTTAGCCGCATTGTCTGTGATGATTACCTTGGGAATTCCGAATCGGCAAATGATATTTGAATAAACAAAATCTACCACTTCCTTCTTGGTCACGGACTTGAAAGTTACAGCTTCGACCCACTTGGTAAAGTAATCAATGGCCACCAGAATAAACCTATGCCCGTTCGATGCTGCAGGCTCAATTGGTCCAATGACATCCATGCCCCAAGCAACAAAGGGCCAAGGTGCAGACATCGTGTGTAACTCAGATGGCGAGGAATGAATCAAATCACCGTGCACCTGGAATTGATGACACTTACGAACAAAGCTGATGCAATCACGTTCCATGGTGAGCCAATAATAACATGCTCGAAGAATATTCTTTGCCAAGACATAACCACTCATATGTGGCTCGCAAACTCCAGCATGTACTTCAGCCATGATAGTCGAAGCTTGTTTAGCATCTATGCACCTTAGTAGTCCCAGATCTGGAGTCCTCTTGTACAAGATTCCTCTGCTAAAGAAAAATCCACTAGCCAGACGTCGAATGGTTCTCTTTTGATCACCTGTGGCATGTGCCGGATATATCCCCGACTCGATGTATTCTTTGACATCATGGAACCAAGGTTCACCATCAATTTCCTCTTTAACCACATTACAATAAGGGCGTTGATCATGGACTTGGATATGCAGAGGGTCGACATAAGTCTTATCTGGATGGTGTAACATTGACGCTAGAGTAGCTAAGGCGTCGACAATCTCATTATGAATCCTGGGGATATGCCTGAATTCTACCGATCTGAATCATTGACAAAGATCATGCAGACACTATCGATACGGTATGAGCTTCAAATCCCGAGTCTCCCATTCTCCCTGAATCTGGTGAACCAACAAATCTGAATCTCCCAAAACCAATATTTCCTGAACTCCCATGTCTATAGCTAATCTCAAACCCAGAATGCATGCCTCGTATTCAGCCATGTTGTTAGTGCAATAAAATCGAAGCTGAGCTGTTACGGGGTAGTGATGCCTTGTTTCAGAAATGAGTACAGCCCCTATTCTGACACCTTTCATATTAGCAGCTCCATCAAAGAAGATTTTCCAACCTGGTTTTTCATCATGATCAGCCTCGTCAATATACATCACTTCTTCATCAGGAAAATAAGTCTTCAGTGGCTCATATTCTTCATCCACCGGATTCTCGGCCAAGTGATCGGCCAAGACTTGGGCTTTCATCGCGGTCCGAGTCACGTAGATGATGTCAAACTCTATGAGTAAAATCTGCCACTTTGCCAATCTTCCTGTGGGCAAAGGCTTCTGAAAGTTATACTTTAGAGGATCCATGCGAGAAATGAGGTAAGTAGTGTAGGATGACAGATAATGCTTCAACTTTTGTGCCACCCAAGTCAGGGCGCAACATGTCCTTTCAAGAAGAGTATACTTAACCTCATAAGGAGTGAACTTCTTGCTGAGATAATAAATGGCTTGCACTTTCTTGCCCGTCATGTCATGTTGACCCAACACACAGCCGAAAGAATTATCCAATACCGTCAAATAGAGAATTAAAGGTCTCCCAGGTTCTGGCGGGACCAACACAGGTGGGTTTTACAGGTAACTCTTAATATTATCAAATGCTTCCTGACACTCATTAGTCCACTTAACCGCAGCATTCTTCTTCAGCAACTTAAAGATGGGCTCACAAGTTGTCATGAGTTGAGCAATAAACCTGCTGATGTAGTTTAACCTTCCGAGAAGGCTCATCACCTCGGTTTTGTTCTTTGGCGGTAGTAATTCTTAGATGGATTTGATCTTTGATGGGTCCAACTTAATACCGCGTCGACTGACTATGAATCCCAACAGTTTCCCGGACGGGACACCAAATGCATATTTTGCCGGATTGAGCTTGAGGTTGTACCTGCGAAGCCTTTGGAAAAACTTTCTCAAGTCCCCAACATGGTCGGACTGCTTCTTTGACTTTATGATCACATCATCTACATAAACCTCAATTTTCTTGTGTATCATGTCATGAAATATGGTAGTCATTGCCCTCACGTAAGTTGCCCCAGCATTCTTCAAACCAATTAGCATTACCCGGTAGCAGTATGTCCCCCATGGTGTGATGAATACTGTCTTTTCTGCATCTTCCTTATCCATCAGGATCTGGTGATATCCCGCGTAGCAATCCATAAAAGACCCAATATTATGCTTGGCACAATTGTCGATCAGAATATGGATGTTCGGTAATGGAAAGTTATCTTTTGGACTTGCCTTATTGAGATCACGATAATCAACACAGACCCTGGTCTTACCATCATTCTGTGGTACTGGCACGACATTAGCTAACCAAGTGGGATATCGAGTGACCCGAATGACCTTTGCGTCTAGCTGCTTTGTGATTTCTTCTTTGATCTTCACACTTATGTCAGTCTTGAACTTCCTTAACTTTTGCTTGACTGGAGGGAATGCCGGATCAGTTGGGAATTTATGAACTACCAAATCAGTGCTCAAACCCGGCATGTCATCATACGATCGTGCAAAAACATCTCTATATTCAAACAGTGCTTTGATTATTTCTTCCTTGATTTGTGGTTCCAGATGCACACTTATCTTAGTTTCCCCGATATTATCTTGATCTCCTAAATTGATTGCTTCAGTTTCATTCAGATTAGGCCTGGGTTTTTCTTCAAAGTGATTTAGTTCTCTATTGATTTCCTGAAATGCTGCTTCTTCATCATATTCTGTTTCATCATCACAGTCTACTTCTTGGATTGTTATTTCGGAATTAGATTGGCTTTTAAGATTTGGCTGAAAATTCCTCATGCATGTCATGTCATTGAAACCAGCATAAAAATAACTGTACAGAAAAAAGAAACAAAACAAAAATGAAACGCTATCAGGAATAATGGAAAACGGGAAATTGTATTTCATTGAAAATAAAAGGATAGAAGGGTTTGTACATTAAAACAAGCAAAAAATAAAAAATCTAGATTACAACCTTGGAATAACCCAGATAACGGAAAGGAAAATAAAGAAAACTACCAAAACTCCTTCCGGGTGGGGAGAGGAGTAGCTTTCCAATTGCTAAGCTTCAAATTTGGCCCAACAAGTTGCACATCGGCATTACTGGAACCTTCCCCGATTTCCACCATATTAACCTCATCAAATAGACTCTGGAACCTCTTGATCAGCACTTCATCAAAGTCGACCACAGGTTTTGGGACCGCTGATATTGGGCGTTTTGCGACCCCTGGCTTGACAAAAGACTTGGAGATATGTGGTATAGGCTTAGGAAGTGACCATGCCTTTCTTTTCAAATTTTTAGCCTTTTTCATGTCCTTCCCTGTGAGTGTGAATCCTAAACCAAATGTACCGAAACTTTCACGTGGACACACCGGATGTGCAATACCCTGCAGAGACGAACCCAGGCCTTTGCCCGGCATAAAACCATTCTTCAACATTTCATTTGCTACCATGACAGACACAGATGGTAGCTTCGGACCTGGAATGCATTCTCCTTCAGGAATCTTCTCGACAGACACTGTTTTGAACGTTTGGTAAACCCAAGGCCCTTTGTCATCTTCAACTTCAATAAATGGAACAGTTGTGTCATTGTAAGCAGATAAGTTCTCATCACCGTGCACAACTATTTCCTGCCTTTCCCATTCGAACTTTACCATTTGATGCAGCGAAGACGGGATTGCCTTGGCAGCATGTATCCAGGGCCTGCCCAACAACAAGTTATAGGAGACAGCTACATCTAGCACTTGAAACTCCATAGTGAACTCAATTGGCCCTATTGACAATTCGAGCATTATATCACCGACAGAATCTTTCCCTCCCCCATCAAAGCGTCGAACACATACATTGTTCATGTGGATCCTTTCAGTGCCGATCTTCAACTTTTGCAAAGTGGACAGAGGGCAAATATTTGCACTAGAACCTTTATCAACCAGTACCCTCGAGACAGCAGAATCCTTGCACTTCACTGTGATATAAAGAGCTCGGTTGTGTTCTATACCCTCCATAGGAAGTTCATCATCTGAGAAAGTGATCTTATTCGCCTCGAAAATCTTATTAGTATTCTTTTCCAAGTGGTTTACCGCGATCTTATCAGGAACATAGGCCTCATTCAAAATCTTCATCAAGGCTTTGCGGTGTTCATCTGAATGTATCAACAAAGACAAAAGAGAGATCTGAGCTGGCGTTTTCCTTAACTGCTCCACAATGGAATAGTCTTGCATTTTCATCTTTTTCAGGAACTCTTCAGCCTCTTCTTCGGTGACCGTCTTCTTTACTGGGATGTGGCCATCCTTTAATGGCTTGGCTTTCCTCAGTTCCTCTGGGGTAAAACATCTCCCAGAACGAGTCAGTCCTCCGGTTTCATTGACTTCTTCCTCTACTTTTTTCCCTTTATATGTTACTATCACCTGTTTGTAATTCCACGGGATGGCTTTTGTGTCAACCATTGGTAATTGGGTCACTAGCTTAATAATAACGGGGGTAATACGAGCCCCTTCCACGATTATGATAGGCTTGCCCGGGACCCCTGGCATGACCACTTTTTTCTTTTCCTGGTTCGCTTCAACATCAATCGGAGGCCCTTTCATAACTAATACAGATGGCTTCACGTTGAGCGCGCTTAGCTTCTTCAACACTCTTTCAACTGTCAAGGGCATTACTTCTGCAGAATCTGGAGCTTTAACTGGGTTACTTTCGCTAGCCCAAATCATCATGACAGACTTGGAAGAATTCTTAGGCTCCCCATCCTTATGAACTATCTCGATCATAAGTGTCTCTGCATGGGCTGGCAAAGGATTTTGGTTGATGTTTGGCGCCTCCGGGCTCTGGACCACAATTTGATTTGTATCAGTAAGCTCTTGGATCGCCCTCTTCAAATGCCAACACTTCTCCGTGTCGTGCCCTGGGGCATCAGAACAATATGCGCATCTGAGGGAATAATCAAGGTTCCTTGGAGGTGGATTTGGTATCTTTGGCTCAATCGGCCTCAAAACGTCCAACTGCCTCAACCTTTGAAACAAACTGGTATACGACTCTCCAAGAGGGGTGAAGGTTTCTTTCCGCTGCTGCCTCTCTTTTCTATAATCTGGCCTTGGTCGAAAGCTTGGACCAGTAGGGTTTCGGTATGGTTGTGGGGGTGGATAAGGATTTTGTGGAGTTGGAGCATGCCATTGCGGGTAAGGAGGGGGTTGAGCATATGACTGTGCGTGGTGAACATGGTATTGGGGTAGTCTGACTGAATATTGAGGGTCTTGTGGTGGGAAATGATGTTGAGATGGATTATATGGAGCTTGGGTGTAGGCTTGAGGTTGGGTGTACTGGTGAGGCGAACCCCTTGGGCCACGCCATGATCCAGAGACAAACATAGCGATATTATCTTTCTTCTTTTTGCCTAACAAGCTTCCGGTGCCACTTTGAATTGCATGTGTGGTTGCTTTTATGGCGGAGTAGCTCATGATCTTGCTCGACTTGAGTCCCTCTTCCACCATTCCTCCCATCTTTACCACATCATTGAAGGACTTACCTATGGCTGAGATCAAATGGCCAAAGTAAGTAGGCTCTAGGGCTTGAAGAAAGTACTCAACCATCTCATCTTCTTCCATTGGAGGATTGACCCGTCCAGCTTGTTCTCTCCATCTGAAACCATATTCCCTAAAGCTCTCACTGGGCTTCTTCTCTACCTTGGTCAAAGATAGGCGATCTGGGACAATGTCTATATTGTACTGAAAGTGCCGAGCAAAGGCTTGAGCCAAGTCGTCCCATGTGTACCACCGGCTAGCGTCTTGGCGGGTGTACCATTCCAAAGCCGCCCCACTCAGACTCTAACTGAAATACGCCATTAACAATTCGTCTTTCCCATCGGCACCTCTTATCTTGCTGCAAAAGCCTCTCAAATGGGCCACGGGATCTCCATGTCCATCGTACAGGTCAAACTTGGGCAACTTGAACCCAACGGGCAGTTGGACATCAGGGAATAAGCATAAATCCTTGTAAGCCACACTTACTTGGCTTCCTATCTGTTGCATGTTCTTTAAAGATTGCTCTAAACTCTTCACTTTCCTGAATATCTCATCTTGCTCCACGATCCGGGATGGTTTCTCAGTTTCAGCAGAAGGTTCAAAATGTGGGGTGTAGGAATAGGGATCTGTGATTTTGAAAGTTGGTTCTAGAGCATAATATTGGGTATCTGGAGCTTGAAATGCAGGTTCACTAGAAGATCGATGGAGGGTAGCTCGCGGAGGGGCTACGAAAACAGGAGCAGATGTCGGAGCAGGGTATGCAGTTGTTTTGGCTGGTAGAGCATGGAAAGTTTGGGACGAGGTGCCGGGGTAGTGGTGGAAAGGGGTAAAACCCGGTGCATGCTGAGGGGAAAGATCAACGGTAGTGGGATTCTGGGCTTGTGCCAGTGGTGGGATGAAAGCGGGATTTTCTTTGTAGTTAGCGGGGAATGAAGGTGGAGGATGCCCCCTGATCCAGGCTTGATACATTTCTGTCATTTGATGCTTCAACCTGTGGACCCCCTCTTTCAATTCAGACTCCGATTCTATAATCTCCCTCGGCGGGTCAACAACACCCGTGTCCGACTCTTTGCTAGTCATGACTGCCTTGCGTTTTGATCTGGTGTTATAGGGGTGACTTGCCAGGATGCCAACAAACTAACCACCTGAACATAACCTAACTAGTTATTCACACACGATAACTTGGTCAGTTTTGAAGCATTTAACAGATAGGGAATCGCATATTGGGGATGCAATGCACCTGAGCAGTTAAACGTTTTTAAATGCTTTGCGACGGCTTATGTGTTTCATCTCGGCATTTTTCCCAAATTTCAAATCCTGATTTCCCCCCTCTTTTTGCTGTGTTTCGCTCTGTTAATTCTCATCCTCTTTTCTTCCTTTTGTTTGGACCCTTTTTTCTTTCTTTCCTCCCTTTTTCTCTTCCTCTCTCTTTTTCTCTTTTTTTCTTGTCTTTTCTTTTATTTTAAGACTATGATCGAATCCTATGGGGATAGCCTATGTATCATGACGCCGCATGAATCAGATCATTACGTAGTTCAAGGATATAAATACGAAATGAAAGAAAATCTTTTGGGTTTTCAATACTTCATCATCATTTTTTTTTGTTTTCTACTACAAGGACTTAAAAATACTGACGACTACAAAAGAAAACATATAGACTCGAAATAACAGCTTTGAACAAAACTCTAGAAAGTAATAAAGTACAGACTCAAAAAACTGGAAAGTCAAAAGTACATGAGAGCCTCAACTGGTACTCTGGGAGCCTACGAGATATCAGCCGGTCTCCGCACGGGCCTACGGGCAATATCTTCTTGAAGGTGGTCTAGGTCAACCATCACCTGGCGAACGAATGTCATCACAGAAGCAAAAAACATAGACCTGATCATGTCTTCACATTCATGGCATTTCATTACAACATAATCAGCTATCTCTTTAATCCTCATTCTGATGACGCCCTTTTCTTGAAGCAAACATCCAATCTGCTGGGCTCGAGCCTCCAACACTTGTGTATCTGTGTTGTTTTGGTTTTGTAACTGCTGCATGCTTTCTCGTAGTTGATAAATCAATGTGTAGCAATTCTCTCTTTCTGCCTTGAAATCCTTTGTTTGCTTAACCATTTCATTCTCAAGGGCAACCAACTTTTTGTGTAAAATTGCTACTTCTTTGTCATATTTCTGCTTCAACTGGTGGGCTAATCTAGCTTGTTCTTCCGCACCTTTGACCAACTTTGCTTGAGCATTTAACAAGTCTCTTTCGGCCTTTGTCAAGTCATCCGCATAGTCATGCACCTTTATCCTTAGGTTGCCGATGAGTTTTTCATCTCTTTCGCTCCTTACAGGCGTTTCGGCGGCTATCCTCATGTCCCGGAGTTGGGCTCGGAGCGCCTCGTTCTCTCGGGTCAATTTTCTCTTTTCACCTTCGGTTACCTGTGCCTGTACGTTATTCTCAAATGTGAGGTTCCTCAACTTTTCCTCTAAGGCATGGATGGTGGCTTGATATTTCTTTTCCTTTTTCTCCCCAGGCCAAACGCTCTCGGACTTTGTCATCAAAAGCCTAAATATGAGGCCTTTTGGCGGGCCTCTCAGGCTCGGGCTCTGGTTTGTCATTAATACAGTTTCTTCTTTAGAACCATGTGGCATAGCTTGGATCTACTTCTCCTCTTGCAAGATCGGGCACTTGGGTGTCCTCTTTTAAGTATCGACAACCATTCCAGATTTGTTGGATTAAAGCCTCGGGAAGTGGGGCTTCGGGGTGTAGCTCAATAACTTGGACACTCAAATCTTTATCCTCAGGCACCACTTGATATCTTCCCAATTGTCTTAGAACCCTTTGCGTTATATATGGTTGGACACTTCTCAAGCCCATCAATAGCAAATAGTTCTTTGTGGTTGTCATGTGTATGACTTCCCTCACTGGGAGATCCTAAAGTCCACTCAAGCTGATTTGCCTTTAAAGTTCTCAAGTGGGCGATCCAAGCATCAACCCCTTCTGGAGAGTTGTAATCTTTTACCCTCTCCTCATAACTCTCAATGAAATTGCTCTTGCTTGGGCCGTAGCTTATAAATTTCGAATGATGGCGAAGATGTTCAATTAACCACATTTGTAGAAGGATATTGCAACCTTCAAAGAACGTCGCCCCAGACTTACACCGTGTTAATGCCCGATAGATATCCGACAATATAAGTGGAGCAAGTGTGTGATCTTCTTTGGCAGTTAGGACTTGTGCAATTCTATCCATACGGATATCAATCGTCCCTTTTTCATTTGGGAAGACCATGATGCCTAGGAATGACACTATGAAAGCAAAGCGGCGATGAATTTTCCAAGTATCTTTGCTTTGCTTGTTGTTCAACCCCTTTTCATGCGTTTCAAACCCATTTGGATGTCCATACCTGGAGTATAGGAAGTAGAAAGAGCAACATCCATCGTTTACATTGTTCTTCCTTATTTGTTTACTCATGTTCAAAATATCAAAGAATCGGCGCACAGAGGGAAGCCTTGGGAATATAAGTTGTTGTTTTCTCAAGTCCCAGCCGAAACCAGTATATCCGGATATTTCCTCCAGGGTGGGAGTGAGCTCAAAGTCCGAGAAGCGGAAGACATTATGAACGGGATCCCAGAAGGGCACTAAAGCCTTGATCAGATCATTCCGGGGCTTGACCTTCATAATATCCGTGAGAGCACCCAAATGTTCTACTACCCAGTCTTGACCATCTTTACTCAAGTCATACCACCACATTTGAAGCTGCAGTGGAGCCTGCTCTACAATATTTTATGGCGGGTTCTGGACAGTGCTCATTTGGTACCAGTGAATGGTTAGGGTTAGAGTTGACTCTAGTTCGGAAGACAGACCAGCGAACGTTTTTGCAAAAACCAGTTTTCAATTTTTTTTCAAAGGGAAATCACCTGAAGGCCACTATTTGTGCAGTGTTGGCCAAAATGGTCATCTTTGCAATAATGGCCCCTTCCCACTTTTAAATAAAATTTTGAGGTTGGGATAAGGCACTTTATGGGAAAAGTGATGCCTTATTGATAGACATGTCCGTTCTTGACGAGACTAGCCCTTTGATAATTTAAAGGTATTCTACGGCTATTCTGGCAAAAACGGCATAGGACTTAACCGAAGCTGGGTCGGTTTTATTTTCTGACAAATGGACATACTTTATTTATTTGGTTGGAAAAATTGGGGTCGATACCGATGAGGTTTGCCTGCGTATCTCACATCCGGTGAGAATCAGACCCGCGTAGTTCTGTCAGTTTTGACATTATTGGAAGAGCATGATATTGATTTACTTTCATTTTTTGAAATGCATTTTCTCTCTTTTTTTCAAAAATTTTGGCAGAGTTTCGAGGCATTTTCAAATACCGGGGTTTTCAGAATCGGGTAAATTTTCTATCCTACCTCACTCTTGGTTTTCTTTTATTTTCTTAACCGGTCAACAAATAAGCCGAAATAAATGCACACATAGCAGGTAAGATGCATCAGGATGGCCTTTATTTCGGGTATACCTGTCCTAGAAGGACCCAATCCATGTGTTGAGTTCCCTAAGTCAGATGCACATGATGCAAGCAAACGTTCCTACTAGGAATCCGACATAAGGCTATGTTATTCTAGGTTTAAACCTGGGGGTGTGTTCTAGACATGGCTTACCCAAGCGGACAACTTGAGCCGAGGTGAGAGCGACGTACCGGGAGCACGAAAGTCTACCCGGCCTAGCGGCTGATCCATCCTCGTCTTATTTGGCATGACCTCTAACAGAATAGTGGGCCACGCGTACGTGTGCACCATATTTTTAGAAGACTCAGAAGGGAGGCGTAAGAAGATAATTTAATACAGTTCCAATAATATCAAGCGGTAAATGAGCGGCATTTAGCACATTAGGCCCACAAATACATAAATAACCATCGATAAAGCCAAGTAAAAATCACAACAACAAGCTCGAATTCTTGAACTCTGAACCAGAGATTCTAGGTTCGGTCCCCAGCAGAGTCGCCAGAGCTGTCACACCTCTTTTTTTCCGAGGGGATAGGGGAGTTTTTCTAATTAAAGTAACATAAATCGAAATGAGATTATTTGTTTAATTAGAGTCACCACTTGGGATAATTTATGGTATCCCAAATCACCGATTTATTTAAATCCCAAATCGAGGAATTTTGACTCTGTTTAAAGTCTGCGAAACTAGAAGACCGGGTAAGGAATTCTGTTAACCTGGGAGAAGGTGTTAGGCACTCCCGGATTTCATAGTTTTAGCACGGTCGCTTTAATCATACATAGCTTAATTAAATTATTTAATTACGTGTTTTAGAACCTATGTGCATTTTACCTTTTACCACTTTTAGATATGGCGCTTATGGATTTATCTTTGAAACGGATCACATGTGTGTGAATCCGTTTTATTCGGTGCGCTAAAATCATGTCACGCGTACGTGTACACAATTAGTCCCGCTTTATTAATATTAAGATTGTTGGCCAATGTCGCGCGAACACATACTTTGATTTATTTTTGAAAAATCATAATCATGTCACGCGAACATGTACACAATTACGATAGTCGATTAAATTCGCGCCTAAAGCATTGCTACGATTATTTATTAGTTGTATAAATTCGGTGACTGTGTGTGAAAAGGCCCCTGAGTATGGAGTACTTTTACTAAAAGATGTTTCATTCTCATTCCCTTTTAAACTTCTTATTTCATGCATTTGACCAAACCCAATCATAAAACATGAGAACTATTAATTACTAATGGGCTTTGGGCATTCCCCACTCCCACAGTTCAGCAATCATCCAAACAAATACTATCAAGCCAAATCAAAATAGGCATCTAGAACATATAAACTAAAGAAGAACACAAATAATAATAATAATAATAATAATAATAATAATAATAATAATAATAATAATAATAATAATAATAATAATAATAATAATAATAATAAAAGAGACAAATGGTGGATCCAAATATGATAAGAGCCGTGACTTCCCGCTAATCATCCAATAAATAAGACCACAATCCCATAAATCAATGACACATTTGCACCTACTCAACTAACAAAGCAGCCTTGCATGCTCAAAAATCTAATGTCTCACGCCAATATTCCTATGGGAACGAAAATTGTATCATATCAAAGAAGTATTCAGAAAACCTTTTCCATGAAGAAACAATTCCAAACATGATGATTAGGAGGAAACAACCAAACAACAAAACTAAAAAACAAACTCTCAGGAGTTCCAACATGAAGATCAGAAACGAGATGCCATGCTTTCAACTCAACCTACTACACAACAACAAATTTGCATCGAGGAATAACAAATTAACCATAAATGTAGATATGGTGAGTTCAAACTCCACGCATAACTCCTAAGCTACTTAAACATTCCCAACGGTCTTCACATCACAGAAAAACTAGTTTGTTGGTTTTAATCATGAATGATGACATGTTATAAGCAACTAAGAACTTAGCATGCATAAGAAGGCGGCTGAAATTGCACACAATTGCTAGCTAGACCTTTCCTTTTCAGTCGACGCAAGAAACATAGACTGAGCAGACTTAAACTAATAATGATCCGACTAGTATACTGGAAAGACTCTACAAGCTTACTTCATGCACAATAGACAAAGATCAATATTTTCAAAAGAAACTCCAAACTTTCTCATTTGAACCCAAAAAAAAGGCAAATAAGGAAAAATAAGACAATTTGCTAGAAAATGCCACAAGCACC
Source organism: Nicotiana tomentosiformis (assembly GCF_000390325.3). Taxonomy (NCBI): domain Eukaryota; kingdom Viridiplantae; phylum Streptophyta; class Magnoliopsida; order Solanales; family Solanaceae; genus Nicotiana; species Nicotiana tomentosiformis. The sequence continues at coordinate 105,098,749 of NC_090819.1, read as the reverse complement.
CATGCTTCAGCTTGATGAATTTTGAGAGCATTCTAACATATCAATATTCTAATTTTCATATCTCAAAATAGTTTCAGTAGTTTAATGATATCAATAAGACCACCTAATCTATCAAACTTAGTTGAAAGTAAACGAGCAGATGCTCAATTTCAGGAAAACGAACAAAACTCCAGGAATTGCAAGCAAAGAATCAGTCACTTAAGCTTAACTATCAAGTATGAAATCGACCAAACTCTAATCCTTTTGACTTAAATCCAAACAGATCTAAGTGACAATTATTCATTGGAATATTAAAGATCAAGCAAATTAACCACGACCCTTAATCTAAAAATCGCCCCCAAAGAGAATCTATATGCGTGAAATCCGGAAAAAATAATCTGGTTATCAGAGGTCGTTAGGCTACGTGGCAAGAGGAGAGAGGAGGGAGCACGTGATGGTTAGAGAAAAATTTTCCGGTGGGTTTGGGGTGGAGTATGGCGGCAGAGGCGAGGAAAGGGTGGGTGGTGCGGCTGGTTTGGGGGGAGGGGGGATTAGGGTTGTTAGGAATTAGGTTAAGACTTGGTTTATATTTGGGGTAAGGGACTTAACAGGGGCCGTTGGATCTGAGTGGGATGAGTGGCTAAGATTAAAGGGGAAATTAGGGCGGGTTCATGGGTTTGGTCGGCGAGTCAGGTATGTTTAAAGAATTGGGCTGGGCGATTTGTGGGGTATTTAGGCCATTGAGAGCTTTTGGACCAGTCCGGTTTTAAGGCTAAAAAGGGCCTCTTTTCTTTGCTTTGCTTTCTTTCTTTTTTAAAAAAATCTTCAAAATTAATTAAAAATCCTAATTAAGTCCTAACTTAGTCTAATTTGTAGAATTAAACTTAATTATCTATGTCTACCGCTTAAATAATTAATTAACTTAAAACTAAAGAAATAAAATTACTAATTTTAAAACTAAAAGCTAAAATGTAAAAATGAACAACATTTTTTGATTTTTTGTTTAATAACGCAATTAACTTATGTAATTAAATTTTAAATGCAATTAAGACCTAAAATGCTATGCATGAAATATTTTAGACATTTTTGGTATTTTTCTCATGATTTTAAAATGTTAAATATGCAACTAAATGCAAGCAACAATTAACAAGAAATTCCTAAAAATTATATAAAAATTAAAATAATTAGAAAAACCTATTTTAAAGTTGTAGGAGTATTTTCCGTCGGGAAAAAATCACATGCTCACATCATGTATATCTTCCATTGTTAAATTGCTCTTAAATGCTTACTTGATTTCGTAATTACATGCTCTATCTTTTATTGTCAAACATACTTTTATATGCCTTAATTGATGTTGTTATCTCTCTTATTGTCATGTGCCTTTTTAATTGTTGAGTTATTCTCATTTAAAGTTATTATTTCATGATGTATCTTCGTGTTAGAATTATTCTCATGCATTTAGATGTAGTTGCTATTTCATACTATCTTTTTCGTTATTAAGCTTATGTTTTACAATTGAATTGGAAGTTGTCTTTTTGTGGGAACACCTTCATTTTGAACTATTGAAGTTGAAGTTATGAAAGTTATTATCACATTGAGGTTGAAGTTGTTGCTTATTGAGATATATTACCTTGTTGAGTAATTCTCATTCATTTTGTTATTATTGAGGTTCTTGTACACATTGTGGTTGAGCCGTGGGCTATATGTTGTGATAATATTGGTATTGTGATTCTGAAAAGTTGTGGCATATGGGCACGTGTGGTGCAAGATGTTATTGTGTTGAAATGTTGATGCGCATGCGGCGTTATAAGGATAGGGGTTGATGTGCACGCGGCGCCATAAGGTGGGATTTATGTTGCTAGTAAGGAAATTACTTCAAGCCACGCGATAATATAAGTGGGCTAAAGCGCGTGTAGCTATTTCGTGAAAAATATTTTAAAAAATCTAAATGTAAGGCTCACATGAAAAAACAAATCCCTCACAGTCGACGCTATAGCGAAACAAATACGACACAATACCGAGCAGGTGGAGATAGTAGTCACACGTGACAACTTTACTGTTGCTCCAAGGCTGATTTCATGGATTGAACCCGTAACTTAGAGCTAAGTGGTGGTATTTAATAAGCCGTCTGGCGCAAATGTAATTTGTTTGTCTAAAATAATGTGATACGTTGCTGCTTCATATGAGAGAAAATTTTATGATGTTTTTGCCTTCATATTAGGATACGAGGACAGCTATTTATTGCAAGTTTGGTTCTCTATGGGCAATTGGAAAGCTAAAACATCAGATTCTGCATATAACTCAATCAAGAGCCAAAGAATGAACCATATGTTTCCACAAATCTTTTAGCCAAATAATTTGAAGGGGAGTCCTGGAGCAACGGTAAAGTTGTCTTCATATACCATATAGGTCACGCATTCGAACTGTGGAAACAGCCACTAACGCTTGGATTAAAATAGGATGTCTACATCACACCCCTTGGGGTGCAGCTCTTTCACGCACACTTCGCGAACGCAGGATGCCTTGTGCTCCGGGATACCCTAAGTAACAAGCATTTAGATGATCACAGAAGTCAATTATACAGTTATCTTTGGTGTACTTTTGTTTTTGATCATCAAATTTTATTACCTGCTCTCTTTGATCCATTACAGGGAGGGAAGTTTAACTCATTCCCATGATTCAAGCCTCTGCCTCTGATTAATCATATTATATTATAAGTGTGAAGCCCCAAAATAAAAGTTAAAAAACCAAACTAACCTTATAATACTAAGAGACTAAAATACCCTTCAAACAATAATAAAATTCGTGTTAGCCGACCTCTTCATAAAAATTTAAAAATTTTGATGAAAAGTTGTATTCAATAAAATTTAATGTAGACTAAAGAGCAAAGAGTATGAACGTATGGAAGGGAAGACCAAACAATGCCAACTAGGATAAAATCATATAAAGGCAAGAAGGGATTTTCATTTCCCTCTTCCTCCCCATGTATTGAATAAAATTAAATGTACTAAAGACTATACACGCATGAGAGGAAGCCCAAAGAATGCCAACCGAGAACTATATAAAGGCAAGAATGGATTTTTCCATTTCCCTCAACTCTTGCTCTCCATTTTTGTAGCCTGACATTTTTTAGCACATTTAGTTTTGTTTCATCTTTCATCTTCTTTTTCATTCTTTTTTCTTTTCCTATCTTTTCCCTCAACGTAAAGTTTGTAAAAAATCAAAGTTGATATAGAGAGATGGATAAGTACGTAGAGGTGTTGGATGCTGGAATGAGAACAACTTCAAGGATGTACTATTATCCTTCAAGCAAGCATGATAAAGAAGTCTTTGACATAGATATGTCAGCTAATAACGACAAAATTTGGCGCACTAACTCCTTGAAAACTTGATGAATATAAGTCAGTGACCGAAAAGATGTTCAAAAATATAAAAAAAACTTAGTCAAATAAGATCAAAATTAAAGGTCTATTAAACAATCCAAGCACAGTCTTAGTCATTGTTGTTGAATCAATAGATGTTTGCTACTTTGCCGAAGTGATCCTTGAAAGCAGAAGGGTTTTGGGAGTTTTTAATTACTCTTTTGGGGAAATTTTTGGTGAATTACTTAATTTTATACATGCCAGTCAAGAAAGTGATAATGCTTGTAAACTTAAATATAAGGATAAAGAAGGTGATTGGCTTTTTGCTAATAGAATATTTTATCTCCTTCTAGGTACTAGTACTAAATTATTGTTCATTTAACTTAGAAAAGATAAAGAAAAATAAAACAAGTTGACCACTAAATACATGATACTATACTATGTTGAATTCAAAGAGAAAAACAAATAAAATGAAAAAAGAGAATTGGTATTGGGCCTCGAACCCAGGTCTTCTGGTGAGGGAGGATATAATGTAACTTATTAAACCAACAGAATAGTTCACTTTTTCTACTTGAGAGGGCACATCAAAATTATTTGAGGGGTCCTTGATGTATATACAAATATATATACAGGTTTTTGCCGAGGCTAGCGGGTTCCGATGATCCCTCTCATCTCCATGTAGGTCCGCCTCTGTGCACCGGGCAGTTATTACGTATTTCCAAATGATGGGACTTCAGAAACTGGTTCAAGCAAAAACCTTTCTTCTTTTAGATTCAGTTAGAGGCCAAATTCGACAGTAAACTGCATCAGAAGATCCGTAATCTAATGATGCAACAAAGCTTTTGCATGAATTAAGTCCGCCAAAAATAAAAGCTCAGATGGTAGTACCTTCAAAAAATATTATGAGCCCTCTTGTGCCAATCAAACTGACTTCAATTAGAAATACAGCCGATCCTGAAGTTCTTACACCAGAAAATGCCTGTTACATATTGCAAGCTCAATAATAGATTCTTATGTAGCAATTAAAGAATCAAAATCCACAGAAATCTTACACAAAACTTAGGTGAGTTTGAACATTCTTACAATAGTTTAAGTTGGTCATTAGTGACAGGGAACTTTGCACCTGCATTCTTTTGATGTATTTACATAATCCAAGAATGCCTACTTAGAAGAATATTAGATAAGAAACGGAAAACTGAACATTCACTTCACTTACATATTTCAGTGTAAGTAAAGGCCAAGAATCTTCCACCAACCGGCTCCTACTAATCCCCAAATGACAATATTAATAAGAGCTATGATAATGCCCAATCTGAAGACATCACGTAGTTCCACATAACCAGCTGTTAAAGAAGAGAAATGAAATGAGATTAGTTCAACTTCCTCAAAATAAATGAAAAGGGATTAGTAATCAAAATACAGACAAACTAGAAAGAAAATGAAATTCTGATAGACCCTCCTTCTTAAAAAGATTGCCTTAGTTTGACTTGACAAAAACTTTAATAAAGAAGGGAAATTTTTTAAATTATGTAGTCTTAAATAAGACATATCATTTGTGTGGGTGTGAAACTGTCGTAGTATTTGTGACTATAAATGCTTCTTATTAAAGAAATACTGAAATGTGCCAATCTTTTTTATACAGACTAATAATGATAGTACCAATCTTTTTGAAACAGAGAGAATACCATTTTTAACTGCATTGTCCCTTTTGCTCATGTCTAAATTTTTATGACTAGATAAAACTTTTCTAACTTTCTGCCTTTCCCCTCTATAATACACATGAACTTAACAAAATTACCTCCATAGTATACTGCAGCTTGACCACTACTGTAATGTGTCAATGCACCAAAAAGGTTTGTGTTGTATCCCAAAGCCAAAGCAGCAAAGAGAGCAGGAACTTTTGATGCCAAGCACATTCCAAGAAATGCAGAGTACAAAGCTGCAACATGAGCAGTTTGACTAGCAAACAAGTAGTGAATAAAGAAATATGCAGATTGAAGGACACAAAATGCCCCAAACCAATGTAGTGAAAGAGATTTGAGGAAGTTAGCCACAGCATTTGACATCCAGGCAACAACTCCCAGAGTAGTTAATTGGGTTGCCATTCCTATTAATACACCAAACCAAGCTAAGGTATCCCATGCTGATTTTTCACTTAAGCAATCATCCCAATCAAGTATTCCAAATGCCAAAAGTAGTGATAATCCCAGCATTGCCGTGATAACACTTGCTAGTCCAAGAGCCTCCCTGTATTAAATATAACAGTCAGATGAAATGAGATGAGTCTGGCTCTAATATCATGTAAAGAAAATGGATATCGCGCTTAACTCAACCCAAAAGTTAGCTCATAAGAAACACTAGACAACCAAAGGAAGCCCGGTGCACTAAGCTTCCGCTATGCACAAGGTCCAGGGAAGGACCGGACCATAAGGGTCTATTTTGTACGCAGCTTTACCCTATATTTCTGCAAGAGGCTGTTTCCACGGCTCGAACCCGTGACCTACTGGTCATATAGCAGCAACTTTACCAGTTAAGTCAACGCTCCCTTTCAATCAACCTAAGGAAGATTGGAAGAAAAAATAACTATACCCAGAAATCCATAATGCTACGGTTACAAGCATGACTATCATCATCACCCACTGATCACTTTTGATGGGACCCATCTGATCCAGCCTCCTTCTAGCCATTAATGGAGCATCTGGTGTGTCCTTCATTTCTGGAGGGAAAATCTTGTATAGAATAACTGGAGTTGCTAGAAGAGATACAAGTGCTGGTATACATGAAACCTTGAACCAAGTGAGCCATTTACTTGATATTTTTACTCCTAATCCCTCTGCTAATTTCACACACAACAGGTTTTGTGCAGCTGCTGTTAGGAACAGGGCACTTGAGCTACTAGAACACTGCAACAGTAACCCCACAAAATAAATACTCAGCATTAAAGACAGAATATCCAACATCTCATATATATATTAATCTCAAATAACATACAAACATGTAATATACAGATACTTCAATAACAGTAAACTAAAAGCATTTCCTGAAATTGTTGGCCAGGAGATGCAACTGAAAATGCAATACCTTAATAATAGAGATGAATTGTGAAAGTTTTGCACTTAAAATCTCTCCCAATCAAATAAATCTCAATTTATGCAACGCTTTTTCGTATACCTTTTGAATATTTAAATTTTAACTTTAAAACCTTGAGTTGATCTAATTTATTTAGCTTCGAAAAATAATCAAATTGACTCTCAAGAAGCGAAAAATATCATATAAATTGAGACGGAGGAAGCAGAAAATAGGACAGATGTAATACCCTAATTAATGGTTTCTCAATTTATCTGAAAATATTACTTAAATTCTTATATAGAGTTCATAAGTTTTATTTAGCACACTAACAGTATACAGTTTCTTCTACTATTAGTGAAATTTAACTCAATATTGAAGGTTGTTATCCAATTTTCAAGTTCACCATATCAAAGGATGCTACGAAGATTTACCTGTTTTTATAGATCAACTATGGTCAGTACACAGAACTAAAATTCAATCTTAATTAATAGCAAGTCTCGGTAACTTTGGCGTAACTGGTAAAGTTGCTGCCATGTAACCAGGAAATCACATGTTCGAGCCGTGAAAATAGTCTCTTGCAAATATGCAAGGTAAGGTTGCGTACAACAGACCCTTGTGGTCCGATCCTTTTTCGGACCCGCGCATAGCGGGAGCTTAGTATACGGGGCTGCCCTTTTCTTCATATGCTAACCTAAAATATGGAGTAATAACCTATTATAGCTAGTTAAATTGCACTAAAAGTGTAAATCAAATTTATAGTACTGTTAGTCCATAAATTAAACATACTAGGAAGTGAATAAATTAAAGAATAAATGGCAACCTGCAACTGAGATTGAACAAGATAAGCACCAAGCTTCTTAGCAGAATCATCCTTTGGGTGACTATCAGCAGTGACAGCCAATGACTTAATAATGGGCAAGAAAATCCCACCTGCCCTTGCAGTTGTACTTGGAATAGCCGGAGATATTGCCGCCTCACTCAAAGCCAAACCATAAGACAAACCCAAAGTATTTTTTCCAAGCCAACACACAAAACACAAAGCAACTCTATCACCAAGTCCAGTTTTAATAAACCCTCTTGAGAAAAAGAATGATGCAACAATTAACCAAATGACTTCATTAGTGAATGCAGCAAATGCTGCAGCGAAGGTTAAGGTTTTCGTTACAACGGTGAGGGTGAGGCAAAGGAAAGCCCACGCGCCCACTGGCAATGGGCCGAGGATTAGACCAGAGATAGTTGTAAGGAAAATGGCTAAGAGTTGCCATGCTTTAGTGGAGAGTTGGTGGGGTTTTGGTACGGCGAAGCGAAAGAGTATGCCTATTAATATGGATATGGCTAGTGGTATTGGTTTTGCACCTTTCCATGTTGGAAGGGAGATGCGGCGACGATGGCGGCTGGTGTTGGAGGTAGGGGAAGTATTGGAAGGGAGGGGAGAACTTGGAGTTGACATTAACTACCTATCAAGAGACTTAATTCAAAACTTTACACGAAATGTTGATGTTGCAGAGGGAATGATACCTTACGTACGTGTGATTTAAAGAATATTCAGGTTAAATATATATATTTCGAGATGAAAATACTTGCTCCGGCTATGATCCTGCGATCTGCATTTGACACCAAAATGGAAGAAAAGTAAAGAATTTAGCATGTATGAAAAGGAAAAAAGTTGAATTATGCATTAATACATGTCGTGACACAAAGTTTGTTACCTTAATTTGCAAATCTATCAACTCGTTGAGCGAGGCCTTCTGTTTCAGTTTCACTATTGAATAATTCACTTTCAAGTTCTCTGAACAATACATAAAATGCAATGTGAATCAAAGCAAAATGGTGGTTAATTTATGTATGGTTAATGGTTATGGCTATTGATATGGGTGGAGTGGCAAGTGGTGGGACGAAGAAATTAAGTGGAAACTGAAAAGAGGAGGGAATGGGAGGTGGGGACAATAGCTTTTTGAATTATATTGGATTTTAGTTGACTGCAAAGGATAATAAAAACTGACATATGGACATATGTGATATGTTGGTATTAACATACCCGTGACGGACATTTTATTCCCTACCTTTTTAGGTGTCTTGTCCTTTTTGGGTCGCTGTTTCTCTCTTATAATTTTTTATATATTTTATTTAGTCTCTTTTGCTTTGAATTTGATCCTAAACGGAACCATACTCTTCGATTCGTAAATTAGGAAATAATGGTCACATGATAATGCATACTCTTTATGTCTAAGAAAATTTAACTGTAATGTTTGGCTAGTACCAGAAAATCGATAGTGAGTTTAACAATCCCCATAATATGAGTATTCCTCGTAGTTTTTCGTTCACCGATTCTTGTAATCCTAATATTACAAATTCACTAATTTTAAGTGATGCATATGTTATCAGTATCGTTTTATTGGCAGGCCAAACGAGACTCCATATGATATATAAAAGGATCGATCTCGTACAAAAGGTGCTTTACTCTAGAAGCAGATTTATGCGATCTGGATTCAGATTAATTAGACCAATAAGTTTTACGTCGAATGATTAATTAAAAAAATAAAAAAGAGAAAAGATAAATAGTTGGACAAGCTTTCACACTAAATCATTGCCTTTTCAAATTGCAGTCAATAACGTTATCTCTATCCTTTTTTTCCCTACCTTTTTGAACCTGCAATTGGTAATGATTTGAAATTTCTTTTCAAAGAAGCAACAATTTTCATGTCATTTTCAATTAAAGATAAGGTCAAGAGCATTTCCACTTTGAAAACGACACTACTACTACTTTATGTCTTAAGTCTACTTGTGCTAATTAATAATAATACGAATAATATAATATAATATAATACTAATAACAAAAAGAGAAGTTGTTTAGAGCTTCAAATGTGCCCGTTCGTAGGTGTGACACCATGCATAATGTTTGAAGGTGTTGAGATGGGGTAGACTTAAATTTATAAGACGGAAAGTTGTCTTAAAAAGACCTACAATTTTTTAGAATCTATGATGTCTTACCGAAGAACACAACACTACGGAAACAAAGTATCTATATCGGCTAGTTGGCTGGTTTAGCCTTTTTTGGTACACTTACATTAGGTTTGGTATTTGATAGGTCTTTCTAGTTTTGTTAGAGATTGTATGCCGTCTTGGCATAAGTTTGAGATTTAGAGAATTCTAATTTTAGAGAACTATTAATTACCCTAAAAGACGAGTTGAATATGTTAGAAAACTAATTTGATAACTCAAAAAGACATATTCAAATTGATGTCTAGGTTCATTCCTTGATATTATGTTAATGGATATTTATTATACAATCAATTTGAATAGTAAATTATAATAACTTTGAATATAATATTTTATTAACATTGAATGGCTATCAAAATCAGTTATTTTTTTATAACTTTGAATCTGACCAAAATTGGTCTTGGATGACCGTTTCCTTAACGTTAATTTTAATAACATTTCCTTAACTTTGATAGCTAATGTTTCTTTGGTCTTAAATGAATTTGACGTTTTGGCATTTGACTCCTTAATGGAGTTTTAACGTTTTCATTACCTATCAGATGTCCATCTCCCTTTTGGACTATATATAAATATATCTATATATAAGTATATGTTTGTGTTCCATTTGGAGTGGGTGAAAAAGTAAAAACTTTTCATCCCTTCTTTTTTCTGGATTTTCTATTAATTAATTTTTGTTGTTTCTGTTCCTAGTTATACTAAAAGAGCTTGTTGAATCCCGGGGATGCGCCTAATTTTATTCATCCCGGTGTGGGCGAAATGTCCTTAAGGACAGTGTCCTCGACACGCCTCAAGCTAACTCCTATATATTCTCCTTAATCCAATATTTTTCCAACAGAATAATGGATCAGAACAAGCCCAAATGGAGAAAAATGGATATGGAGGATTCATATAGCCAAGTTAAACTAGCTTTGTGATTGAGGTGTAGTTGTTGTCACTTAAATATTGTCTGGATTTAAGGGTCCAAAAACGATGCGGCCAGGGGCGGAGCCAATGAGAAATTACCCAGTAACTTCCGCTTAGACCGTGTATATATATATATTAAAAATCCAGCTACATAAGTGCAAAAATAGATTTTGAACCCAGTAAATTAGACACGATGTGGTAAAATTCTGAAATTAAACCCATAAAATTCAAATTCTGGATCCGTCTCTGGACGACGGCCTCATATTGGTTGTCCGTCTTCTGGAGTTTATATTAACACATTCCTATTTGTGGAGGTACATATTGCATATTTTGAGTGTGAAAACTGGCAATCTAATTGTGCTCGATATATGATAATGCATTCACATCAGCAATACTCTGATACACACCAGGCAAATTAAATAGTATACATCTTACAAATAAGAAGGTGTAGAAGTAGCAAAAGAAGAGAAAGGGGATGATGTTAAAGACGAAGAAGAAGAAGACAGCAAGTAGCTAGAATTGAACTCTATCTGCAACCTATGATGTAGAGAGAAATAAGAAACTGTAGTCTCTTTTTTCTCTTGCTCCTCGAGTTCCTTTAGAGGGATAGCCGCGAGAAATCTCTTGATGAATTCTCTGCAGCATTCTTTCCCTTTGCATATCATCTCTTGCTCGCCATTTTCCTTAGCCTTAGTATCATTTTTCAATGACTTCTCCTCCGCGTAAACCTTCTTATACATCATAGCGTTATCGTCGAACTTTAAAATATATGCTTTGTTGCAACCCTCAAATAACCTTTCTCCCAATGTATCAATAATGTAATAAGCATTTGCTTCCACCTTCAATACGAAGAAATGATCGTTCCAACTTATAATATAAACTCTAGGTTCAAACGTAATGTCATCTGCAAAACTACTAATCATGTCCCATATTTGATCAAATGACATTACCCCTTGCAATGATTCAAACTTGTCGGGACTGAAGAATCCAACGAAGGATTGATCATGCGATATGGCTATAGGTCGAATACCAGCACGCAAGATAGTCTCTAAATCAAAGTGCTTGTTTGGAAAATCACTGATGTAAGTATCATTTTGGCATAACTTTCTCCATTCTGAGGAACCATGTAGTATGAGATTATCGAATTCTGACCTCGTGGGCATTGCATCTCTATTCGACTGCAGCCAATGGGAGATAACAGCGACTAGTGCTGTGCAGGCGCTCTCACCAGCAGCCTTGTCACTACACTGGTCGAAAGATGCAAAGAAGACATTGGTTTTGAGCCATGTTTGCCCATCCCTACTGTGTAATTCCTTCATTTCCCAAGCAGAATTTTTGCTGCTGCCTTCATTTTTGTCCTTTGATTTAGTAGAAGGTTCAGGCTTCCCTACATTCTGTAAGTGAAAATTGCACAAGTATCAGAGGACAAAGTTTCACCTTATACCTACATTTAGTCTAGGATAAGAGATTTCATATATAATTATATTAAACAAATTTCCAGCTTAAACATAACAGAATTGACTCATATTGTTTGTTTTACTTGTTAACAAGGTAGATGGTTTCTAGGATAGTTAACAATAAGATGCTATAGCAAATAGTTAAAAATTTCAGATGAATATACAGCTCATATATAAATTTTACCATAATATACACCTGTTAGATTGTGAATTTGGTCTTGACTTGCTCCAAATGTTTATAAAAGATGACAATGACAATATTTATCTGGAAGACATTAACTTCTCAGCTTTTCCATTTTTTCCGTTATTCTACTCCCTAAGTCCCAAATTAACATTCATTTTAGCTTAAAATAATTATCACTTTAGAATTCGAGACTAGAATTAGTTAATTATTCTAAACTATACCCTTAATGCTAAAGAAGTAGTATTTCTTTTTAATACTGTCCAATTCTTAAAAAGCATTTAATAGGGTTAACTTAGTAAATTATACCTTGTATTTATTGTTTTCTTAATGAACGTGAAGAGAGCTAAAACAACATTTAAAATGGGACGAGGGTAATACAATAGGGCAAAACGAATTTGTTTCAAAGATATTTATTGTTTCAGAAAAACGAGAAATCATTTGTTACATTTTTTTCAAATCTACCCTGTTCTAATTAGAAGATTTTTAATTAAGTGAGATGTTTAAAGAAAGATAAATAATTGTAGTTTGGACAAATTTTGTTGTAAAAACAAATCTACTACTATTAAATGTACATGCAGAAACCTTTTAAAGACATATAATATGGACGGGAGATTGTTGCAAATGTACCTGTTGGCTTAGTCGTGACACAACACTAAAGCTACGACTCTTTTTAATTAACGGTTCTGCTTTACTCCTCGTTGGTCTAAGACTCAATCTCCTTCTCTTCCAAGAGAACCACCCAACTTTGTTGACTGAGTCAGGCTGAGTTTCTAAACTCGGTAACGATCCCGACTCAATTGCCTTCGGTTCCACTGCTTCAAATGTGGATGACTCGTCCGAATCATCTTCTTGACTCAGCTGGTTTGCCTTCTGTGCTTTTCTGTCACATAGACTTTTACTCTTAGCTAAACTTTGCAGCTGATTTGACTCACGGGCACTACCCGCCGAGTCTTGAACATCTCTTATCTCAGCAAATTTTACTTTGACCTAAAATTCATTGAAATTGATCAAGTCAGAATAATCATATACTCTATAGTGGGTAATTAAAAATACTAAATGGCTTTATTGAGTCATTTTATTTAATAATTTTCAGAAAAAGAGGGACTTTCACATTATTATTTTTCTAGAAAAATAGGCTTGGAACATACTACTACTACAACAACAACAGGGTAGTATGTACGCAGACCTTACCCCTACCATGGGGTAGAGAGGTTGTTTCCGATAGACCCTCGGCTCCCTACCTCCAAGAACTCTTCACCTTGCTCTTGGGGTGACTCGAACTCACAACCTCTTGGTTGGAAGTGAAGTATGTTCACCACTAGAGCAACATAAATTAACAAATACTCTTTTCGTTTCAAAAAGACTAAATATATTTTCTTTTTTATCACTTTTTTAAAAAATGATTACTTTTTAGATTTGGAAAGAATATAATTTCTTTCTAAATTTGTATATTTATAAATTATTTTGGACCATAAATTTCAAAAATATTTCTAAGTAATCGTTATCAAGCATTGTCCTGTAAACTGCTGGAACATCAAGGAATTAGTCAGCTAAAAGCTGTCACTTTTGCTTAGTTTATTAACAAGTCAGACAACATATTCTACTAAATTCTCGGCAAGATATATTCATTACTAGGCTCACATATTTGACTTGTCAAAAAGAACCCCCCCCCCCCCCCCAAAAAAAAAAAAGACAAGCAAATAGTGTAGAAGTTTGACAAAATAGGGCATTAATCTGTGAAATCGTGTCAAAGCAAGTTTGATTACACATTTCATCAAGTTTTTATTATCCCAAGAAATAATCAAACAAATGGAACAATTCGAAGATTTATCGAAATAGTAAGGTACTTCTAAGCTAACACAAAATTTACTTAAAAACACATCAAACGAAGTTCAAAAAATAAAGAGAAGAAAAATATAAACTACATAAAAAAAACAGGAATTAGCGTTGGATAGACTCCATCGCTAAACAACATATTCTGTCGCAAAACCAGTTTAACGACTAATTATACAAAATTCAGTTAGCTAAAGATTATTTAGCGATAGATCAACGTCTAATTTCGTAGTTAATTCTTGTCTTCTTAATTGAGATAAACATTTTTCTCCCTGCCTAATTGAGCTAGATGAAGAAGAAAAGAATGGAACTTACATGGAGCGTGGCTGATACAGAAACTCTACCAATATTCAAAGTAATGGGAAGTTTCTCTTCAACTTCAGACACCATTTTTGAAGCCATTTCTGCTACATTAACCACCATTTTTCCAATCACCACCATTTTTGCTTCCAAATTACTCGAGTATAAGACATTAAACGAGACATCCCAAGGTGAATACTTTAGACTTTGATAACAACCAGAAACCTCTGTAAAACAACAAATATTCTCAAACTCATCTCCATCATTATCCCATTCAATGGAATTAGCTGCTTGTCCTAATTTCTTCACAATTCTCCGACTTGTAATACCTTTCTTCTGCTTATAATGAAATGGGACTAATCCAAACTTGGGTTCACCTTTCCATTTCATCTTAATTGCCATCATCTTCACCTTTTTAGGTTCTTGATTGACCCCATCAAATGCTTCAATATTATCATCAACTCCTAATTCTAGCTTCAACGTCCTAATTTTCACCTGAAATTTTTTAATTTTCACCATCTTCACCACCATTCAAATACTATAAGACTTTGTTGAAGACAGAAATATATATTGCTATGTATATATATAATGATAATGAGAAGAAAGATAGTTTCCTTAGCAAGCAATGAATCAGAGGAAGGAGATGAGAAAATATATACAAATTCAAGAAAAGAAGAGGTAAAAGGGAGTTGTCATAGGACAAATGAAGAAGGGACACGTAAACGCGGGAAAGGAATTTCAACACGTGGGGGGTACGCGTGTGTTTAGAGGAACCAAATCTTATGACGGATACATTCGTGTAAAACATGAGAACGAAGTGTACTTTTTGTTCCCCCAACGTGTTAAATTTGTTTCTAATTGTTCCCCTTTTGAAGTTAAAAGTTCAAACTTCAAACTATACAAATATAATACTTCATCCGTTTCAATATAAATAAACTACTTTGACTCGATACAGAATTTAAGAAAAAAAGAATTTTTTTGAAATTTATAATCTTAAAAGCTTAAGAGATAAAAATTTTATGGAGCCATAACATTTGTGTAGTTATCAAAACTTCTCATTAAGGATAAATGGGTAAAACGAAGAATTTAAAGTTGAATTACTTTCAAATTTAGAAATATGTCATATATTTTAAAATATACTAAAAAAAAAAGTATCTCATCTAATTTGAAACAGAAAAAATATTTTTAACACGGGATATAACATTTTGGAGCTATTCTATCTTATTCGATATACGAAAATTTATTCTAGAAATTGTAAGTCTTTTATTTGACTTGTAACTGGTATCGTAGAACGCCTTTCCTTGAATTATTTCATTCAATAATGTCCATTTATACTTTGACCAAAAAAAAAATGAATTTCATTTAAACTCTTTTTTAATTGATCTAACCAAAAGATGATCAAACACCTTAACTAGATAAATGTTAGAAGCTGTTTGTGTTGGCAAATTCCATATAAGCTATGTATACAATATTAATTTAAAATTTAGTAACTTAAAAGTACTAAAATTTTGAACCCATGTAACAATCATTGCAATAGTCTAAGGCTCAAAGGGAAGACGCTTGGAAATCGCTTTTTCAGTTTAAAGCACAAGTCATCTTAGCGTGGTATATATCGGAATTTCCTATCTCCTAATAATGATCATTACAACAGAAGGGTATATAAGAGACCTCAAGTTTAAGACGTAAGGTTAACATTATCACTAGTTCAGATTTAAAATTTACAAACAATGACTAACTCGATCAGTCTGCGCAGACAAAAATTTATGAAGGGATTCAACGAAATGTTCTCTCGTATTTAGCGGATCCAATAGTACACACAAAATAAAATTTCACCTATATACACAATACAATTTTGGCGAAGGGATTTAGTTGAACCCCCTTCAATAAACGTGACTCTGCCACTGCACTTCAATAAACGTGACTCTGCCACTGCACTCAATTGGGCTTTCATATGCTGTTCAACTTTACTTAAGTTTACGCAAATTCAACATTCAACTGAAAAAATGAAATATGATGAAAGAAATGAACAAGCTTAGCATCATACAACATCGAAGGGTGATTAACAGCCTAAAGAAATATGAAAAATGAAGTGCTTATATTACATCATTAAAAGAAAAAGAAGAGCTGAAATAAAGTTTGAAAATAGGAAGTTTTAATTAAACCAAAATCAATTTTCCAAACTCTGTTGAATCATAGTGAGGCTCTTTGCAAAATACTTAAAATAAAGATCTTTGCGTCCTCCTTGCAAGTTGCAACTAACTCAACAGATGAACGATCGTATCAAACAGATACATGACAAGGCAAGAGAATGATAAGATTTACCTTAATCGCTTTTCTTGCACGCCTAGGCAAGATCATAGCGGTAAATAGCTGCTAGTTTAGTAGCACTGTGAACTACTATGAACACAGACCAACACGCCAAAATTTGGCAAATGGGGATCTTTACTAGAAGAAGCAGAAAAGAAAGTGAAGTTGAAGAGCACATTATATCTCCATTGACTGTGGCGCAGCCGAGGCTTTAGATTTCTTTTTTCCTTTTCTATTTCCATTTTTATTTTCCCTTCTTTTTGGCTTTTCATCCAGAGTCGGCTGCGTGCTTTGCAGATGTTGATGAATGGCACCTAGTGGATCTGCCTGGAAAGCAGGATGATTAATAACTGCTTGAAACTGATGGCCTTCCTTCAACCTGTTGGAAGTACACATTCTTAGGAACAAATTGCTCTATCATACAAAGGACAGGGGCTTTTGAAAGACAAACAAAGTTTTAAGCACTCACACTAAATTTTTCCTATTTTTACTTTTCAACTTGAACTCTGCAGGTTTTGGTTGCTGAGAGGCTTTTAACTCCGGGAGAAACTCTGTAAGTTCAGAAAGATCATAAGCCTTCAACTTCTTTTGCCTGCTTCTTACTTTTTTCTTCTGGCAGAAAAACAAATCACCAATTCAGCAGAATAAACACAGGGTATAGTTTCAAGAGAAGCATCAACAGGGTACCCTCTAAATTTTGATTATTCAATTCATTAATAGAGAACTGTTGCACTATGTTATATTGTATCATGCAACCAACTCCTATGTCCAACATTAAAAGTGAAGTGTATCCTCCAGCCATCATACTGTAGAACCACTGTGGGATCTTCCTCAAAAAACACTTAACAAACCATGAAGCTAGATGCAAATTTTGGGACTTAATAATCAAGAGTTAAGTGACTGAAACCACATGAAAGAATTTGGGACAAAATGGAACTGACTTGTTAGAGTGCATGAAAATGGAAGGGGCAAAAAAGAAAATAGGAAGTTAATTTTGGGGCTGGTGAAGGCGTGTTGGATAGCAAGTTGGCAACTAGTAGAACTTATCTCAACACTTCTTTGTATCTTAGAGTTAATGACAAACTCACGGACAAAATAGTGCAGGACCTATAGATATCGAGATTCAAAATTGCAAAAGATACAGCGAGACACATAAATAATCAACTTCAAGGAATCATTCTATATCCCAATAGACATATTAGCTGAGGTAAAAACATCATTCAACTTAAGAAAATCACAACATCCATCCAATCTTATAGCATCTCCTGGGAATGTCATCCCATTTAGAGTGCCAAAAGCAGAAAAAGAGCGCAAAGAGGCAACTGATCAAGACGAGACTTATTAGACCATTATGTTCACACTGTCCATCTTAGAGGAATTCACACTTGATACCAATGCCAACCTTCACTATCTGGTCTCTTCAACCGGAATAACCTTCTTCAATTTTTTTATTTTCCATAGTTAAGTCAAATAAAAGGAGCACCCACAGAGATTGTACACTCCCAATTTCTGCTGTAAACATGCCAGGACATGCATTCATCCAGGATTAGCATGTTACCACATATATTAAACTAGAGCGCGTGAAAGAAAGTGCGCAAGTCAGTATAAAAGGAAAGCAAAATAAGGCTTTATTCTAACTAATTTTCTTCATCTATTTTTGGCTATAGAGGTAGAGACGAAACATTTTAGATGCATCATTCAGTTGTACAGTTGTATCTAGCAGCAGAGCTAGAAACCCCTGAGTGGAGTATTCCTTATAGTCTCAAGCTAAAGTCACCAATGATTGAAAGCCTAGAACAAATAACAAAGTTTCTGAGAACACAAACCTTAGTAATAGACTTCTGGGCAGCTAATGAAGTAACTGTCTGTCTAACCTCTGTAGAAAAAACCATGCGAAATAGGCATTAGAAGAACACTCATTAGATATGCCAACTCAAAATAGATAGTATGCCATAACATAGAAAAAGGAAAAAGGAAAAAGGAGACATCTATTAGAACAAAACCGAGTATAGGGTAAAGTAAATTACTAGCATAGAAGTCGAGTTTCTTTTCGAATTTACGTTCAGCTCGAGCGGCTGCATCTCCGCTGATATACATAAACGGAAAAAAGTGAGTGTGAAAAACAAAGGTAATAGACAAAATACAAGGCTTAATAGTTAAGATTTCCCTCACCGTGAGGTTGTCTTCCCCATGCTTAACGGGTAGTAAGAGCAGCCGCCTTTGCTGTTGAAAAGCTGGGGCAAGAATACAGGGAAAATTTAATGAGGATAGCGATTTGCAAGACGAAGCTGAAGACGATAAAGATTGGGAACACCTAATTAATGCCTATTCATTGAGATTAGTTAGTTTTGGATTTATGATTTTTGAATTTTGATTGTTGGGTTGTGCCGTTGTGGGCCTCTACTATATGCTGCAGTCTATTGTGAGATTACATTATTGGGCTGTCCTCTTTTGAGGCGCAAAAAATGAGGCTATATAGTGGAATTTTCCCGCAAAAAATTGCAGAAATACCATACTTTTTGGGATGGTCTTTAATTCTTGACACTCATTTGTGCTCATGGGTAGAACTTCAAGGTCAAAAACCAAAAGTGTTGCCCATAAAGCATTTGTTAAACTTGAAATTTTGCTCATGGAACAAGTGGTGAGAAAAATTAAAAAATTACCAGTTATATCCGCCCATAAGTAAGTTATTACAAAAGTTGGCCAATTCATAAGATATTATCAATATTAACCAAATACTATCAATATTAGCCAATTAGCTATTTGTAGTAAAAAATTAAAGGGGGGAGATCAACTTTTTTGCTTTATTTTTAGTGAATGTTGTTGGAATAAATTTGGTACATCTTAAGGAGTTTGAATCTCAATTTTGGGATGATTTAGTAGAGTTTTGAGGTGGTTTGAATTAAAAATTTGAAGTATAAGATGAACATGGAAAAAGATGATCTATGGATCACACTGTGTATCATTTGTGTATCACACATATATATCAAATGTGTATCACATGTATATCTGTGTGTGAGATGCATGTGTGACATATGTTTGATACATGTGTTGCAGAAAAATTATAATATCGATTTTATCTACAAATTTTGATACCAAACCGGTCCAAATCACATCCAATCTTACTCAAATTTTGTATATTTTCTCATCTATATGTTTTCAACGAATTTTAACCATACCCATTGAAAAAAGTCTTTTTCTGCCTAATTTTTTAAATAATTTTATATTATTGATAATGAATTTTGACTCCAAACTAGTCTAACTCGCCTTCAAACTTTGTCAAATTTTGTATATTGCCTCGTCTATGTGTTTTTGTAACGAATCACGGCAATACCCATTGAAAAATAATTTTTTTTGCCTATGATTTTTGAATATTGTATATCATTGATAATTGTTTTCACTATTTTTTGTAGTATAACTAGAATGGCTAGTTATTAGTAAATAGAGTCTTTTTTTTGTACATTCACCATCCACTTTGAGAGTCATTTGTGTATCACATAAATACTTTGGTTGAGAAAATTATCAAAATGGTCTTAAATGTATGAGGTTTGTTTATTTTGGTCCTTAATATATAACAACTTACAGAATTAGTCCTTACTGTATGATGAAATTTAACAATTTTGATCCAAATCCTAAAAACTAACCTTTTCTCCCCCAAAATCCATGTCAAATAAACGGCTGACCTATGAGCAAGTCACTGCTCTGTCAAAACAAATAAGACAAAGGGCAGTGGGGCCGGTGGGGCGGTTACGATGCAGGTTCAACCTTGTATAGCTAAGATTTCAACTTGCACCGCATAGCAAAGTTTCCCGTTCTCGACCCCGCACCGTCCTATACTGCATAAACCCGCTCCACCCCAACTCCGTTTAATTTTTGAAAAAAAAGAAGACTTTTCTTTCTTTTGTATTTTTAAGGAGTAGTTTTTCCTTTTTTTTTTACGAGTTTGATTTTAAGAACAAGTCCTTGTTTTAATTTGTTTGAATTGTCTTCAAATTTTCATATATATTGTATACGGTCGAAATAGATTTCGGCCTACCTACGTTCGATCGAGTTCGAGTAGCAAGAAACCAGAGTGAGATTTTGGGAGTGAGCTCCTAAGACAGTACAAATGAGCCTCGAGTCCGAAGGCTGCTCGAGGAGTCGACTCGATAATCTTATCGAGCCCGTGACCAAATCGATCCGTAAGGCATTGCTTTGAGGTCGAAAATGCGCCACACCCATCCCGAAGGTCAAACTCAAGCCAAGACCGAAGGGCTCGACCCAGTAACGAGTTCGAGCCAGTATCGAGCTCACTCACAAGAGTCGTTATAACCGCACCAAGAGAGAGAATCTTGGCGGGAATCGAGGAAAAGACAAATCATCATGGGTCCTTCACTATATGCTTTATTTTATTATTTTTTGTTATAAATAAAGTAAAGACCCTCTATTATAAAAGAGGGGATCCTTATAAACTATGCATATACTGAATACACTGGAACAAAAGATCTTTTCTCATATATAAAAATATCTCCTTGTGCTTGTTTTACTTCATCTTACTTATTCTTTCTGTTCATTATTCCCATTCTCATAGTCAAGAATACTCGTATTGCTATCTTTGTATCAAAGGGTATCACGTATCCTTAGAACCATATATAAATTTAACGTTATCTGCTTTTTCGGGGAAATAGTTTGGCGTCCACCGTGGGGCTAAGGATAACAGTGATTGTTTGATATAAAACTGCGGTGCACACCAGTTTACAATTTCAAATCAGCAATGGCTTTACCTATCAATCACGAAGCCGACCTTCAATAGGAAACCAACAACTTGGCACCCCGGGGGCAGAAGGCCACTTGACGATGGCACTGAGTCTCAAATCGAAGTACCCGAATTCGAGCCGAAGTACCAATGGATGTCAATTCACAAATAACTCTGGAGGCGAATCAACGTTCCATTCAGGGCTGTACTCGATCTGTAGCCCGAGACACCCATAACGCGGGGGAAATCGGAGCCAGCTTACGTATGATCTTCGAGATGCTACAAGCCCAACAAGTAGTGATAGCCCAGTTACAGAGCCAAACTCATATACAAAGTAGGCTGGATCCCAATCCGCTTCGAGAAATCACCCCTAGAACGGAGTCCGCCATAGTGAAATAAAACAAGCAAGAATCGGGGACCACTCCCGAAATTACTAAATTGTTCGAAGAACTCACAAAACGAGTCGAAGCCAACGATAAGAGAGTGGAAACATACAATGTCAGGGTCAATCAAATCCCGGGGGCTCCACCAATGATAAAAGGGCTTGATTCCAAACAATTCATACAAAAGCCTTTTCCCTCGAGTGCATCCCCAAAACCAATCCCCAAAAACTTTCGTATGCCTGAAATTCTCAAATATAACGGTACGACCAATTCTAACGAACATGTCACCTCTTACACATGTGCCATCAAAGGTAACGATTTGGAGGACGATGAGATCGAATCCGCGTTGTTGAAAAAGTTTTGGGAGACCCTCTCGAAGGGAGCAATGATCTGGTATCATAATTTACCACCATATTCCATCGATTCTTTTGCCATGTTAGCAGATTTGTTTGTAAAGGCACATGCTGGTGCCATAAAGGTTGCAACAAGGAAATTAGACCCCTTCAAAGTAAAGCAAAGGGGTAATGAAATGCTGATGGAATTCATATCCCGATTTCAAATGGAACGCATAGAATTGCCACCGGTCACAGATGATTGGGTCGTACACGCTTTCACCCAAGGGTTTAACGAGCTAAGTTTGACAACATCATGTCGGCTGAAGCAAAATTTGATCGAGTATCCGGCAATAACTTGGGCAGCTATACACAACCGATATCAATCAAAAATTAGGGTCGAAGATGACTAGTTGGGAGCTCCGTATGAACCCATGCATCAGAACAGGACATCTACTAAAAACCAAAGGGAGATCGACAGAGAAAAAAGGTCGAATAGAGACCGATATCAACCGTACGTCGTAGATCGGATGAACAACGGTTCAACACGCAATACAGTTCAGAACAATCAAAGGATTGATCGAGGGCAAAATTCTCGGGGACTTATGAGCAAGAGGGGCTTTGATAATTATGACATTCCTATAGAAGCACTTCGGTTATCAGAGTATAACTTCAGCATTGGTGCATCCGCCATCGTGTCGGTTATCGGACGCATCAAAGACACTAAGTGGCCTCGACTCATGCAGACCGATCCTGCCCAAAGGAGTCCCAATCAAATGTGCGAATATCATGGCACCCATGGCCACATAACGGAAGATTGCAGGTAACTAAGAGAGGAAGTAGCCCGCTTATTTAACAAAGGGCACCTTCGGGAGTTTTCGAGTGATCGGGCGAAGAACCATTTTAAAAACGGGGATTTCGGCAAGCAAAATGAACAAGAAGAACCGCAGCACGTCATTCACATGATCATCGGCGGCACCGATACCCCTCAGGGACCAGTGCTTAAACGCACTAAAACACCGATTGTGAGAAAAAAGCGATCTCAAACTCAAGATTACTGGTAATATCCGTACTTATGAATAAGACTAAAATTAAGCATGTGTTAATCGATCCAGGTAGCTCAACCAACATCATCAGATTGAAGGTCGTAGAACAGCTCGACCTGCAGGATCAGATCGTACCCGCAACTCTGGTTCTAAACGAATTCAATATGGCATGTGAAACCACCAAAGGCGAGATAATCCTACCAATAAACGTGGCCGGAACCATCCAGGAAACAAAGTTTCACGTGATCGAAGGCGATATGAGATACAACGCCCTTTTCGAAAGGCCATGGATCCACAACATGAGAGTTGTACCTTCGACCCTATACTAGGTCCTCAAATTCCCAACATCGAGAGGTGTCAAAACAGTGTATGGAGAACAACCAACTGCAAAATAAATGTTCGTAGTCGAGGAAGCGAAATCAATATCCTCGCCTTCATCAAAAAAGGGATCAGGCTCAGAAGGAGAATGGGACACCAAATAGCAATCACAGATGTCGGCTTCGACCCAGCCAGATAACCAGAAGATCGAAGAAGATGATGATCAAATGGTCCCTCGATCTTTCATGATTCCTGATGACTCCGACGCTACCAAATCAACAATTGAGTAACTAGATCAAGTCATGCTAATCGAGCATTGTCCCCAGCGAAAGGTATACTTGGGAACGGGGTTGAGCTCCGAACTCAGGAAGAAACTTGTTCAATTTCTTATCGATAACATTGATTGTTTTGCCTGGTCCCATTTAGATATAACATGGATCTCACAGGACATAACGATGCATCGGCTAAGCTTGGACCCTAGGTTCAGACCGGTAAAGCAAAAGAGAATACCTCGGTCCGAGGAAAAGCATGCATTCATAAAGGACGAGGTAACCAAACTTCTCAAGATAGGGTCCATTCGGGATGTGAAATATCTCGAATGGTTAGCCAATGTAGTTGTAGTGCCTAAAAATGGGAACAAACTTAGAATGTGTGTGGACTATAAGTATTTGAAAAAAGCATGCCCTAAAGATTCCTTTTCACTGGCCAATATCGATCGCATGATCGATGCCACAGCCGACCACGAGATCCTTACTTTTCTCGATGCCTATTCCGGGTATAATCAAATCCAGATGAACTGGAGGACCAGGAAAAGACTTCATTTGTCACCAAATATGGAACATATTGTTATAATGTGATGCCTTTCGGGCTAACAAATGCGGGGGCTACCTACCAACGCCTAGTAAATAAAATATTCAAAGAACAAATAGGTAAATCAATGGAAGTTTATATTGATGACATACTAGTTAAGTCCCTGCGCGCAGAGGACCATTCGACCCATTTGCAGAAAACGTTCGAGATTTTGAGGAAATATAACATGAAGCTCAACCCCGAAAAATATGCTTTCGGGGTCGGGTCGGGCAAGTTCCTCGGCTTCATGGTGTCAAATCGGGGAATTAAGATTAACCCCGATAAAATCAAGGCCATCGAAGACATCACCATCGTGGATAGCGTGAAAGCTGTACAAAGGCTAACGGGACGGATTGCAGCCTTAGGCCGATTCATTTCGAGATCATCAGATCGAAGTCACAAATTTTTCTCTCTACTCAAAAAGAAGAACGATTTCGCTTGGACCCCGGAATGCCAACAAGCATTAGAGGAACTAAAACGATATCTATCGAGTCCACCACTACTTCACACTCCAAAAACAGACGAAAAACTTTGCTTGTACTTGGAAGTATCGTAAATCGCCGTAAGTGGTGTCTTAGTTCGAGAAGAGCAAGGTACGTAATTTTTCGTTTATTAAATAAGTCGTACCTTAGGAGAAGCGGAAACTAGATATCCGCACCTAAAAAAATTGTCACTTGCACTGATAAGCGCCTCTAGAAAGTTAAGACTGTACTTTCAATGTCATCCCATATGTGTATTAAACACTTACCCGCTTCGTAATATTTTTGCATAAGCCCGAACTATCAGGCCGATTGGCCAAATGGGCTGTCGAACTCAGTGGGTATGATATCGAATATCAACCATGTACGACCATCAAGTCTCAAAGTTTAGTAGACTTCGTGGCCAATTTCACGCCAACCCTCGTATCCGAAGTTGAAAAAGAACTCCTGTTAAAATCGGGTACATCATCGGGGGTATGGATCCTTTTTACGGACGGGGCTTCGAATGTGAAGGGGTCCGGGCTAGGAATAGTTTTGAAACCACCCACGGGTAACACTATTAAGCAATCTATTAAAACTACCAGGTTGACTAACAACGAGGCCCAGTATGAAGCCATGATTGCAGGTCTCGAACTAGCTAAAAACTTGGGAGCAGAAGTCATTGAAACCAAATGTGACTATTTGCTGGTGGTGAGTCAAGTAAACAAAACCTTCGAAGTTCGAGAAGGAAGAATGCAAAGGTATTTAGACAAACTACTTGTGACTTTGCACTATTTCAAACAATGGACTTTACGGCATGTTCCATGAGAACAAAACAATGAGGCCGATGCACTTGCGAATTTGGGATCGTCGGTTGAGGAAGATAACTTGAACTCGGGGACTGTCGTTCAACTTTCGAGATTGGTAATCGAAGAAGGTCACGCCGAGATAAATTCTACAAGCTTAACCTGGGATTGGAGAAATAAGTATATTGAATACTTACAGAGCGGAAAGCTCCCATCGGACCCTAAAGATTCTAGGGCCCTACGGACTAAAGCTGCTCGATTCACGTTGGCTTTGGATGGAACGCTATATCGAAGGACATTCGATGGACCGTTGGCAGTATGCTTGGGTCCGGGAGGTACCGATTACATCCTATGGGAAGTGCACCAGGGCACTTGCGGGAATCACTTCTGTGCCGATACATTAGTTCGAAAAATAATCAGAACAGGGTATTATTGGATCGATATGGGCAAACATGCGATGGATTTTGTTCGTAAATATGACAAATGTCAAAGGTTTGTGCCAATGATCCATCAACTCGGAGAGCAACTTCACTCAGTCCTATCCCCGTGGCCGTTCATAAAATGGGGAATGGATATCGCTGACCCTCTGCCATCAACACCAGGTAAAGCCAAATTCATTTTATTTATGACTGACTATTTTTCTAAATGGGTTGACGCACATGAGTTCGAGAAAATAAGAGATAAAGAAGTTATAGACTTTATTTGGGATTATATTGTATGCCAATTTGGGATACCCGCCGAAATGGTATGTGTTACAACCCAAATTCACATACCATAGATCACGCCGTAAGTTAGTCGACGTAAATCCAAGAAGAGATTATCTTTGAGATGATAAGAAGTTAATCCTATTGGTCTTAAACGATACAAGGGTGTATAAGAGTGGTTAACAAGTATTAGAAGTTAAACGAATCAAGGATGTTGTAACCCGTATTTTCGGGTAACACTAGAGGTGATTAACTATCCCAAGAGGTCTTGTTTTAATATATTTGAATCATATAATATCCGTATCATAAGTCTTGAAGTCAAGCGAGTTATGAAACAAAAGTCGACAAAAGTTGTCGCAACTTAGGTTTATAATTTTACTTAAACTTTAGGTCAAATTTTACTGCATTTTTCTCCCAATGTGCTTGGAATTATGGGGTGATCTACCTATCAAATTGAAGATCTATGAGTCTAGTTTCCAACGCATTAAACCGTTTATCGATACGATCTCGGAATAGAGAGATATTCGCATTTTCGCGAGAGTGCGCCAAGCTGCTCTCTATGGGGCCCACAAAGGCGGTTTAAGACATATGGACATATATAAGATACCTCAAACCCGTTTTAAGTCATTATTTTTCAGTATATTCAGACCTTATAACCCTAAAAACAGTCTCTCAAGGTTCTCTCATGATCCAAGACCCAAACAAAGGGCAAACAACACAAATCAAATGTCGGGAATCCCGTGGCGCTAGTAAGTTTCTTGTTCTTCTTGTTGTTGCTGATTTTTGTGTTGTTCCAGCTCGTGTGGGAGGTTGTTTTAAGTGTTTTATGTCCTGTAAATACACCTTCAAGTTTTTAATATCAACCCTAGGTGATTTCAAGTCTTCTAAAGTAATTCTAGTGCCGAAAAACCCGAATTAATTGCTAGTTTCGCTTCCTTGTTCTTGTGGCAGAATTGAAGGGATATTTCGTGGAAAATTAAGGTCAAATTGGAGTTGTTCTTTCTGTTTAAAGGTAAGGAACCTCTTACTCTATATATATTTAAGATTATCCAAGTTGTGGCTAAGTCGTTGATGCTAGAACTTGTGAAATATATATCGAAAGGCTTGGTAGTAATGTTGTTAGTTGGTGGACTATTTTGGAGGCTCAATATGATTATTAATGATGTTGTTTGGGCTGTTTGGTGATTGTATTGACTTGTAGGAAGTCATATAAATAGGGGAGGTGCTGTCCGTTTCATCGTAAAATAGGTTGCGGTCGATACATAATAGTTACGACGCTTAAACGATAATGATAGTGTCATTTCTCTTATTGTAGACTAAGGAGTCGTGACATTTGCATAGCTTGAGGTTGGGCAGTATATACAAGGTATGTGAGGCTATCCCCTTCATTCTTTTGCACGACTCTGATTGTACATAATGTAATGAACGAGCTCCCAAAGATACTCTACTCTTAGAAGCTAGCAGTACTTACATTGCTGCCCTTCTTATGAAACAATTGATATTGATGTTACTTCTCTTATTCTTATATTATCAATGTTGTTGGTAGTTCCTGATTCTTATAAGATTCTTGATGAAGAGTTAATCCTAATAACGTGTACGAAGGATACCGACCTTACGTCACTCCGAAAGGTTCAAAATGTGATTCCAATGAGTCCAGCATGCATCATATATATGTATCTATTTTACTCTACCGAGCCGCGCTATAGTCGGCCGGGTATGGCACCTATTGTGCAACCACTGATCAGTTGGGTTTTACCGAGCTCCACGTGGCCGGGTACGATTCTACCGAGCCCTATGATGGCCGGGTACGTTTTACCGAGCCTATTACGGCCGGGTACGATATGATGATGATGATGCCCACAAAGGCGTATGTTTTAAAAGTTTATGTATATATATATGTATGTATCATGTATTTCATGTCAGTAGCCCTCAGAGGTACCCAGATGTCACAGGTTGTATATTCCCTATCACTGTTTACATTATTGTTCTTACTTATGCTTTCCTGCCTTACATACTCAGTACTTTATTCGTACTGACGTCCTTTTTATTTGTGGACGCTGCATGTCGTGCTGCAGGTCCTGATAGATGGGTAGATGCAGCTCCCCCATCACAGTAGGCTATCCGGTTCAGCGGTTATTGGCAAGATCCCTTCTCCGGACTTGCCGTGGTCTTGGTATGCATTTTTGTTATAGACATTATGGGTATGTCGGGGCCCTGTTCCGGCAATGTTGTAGCACTTATGTTCTTTTAGAGGCTCATAGACAGGTGTCGACTCATGTATGGTTTGGAATGCCTTATCGGCTGATTTTTGTTGTATAGTCTTTCATGGCACCATGGTAGCTCGTACCTTATATATAGTTTCTTGACAGTCTTGTCGTCCCATGTTACGTATGTTCATGACATTATCTTTCATTGTTGGATGTTCATGATCCATGTCTACCATTTATATTGGTCTTGTCGGCCCTTAAAGATAATAAGGAAGGTTAGATAAAATGTACGTTGGTGCTCGGCAAGTATGGCCCGGGTTCTAGTCATGACCTTCCAGTTGGGTCGTGACAGTATGTGACAATGGGAAATAATTCGTTGGCAGCAAAGTAACAAAACTCTTCGAAGAACACAAAATAAGAAGAATACTATCAACACCATACCACCCCAGTAGGAACGGACAAGCCGAATAAATGAACAAAACTATCATTCAAAACCTAAAGAAGAGGTTGAATGACGCTAAAGGAAAATGGAGAGAAATCCTTCCTGAAGTCCTTTGGGCATATCAGACAACATCAAAATCCAGTACGGGGGCGACCCCAT
The DNA here is from genome assembly GCF_000390325.3 of Nicotiana tomentosiformis. Taxonomy (NCBI): domain Eukaryota; kingdom Viridiplantae; phylum Streptophyta; class Magnoliopsida; order Solanales; family Solanaceae; genus Nicotiana; species Nicotiana tomentosiformis. The sequence goes on along the minus strand of NC_090819.1, from coordinate 105,069,916 downwards.
TCTCCTTAGTATATGGGTCTGAAGCATTGATACCAGTCGAAGTCGGTGAACCCAATACCAGATTTCGATTCACGATGGAAGAATCAAATAACGAGGCTATGAATACCAGCCTCGAATTATCGGACGTAAGACGAGAAGCTGCTCTCGTCCAATTGGCCGCCCAAAAGCAGCGAATCGAAAGATATTATAATCGAAGAACCAAGCTCCGCCATTTCAAGTCTGGGGACTTAGTGTTAAGAAAAGTCACCATCAATACCCGAAATCCAAACGAAGGAAAACTAGGACCAAATTAGGAAGGACCATATCAGGTTCTCGAGAACGTCGGAAAGGGATCGTACATGCTCGGCATTATAAACGGCAAACAACTATCAAGCAGTTGAAATGTGTCACATCTAAAACGATACTACTGCTAAGGTATGGCCCTTCCATATTTATTTACATTTCAAAACTGACCCCTGCAGAAGTCCGAACAAGAGCTAAGATGGATCCTTCGCATGAAAGCACGCGTTGCACTCTTTTTGCCTTAGACCGGTTTTATCCCAAATGGGTTTTTCGGCAAGGTTTTAAATAAGGCAACCAATGATCGTGCTGCACTTACAATAGTATCCAAGGCCTTTGTACAACCGACCTCGAATACTGGGGGGGCATTAGCCCTCAAATATATCAAGTTCTGATGTAAGAAAGTTATTTCACAACAACGGGGTTCCAGTAGGAAAAGTTGTAAGAGCCAAAATGGTCAAAACGAACCATGCCCATATAGTTGGCCCGAACCCAAACGCGAAACATGAACACATGTATAATGACTTGCAAAGAAAGTCCTCCTCTTTACCGATATCTTATATCCAAGAAAAATTCCTCTATTTGGAGATTTATTATGCAATCAGAATTAAGATAAACTCGATTACTAAGCCTACAGGCTACTTTTATTACAAGTTCGAGCAAGCACTCACTCGACCATTACGCCTACGGGCTATATTACTTCGAGTTCGAATCATTCACTCAACGACTAATAAGCTTACAGGCTACTTGCATTTCGAGTTCGAGCGAGCAGTCACTCGACCATTACGCCTACGGGCTACATTACTTCGAGTTCGAATCAATCACTCGACAACTAAGCCAATGGGCTACCTTCATTTCGAGTTCGAATCATTCACTCGACGACTAAGCCTATGGGCTACTTTTATTACGAGTTCGAGCAAGCACTCACTCGACCATTACGCCTACGGGCTATATTACTTCGAGTTCGAATCATTCACTCAACTACTATTAAGCCTACAAGCTACCTTCATTTCGAGTTCGAATCATTCACTCGACGACTAAGCCTACGTGCTACATTACTTCGAGTTTGAATTATTCACTCAACGACTAATAAGCCTACAAGCTACTTGCATTTCGAGTTCAAGCGAGCACTCACTCGACCATTACGCCTACGGGCTATATTACTTCGAGTTCGAATCAATCACTCGACAACTAAGCCTACGGGCTACCTTCATTTAGAGTTCGAATCATTCACTCGACGACTAAGCCTATGGGATACTTTTATTACGAGTTCGAGCAAGCACTCACTCGACCATTACGCCTATGGGCTATATTACTTAGAGTTCGAATCATTCACTCAATGAATAATAAGACTACGGGCTACTTTCATTTCGAGTTCGAGCGAGCACTCACTCGAACATTACGCCTACAAGCTATATTTCTTCGAGTTCCAATCATTGACTCAACTAGTAAGCCTAAGGGCTTCGTCACTTCGAGTCTGAAAAATAATCAATCATAGAGACTACGAAGTCCAAATTAGATTAAATTGTTAAAATCCTTGTGAAAACATTTGTAAGGCACGTATAAAGTCTTCACGAAACAGAAGCAAGTCGGCCAAGTTGTCTATATACAAAATTGTCTACATGATTGATTACAAACGTAAAAAATTAAGAACTAAGCTTCCTGGTCATCCTCATGGGCGTTTGCTTCTCTATCAGGCTCTTCCCCGTCCTTGGATCCGCTCTTGCTACCGTCATCATCGCCATCAGAAGCCAAGGCTTCAGCTTCAACTTCGAGCTCTTTATCCTTCTTCATCTCTTTAATAAGGTCGAAACCTCTAGCGTGTATCTCCTCGAGGGTCTCCCTCCGAGACCTACATTTAGCAAGTTCGGCAACCCATTGTGCTCGAGTGTCGATAGTATCTGCCGCCTCTCGTGCCTCCATCTGAGCAGCCTCAGCATCAGCCTGATACACGACAATGGACTTATCTGCCATGACTTTCGATGACTCAACCTCCGCCTTTGCCTCAGCAAGCCGTGCTTCAAGCTCCTCGATCCTCTTAGCTTGAGTCGAACCCTTTTGCTTGATGCTTCGAAGCTGAATATCGGCCGATAATAATTTGGTCAAAATGGTTTCTTTTTCCGCAGCCAGGTGGTCGATAGTCTCCTTCCACCGATTACATTCAGCTTTGATTTGATCAACTTCTTCCCGAAGTAACCCGATTTTTCAACCTTTTGTTGCAGCTGAGACAATGAAGGGTTAACTTCCACAGTTGAGTCAAACCCATACTTTAACAGAACGAGGCTCACCTGCTTATCGAGTTCGGCCTCTTCTTCACGAGCCTTAGCCAAATCCGCTTGGAGGTCCTTTATAGCCTCGTCCTTTTGGCTGCAAAGAAGCTGCATGGCGTCTCTCTCCCTCGAGACCTTCTGAAGCTCGACCTCACACTGGCTAAGGTCGACTCGAAACCTACTAATGGCATGCACAGTAGGGAAAGAACATAAGTCAAGTTTGGAAAAGAACAAAGAAACCAAGTATAGTAAAATCATTACCCGAGTAATGAAACGTTGGGCCTCTTCTAGTAGAAGAGAAGCGTCACCAATATCGGAAGCATCATCGACTCCAGTAAAGCAATCCCGAAAGGGTCCCCTACACTAGAGCCTCCGCTCATATCGGGGGTCTTCAATTCTCGAGCTTCCTTTAATGTCTCCTCAGAAAAGGTTGGAAGGGATGGCGAATGGCCCACTGTCAGAGCCCCAAGCGAATCACTCGGGGCGCTCCGATCAAGACTCGGGATTCCAGGACCGACCCCGACCGATACAGCCGCCTTCAGCTCAGGAGCTCTGGTGACCTCGATAGCTTTCGTATATCGGATCACCAAAGCCGAGGCATCGTCTTCTTCTTCTTCTTCTTCTTCTTCTTCTTCTTCTTCTTCTTCTTCTTCTTCTTCTCTCAGTCGTTGGATCGAGTCAATCGGAAGGGCAATTGCCTTCCTCCTCACCCTTCGAGTTTTGGGCTTGGGGTCATATGATTGAGAGATAACTTTTCGTTTCTTATCTTTCCCCGATTTCGGGACCGAGGACTTGGTTCCTTCGTCACCGCTCGAAGGCCTCAAAACGACATCCTTGGTTACACCTGCATGAAAGGAAATCAATAACGAATGGAGCACAAAGAACACTTCGAAGGAAACGAGAAGTAAAACCTTTCCATGATTCTTGCCCTCCCATCTACCTTTTGTCAAATCACGCCAAGCGCGTTCGGCATAAGAGAAAGCCGAGGCTAACTTTCGAACCCAATCCTTGAGGTCGGGTACCGCTTGTGGCATCCAAGGGGCAGCTGTATATCGAAGAATGACATCAGAAAAAATCGGGAAAAGATACGAAAAGCAACGTCTTATGAGAAGCACTTACGGTCGAAATTCCATTCCTCGGGGAATGACATCTTCTCAAGGTCACGGGTCCTCACCCGAATATAAAGGCCCATTCATCCCCGATCCTTGTCTTCGTCGATGCTCGACATCAAAGCCTTTAATGACCGACGATGAAGTCTGATTAGTCCTTGAAAGATTTGAGGCCGATACAATCGTATGAGGTGATTCAGGGAAAAATCCAGCCCCCCGGCTTTGATGGAGAAGAAGCAAAGTAGGATTACTATACGCCATAGAGAGGGATGAATTTGACCGAGGGTGATATGATATCTTTTGCAAAAATCAATGATCATCGGGTCGACGGGATCCAACGTGAAGGGATAAGTGTAAACACTTAAACCCCCCTTCACATGGGTGATGACGCTCTCTTCGGGGGATGAAATTTGCAACACAACCTCGGAACCCCAGTTGCAGTCTTTCCTAACGGCCTCGAGATGACCCTCCGTAATATAGCACATGTACATCGACACGTGCTCGCATCGACCCGGAACAGATGAAGGATTTTCAACCTTAAAATCGATCTTCAGAGTACACGGGCTGGGAACATAGTCATAGGTGGACGGCTCTACCGGCGCCGTATCGCAGGACGGCCGTGAAGAAGAAGCTTTCTCCTTCTGAGGTATAATTTTTGAAGTTTTGGCCATTGATATGAGAGGAAGAAAGGCAAAGGAAAGTGAAAAATTAACGACACCAAAACTCTGGTGTAGAAATGGCTCTGCAAGCGACGAAATAGAGAGAAAGGATAAGAAAATTTGGTAGAGCGAAGGCGTAAAAGTGGTAAATGTTATATGGAAGAGTTATTTATAGGCTCGCATCATGACGGTTCAATATCTGAGGTGGCCGACCGCCATCTGACAAGCATTAAATACCTTGAAAGACTAAATCGATGGGACAGCTATCACATACGTCATAATCGATCCATGTTAAAACGTCAGCTTATAACCCGATCGAACCGTCAAAAATCATATTGATTCTCACCGCATCCTTCATGAGAAACGAGGGGACTATTTGTATACGGTCGAAATAGATTTCGGCCTTCCTACGTTCGATCGAGTTCGAGTGGCAAGAAACCGAAGTGGGATTTTGGGAGTGAGCTCCGGAAACAGTACAAACGAGCCTCGAGTCCGAAGGCTGCTCGAGGAGTCGACTCGATAATCTTATCGAGCACGTGACCAAATCGATCCGCAAGGCATTGCTTCGAGGTCGGAAATGCGCCACGCCCATCCCGAAGGTCGAACTCAAGCCAAGACCGAAGGGCTCGACCCAGTAACGAGTTCGAGCTAGTATCGAGCTCACTAACAAGAGCCGTTATAACCGTACCTAGAGAGAGAATCTTGGCGGGAATCGAGGAAGAGACAAATCATCATGGGTCTTTCACTATATGCTTTATTTATTATTTTTTGTTATAAATAAAGTAAAGACCCTCTATTATAAAAGAGGGGATCCTTGTAACCTATGCATATATAAAGATATCTCCGTGTGCTTGTTTTACTTCATCTTACTCATTCTTTCTGTTCATTATTCACATTCTCATAGTCAAGAATACTCGTATTGCTATCTTTGTATCAAAGGGTATCACGTATCCTTAGAACCATACATAAATTTAACGTTATCTGATTTTTCGGGTAAACATATATAATAATGATAAAAATTATTCTATGATAAGAGTACTTTGTGTTCACTAAAGGAACCCAGTCGTGTATAATATGTTGAAGATGTGATCGATTTTACTTAAAGCTTTTGAACATTAACTCCCTTAAAAATAATCCTAAAGTATAGTTTGCTAAGGAAGGAATTTGCTTTTAAAAAGTAATCAACTCTGTCAGTTAAGGAGTAACTTGAACTTGTTGAGAATGACTATAAATTAGACATTGGCAATGAAACTCAAATTGCTATTATGCAAATTAATTACTTCAGCTTCTCCAAGTTGGTGTAAGTACTTATGCAAGTTCTTTCTTTTTTCTGATATTGGATAAGTATTAGCCAAATATATACCTGCAACAAATAACCGAAACTTAGTAACATTAATTATCTATGAAAACTATAAATTGAAATAGCTAAAACCAGCCTAAAGAAAAGCTAAATTGAGAGAGCGAGAGTCGAGAGACAAAGTCGATTGGAGGCGTTAGAGTGAAACTTCAAAGTTAGTGCATTTCAAAGAAATGGAGCTTGTATAAAAAAATATTACCCGCAACTAGCCCTGCTCCGCTAATTTTTTTTAAAAAATTGCTTCAACTCGGCACCAACCCGCAACCAGCTCTGCCCCGCTAAATTTTTAAAAAAAATTGCTTCAACTAGCACCAACACACAATTGTGTTCCCCTTACACCAGGAACCTGCACCACCTTGCACCTGCACTTCCAGGAACGGATGCACGTTAGTTGAAGCGGTGTTATCTTCGTCTAATATTTTTATTAAATGCACATATAGAAAGTATTTTTAAATATAACTGATATATTAATAAAATAACACCATTTGACAAATAAGTTTACTTGATCTGGTTGGCATTGCGTACATTGTCACTAGAAGGGTTTGGGGATCGAAACTACCGATAAATAAATAATACAAGTATAACATGCAATTATTTTAAACGGATTTAGAACTATAATTTTTTAAAAAAACTTACTCCTCTTTTCTATTATTTACAATTTCTGAGTGGCCGGATTTGCTGGTGATACTCTTCACAACTTTTATTTATTTATATCGTTATAGTGTTTACTTTTTAAACGATGACACCGTTTACAAAAAAAAAATTATGTATACACCCTTGCGCACATTGCCATCCCTAAACAAGATCATGTAGATTTGTGATAATATTATGTCTCAACCAACATTTTGCATAGCAAACTAAATAGTAAGGGAACAAGAACGCGGACCAAAACTTGGGAGGACCTTTGAGCGAAAGGGATTTAGATTTTTCATCAAAGAAAAATAATGAAAATATCTCAAGGTTGAAGCTGTGAAAGTGTTGAAGAACAACAGTTGGATTTGGGCCGAAAAGAGTTACTAGACTACGATAGTTAAGAAAGGAAAAATGACATTGTAAAATAATAGCCGAAAAAATGTATAAAATTTATATATATTTTGTATATATATACATTATGTATATTATATACAAAAATTATACAAACTTTCGATTACCAAATATAAATAGTTTTTGGCACGGGCTAAAAATGATAATACCCCGTTAAGAAAGGTGCTCCAACTTATGTAACTGGGCCGGCCTGCCATTGACAAATTGGATACTGGCTAACTTCATTAAGTTTTCCCAAGAACCCACTGCATTGAACTTTCTGAAGCTAAACACTATTTTACAAGAAATGAATTTTCTTTTTGACTAATGTTTAGAAGGGTAAGAAAGTTTTGGTTTGACCAAGGGAAAAAAAAGTTTAAAATGTTAAACCTAGAACCTTCTCATTAGACTTATAGCATGTTTGGCCATGTTTTTTTCTGGGCCAAAAGTGTTATTTTTTCTTCAAAGTTAACGTGTTTGGCCAAGTTTTTTAAAGAAAAAAGGTATTTTTGAGTGGAAGGAGAAGCAGATAAAAATAATTTCTCCTCAGAAGCACTTTTTTGAAAAGCACTTTTGAGAAAAATACATTTAGAAGTACTTTTTAAAAGTTTGGTCAAACACGAATTGTTGCACAAAAGTGTTTTTCAAATTGATTAGCCAAACACAAACTTATTTTCACCAAAAATACTTTTTTGAAAAGCACTTTTGAAAAACACTTTTCAAAATAAGCAGATTTTAGAAGTTTGGCCAAACAGGCTATTAAGATGAACAAGATTGAGGTGTTTGGCCAAAAATTGAGGTGTTTGGCCAAGCTTTTAGAAGGAAAAAAAGTGCCTTTGAGGAGAAACAGAAGCAGAAAAATGTAGCTTCTTTCAAAATGTATTTTTCTGAGAATCACTTTTGAGAAAAATACACTTAGAAGCATTTTTCAAAAGCTTGGCCAAACATTAGTTACTGCTCAAAAGTATTTTTCAAATTAATTAACCAAACACAAATCGATTCTCACCAAAATAAACAGATTTTAGAAGCTTGGCCAAAGAGGCTATAAACCTAAAATCGAAAAGAAAGAGAGCAGAGAAATTAAACCCAAAAAGCTTAGCTCATTTAACTTTACAGATAGACTCAAGTAACTATTTGCAAATTATATGTGTGTCCATAAGCACGAGTACATATAAGTGTATATATATATATGTATGTACGTACGTACTATGTATCCTTTTCCGCATTCAAGAATCCTCCTTAGATTGTATACACGAGTTTGTGGCCGTTAGGCAGCTTTCGGTAACATGGATATAAAGAATGATCAAGTCAAATTCAAAATATATTGCATTTTCTTGCAAAAATCCATTAAGATTGACCAAACAACCTAATGAAGTGATTTGAATTTGTTTTATATCCTTTTGTAAGGGAGGAATGTTTTTTTAGAATATTGTACCTCTGATCATGTGATTAGACCTCTTACCAAATTTTTGCGAATGACTGAATTGTCTACTCCTATCAAATTTCACCTTCTACTTGACACTTGCTAATTGTTTTCTCTTCCAAACAATAGATAACTTACAAAATTTCAACTTCATATGGGACTTAATCAAGTTATTGTGAAAGGAAAAGCCCACATCACAAAATCTCAGTCTATGACAGTTCACAAGGCATAAATTTCTTTGGTTTTGGATGGTATTAGTTGGATTTAACCCAACTTGTGCTTTTGCCCCTTTCAACCCCTTGCTTGTTACTACTATTTTTAAGTAAAAAACAATTCAATATTATAGAAATAAAATAATTGACAAAAGGTAAAATTTGCTTTTTGACTCTAAGTTTTCCTCATCTTTAAAGCATTGTATTTGAATAAAAAAATCATGGTAACTAATTGGTTGAATAAAAGAAGGGGACATAATATCTTCAATTCCTACTTAACCCAACTATTCTTTACCCATTCTATGCAACTTGTATCGGGACACAAGCCATAATCCATTTTTTATTTTAAATTCCATTTTTTTGGTAATTAAAATTAGTACTATGTTCCATTTATGTACACCCTTTGACTTAAAATTACTCAAGAAATCCTCTGTTTGCCCCCAAAAGCTGGAAAATATGGAGAGTTCAACCAATGTTGAAAACCGCACTACTTAAATGGAAAAGTTAATGTTTCACCAACTAAGGTAGTTTATGAATTTTATGTTGGAGAAAGTCATACTTTTGGAAGAGTGTCAATTACGTAAAAGTGGCTTTCTTTCGTTTCAAATTTTATCAGTCTAGATCACTTTCTTGCCTTTTAGCTTTTCTCAATTTTCCTTTTTTTTTTGTGCCTAACATAAATTTATTGGGCCAATTAAATTCGAATTCGCACGAAAAAATCCTACAATAAAGGGTAAAACGTTCTCTAACAAAAATGATTTCAATAACAAATATTTTTAAAATATGGTTTATCCCTCCTAAAACATGTCATTTAATTAATATTGCACTAATTGGGAAAATACGGATAGCTTTGAGATAATAATAATAATAAATGATGTTTTAGTTTTAAAACGTTAAGTGTTTTGAAATAAAATTAGACTAACATTTGGGACTAGAGGGAGTAACATTTATCAATTTGATTATTTTTTTTCTTTCCATAATTATGCATAAACATTAATGCAATACACTACTTTTATGGTTTATTGCTCAAAACAATGATTCTAATACAGAAAACAGATTTCGTATAGCACGCATAAGTTTTTATAACATCATAGTTGCTGTAAAATAACAGATATTGATTAAAAATTTACAACTATCCATAATTGGAGATCTTTTAGATTTGAAAAATCTCAACTTCCACAGCTGGTCTATGACAAAAAAGAGTACGATATGCTAATCCCATCGTAATGACGGGATGCACTTGTCACTATGATGTTAATCTTGATTAGCTTTTATTAATTTGTTGTCTATGCCAAAGTTGGGGGCATTATTTAACACAACATAGGACTCCATTATTAAATTGATTCGCTTGATTTATCATTTCCACACTACCAGTGTGCCTTTGTCATACGACATACGAGAATAAGTCTTAACGTGTCGTTCGATAGGCTGACTAAATTATTCTGAGATTATAATTTTTGGACTATTTTATTTCACATTGGGAGTGAAATAATATAATCTCAAGTTTGATAGAATAAAGTAAAATAAGATGAGATATCATGTATTAAGGCTGAGATTAAATTTATATTATATTTAATTAACGTATAAATTTATATAAATTTATCATTTATGCTATCAACCGAACATAATATTTAATCACACACCTTATCACATACCTTAGTTCTAGAAAACTAATTATTTTATACTTAGATAATAATCCCAAGAAATAAATAAAAAAAGTGGATGTTGAATAATGAGCTATATTTGGCATCACTAGGAATTCCTTTTGAAATCGAAAATAGTGTACATTTATTTTAGTGCGTGCATTTGCCTTAATTTACGTACTACTTTTTGTGGTCCTCACTTCTTGGAATTATTTCATGCAGGAAAAATTATATACTTCCTCCGTTTACTTTTACTTGTCAAGTATTTTAGAAATAGATTTTTACTTTTATTTATCACTTTTAGCATATCAATAGAAGATAAAAAATTTTCCTGTTATACCCACAATATTAATTACTCATTTCAAATCACTTTCCAAATCCATTAAAAATATGCATCAATTAATATGAGTATCATGATAAATTATGCACTTCATTTATTATTTTTTAAGAGGTGTAAAAAGTCCACAGTGAACAAGTAAAAGTGAACAGAGGGAGTACTTTGCTTCTTTTAAAAAATGGCATTATTATTTAAATAATCAAATAATAGTTGTTTTTACTACAATTTTCTTAAACACTTTTCAAATTTTGTCACAACAAAAAAGAAATCACTAGTTTATAGTATGTTTTATGTAGTTCCTCAACCCCAACTAGGGGTGTACATATGTCAGGTTGATTCGCATTTTTCAATTAGCAAAACAAACAAATGATGTTGGATTTTTAAATTTATAAACCAAACCAATAAAGTCGGATTTTCCAATCTCGATTTTTCTCAGGTTTTTTGAATTTTTGAATTTTTTCGGTAAAGTCTTCATAGCACAAAATATGTAACTTGTGCTCTAAATATTTCTTTAGTTCTAGTAGGATGCAACTATATAATGTATTTTTTTAAAAAATAACACAATAATATGAGATGAGTCATATCATTGTACTAAAATATTTGATAACAAAGATAATAAAATCGCATAAAGAAAATATTACTAGCTATAATAAAAATTAACATAATCTAAAAATATTATATAGGTTGTTGATGGAGTTAAATCGAATAAGTTGGAGCTTTGAAGTCTGAGTAGAAGCCCAAAATATTAAGTCGGGATCACGTTCGGGGGTAGAGGACCAAGTTCGGATGTCAAAAAGTTGAAGAAGCGATTTACTCTGATAAAATAACACTGTCGCGCCGGCGCGGCTGTGTAAAAGTGGCTGCTTGTCAGAAAGTTCACTCTCTGAATATTCTCACAAGCGTGCATGTACAAGTTTCTTAGAGTTATTTCTTGTTTTGACTAGGAAATGGTAGTTTGGTCCGGGATCGTTCCTACAAGGTATAAATACACCAAAATTACGCTTTTGAAGACACTTTTTGACCTACAAAAGAATTGAGAAGCAACTAAAGCAAGAAGACACAAGAATTAATCAAGATTTCAACCAACAATCGGTGCAATACGGGAGTTTGTATCGAATCATTAACATTGATGTTTTTTATGTTTTTAAACCTTATTGAGATGACTTTTTCCATTGCTATGGAGTAATTTTCATTAGTTGTTGACAGATACAGTGTTTTGATAACTTGATTAGGGATTCGATTTTTTCTAATTATTGGAATTAATTGATGTAGTTTTAATTCGTATTGTGGAGTTATTTCTTATTTTGCTTAATCGAAAGAAGATCTTGATATTGAACTTCTTTACATCTTATGTTCTAGTTTAAATTCATGATTCAAATAGGTAATGGAAAGAGCCTCTTGAATTGTTAATCAAACTAGAAAATAGGAAAATATTCGTGAGAAGTTACCCTTTAGACCATAACCATCATTTTATTCGTTGCAATTGTTTACCATACTTCAATTAGATTAATTACTGAAATTAAAATTTAATTGAGAGAGGAACATTAACTTCAAGTGTAATCTACTTATCTGTTGAATTCCTGAGAATCAACAGTATTATAGAGTGAACTAACTCAAGAATTGGATCCCGGATCAATTATCTTGCACCTATTTAGTCAATTACCCTTATTTCTCTCATTGATATCTCTTTGTTGCTCATCTGCTATATTTTGTAATTAATTGTTAATTGCTTAATTTTTAGTAGTTAATCGTAGTTGATAATCATCAAATCAAGTATTAATTTTCCTGTATAGTAATCAACTGAAGATTATTCGAACACTATTTAAATTCAATCCTTGTGGAGACGATAATTAACTCTACTATCCTTGACCAGCGAGCAATAATTTTGTGTTGTATTTTGCGCTCGTCAAATTTTGGCGCCTTTGCCAGGGATTGACAATCAATAGTGTTTAAAATAGTTTTTTGTACTAATTTAGGAACCAATTTTACTTTTTTGTATTCACGTTCTCTCACTTATGTGCAGGATACATGTTTAATTTCTATGGTGTATGGCTTGATCTTCTTCAAAGGAAGTGATACCCTACAAACCAGAGTTGGAGCAACACCTGCAACAACTAAGAAAAGAAAGAGAATTAACAGAAAATTTCTTGGTTCATACTTCGATTCAAGATAACACGGCAAACAAAGAGATTGATGGAGTAGACTTAGCTGTAAGAGAGGCAGCACAACAAGAAGTTGCATGGATAGCAGCTGAGGCAGACCTTAGAGCTACTAAGGACACCATCAAAGATTCAATATAAACCGACCCTTGGTTGAAGATCAGTTTGGGAATGCAGCACCCCAGGCCTGGGAGATCATTAGATGATTATGCGAGACTAGTCTACAATCAGGGACCATCAAGCGTCAGACCTCCACCCAGAGCAGCAAACAATTTTGAGTTGAAGCAAGGCTTTCTTCAAACCATCCATAACAACAGTGTCTTCAGAGGGAATATGAATGAAGATTCGAACACTCACTTGATGGACTTTGATGAAATCATGAACACCTTCCAGTATAATGGAGTATCAAAAGATGCAGTCTATTTAAGGGCATTCCCCTTTTCACTGAAGGATGACGCGAACACTGGCTTTGTAGCTTACCGATCGGGTTGATCAGGACATGGGAATACATGACTAAAAGTTTCTTGACAAGTGCTTCTCAGCTGCAAAAATAGGGAAATTTAGAAGGGAAATCCACAACTTCTGCTAGAAGGACACTGAAACGGTTTTCGAAGCTTAGGAAAGATTCAAGGAGATAGTGAGAAGGTGTCAACATAATAGAATTGAATTGTGGATGAAACTTCAGGACTTCTGGGATGGACTGACACCCTCCTCACGATGAACTTTGAGTACCACATGTGGAGGTCCATTAATGAAGAAAACTCTGGAGGAGGTCGTCTTAATTCTTGAGGAATTGTCTGAGGACTCTAACTAGTGGCTTGTTGGGGATAATGACAAGAGAATATCTGTTGGAGTTCACCAAGTGGACTCTAACACATCGGTGCAAGCCCAACTAGACACCATGGCCAAAGAGATAAGAAAGTGGACATTGGCCAAGATATAGAGTGAACCGCAAGGAGCATGTGACTTTTTTGGAATGAGACACCCTACATATGAGTGTCAAGCTTCAGCTGAGAAAGTAAATGTGGTAGGGAACTTTAATAGAGGAAACTATCAATGTGGGAACAACTATAATGCTATGGGGAAAAGACATCCAGGTTTTTTGTGGAGTTCACCTAGTGGGAGTTTGAACTCATGGCAACAAAATAATCCTAGACCCAGGGTCAAGGACCACTAGGTTTTCATAATCAGCAGAGGCAGCAATACCATCCATAGCAGTCAAATTAGTCCAGTATGGAAGATCTCCTGAAGGCACTCATCAACAAATCAGATGAAAAATTTAAGGCTCAGGGCACAGCCATCCGAGAGCAGGGCATGACCATCCGTAATTTAGAAAAACAAATGGGATACATTCCAAATTTGTTATCTGAGAGAGCTCCTGGGACTCTACCCTCTGACACTGAAAAGAACCCAAAGGAAATAATTAAAGTTGTATCTCTGAGAAGCGGCAAAACGTTGGTTTACCCTGTTGTGAAACCTAGACTAGAGGCAGTAAACAAGTAGATTGAGACAATGTAAGAGAAAAAGAGTAAAGAGAAGAAATGCCAGAGTAGTGGGGCACAAAAGGAGAATGAAGAAAGTAAACACATGCCAACCCTACCATTCATTCAAAAGATGAATCGGGAAAAACTTGACAAGTGCTTTGGGTAGTTCTTGGATATGCCCAAGCAACTTTATGTGAACATTCCCTTCACTAAAGTATGTTGATATTCAATTTTACCCTCATATTTTTATAAATATTCTATATACTTTCAAAATATCATTTCTGCATCATCATCAATTTACAAGAGTCATATAAGTATTTTCTGCAATTTCTCATAATTTTTGAGTTTTTAAAATTGATTTTTCTTGCATTTAAATTACTCAAATATTTACTAATTACTCCTTCAAATTATTTTGCGATGACTTAATTATCCAAATTTATTTTTTACACCTATATATGTGCCTTACAATATTTCACTTCATTTTATATAATTACATCTACATTTTTGAACTACTTACGCAATTTTGCAATAATAGCCTATATTCTATACATAACTACATTATTTTCACCAAAATAGTATTTTATGTTTTTATAATGTTAAGCTATTATTTTACCACATAATTAATATTTTTATTATCAATAAATTATTTTTTATAAATTATTTTAAATAATTTTCATGTATTTAATTGTATAGCCCAATATAGGGCTAATTTTGGACCAAAACCAGGCCCAAAACAGCTGGCCCATAAACCCCTCAGCAGCCCAAACCAAACAACCTTTTCATTTAACCCGGTCACGATCCATTTTAAATAACCCGCCCCACTTCTTCTTCTATCTTACCCGTTGATATCAGAGATCAACGGCCCACAAATGCCCTCTCCTCTTTAATTAAACAAACCCAAACCCTGAAGACCCATTCCCCATCTCCGCCGCCCCTAAATCCCCTCTACTCTCGAATGTTCTCTCGTCTCTGAAAGAAACCCTAGCAGCCGCCTCTAATTCTCTCCGATTCCAACCTAAACATGGAATCAATCCATGATTTACTTACCTATTTTGAGGTACTATGATGGTGTATACACGCTTGTGGCGTTACTTAGAGTTCTTGCCATAATTTTTGGCAATAACTATCTTCCAAGATTTGGTTTGGTCGACTTTGATGCTTTGGAGATTTGGACGATGTCTCGTATGTATACATCATACAAGGAAGGATCCTTGATTCTTGGTTCGGTTCTCATATGGCTGGACCCAACTAGGGTTTGAGAATCTCCTTCTCCTTTGCCGATTTTGATTGCATGCAATATATTCTTTTCTTATTTGTGTTTGATTGATAATTTTCCATGCTTGTCTGCTTAATTTGAACACTATATAAACCCCCTCCCTAATTCCCTTTAGAGAGGACTTGGTCACTGAAATTTACCACTATTATTCTCTTATTCTCTCATTCTATATTGTTATGAACTTTGGCTCTTGGCCGACTTAAAACCAAGGCCACCAGAATTTGATTAGTTGACCTTTCTTAGTACGAGCACTGCCCGGGGTTCATCTGAAACCCTTAGAAACTCTGACGCACTAAGATTATTTTGGGTTCTGATGCTCTCTATTGACGTTTGAAGTACCGCTGAGGTTGTTCTACTTGTTTATTTATTTGCTAATTGATAGTTGGTAAGTTCTTTGACCTTAGCAGTTCATCCTCTTTCGTTTGTGTTCATATTCAGTATATTAATGCTACTGAGACTTTTGCAAATCAATATGTTCCTATGCCATATATGTTTGCAACCTTATTGGCTCTAAAGCTGTTTTGTGATTCTGAACTCTTTTCTCGCATTTGAACTTGCCTACAATTCCCAACTCTGACATCTGTCTATTACATGTGTTCAATATGAATGATTTTTGACTCTCTTAAGCATGTTTACCTTAATGTGTGTGTTAGAATGCTTATTACCTACTACTCTCCCTGAGATTATCCCCTACTTTGTTCTGCATCCTTATGATAGACTAACTTATGTGTTTTAATGTATCTGATACTCTACTGTGACCAATTCTTAACTGTGATGTCAGCCAATTATGAGCTTTACTGTGTGTTCCATGCTTAGTTCAATCCTGTGTTGCTTAAATATACTTATAGTCTATAAGGTGAAATGAAATATCCAACCTTTATGTGACAATCTAGTTCTTAATGTGTCTTTGCCTATTGAGAATTCTGGCTCTACTAAACATGTTTAGCCTGTTACGTTATGCCGATGTTTGTTGTCAATGCAGAGTTTGCTTTCCTACCCTGTCCTAGATTGTTATGTCAACCAAACTCATGCTTAGGAAGTAATTTAGTTCATGTTTAACTTGTTACTCTTCAGGTCCTGCTGTCTATGATGACCTGTTATTATACATTTGTGATTCTATTGTGTGTTTGCTAACTTGCTCAATCTTGCATTCCTTAGTACCAGTCAAGACCTTAGGAATAATCTTACAACTGACCTTCTTTCACTACACATGGCCAAATAATATTGGAATTGATGCTTGCTTCTCCTAATGTTGAAGTTTGATGTTGTCTCTTGTATTGTGATTAATGTTCAGCATGATAACTTTCTTTTGCTAAGTAATTGCTCGATCATGAACCTATTCTGTTATGTTTTTTTCACTAGACCTTCATGTTAAAACTTTCATGTGAACGCTATGCTCTATTTCACTCTATTAGATTTTCATATGTCTAAAGTTCTTTAGGCTAATTCCGAATCATTTTACTTTTGAAACTCTTTGAAATAATGACCCTTTAGCTTTGTTTATGAGAATACAAGCATGAACCTGCCTTGTAGACTTGTCAGTATTTCATGTGATCTTGTCTATATGCTTTGGCTAGAACTGTTGTTAGTTACAACTTTAGGAGTTAAGTGTGACAAGTTGTTTAAATTAATCCCGCGAGTGGTCTGTCATCTGCATGGTTAAGTTTGGCATCCATTTGGCTAAGTAAGTTATTCGTTGGGCCTGATGTTGGGCCATTTGTGTTATTGGACATGGGTACTGGATTCAGGAAGATTCTACTGTCCTTATGAGCCTGAGATTTGGGTCTGTTGGTTGGTAAGGCTGCTGAAGGCCCAAATATTTGCTGGGTTATTTTATAGTGGGCCTGTACTGTCTGATGGAGGCCCGTACTTGTTTCAGCATGTATTTCTATCATATTTGGCTTGCATTATTTCATTTGGGCTGTAATAACTTATAATAATGAATAATTGGGGATATAGCGAAATTGGGCATGGATGTGTTCTGTTCTTGCATAAAGGGTAGAAAACATGCCTATAGGGTCTGTGTGTTCTATTCGTTATTTTATTTAACATGTCTTATTTGTTATTTCGTGCACTAATAGAAGTCATGTCTTTAGGAATTGCACACACCTCACCTAATTTGCCTAATACTTGCACACTATCTTAAACCTGCTATTATTCGACATACTTGTGTTTAGACAACATGCCTATAGGATGTATATGTTTTTTCTAGCTCTCATGCCTATATGACTTCAGATGGTTAATCAAATTGCTGTGTTCTGTCCATCTAGATATCGTGATTATAGGACACTAATTTCTTAATCAACTGCTCCCACTATTTTATTACACTTCCACATAGATAGCATGCGTATAGGAATAAGTATGATAAAAGTGAACTCAAATGCCCTATTAGAAATATCGTCTACTGTTATCCGTCTGGAAGGCATACCCATAAAATCAAACACTGGTAACTCCTAGTTTCTAATAGCCTTCACCGCCCATTGCGTAAACAACTTAGAAATCATGTCTATAGGTTTGTAATATCTGTAACCTGCAAGCTAGTTAACTTGGAACAACGCCACTGCCTGTGTGACACCTGAAGTCAGTCAGCTAGAAATCCTACCTATAAGAATTTTACGTTGATTGCTGAGTAGTTCAAATCACATAGAAACTATGCCTATAGGTCTGGAATAATTTAACATACCAAACCTGCTTATCTATAGCTGTCCGTTTAAATAATCTGAACATCACTAGTGTAGCTATAATTGTCTGCCTAATTGACAACGTGCATTCGTGTCTATATGAGGAGGTGAATTTGAGCTTGTGGTGTTGATTACGTGCAATCCTACTTGTTTTGAATGCGCGATTAGTTTTATCATTTTGAGCAACCTAGGTAAAGTCTAGAATCATCCAAATAGAGGTCCAAAGCCTCCTGGACCACAGGTACGGTACAGGTAGTACACACATAGGATACAATTTAGAATTGAATTAGAGCGTCTTTAGGTAACGACTTCAACATAGTAATTGGGTAGCATGAGATGATAGTCTGTGCCTACTGAATAATATGAGTAACTCCTTACCTTAAGGGAGTTGCGAAGTATTATTTATGTTGCACGGGGTGATCCTTTAGGCTAAAAGATTTAGGACCCGTCCCCCCCCCCCCCTCCTCCCCCCTTTTATTTATCTACTTGTTATTCTCACTTAGTCATCTAACACAGATTAATGTAGCTGTAACCTTGTAATCATTTGTACCGACTCTCAGGTGTTATGATAAGACTCTTCGACTTCTACATTTTCCTTTATTTATTCTATCACCTAGCCGAATCATATAATCCACATAGTTTAAAGTTCGGCTGAGACCCACATTTGTGAACCTCAAAGAGTGCCTAACATCTTCTCTTCAAGGTAATTTGAGCCCTTACCCGATCTTTGGTGACGCGGACTAGCCAAACAGAATTATCTGCAAATAGGCGCCCTAACGCACTTTAAAATATCGTTAAGTGGCGACTCTTCTCTTCCCGTTTTGCGAGAAAATGGGGCGCGACAGCATGGCGACTCTGCTACGGATGAGGCTTAGGCTCTTACCATGACGTACTTGATTTATGAGGATTACTTTCCTTATTTGTTTTAAACTGCTATGACATACAAATCACTTTTCTTATTCACCTTTATTTATTTTAAACTGCTATGACATGCACATCCCTTTCTTTATTCACCTTTATTTGTTTTAAACTGCTATAACATGCACATCCCTTCCCTTGTTCTCCTTTATTTTCTATGACATGTATGACCTCTCTCCATCTCTTTCATATTGCCTAAGACTGCTATATTATGACTCTCCCATCCCTATTCCCCTATCTGCTTTATTATGTTCTCGCACGTTTTCATGAGCTAAACTGACTTCTCTCTTTTGTCTTTCTTTCCTCTTCTTTTCATGATCATTTTTGCTATGATACTACTTTTACATACCTTTATCATGCAAATACTTGGCAATGTGTTATTATTCCTGCATAAAGCATGCTCCGCATCATACTCCACTCGTGCCAATTATCAACATAGCGGC
The DNA here is from genome assembly GCF_000390325.3 of Nicotiana tomentosiformis. Taxonomy (NCBI): domain Eukaryota; kingdom Viridiplantae; phylum Streptophyta; class Magnoliopsida; order Solanales; family Solanaceae; genus Nicotiana; species Nicotiana tomentosiformis. The sequence continues at coordinate 105,050,643 of NC_090819.1, read as the reverse complement.
ACTTGATGAGTGTCCGCGCTTTCCTGAAATTACCCTTTTTAAATCAGAAAGGCTTATTTGCGGTAGACTAGTCGATCAGCGGTGTAGTCGACGGTCCCGTGCCTTTCCCTCTCAAATTGTCCACTTGGGAGTACCAGTCTAGACCATTCTAGAAATCCCACTCCAATTTTTTAAATGTACATGCATCATGTTAAACCTAGTACGGGTTGAAGCGTTATTGACGTAACAACCCGCTTAGATAAACCTTGTCCAAAGTCCGACGGAATTTCCATAATCCCAAAGGTCACGGTCATGTTACGTGCATTACTTGGAGAAAATATGACAATATGTTGATCATTATTGCGTAAGTATCCAAATTTAGAGTGAGAGAAGGATTAACTTTATTTGTTTGCAGAAATGAAGCATGAAATCCCAAGGTTCGGTATGGTCCAAAATATCTCGCCTTTGCTACTTGACTGATAGAAAGACCTCGCGCCTTGTGACAGAAATCATGTGAGGATGGTACTTGGTAACCTGCCGTCTTTGCTGAACATTCGACCAAATAGGGAATTGATCGAGGCCTCTACCATGTTTTGGGATGAGAAACGAGCTGTTTTTCGATTTGGCAATATAGAAATGACTCCTCTTCTAGAAGAAATAGGGGGGGGGGTTTGCCAAGTTACCATGGGATAGTCCGGTACTGCTAGTACCAGAGAATCGCACTCCCTGCGATTTTCTGAAAATATTGTGTTTTAAGAAGAATGATGAATTGCTCTGTCTAAAGAAATCGTACATTCCTTTTGAGTTTCTTTATGAACGTTATGGGCATATAAAATCATATTGTTTTCATCATGATGAACTAGCTATTACTTCTTTGGGATGGGTGCATCGCCAGTTTTATGTTTTCATTATCTGCTTTCTGGGGTTGTTAATCTTTCCAATGAATGGAGGAAGGTTTCATACTCGATTAGCCATGGTCGCCAGGACCTTAATGGATGGTATCGAAGGACAAGCCTATACTATCATTCCAATGATCTTAGCTGAGATGTGTCGTGCTCTAGATTGGTGCAAGTGTGGGTTTGGCCACTTTGAGGGTTGCAATCTATTACTACAAGTCTAGTTGTTGGAATACTTTCAGAGGGGTGAGTATCGTCAATAGCTTCTGCGAAGGACACTAAATGACTACATAGCCAACCATCACCCAAAGAAAATGAGGTTTATTCTAAACAAGTTTGCAAAGCTTGGAAATACTGTAAGTTGGGTATATTTCTTCAGTAATCTGACAGACGAGCAAGTGCATTGGATGTTTGAATAGTTTCCTAGTAGTGAGTTCATCATCAGGTCAAGGGGGATTACTCATTTGGTACTGATCGGGATGTGAGGCATCTATCCTTAAACTCCTATAAGGGTAATGAGGCAAGCTGGAAGAAAATATGTCATACATCGGGTTTCCAACATGGTCCAATACAAGGCATATTTCAAGGGAGATGTCATCCCGTTCAAGTTAGAAGTGCAACATATGTGGAACCAAAAGATCATTGTAGAAGGGGAAACTATTTAGCCAGACAGGTATCACGTCGGGCATATGTACTACTATCCACCATGGTTAGAAGACGACGTAGCTGGGGACGTCAAACCAGGAGTCAATATGAAAGATATGATCATAGATAAAGTGGCTGAGGCACATGTAAAGTACAAGGGATTACGCAAAAGGGTGTTCGAGTCCGAAGCTAAACATCTCGAATAGCACAAAGTGAACATGGAGGCGATAAGGGAATGGAAGGAGATTGCCACTAAGTCAACGGAAAGATTGGAATACCTGGAACAAGGACTAATGGAGCTAGAAGGGAAGATGAGAAAGAGACTTTCGGATTATCAAGGCATGGACGATGATGAAGGAGGAAAGTTGGCAAAAACTTATTTCTTGCTGGATATGCGCGATCTGGGAAACATGATTGATGAGGTCAAAAGAGCCAAGCATGGAGAAGGTCCTTCAGGGACCAAGTAAATTAGAAAATGATGTTCTTTACTGCTTTCTAGCTTAGATTAGGTTTCGATGTAATAAGGCTAAATGCCATTAGTAACTTTATTATTTTATTGTCGATTTAGTCAAAGATTGTTTTGGTTCACTTTCGCATTAATGAAATGAAGCAAACGTGGGTACCAGTTTTCTCCAAGTATATGTGTCGCTTAAGCCTACCTCAGGCACAATGAGGTCCCCAAATGAGGACGCGAACTATTACATGACTTTGTGAAATTTATTTAAATATTGCAAACACTCTTTTATTTCACCTTACTGACTTGGTTACCTTTTGTTTTTTCTTTCTTTCTGATTATTCCCATTCCCAAAGGTTGGTTCGTGCATACTGGCAACGTCAGCATACCACACCAGATCCAGAGGTCTGCCACCTCCTCCTCCACCCAGTGATCCGAAAAGCAAAAGCAAGGGCAAAGGGAAAATGGATGATTTAAGTGGTATCCGGAAAGACAATGTTGTTGTGGAGAAAAATGTTGAAACTTCAGATGGTAGAAGTACTTCGGGACAGAACGAGTTGGTCTTACGCTTGGAGCAGAAAATTCTGGAACTACAGGGTGAGCTTGAGCTGGTCCGAAATCTGGCAAAACTTTCCCTTACTCTCAATATTCTCGACATCAACCAGCAAAACCGACTATCCAAAACCAAACACCACCACAAAACACACATAATCAGAACCCACCACCCATGGCTCGAAATCCTCCACACCAGTATCATAATCCTGCCCCTCCCCAGAACTTTAACCCATCACCAATGCAGATCCCTCAACAACATCACCATCATCCAGCTCAATACTTGCAAACTACTACATATCACACCCCCAAAATGCATCACAACATACTCCCGATCCACAAAACTTGACCAACGATCACCCATATACCCAAGTTCTAGGGACTCATCAAAGAAAAATGATATATGTAGAAACCTTACCCCATACCCCATAACAAACCCCATACATACCCGAATCGACTGAGAAGGACATGCTCATTAGAAACACAGCGAAAGAACTTAAGAAACTCACAGGGAGGGTACCGAGTGTTGAAGGTGGGAAAGGTGTTGAAGGTCTGAATTACAAAAATCTATGTATTTAGCCAGATGTGGAACTGCCAGAGGGTTACAAACCTCCAAAGTTCGAAATGTTCGATGGCACTGGTGATCTAAAGGTGCATATCGGAGTGCATCAAAGCAATCCGATATATGTAGAAACCTTACCCTATACCCCACAAAACCCCGTACATGCCTGAATCAACTGAGAAGTACATGCTCATTAGAAATATGGCAGAAGAACTTAAGAAACTCAAGGGAGGGTACAAAGTGTTGAAGGCGGTAAAGGCATTGAAGGTCTGAATTACGAAGATCTGTGTATTCAGGCAGATGTGGAACTGCCAGAGGGTTACAAACCTCCAAAGTTCGAAATGTTCGATGGTACTGGTGATCCGAAGGTGCATCTAAGAACATATTGCGACAAGCTTGTCGGAGTGGGTAAGAATGAACAAATTCACATAAAATTGTTCATGCGAAGCCTTACAGGAGACGCTTTGGCTTGGTATATTAGTCAAAACCCGAAGAAGTGAGAAAATTGGATAAGTATGGCATCAGACTTCATGGATAGATTCAGGTTCAACACAGAGAACGCGCCAGATGTTTTGTAAATTTAAAACCTCAAGAAAAAACCGACAAAAACCTTCCGCGAGTATGCTACTCATTGGAGATCAGAGGCCGCAAAGGTAAGGCCAGCACTTTAAGAAGAACAAATGAACAAGTTCTTTATTAGAGCTCAAGATCCACAGTATTATGAACAATTTCTTTGCTTTGCATCTTTCTTCTGCATTTCATGGTGTTCCTCTTTTTTCTATGATTGTTGTGGTAATACTAATGTTGTCTCCTCTTGTCGTTTTGTCCTTTTGTTTTCTTGATCCGAGGGTCTTTCAGAAATAACCTCTCTACTCCTTTGGGGTAGGGGTAAGGTCTGTGTACACACTACCCTCCCTAAACCCCATTAGTGGGATTCTACTGGGTTGTTGTTGTTATTGTTGATGATGGTCATCGAGAATCACGACTTCTCAGACATCATCTAGCTAGGAGAGAGGATAGAATTAGGAATCAAGAGTGTGAGATGGTGACTAATTTCGAGGCGCTGCAAGCCATAAATAAAGCCTTACAATCAGGAGGTATTTCAAAGAAGAAAGAAGTGGGTGCCGTGATGGTATCCCAGTGCCCTAAGTCTCCCCTCACATACCAAACACCTCAACCCTCGCCCCCAAAATACCAATACCCTGCCACTACCTACCATACCTATAACACTCAACCTGCATATTACCATTCACCTCTACCCGCTCGCCAAAGCTACCCAAAGCCACGTTCAAATTTCGACCGCAGACCTCCTAGACAATATACCCCAATTGCTGAACCCATAGCCCAACTATATGAAAGACTGAAGGTCGTTGGTTACGTCACCCCTATTCCTGTTATTGTTATGGAAAATCCTTCCCAATGGATCAATCTTAACAAAACACGTGCTTATCATTCAGGCATGAAGGGTCATACCATTGAGAAATTCTGCACGTTGAAAGACAAGATTCAGACGATGATCGACACTAAGGTTATATAGGCAAAGGAAGTTGTACCGAACGTCTACAATAACCCTCTCCCAGATCACAGAGGTGAGGGAGTGAATGCGATTGAAACTGATGAAGAGTGGGACTAGGAAGGGTTCATTGGACTCATTCGAGAGGGAGACTCTCCTAAAACATCTCTGGTCACCCTCACGCGAGTTGTGGTACAAATCCAGGCGCCATTTGAAGTTGAGATAGCTACATCATTCACTGTAATGGTAGCTCCCACACCATCTTACGAGCCTGATACCGTCCCATGGGATTATGTTGCGGAAGCAGAAAGAAAGGGAAAAGCCAAAATGGAAGAAACAGGTGTCGTGCAAGGTATGACTAGAACTAGCAGAGTTTACACACCTGAGAATCTGGGAAGAACAAGCAAGGAAGCTGCACCTAAACCGCTTGTTGTTGAGACCGGCACTGACGATTTTTGGAGGAAGATACAAGCAAGAGAATACTCTATTGTTGATCACCTGAACAAGACCCCTGCTCAGATATCCATCTTATCACTGTTGCAAAACTCAGACATGCACAAGAATGCTTTGATAAAAGTGTTGAGTAAAGCTTATGTACCCACCAGCATCACTAGTGGAGAGATGGCTAACATGAATGGAAAGGTATTAGAGAGCCATAAAATCTCTTTCCACGAAGATGAGTTACCACCAGAAGGACTAAGTCATAATAAGGCGTTGCACATCATAGTGCAATTCGAGGACAAGCTCATTGCCAGGGTCCTGATAGATGGAGGTCCGAGTCTGAACATATGTCCACTGACCACTCTAAAGAGATTAGGTAATGGCCTGTATGAGATACGAATGGGCAGCATGAATGTGAAGGCGTTCGAAGGATCTCAAAGAGCCACTATCGGAGAAATCAACCTTGATCTACAGATGAGTTCGACTTGGTTTGATGTTCAGTTCCAAGCGTTAGATATATCTGTTACTTACAACCTATTGTTGGGACGACCGTGGATACATACAACTGGGGCAGTGGCTTCTACTCTTCACCAAGCTGTGAAGTTCGAATGGAATCATCAGGAGGTGATCATTCATGGCGACGGAAGCAACCCTATCTACACCATCCAGACCGTTCCAGTCATCGAAAACAGGAGGAAGTTGGGTGGAGAAATATATCACCGCATTGAGCAGGTGAATGCAATTGAAAAAGATCGATAGTGGAGCAAGAATATAGAAAGCATATTGTTGTGGATGGGATATGAACCTGGAAAGGGTCTTGGCAAAAAGCTTCAGGGGATCACTAAACCTGTACAACCACAGTACCATGGCACAACCTTTGGACTCGGATATGAATACATAGTGCAAGAGCATCAGGATTGGATATCGCCATGGCGTGCCCCTTATTATCCACTGGAACAACCCGTACCACCGCTGTACCGGACATTTCGTCAAGCTGACATGATGTGGGGAACCGAAGAAGATGAGATTTTAGCCGGTATGAGGAAGCTGTTTCTGGATGAGGAAGACATGGACTACAGTGTTACAACCCAAATTTGCATACCATAGATCACGCCGTTAGTTAGTCGACGTAAATCCAAGAAGAGATTATCTTTGAGATGATAAGAATTTAATCCTATTGGTCTTAAACGATACAAGGGTGTATAAGAGTGGTTAACAAGTATTAGAAGTTAAACGAATCAAGGATGTTGTAACCCGTATTTTCGGGTAACACTAGAGGTGATTAACTGTCCCAAGAGGTCTTGTTTTAATGTATTTGAATAATATAATATCCGTATCATAAGTCTTGAAGTCAAGCGAGTTATGAAACAAAAGTCGATAAAAGTTGTCGCAACTTAGGTTTATAATTTTACTTAAACTTTAGGTTAAATGTTACTGCATTTTTCTCCTAATGTGCTTGGAATTATGGGGTGATCTACCTATCAAATTGAATATCAATGAGTCTAGTTTCCAACTCATTAAACCGTTCGTCGATACGATCTTGGAATAGAGAGATATTCGCGTTTTCGCGAGAGTGCGCCAAGCTGCTCTCTATGGGGCCCACAAAGGCGGTTTAAGACATATGGACATATATAAGATACCTCAACCCCATTTTAAGTCATTATTTTTCAGTATATTCAGACCTTATAACCCTAAAAACAGTCTCTCAAGGTTCTCTCATGATCCAAGACCCAAACAAAGGGCAAACAACACAAATCAAATGTCGGGAATCCCGTGGCGCTAGTAAGTTTCTTGTTCTTCTTGTTGTTGCTGATTTTTGTGTTGTTCCAGCTCGTGTGGGAGGTTGTTTTAAGTGTTTTATGTTCTGTAAATACACCTTCAAGTTTTTAATATCAACCCTAGGTGATTTCAAGTCTTCTAAAGTAATTTTAGTGCCGAAAAACCCGAATTAATTGCTAGTTTCGCTTCCTTGTTCTTGTGGCAGAATTGAAGGGATATTTCGTGGAAAATTAAGGTCAAATTGGAGTTTTTCTTTATGTTTAAAGGTAAGGAACCTCTTTCTCAATATATATTTAAGATTATCCAAGTTGTGGCTAAGTCGTTGATGCTAGAACTTGTGAAATATATATCGAAAGGCTTGATAGTAATGTTGTTAGTTGGTGGACTGTTTTGGAGGCTCAATATGATTATTAATGATGTTGTTTGGGCTGTTTGGTGATTGTATTGACTTGTGGGAAGTCATATAAATAGGGGAGGTACTGTCCGTTTTATCGTAAAATAGGTTGCGGTCGATACATAATAGTTACGACGCTTAAACGATAATGATAGTGTCATTTCTCTTATTGTAGACTAAGGAGTCGTGACATTTGCATAGCTTGAGGTTGGGCAGTATATACAAGGTATGTGAGTCTATCCCCTTCATTCTTTTGCACGACTCCAATTGTACATAATGTAATGAACGAGCTCCCAAAGATACTCTACTCTTAGAAGCTAGCAGTACTTACATTGCTGCCCTTCTTATGAAACGATTGATATTGATGTTACTTCTCTTATTCTTATATTATCAATGTTGTTGGTAGTTCCTGATTCTTATAAGATTCTTGATGAAGAGTTAATCCTAATAACGTGTACGAAGGATACCGACCTTACGTCACTCCGAAAGGTTCAAAATGTGATTCCAATGAGTCCAGCATGCATCATATATATGTATCTATTTTACTCTACCGAGCCGCGCTATAGTTGGCCGGGTATGGCACCTATTGTGCAACCACTGATCAGTTGGGTTTTACCGAGCTCCACGTGGCCGGGTACGATTCTACCGAGCCCTATGATGGCCGGGTACGTTTTACCGAGCCTATTATGGCCGGGTACGATATGATGATGGTGATGCCCACAAAGGCGTATGTTTTAAAAGTTTATGTATATATATATATGTATGTATCATGTATTTCATGTCAGTAGCCCTCAGAGGTACCCAGATGTCACAGGTTGTATATTCCCTATCACTGTTTACATTATTGTTCTTACTTATGCTATTCTGCCTTACATACTCAGTACTTTATTCGTACTGACGTCCTTTTTATTTGTGGACGCTGCATGTCGTGCTGCAGGTCCTGATAGACGGGTAGACGCAGCTCCCCCATCACAGTAGGCTATCCGGTTCAGCGTTATTGGCAAGATCCTTTCTCCGGACTTGCCGTGGTCTTGGTATGCATTTTTGTTATAGACATTATGGGTATGTCGGGGCCCTGTTCCGGCAATGTTGTAGCACTTATGTTCTTTTAGAGGCTCATAGACAGGTGTCGACTCATGTATGGTTTGGAATGCCTTGTCGGCTGATTTTTGTTGTATAGTCTTTCATGGCACCATGGTAGCTCGTACCTTATATATAGTTTCTTGACAGTCTTGTCGTCCCATGTTATGTATGTTCATGACATTATCTTTCATTGTTGGATGTTCATGATCCATGTCTACCATTTATATTGATCTTGTCGGCCCTTAAAGATAATAAGGAAGGTTAGATAAAATGTACGTTGGTGCTCGGCAAGTATGGCCCGGGTTCTAGTCATGACCTTCCAGTTGGGTCATGACATACAGTGCAATTGTCGAGGAGGAGGAGGAGGAGGAAGACCTTACCATTCAAACAATGGAGGAGGGAGTTGTTCTCAAGAATTAGACCGCTGCACCATCCAGGGCTCGCCGAGTGCCTAGGTAGCCTAGCAAATTAGCATGACTTATTTTTAAATTATTTTGAGCATTTAAGACATTTTTCAGTATTTTATTTTGAAATAATTACTCGATCCATCGAGTCGTACTTGTTGACATTTAAAATTTTCCTTAATGCATTATTACATTTCATATTTATTATTATTTTCTAGATTCTTTTCAGCATAATTATTACATATCCTGATGAACTTACGACTGTGACATGTAATGAGACGACGCAACATAAGGACAGTGATTCAGAAGATCTAGAGGATGATGTAATACCTAAGGAAATTGTCAAAGAAGTAGAAAATTTGAAAACAAACCGAAGTCTAATTTGGAGGAAACTCAGGTTGTTAACATAGGGGATTCTGAAACAGTCAAGGACACTCGCATAAGCATCTATCTATCACCGACAGAAAAGGAAGAGTATGTCAGGTTTCTAAAGGAGTATGAGGATATCTTCGCATGGTACTATGACGATATGACTGGTTTAAGCACATCCATAGTAGCTCACAAGCTACCCACCAATCCCATGTGTCCACCGGAAAAGAAGAAGCTCAGAAAGTTCAAGCCAGATATGATTTTGAAGATAAAAGAGGAGGTCACCAAGCAAATCAAAGCCAAGGTTCTCCGAGTGGTCGAATACCCAACCTGCTTAGCCAACATTGTGCCGGTTCCAAAGAAAGATGGGAAAGTTAGAGTATGTGTCGATTACTGAGATCTGAACGGAACAAGTCCTAAGGATGATTTCCCGCTGCCTAACATACACATACTGATTGACAATTGCGCCAAGTATGAACTCGAATCTTTGTGGACTGATTCATAGAATTCCATCAGATTTGGATGCATGAAGAGGACGCCGAAAACCCCCTCCTTTATCACACCATGTAGAATATATGATTACAAAATGATGCCGTTTGGTTTGAAGAATAAATGGGCCACCTACATAAGGGCCATGACGACTATCTTTCACGACATGATACACAAGGAAATAGAGGTGTACGTAGATGATGCTATCATCAAATCCAAAAGAAGTTCGGATGATATAGCAGACCTGAAGAAATCTTTTGATCGGCGTCAAAAATACAACTTGAAGTTAAGCCCCGCAAAATGTACCTTTGGAGTCCCTACGGGAAAATTGTTAGGTTTCATCGTCAGCCGTCGAGGTATTGATCTAGACCCATCAAAAATCAAAGCTATCCAGGACTTTACACCACCAAAGAATAAGAAAGATGTGATAAGTTTTCTAGGGCGCCTCAATTATAGCAGCCATTTTATAACACAATCAACGGTGATATGTGAGCCAATCTTCAAAATGTTGAAGAAAGATGTTGCAGCAAGCTGGATTGAAGAATGCCAGAAGGCCTTCGACAAGGCCAAGGAGTATTTGTCTAAACCACCTGTGCTGGTCCCACTGGAACCAGGAAGTCCTCTGCTTCTTTATCTGTCTGTGTTGGATGGGGCCTTTGGTTGCATTCTAGGACAACATGATGAAACTGGGAGAAAGGAGCAGGCGATGTACTCTTTGTTGGAATGCACCTACTGTGCTTTGACATGGATAGCCCAGAAGTTGAGACATTATTTCTGTGTGTATACTACATATCTCATATCAAGGATAGATCAGCTAAAATACATCTTTCAGAAGCCCATGCCTACAGGTATGTTAGCAAAGTGGCAAATATTGATGAGTGAGTTCGACATCATCTATATAACTCAGAAGTCAGTCAAAGGGCAAGCATTGGCTGATTATTTGGCCGAAAATCCCATAGGCGGAGAATACGAACCATTGAAGACGTATTTTCTTGACGAAGAGGTATCCTTTGTGGCATACGACGGTTGGAGGATGTTCTTTGATAGAGCAACAAACTTCAAGGGAGTAGGCATCGGAGTCGTCTTAGTATCAAAAATCGGTCAGCATTACCCGGTATCCGCAAACTCAAATTCCCGTGGACAAACAATATGGCAGAATACGAGGCCTGCATCTTAGGACTCAGCTTAGCCGCCGACATGAACATTCAGGAGCTGCTGGTAATCGGAGATTCAAATCTATTGGTACACCAGGTTCTAGGAGAATGGGCTACTAAGAATACCAAAATATTGTCATACTTGCATTGTGTACAAGATCTGATCAAGAGGTTCACAAAGATAGAATTCAAGCATGTACCAAGGATCTAGAATGAATTTGCAGATGCACTAGCCACCTTGTCTTTCATGATACAACATCCACACAAGAACGTCATTGATCCTATCTCAATAGGAATTCATGAGCAAACAACTTATTGTGCTTATGTTGAAGAAGAGTTTGACGGAAATCCGTGGTTCCATGACATCAAGGAACACTTGGAAAAGGGAGAATATCCAGAGAATGCTATATACACCTTGAAGCGCATGCTCCTAAGATTGGCCAATCATTTCTTCCAAAGCGAAGGAATTCTGTATAGAAGAACTCCCGACTTGGGATTATTGCGATGTGTTGATGCCAATGAGGCATCTAAATTGCTCGAAGAAATACATGCCGGAATCTGCAGACCCCACATGAACGGCTTTGTTTTGGCCAAAAAGATATTAAGAGCATGATATTTTTGGATGACTATGGAAACAGTTTGTATCAAATATGTTCAAAAGTGTTACCAATGCCAGATATATGCTGATATGATACGGGTACCGCTCAACGAACTCAATGCAACTAGTTTACCCTGGCCTTTCTCTGCTTGGGGCATGGATGTCATCGGACCAACCGAACCCACTACTTCAAATGGACATAGATTCATTTTGGTGGCTATAGACTACTTCACAAAATGGGTGGAAGCCGTGTCCTATAAGGCTGTGACTAAGACGGTCATAGCGGATTTCGTCCGGGATTGCATCGTCTGCCGATTTGGAGTACCCGAATCAATCATCACTGACAATGCCGCTAATCTCAATATTGGTCTGATGAAAGCCATGTTTGAAACATTTAATATAAAGCATCGGAATTCCATAGCATACGAGTCGCAAATGAATGGAGCCGTAGAAGCCGCCAATAAGAACATTAAGAAAATATTGAGGAAAATGGTGGACAACTACAAACAATGGCACAAAAAGCTACCATTTGCTTTACTCATGTATCAAAACACAGGTCGTACATCAACGGGGGCAACTCCCCATTTACTGGTTTACGGTACTGAAGCAGTTATTCCCGCCGAAGTAGAGATCCCTTCCTTAAGAATCATACAAGAAGCCGAGCTCAGCGACACAGAATGGGTACGAAACCGGTATGAACAACTAGGTCTCATTGACGGAAAAAGAATGAACGTAGTGTGTCACGGTCAACTCTACCAGAATAGAATGGCAAGAGCTTTCAACAAAAATGTTAGGTCAAGGCAATTCACACGGGGCAATTGGTACCGAAACGGATCTTCCCACATCAAGATGAAGCAAAGGGGAAATTCTCACCCAACTGGGAAGGCCCTTACATAGTCCACTGAGTATTAACTGGAGGAGCACTTATACTTGCAGAAATGGATGGAGAGATTTGGACACCCATCAATTCAGACGCAGTCAAGAGATACTATGTTTAAGATTATGTTTGCACTTTCTATTCGATGTAACTGAACTACGCTTGACCTGATTCCCATTTAAGAGGGGATACGTAGGCAGTCATGTGGGTTCGGTCACATCATAATAAAATCTTCATTTCCCCTATGGTAAATAATTGGGGCAAGATCTTGAGTTTGCCTGATCTTATTATGTTCGGAACCGCCAAGGAATGTATCGCCATAGGTATGAATTTAAACCGGGGTAGAATTTTGAGGAGGAGTTAAGGAGGTTGCAATGTCTCAAAAGCGTGTCATAGTCGCCAATTCGACAAGATTATTCGCCCTCATGCATTATCACATATTTCAAACAACTACATTTTTTACAAACAATTTATCAAGTGCATGTTTTCGAAAATTTTATTTTTATAGAAGCCAGACGTTATCCGAGGTGACTCAAGCAGGACCTCCAGACAAGAGCAAAGGCAAAGCAAGGAATTGAGAGCACGAACCAACCTTCCCCCCTCCCCCCCACGCAAAACTCACGATTTTTCTTTGGATGCAGGCATAATGAACATAACAGGAACGTCCGCAAATATATACACACAACAAGATCACTATCTTCACACCGACAAAGGTCGACAAACGCAAATGCATCAAGCTAAGAAATACTTTGCCCTTTTCCATTCAATCATTGCTCTTCTCGCATAGGGCTAAGCACTACCCTTATCATCGCATAAGGCTAAACACTGCCTTTCGTGCATGAGGCTGAGCTCTGCCTCCGTACTGCATAAGGCTAAACAGTGCCTTTCTCGCACAAGACTAAAGCACCGTCTCCATTATTGCATAAAGCTAAGCATTGCCTTTCCTTGCATAAGACTAAACATTGTCTCTACTCATTGCATAGGGCTAAACATTTCCCTCACCTTGCATGGGACTAAGCACTGTCTTCATTCCTTACATGAGGCTAAGCATTGTCTCTACTCCTTGTATAGGGCTAAACACTGCCCTCACTTTAAATGAGACTAAGCATTGTCTCCATCCTTTGCATGGGGATGAACACTGCCTCCATACTGTATAAGGCTAAACACTGCCTTTCTTGCGTGATACTAAACACTGTCTCCGCTCTTTGCATGAGACTAAGCACTGTCTTTATTATTTCATAAGGCTAAGCACTGCCTTTCTTTGCATGAGACAAAGCACTGTCTCCATTAATGCATAAGGCTAAGCATTGCCTTCCCTCACATGAGACTAAACTCTGTCTCTGCTACATTGTATAAGATTAAGCATTGTCTTCCTTCTTCGCATCGGGCCAATCACTGTCCTCATCTCACACAAGACTAAGCCTTGTCCTGTCTTATTCTTGCATGTGACTAAAAATTACCTATTCCCTCTATCAAATGATCAATATTACCACATACTTGCATTTCATGGGCTGAAACACCGCCACATTGTTCGAAGGCGTCATAGTCCAAAGGCACCATCCTCATAGCCTGGAGATACCATGCCATGGCCCGAGGATCTCTTGAAATTTGCACATCATTATTCAAAGGCGTCATAGTACAGAGGCACCATCCTTATGGCCCGAGGACAACATTTTATGGCCTGCGAATCCCTTATCAAACGCTTCATGGCCCATGATGTCATAGTCTAAGGACATCATCTTCATCGTCCAAAGACAATTCTCATAGTCCGAAGGGAATTTGCTTCATGTTTAAATTTTTGTAATAACCCATATATATTCTCATGCATCGTGTTTTAAGTTTTGCAGGTAACTCGAAAGGTAACCGTACTACAAACAGGAGCAATCTTCGCTCCGATTTCCGTTCACACCCTTCGATCACCCTAAACGTAACCAATAATCAGCAGTTGATTACTCTTTGTTCTATGACCGTCCAAATATCTGCCTTATACATCCATAACGTTCAATCTGTATTTATAACCCCACCTGAAATCATATGTTACTCACGATACTATCACATCCAAAAGATCCATTTCGAAACATACGATCACTCATACAAAAACTCCATCGGTTTCGTTCGTCGTTGGATCCAGAAATACACACGGCCTGATTCCCCTAACACCAGGGATATGTAGGCAACTTAAGAACTAGAATTCAGTCACTATTTTTTCAAAATGCATCATCCCCCACTCATTTCGGACAAAATTCGTCATTATTCTCTTTACCCCGATAACTCTTTCATCATTCCCGGGTAAAGATGGGCAGTTGTTGATACCCAATTTTGCCCTCATATTTTTATAAATATCCTATTAACTTTCAAAATATCATTTATGCATCATCATCAATTTACAAGAGTCATATAAGTATTTACTGCAATTCCTCATAATTTTTGAGGTTTTAAAATTATTTGTTGTTGCATTTAAATTACTCAAATATTTATTAATTACTCATTAAAATTATTTTGCGATGACTTAATCATCCAAATTTATTGTTTACACCTATATATGTGCCTTACAATATTTTACTTCATTTTATATAATTACATCTGCATTTTTGAACTACTTACGTAATTTTACAATAATAGCCTATATTCTATACATAACTACATTATTTACACCAAAATAATATTTTATATTTTTATAAAGTTAAGCTATTATTTTCAATCATTTTACCGCATAAGTAATATTTTTATTATTTATAAATTACTTTTTATATATTATTTTAAATAATTTTTGTGTATTTAATTGTATAGCCCAATATAGGGCTAATTTTGGACCATAACCAGGCCCAAAACAGCTGGCCCATCTCCATTAAACCCCTTATCAGCCAAAACCAAACAACCCCTTTATTTAACCCGGTCACGATCCGTTTTAAACAACCTTCCCCACTCCTTCTTCTATCTCAGCCATTGATCTCAGAGATCAATGGCCCACAGACCCCTTCTCCTCTTTAATTAACCAAACCCAAACCCTAAAGACCCATTCCCCATCTTCGCCGCCCCTAAATCCTCTCTACTTTTGAATGTTCTCTTGTCTCTGAAAGAAACCCTAGCAGCCACCTCTAATTCTCTCCGATTCTAACCTAAACATGGAATCAGTCCCTGATTTACTTACCTATTTTTAGGGAACTACGATGGTGAATACACACTTGTGGAGTTACTTAGAGTTCTTGCCTTATTTTTGGCAAGAACTATCTTCCGAGATTGGGTTTGGTCGACTATGATGCTGTGGAGATTTGGATGATGTCTCCTCTATATACATCATACAAGGAAGGATCCTTGATTATTGGTTCGATTCTCATATGCATGAACCCAACTAGGGTTTGAGAATCTCCTTCTCCTTTGCCGATTTTGATTGCATGCAATATATTCTTTCCTTCTTTGTGTTTGATTGATAATTTTCCATGTTTGTCTGCTTAATATGAATACTATATGAACCCCTTCCCTAATTCCCTTTAGAGAGGACTTGGTCACTGAAATTTACCACTATTACTCTCTTATTCTCTCATTCTATATTGTTTTGAACTTTGGCTCTTGGCCAGCTGAAAGCCAAGGCCACCAGAATTCGACTAGTTGAACTTTCTTAGTGCGAGCACTGCTCGGGGTTCATCTGAAACTCTTTTCTCGCATTTTGAACTCTTTTCTCGCATTTTGAACTTGCCTACAATTCCAAGGTCTGACATCTGTCTATTACATGTGTTCAATATGAATGATTTTTGATTCTCTTAAGCATGTTTACCCTAATGTGTGTATTTGAATTCTTATTACCTACTACTCTCCCTGAGATTATCCCCTACTTTGTTTTGCATCCTTATGATAGACCAACTTATATGTTTTAATATATCTGATACTCTACTGTGACCAATTCTTAACTGTGATGTTAGCCAATTATGATCTTTACCATGTGTTCCATGCTTAGTTCAATCCTGTGTTGTTTAAATATAATTATAGTCTATAAGGTGAAATGCAATATCCAGCCTTTATGTGACAATCTAGTTCTTACTGTGTCTTTGCCTATTGAGAATTCTGGCTCTACTAAACATGTTTAGCCTGTTATGTTATGCCGATGTTTGTTGTCAATCCAGAGTTTGCTTTCCTACCCTGTCCTGGATTGTTATGTCAACTAAACTCATGCTTAGGAAGTAATTTAGTCCATGTTTAACTTGTTACTCTTCAGGTCCTGCTGTCTATGAGGACCTGTCATTATGCATTTGTGATTCTATTGTGTGTTTGCTGACTTGCTCAATCTTGCATTCCTTAGTACCAGTAAAGACCTTAGGAATAAGTCTTACAATTGACCTTCTTTCACTACACATGGCCAAATAGTTTTAGAATTGATTCTTGCTTCTCCTAATGTTGAAGTTTGATGTTGTCTCTTGTACTGTGATTAATGTTCAGCATGATAACTTTCTTTTGCTAAGTAATTGCTCGATCATGTACTTGTTCTGTTATGTTGTTTTCACTAGACCTTCATGTTAAAACTTTCATGTGAACGCTATGCTCTATTTCACTCTATTAGAATTTCATGTGTCTAAAGTCCTTTAGGCTAATTCTGAATCATTTTACTTTTGAAACTCTTTGAAATAGTGACCCTTTAGCTTTGTTTTACAAAATACAAGCATGAACCTGCATTGTAGACTTGTCAGTATTTCATGTGATTTTGTCTATGTGCTTTGGCTAGAACTGTTGTTATTTACAACTTTAGGAGTTAAGGGTGACAAGTTGTTTAAATTAATCCTGCGAGTGGTATGCCATCTGCATTGTTAAGTTTGGCATCCATTTGGCAAAGTAGGTTATTCGTTGGGCCTGGTGTTGGGCTATATGTGTTGTTGGACCTGGATACTGGATTCAGGAAGATTCTACTGTCCTTATGAGCCTGAGATTTGGGTCTGTTGGTTGGTAAGGCTGCTGAAGGCCCAGAAATTTGCTAGGTTATTTTATAGTGGGCCTGTACTATTTGATGGAGGCCCGTACTTGTTTCAGTCTGTATTTCTGTCATATTTGGCTTGCATTATTTTATTTGGGCTGTAATAACTTGTAATAATGAATAATTGAGGATATAACAAAATTGGGGAATGAATGTGCTATGTTCTTGCATAAAGGGTAGAAAACATGCCGATAGGGTCTGTGTTCTATTCGCTATTTTATTTAACATGTCTTATTTGTTATTTCGTGCACTAATAGAAGTCATGTCTCTAGGAATTGAACACACCTCACCTAATTTGTCTAATACTTGCACACTATCTTAAACCTGCTATTAATCGCCATACTTGTGTTTAGAGAGCATGCCTATAGGATGTATATGCTTTTTCTAGCTCTCATGCCTATAGGACTTCAGATGGTTAATCAAATTGCTTTTATTTTGGTGTACTGTCCATCAAGATATCATGATTATAGGACATTAATCTCTTAATCAACTGCTCCCGCCATTTTATTACATTTCCACATAGATAGCATGCATATAGGAATAAGTATGATAAAAGTGAACTCAAATGCCCTATTGGAAATCTCGTCCACTGTTATCCACCTGGAAGGCATAACCATAAAATCAAACATTGGTAACTACTAGTTTCTAATAACCTTCATCGCCTATTGCGCAAATAGCTTAGAAATCATGTCTATAGGTTTGTAATATATGTAACCTGCAAGCTAGTTAGCTTGGAACAACGACACTGCCTGTGTGACACCTAAAGTCAGTCAGCTAGAAATCCTGCCTATAGGAATTTTACATTGATTTCTGAGTAGTTCAAATCACATAGAAACTATGGCTATAGGTCTGGAACAATTTAACATACCAAATCTGCTTATATATAGTTGTCCATTTAAATAATCTGAACATAGCTAGTATAACTATGATTGTCTGCCTAATTGACAGCGTGCATTTATGTTTATATAAGGAGGTGAATTTGAGCCTTTGGTATTGATTTCGTGTAGTCGTACTTGTTTTGAATGGACGATTAGTTATATCATTTCGAGAAACCTAGGTAAAGTCTAGAATCATCCAAATAGAGGTCCAAAGCCTCCTAGACCACAGGTACGGGACGAGTAGTGCACGTGTAGGATACTATTTAGAATTGAATTAGAGCATCTTTAGGTAACGACTTCAACATAGTAATTGGGTAGCAGGAGATGATAGTCTGTTCCCGTTGAATAATATGAGTAACTCCTTACCTTAAGGGAGTTGCGAAGTATTATTTATGTTACACGGGGTGATCCTTTAGGCTGAAAAACTTAGGACCCCACCTTTTTATTTATCTACTTGTTATTCGCACCTAGTCATCTAACATAGATTAATGTAGTTGTAACCTTGTAATCATTTGTACCGACTCTCAGGTGTTATGATAAGACTCTTCGACTTCTACGTTTTCCTTTATTTATTATATCACCTTGCCTAATCATATAATCCACATAGTTTAAAGTTCGGGAGGGACCCATAGTTGCAGACCTCGAAGAGTGCCTAACACCTTCTCTTCGAGGTAATTTGAGCCCTTACCCGATCTTTGGTGACGCAGACTAGCCAAATAGAATTATCTGTAAATAGGTGCCCTAACGCACCTTAAAAAATTGTTAGATGGTGACTCTTCTATTTTAACCCCTCCTTAAACGGGTTGTCACACGTCGAAACTCGCTTTTGCGAGAAAACGAGGCGCGACAAGGTACTCACTCAGATGCCTGTTTATGGTAAGTTCTTGAAGAAAATCCTATCTAGAAAGATGAAATTAGATGAGATAACAATGGTCAAGCTGAATGTCCATTGCAATGCCATATTGCAAAATACAATTCCTTAAAAGTATGGGGACCCAGGAAGCTTCACCATACCATGCTCGTTGGAGAGTGAGAAATTCGACAAGGCCCTATGTGATTATGCTACTTCTATGAATCTAATATAGTTGTCCATGTTTAGGAAACTTGAAGGTGAGCTTGGAGTGATCAAATCAATATCAGTGTCCCTACAACTAGCTGACCAGACCACCATCCTGCTTGAAGGAATTATTGAGGATATTCTAGTACAGGTGGACAAGTTTGTGTTCCCCGTGGACTTTATTGTGGTGGACATGGAGGTGAACAAGGAGGTGCCTCTAATTCTAGGGAGGCCATTTTTATGTACAGGTAGAGCAATCCTTAATATATACGAGGGGCAACTTATGCTTAGAGTGGGAAACGAGAAAATGGTATTCTAGATGAAGAGAATGATGAAATACCACAATGATGAGGTGTCTGCCTACTCATTATTCAAGCTAAATGTTGTTGGGGAATTGGCTGAAAAATACATGCTTGTGTGGGATACTCTAGATAGGTGTATTACTCAGTCTAGCACATTGGAGGATAAAGATCCTGAAATAAAGAAAGAAGCTGAAACTCTTGAAACTAAGGGTCAAGTGGTTGATGAGAAGGAACTAAAAGAGGAGGCTTCTAAGCCTAATGTGGAATTGAAAGTCCTCCATACTTACTTGGAATATGATTTTCTTGAAACTATCAATTTTTCGGTGATTATTTCTGCTTACTTGACAGGTACACAGGAGCAAAAGCTGGTGGAGCTGCTAAAAAAGTACAAAAAGGCCATTGGCCGGACTATAGATGATATTCAAGGAATCAGTCCAGCCATTTGCATGCTCAAAATTATGTTGGAAGAAAATAGCAAGCCAGTAGTGCAGCCCCAACGTAAGTTGAGAACAAAAATCTAGAGGAGGTAGTGCACAAGAAGATCATTAAATTGTTAGATGCAGGAGTGATTTTCCCTATTTCTAATAGCCAATGGATTAGTCCAGTGCAAGTTTTACCTAAGAAGGTGGGCATGACAGTGGTGAAGAATGAAGATAATGAATTGATCCCAACAAGAACAGTCACTGGGTGGAGAACGTGCATTGATTATAGAAGGCTGAATGATGCGATAAGGAAAGACCACTTCCCACTTCCCTTCATTGATCAGATGCTCGAGAAAGTGGCTGGACATGGATGTTACTGTTTCTTGGATGGGTACTCAGGCTACAATCAGATACCTATTGCCCCAGAAGATATTGAGAAGACCATATTCACTTGCCCGTCAGGTACTTTTGCTTACAGAAGGATGTCATTTGGGTTATGTAATGCACCAGCCATTTTTTAGAGGTGCATGATGTCTATATTCTCCAATCTAAACGGGAAGTGTCTAGATGGATAAATGGATGATTTCACTTCGTTTGGTGATGATTTCTTGAAAATTTTGGAGCTCGTACTTGAATGCTGCAAAGCGACTCACCTGGTTCTTAACTGGGAGAAGTGCCACTTCATGGTGAAAAAGGGAATTGTCCTGTGCCACAAATTGACTGCACATGGCATTGAAGTTGATAGAGCCAAGGTTGATGTAATTACTAAGCTCCCTCCACTGACTTCTATGAAGAGCATAAGGAGTTTCTTGGGACATGCTTGATGGTTTGCACTTCAATTACTGCATTTTACTTGTGTTTGAGCTTAAATGTTAGTGTATTGCACGTATTATGTGTTATGCCTTGCAGGAAGTGATTTCAAGTTAAAAAGATAATCGGGAGCTTAATCGAACAATTTGGATCTTTGAAGTCTCAGTAAAAGTCCAAGAAATTAAATCGGTATCGAGTCCGGGGCTCGATGACCGCGTATGGATATCAAAAATCAAAGAAACAATGGTACTCTGTAAAACAATATACTGCCGCACCGCATGGGGCGGGGCAGCAGTGTAATTTTGCCGCTGTCTGTCAGAATCCGCTCTATGAACTTCCCCACTAACGCCCCACATGGGGCAGTGCATGTACAAAATTCTCAGAGTATTTTTCCTGTTTCTGTTTGGAAATGGTAGTTTCATGCGGGCCCATTCCTACATGGTATAAATACACCAAAAAGACATTTTTGAAGGTATTTTTAACCTTGGAAGCTTTTGGAGAGCATTGGAGGCTACAAGACATATGATTCCATCATCTTTTCATCAATTCAATACGGGAGTTTGGATTGTAACGTTAGATTGATACTTTTTTACTCTTTAATTATAATTGTGATGACTTCCTCCATAATTTTGGTGTAGTTTTCCTTAGGTTTTTATGGATATGGTATTTTGATAAATATTTGTGGATTTTAACTCTAGTTCTTTGCTTGAATTCGTTTATGGAGATTTGAATTGTTGCAACTTTATCCACCGATTTATTTAATCGAAAGAGAAATATTTTGGTAATCATCTAGTGAATTCGTGAGAATCATTAGAACATTAGAGTAAATTAAACTAGAGTTAAATCCCAAATAGCTATCTTGCACCTATCCTGTCATGACCCTTATTCCTCACATTGATAAGAAACAAACTCTGCTAATCTTTAGTTCTTTGCAATCAATTATCAATTAATTTACTTTAGTAGTTAATTGTAGTTCGTAATTAATCCAAATCAAGTTTCGATCATCCTGAATAACAGTTAAACTAGAAATTACTAGAGCGTTGTTTAAATCCAATCCCTATGAAGACGATAATTTAACTATACTATCTTTGGCTAGCGAGCATCAATTTCGTGTTGTGTTTTGTGCTCGTCAATGTTGGGTTCTATTGAAGGTTCATCAAAAACTTTTCCAGCATTACCAAGCCGTTAATTTCATTGCTTGCAAAGGATTTCAAGTTTGTATTCACTGTGGAGTGCTTAAGAGCATTCGAATTGATAAAAGAAAAACTTATGAGTGCTCCTATCATGGTGACTCCTGATTAGAGCCAGCCATTTGAGATAATGTGTGATGCTAGTGATGTAGTTGTGGGGGCAGTTCTGGGACAAAGAAATGATAAGATGTTTAGGCCCATCTACTATACAAGCTTGATGTTGAATGATTCTCTCAAATTAAGTATGCCACTACTGAGAAAGAGTTCTTTGATGTGGTCTTTGCTTTTAACAAGTTCAAATCATATCTGGTGGGGAGTAGTGATTGTACACACTGATCACTCGACCTTATAATATTTACTGAGTAAGAAGGAGTCCAAGCCGCGTCTGATGCGGTGGGTGTTGTTGCTCCAAAAGTTTGATTTGGAGATCAAAGATATGAAGGGCACATAAAATCAAGTCATTGATTATCTATCTCGACTTGAGAGACCTCCGGTTGAAACAGTTGAAATAAGGGAAGAGTTCCCTGATGAGAAGATTTTCTCCATTGTTGCGGTCTCCGAAAGGTCGTCTTGGTATGCTAATGTAGCCAATTTTTTGGCTAGTGGATGGTTACCTCGTGACCTCTTTTGTGATCAAAGAAGGAAGTTTCAAGGTGAGGTAAAAAGTTATTTTTGGATTGACCCTTTCTTTTTTAAATTGTGTGCATATGGTATGATTTGAAGATGTGTGCCTGAAGGAGAGATGACAAGCATTCTGTCCCCTTGCCATGAAGAGCAACTGGAGGACACTATAGTGGAAACCGTACTGCAACAAAGGTCATGGAAGCCAGTTTCTATTGGCCTACTTTGTACAAAGATGCATGAGCGTATGTAGCTGCATCTCACAAATGTCAATTGGGTCAAAGCAATCCCTATTAGGAGCAATGATGCTCGAGTGGTGTGTGAGTTCCTACGGAAGAACATCTTTTCCCGTTTTGGGAC
The DNA here is from genome assembly GCF_000390325.3 of Nicotiana tomentosiformis. Classification (NCBI taxonomy): domain Eukaryota; kingdom Viridiplantae; phylum Streptophyta; class Magnoliopsida; order Solanales; family Solanaceae; genus Nicotiana; species Nicotiana tomentosiformis. Next base: position 105,027,851 of record NC_090819.1, on the reverse strand, counting down.
ACCTCAAGTGATTATCAGTGATAATGGGTCGCACTTTGTGAACAAGCAGTTTGTTGCACTGCTGTCTAAGTATGAGGCCACACACAAAACAGGAACCCCATACCATGCCCAAACTAGTGGGCAAGTTGAAGTGGCTAACCGTGAGCTTAAACGAATTCCTGAAAAAATGATTAGTGCTTCTCACACGGATTGGTCTGTAAAGATGGATGAAGCTCTATGGGCGTATAGAACTGCATTCAAAACAACCATAGGGACTTCACCGTTCAAATTAGTTTATAGGAAATCATGTCACCTACCTGTTGAGATAGAACATAAAGCTTATTGGGCAATGAAGTTGCTTAATCTTGATCTTAGTCTTACAGATGAACACAAGTTATTACAGATGAACGAATTGGAGAAGTTTAAACTGAACGCGTATGAAAATGCGCAATTTTTAAAGGAAAAAATAAAGAGGTGGCATGATCGTCTAATTAAGCCAAATGAGTTTCATGAAGGGGACAATGTTTTACTATACAATAGTAGACTTGGGTTGTTCCCCGAAAAATTCAAGTCAAGATGTACATGTCTGTATGTGGTGAAACATGTCTCGCTGTATGGCGCCATTGAGATCCAAGATGAGGAAGGGAATGCGAGCTTTAAAGTGAATGGGCACAGGTTGAAACCGTACCTGGTTGGAGGATTTGACAAGCAATCCTCTAGTATCGTGATCAAATGAGCCTAAGTGACGAAGTCAAGCTGACGATTATAACTCATAACTACTTCTAACATTTTTTCTTGCTTTTGTAGAATAGTTAGATAATTGTAGTGTAGGATTATTGAACCGCGTGTAGTTAGTTTTTTTAGTTTTATAGGAATAAAGAATCTTGAGTCACAGTGCTTATTTGACGCAATTTTTCTTGACTGTATATGCCTTAAGAGTGGTGAGTGCCTTAGTTGTGACGCCCAACTCAGTTCTTGACTCTTAGATAAATGCCTTAAATTGGTTGATTGTGACTTTGTTTAACTTCTTTGACTAGAGAGTCGGGATAAATCAGATCCCAAGTGAGTTATGTGCCAATGTGTGCGTGATGTTTGTGTTGATATTCTATGCATGTCAGTTATGTCTAGAACTTGCCCTGTGTGTTTGCAAAGCGAAATAACAATCTTGTTCAGTCTAGGAAGTGATATAGGCATTTCTTTGTTGAGCCAATTATATATCTGTGACCCGCCTAATTGTTGTGTATCCTAGTTAGCCCTTTTAAGCCTGTAATCCTATTTTCTTTTGCAACTATACTACAAGTATGACCCCTTTGTTTGAATTGGCTATCTGTAAGAACTGTTTACCTCTCTTGAACACTTGATATATTTTTAAGCTTGTTAAAAGCTAAGTGGAGGTATGGTTGGGTTTTTGAGTGGAACTATAGAAAGGGAGAAAAGTGCATTGTTTGAAAAAAATTGGGAGAGTCACTAGTAGGGAATTGAAAAAAAGAAGAAGAGAAAATCAAAATCTAGAAAAAGAAATAAAAAAAGTGGTGTTTGTATATATTATAAAGAAAATTATTCCTTGCTAGTGGTAAATCCTACTTTGTCTGTGCTTAAAAAAATTGAAAACTTGGTGTTAATATGATGTGAAGATTGGGGTTTGGTTCAACATAAGTGTGGGGGTTTGAATTTGTGAAATTGTATGTATTAAATTGCTCAGTGAGGTATAGCCACTATTATCCAAATTATATCCTACCCGTCCTGTAGCCTACATTGCAACCAACATTAAATTGTACTTGATATTTGATTGAATGAGCTCAATAAGTAGAGTACTACGCTATGAGAAAGCATATGGTATGTCTTCTGTTGCACTTGAATTTTTGATTCTGAGATTGAGTGCATTCTGTTTATCTTTGAGTTCCTATCTGATCTTGAATTTTATTGTGTGTAGAACTACTCTCTATTTTTTGGTATGAGGGCACATGACTTGCGAAGGAAAGGTAATGACGTTGACCTCTGTGTTAGAGTAAGTGAGCAAGTTGTGAAAGATGCATGGTGCTTTTGAGTCGAGCTTTGAGGCTATAGTGTTATGATAGGGGTGCTTAGTATGCTTTTAAAAATTCGTGGCATGATGCGTTAGGGAAGTTGTCTGATGAAAAGGTCGTCCCTATGTGAAGTTTAGTTTGATTGCTCGAGGACGAGCAATGGTCTAAGTGTGGGGTGTTGAGGTAAGCCAGAAACCCGTATTTTAGTCATAGTATTGCATTCTAATTATTGCATTTTATGTGTATTTGAGCTTAAATGATAGTGAATTACACTTATTACATGTTTTATGACTTGCAGAAAGTGATTCCGAGTTAAAAAGTTAATTTAGAGCTAAATTGAATAAGTTGGAGCTTTGAAGTCTGAGTAGAAGCCCAAAAAATTAAGACGTGATCACGTTGGGGGATCGAGTACCAAGTCCGGATGTCAAAAAGTGGAAGAAGCGATTTACTCTGAGAAAATAACACTGCCGCGCCGCATGGGGCGCTGCGCGGTTGTGTAAATTGGCTTCATGTCAGAAAGTTCACTCTTTAGATATCCTCACAAGTGTGCCGCGCCGGCGCGCCTGTACAAGTTTCTCAGAGTTATTTCCTATTTCGGCTAAGAAAAGGTAGTTTCGTTCGGGCTCGTTCCTACAGGGTATAAATACACCAAAAATATGCTTTTGAAGGCACTTTTTGACCTACTAAAGAATTGAGAAGCAACTAAGGCAAAAAGACACAAGAATTCATCAGATTTCAACCAACAATCAGTGCAATACGGAAATTTGTATCGAATCATTAGCATTGATATTTTCTATATTTTTAAACCTTATTGAGATGACTTTTTCCATTGGTATGGAGTAATTTTTATTAGGGTGTTGACAAATATGGTATTTTGGTAACTTGATTAGGGATACGATTCTTGATAATTATTGGAATTAATTGATGGAATTTTAATTTGTATTGTGGAGTTATTGCTTATTTTGCTTAATCGAAAGAGGAGATTGATATTGAATTTCTTTACATCTTATGCTCTAGTTTAAATTCGTGATTCAAATAGGTAATCGAAAGAGCCTCTTGAATTGTTAAACGAACTAGAAAATAGGGAAATATTCATGAGAAGTTATCCTTTAGACCATAACCATCATTCTATTCGGTGCAATTGTTTATCGTGCTTCAATTGGATTAATTACTGAAATTAATATTTAATCGAGAGATGAACATTAACTTCATGTGTAATCTAATTATCCGTTGAATTCTTGAGAATCAACAGTATTGTAGAGTGAACTAACTCAAGAATTGGATCTCGAGTCAATTATCTTGCACCTATCTAGTCAATTACCCTTATTTCTCTAATTGATATCTCTTTGTTGCTCATCTGCTATTTTTTGTAATCAATTGTTAATTGCTTAATAATTAGTAGTTAATCGTAGTTGATAATCATCAAATCAAGTGTTAATTTTTCTCGATAGTAATCAACTAAAGTTTATTCGAATACTATTTAAATTAAATCCATGTGGAGACGATAATTAACTATACTATCTTTGACTAGTGAGCAATAATTTTGTGTTGTGTTTTGCGCTCGTCAGACATGCCCAAATAAGTACAGCTAATAAGTACTACGTATTAATTACACAACTAAGCACTAAAGAAAAAGATAAACTAGGTTATGCATTTTTATTATAAACAAATGCAAAACTAATTTTTTTTTAGATATGCACTATTGTCATTTCTAGTGTTGAATTGAATTTTTTTTTATTAGCATTAATATTGATTTGAACTTTATTTGAATTACTACTTTTATGGGCTATAAAATTTATTGGACCATTCAAGAATGTTAGATCCAAATTTTAAATAATACATTTAAAGATAAAATTGTGAACAAGTTTAAGAAATATTATAAATTATATTACAATAAATATTTATATGTATAAAATATTTTTAAAAATTGTATAAATTTAATGTCGGGTTGGTTTGATTTCGGTTTGACTTTTTTTAGTTAAAACCAAACCAAACCAATTATGATCGATTTTTTTTTTCAATACCAAACCAAATCAAATCAAACCAATTATGGTCGGGATTTTTTTCGATTTGACTCTTTGTCGGTTTGGTGCGGTTTATCGATTTTACCCCCTTTTTGGAATACATTCTTATTATTTAAAACGTACTCTAAATTAATAAAAACTTTGTCATATCCAATCCTATCACCGTTCATCCTTTTAACAGATCAGACTCAGCGTCAGATTAATTATGGGCAAAATCAATTCTCATTGGCATATAATACAAAATTTAATATTGAAGTGGGAATCAAGGTCAGCATGTATCCCGTGGTCCTTTCCATGTTAAGAGAAACAAAATAAAAATAAAGAAACATAGTTAATTTTCTTATTTGGTAGTTAGAGAAACCTTTATTACCAATTTAAAGTTTTAAACTGACAAAATAGCCAATTGAAAATAAGTATTAATAAATTAAGAAGATGCAGCGTGCTAAAGTAGATCCAAAAGTAGATAAAAGATTCGAACATTTTTGTTATTCCCTTTGTTTCAACTTTAACGTGTTGGTTTGATTTGGAAGGGATATGAGAGTAGTTCAAAAATTGAATCCTGCAGTACTTGATATATAATGGCCTGCATTTTACGTTTTAGTGTTTTTGATGATATAATTAAATAATATTTACAGCTGAAAGTAATGAGAGTCCATGTCATTTTTCAATTTGTACTAAAATCCTATAGTGATTCGTTAGCACTTGTGAGTTGTGACAAGATCATAGAGTCCATATTATTTATGAACAATTTATTATAAAGTTACGACACAATTTGACATCAGAACTTCTGATGATCCACTAGGATTTTTTGTACTAAATTCTGGTGATCTTCTAGGAATTGAACTTTTGACAATAGCGGGTTGCTCTAGTGGTGGGCACCCTCCTCTTCCAACCAAAAGATTGTGAGTTTGAGTCATCCCAAGAGGAAGGTAGAGAGTTCTTGGAGGGAGGGAGCCGATGGTTTATCGGAAACAACCTCTCTACCACATGGTAGGGGTAAGGTCTGCGTACACATTATCATCTCCAGACCCTACTAGTGAGATTATACTGAGTTGTTGTTGTTGTTCTAGGAATTGAACTCCAACTTCGGGCGGAGAGCCATTTTTTGCACCACTCTTCTTAACAAAGCCAAAACTTAAATAATGAGATCAAAATAGCGTAATTTGTATAAATATCCCTCTTGTTAATGAATGAAGGGGCATCATCTACTCGCCACATTTCTTACTAGTCAATTGAGATTTTCTCACCATGTTGTATTTCATTATTAGAGTACTCTCGAAAAGTTTACATTCTCCAATTGAAAAAGAATGGCTAAACTTAGATAATAATATCATTCTTTTTAGAATGAAGGAAAAGTAAAATATAGTACTAATTGGTTCCTCCTATATAATCCAAGACAAAAAAAAATGTAATCATAGAATTAGGTAGAATTTAAAGTCAGTTAGCTCTCTTTTGGACGCTACTAGGGTCGTACAAAGAAAATCGATAAATCGCACTAAATCGATAATCCGAGTCAAACCGGAAAAAAAGAACCTGATGTGATTGGTTTGATATTAGAGAAAAAAAAATAACCATAATTGGTTTGATTTGGTTTTAACTAAAAAAAATTAAAATCGAAGCCAAACCAACCCTGCATTATATTTATACAATTTTTAAAAATACTTTATACATATAAATATTTATTGTAATGTAATTTATAAATACTTCTTAAACTTTTTCACCCTTTTATCTTTTAATGTATTATTTTGAATTGTCCAATAAGTTTTATAGCTCATAAATGTAGTAACTCAAATAAAGTTCAAATCAATACTAATGCTAACAAAATAAATTCAACTCAACACTAGAAATGACAATAGTGTTGGATTATCTATTTTTAGTTTTGCATTGGTTTATAATGAGAATAAATAATTTAGTTTATCTTTTTCTTTAGTATTTAGTCATGTAATTAATAGTACTTATTCGATGTACTTATTTTAGCATGACTTATATAGTACTTTTAGATTATGTTCATTTTTATTATGGCTTATCAATTAGCAATATTTATTTAATGCAATTTTATTATCTTTGTTATTTAATATTTTAGTAAAATACTATGACTCATCTCATAGTATTGTGTTATTTTCTTGAAAAATACATTATATAATTGTATCCTATTAGGACTAAAGAAATATATACATATTTTGTGCTATGAAGATTTTATCGGAAAAAACTCGAAAACCAGAAAAAAGCTAAAACAATTAAGAAAAATCAAGATTGAAAACCCGATTTTATTTGTTTGATTTGATTTATAAATTTAAAAATCCGATATAATTACTGTGATTTGATGATTAAAAAATTCGAATCAACCCAACTTATAAACCACCCAAGAATTAATTAAGGGGTAACATGCAACAACAGTACTCTATCTAGTTACATAGTAAAAACTAATAGAGTCCCAGAATTAAGAGCCAGCAAACAATGAGTTGGCCACATGGGAGAAGTTCCACCCTTCAAATGTATGTAATGTAGCCATGGTGGCTGTCACTACCACGTACCCTCTTACTTTCCCATGTGATATGAACTATATTTGCACCTCTAATATCCAAACACTTTATATCCCCTCATAAAAAACAATGAATCTAATGTAATAAATAAATAATCTAAATTTGTTTTAAATTCAATGAGATTCAGTTGAATTCTCCCCTTTATTTGTTTTTAAATTTCATGGACATTAAAAATTTGATGCTTATTTTCGCGCAATGAACAATAAACAATTAGATTATGTCACTATTAGAAATCTGCCAAAATCCGTCCAAACCATACCGATCGAAATTGGTCAGAAGAGGAAATCGACCGAAATCGGTCGAAAAATATCTAAATTGATCGCAAAAGTCAAATAAAAAATTTTACTAAAAAATACCGACCACTTTCAGTCGGAAAAAATGGTCCCACAATAAAGAAACAGTGCTTTGTCTGACACATATAAAAATTTCGACCGATGTCGATCGGAAATTAGTCAATATTTGACCAAGACCTGGTCAGACTTGCATATTATCTACCAAAAAAAATTTAATTAAATTTTTTTTAAGTATACCGACCGAATTCGGTCGGAAATTTTGATTTAATTTTTTCTGCCCAGGCTCAATTATTTTTTTTCCATAACAAAAATAAGCTTTTAATAGTGTTTAATTTTAAGGTTTAATTTATTATTTTATTAGTGTTTATTAATTTAGGGGATAATATTGTTCTATTAATGTTTATTGACTTTAGAAAATTAGGCTTAACTAATTATGCTATACTAATTGAATGTGTTAACAAATTATAATTGAACAAGCGACCACCCCTTTCAGACGAAGAAGCATAGAAGATATGGTTGGATATTGTCGGTGTTCCTAAAAAAAGGATAGCCTACGATCTTCCAGAGAGATCGTTCGGCGCTACAGGGCTGGATTGCAAGGTGTAGGAACTTTCACCCAGGGCGAGACAATTGATAGGTCGACTCTCTCGTCTATGGAGAAGAAGATCGCAAAGCTGACAGCAGAGCTTGAAGAGACAAAGGCTAGAGAACAAAAGTGAGATAAACAATTTGATACCCTTCAAGTTCAGCTAGAAAAGAGGGACCAACAATTTAATGTCCTTCAAGGTCAGCTGGCCAATCTTCTTGCTAGTGGTGCTTTCCCCATTCTCCGGTCTCGTAAGCCTTCCCTATTCTCCGGTCTCGTAAGCCTTCCCCATATATGTCTCCTTCTCGTCGTGATCCTTCGAACCATGCCGACGATGAAGGTTCTAGTAGTGGGGATGTAGATGATGAAGTACAAAACACTCATTGAATGATTTTTGAACTTTTAACTTAGTGAAACATTTTATTTTTGGGTATGATATTTTGTTAATATAGTTTTCATAGTTGTTATTATCGTTATTATTGTTGTTATTGTTGTTGTTATTGGTTGAATGGCAACAATGTAATGCTGGCATTATAGGTGATTGGTTGTTGGAAGGTGGTGCAGCTATAAAACAACCGTATTATGCCAAAAACTTACCCAGAAAACTGACCGCCTACCGACCGAAGTCGGTCGGAAATGTTCAATTGATTTCCCAAAAATTTAAATTTACCGACCGACTTTGGTCGAAATTTTTTATTTAAAATTTTAAATATTTTAATAATACCGATCGATTTCAATCGGAATTGAACAATTTTAAAAAAATAAATAATTAAAATTCCGACCGAAATCGGTCGCTAATTTTAAAAATAATTAAAAATTATTTTCAAGAATACTGATCGATTTCGGTCGGTAAGTTTATTTTATGTCAGAATATTTGGTCAAAGTGCGTTAAAAACTACCGATCGATTTCGGTCGGAAATATCGTCCGTCTGCGGTCGATAGCCGTCAGCGATCATTATTTTTTCGATGAATTGAAAACGATCGAAAATCGATCGATTTTTGTTCGATTCTAACCGATTTCGGTCGTTTTTTCTGAACGTTTTTTTTGACAGTTTTTAGTAGTGTGTATTGCATTATGGTAATCATGACCCACAGTTGAATCAAATTAGATGCATCATTTCTGCACGAACTTACCAGTTCATCTTCTTTATTATTTGCTGCAATTATAGTAGACCCTATTTGGTAATCAAGCACAAGAATATATATATATATATATATATATATAGCATATCCTAATCTAAAATAACTTTATGAATTACGTCGATTATTGAAGAAACATGGGTTAACATTCCATTAATTGGTTGATGAAGATTTACCTTTGTTTCCTTGATTCCGTAAAAGAGATCCCAAAAATAAAGGATCTTGTCCAAACCTTAGGACATTAACTAGTCGATATCCCTACATAAGAATTATAGCCTTACCTGTACGTGAGATTTTTCGGTTTCCCCATAAACAGTTTGGAAAAATTAATTAATCAGATAGATAATTCCTTTTTTTCAAAGAAAGTTCCGTATTGACAACTAAGCATTTTTGAGGGTTTTGCATGTATATATTCACAATTTCACATGTGCTTTCTTGATTTTTGCTGTTTCATCAAATCATAGAAATTTGAGAAAACTCTAAACTCAAAACGTGACTGTGTATGTTGTATTGTTAAGGAGCGTGATTGTGTTAAGAAAAGCAATTGATCTGATGGTATTTCAATATTTGAAATCAAATGTTATGTCACAAATCAAATATTAGTATATTAGTTATGACGTGAAATTTTATGCCACAATTATTTTTCTTTTGCGTCCAACCAAACAACCCCATGTGTAGTATTATATTTGTCAACCTCATCGTTACCAAAAACAAAACTGACATGTACACTCAGGCAGATCTATGTACAGAGAATAGGGGTCACCGGATCCATTAACCTCAATATATACGTATTAAAATAGTTATATATTTTGCCTAAAATCTTTTAAATCAAAAATTTAATGTGGTAGTGATTGAGCAGTTCGCTCATGTATCTCCATCACCTTCAAATTCTCGATCAGACTCAGGGCACCTGTTACAAAGGACTATCTTTTGCAGTTATAAACTTCCCCCATATATCCGACCTTCCCAAGAAGAAGGAAAAAAAATTAGAAGGGAACGAAACAGTGATAATAAACAAATAAGGCAACAAATAAACTAATGATGAGTAGTATATAATAGAGTATGGATCAACAGCTTTTTGTTATTGTACCAATTAAGGAGCTTTTGACTAGTGCTGTATGCATGACGCCACGAGGCACACTTTGTGGGTCTATTCATCAAATAATTTTTTGACAATCTTTGACCTTGTTTCCGGGAAAGTTGATGTTTTATTCGAGATATACATGGGTCGGGTTAGTTCGGATTTTCTAATTACCAAATCAAATTAATTATATCGGGTTATTAAATTTAAATACCAAATCAAATCAATAAAAGTCGGATTTTTTAATCTCGATTTTCTCGGATTTTCGGGTTTTTTTAATTTTTTTTTCATAAAGTCTTCATAGCACAAAACGTAAAATTTGTGCTCCAAATATTTCTGTAATCCTAGTAAGACAGAATTATGTAAGATTTTTTCAATAAAATAACATAAATATGAGATGAGTCATGTCATTGTACTAAAATATCCAACAATAAAGATAATAAAATCACATAAAATAAATATTATTAATAAGCCATAATGAAAAACAAACAGAATTTAAAATTATGACTAATAAGTACTATTATTTACATGACTAATCACTAAAATAAAAATAAGTTATACATTTTATCTAAACCATGGAAAAATTAAAATAAATAGATATCCAACACTATTTTCATTCATAGTACAATTGAATTGAATGTCTTTTATTAGCATTAGTATTGATTTGATTTTGGTTTAGGATTTATTTGAGTTACTAACATTTATGGACTATAAAACTTATTGGAGCATCCAAAAATTATAAGTCAAGCTTGAAATAATACATTAAAAGATAAAACTACGAAAAAACTTAAGAAATATTTATAAACTACACTACCATAAATATTTTTATGTATTAAATATATTTAAAACTTCTATACATAAAATGTCGGGTTAATTGGTTTGGTTTCGGTTTGATATTTTTTAGTTAAAACCAAATCAAACCAACCATACTCGGGGTTTTTTTTCTCGGTTTGACTCGGATTATCAGATTGATGCGGTTTGTCGGTTTCATTTGTACACTCCTAGTTTTATCAGCTATCTAAGCATTTTATTAATCCTACTATCAACGTAAGACAAGCTTAGTTTTAAATTAAAACCTTGCTAATATTTATGTTTGTGTCAAAACACATGATCTTTTTATTTTATTCTAGCTTTGCTACATATAACCATGAGAAAGAGGGGAAAAAAATTTCTTGAAAGTTTGGTTTGGTAATTAGACAAACATATAAGTACAAAAAAATTAAAAATTAAAAATAGTTTTGAGTTGGACGGATTTATAACATAGAATATTATTTCTCCCAAATTGACTTGTTCCATCTTGACCTATTCGAGCTTTATTGTTTCAATATTATGTTTTAGAAACTCTATATATATTTACATCAAACAAATAAATACATGATCATGATCTTTATATACATTTTTATCAATTATCACTTAATTATAATTAATTATTATATAATTTATCTTAATAAATATTTAATTGTGATTAACTAATATGATCTGATTCGAGTGTAAATAAGCTCCAGTTTGGATATAATTATTTTTTTTAAAATAAAAATTTATTTGTTCATGAAATTTGATCAGTTTTTGAAAAACAAATTGAAGAAAAATTTTCAAGTTTCAAAAATTGGTTGTGAAAATTTATTTTCCACTCACAAACTTCGATTTTGTTCACGCCAAATGCATGTACAAATACAACTTCAATCGAAAACATATTTTTAACACAATTTTAAAAACTCTTTTTTCCAAGTTTCAACCAAATTTAGGTCCAACAGTGACGGATCTATATTTTGAGGTATGAGTGCTGAAACACTCATTGGCTTTGACCAAATTGTGTTATGTATTCATAGATAATATTTAAAAATTTAAATAATTAACCATGAGCACCGCTATGATCATGTTTGACCATCATAAATTTACACTAAAATCAGTGAAGCACCCACGACCTATAAATTCTGGATCCAGTCCAAATACTAGCTAAGTCTTTTGTTTTAAGTTATAAAGCATAACCAAATAACAAAAAATGGTTGAAGTGTAAAAGGTAAAAGTGGGAGGGTAATCCAAGAATTTCAATTGCTGTTACATGAGTTGTTGCTACGGTCATTGACTCTTCTAAAAAGTTAATAATTTGGTCACATTCGTCCAATCTCTGCATTTAATTATCCCAACCTCCCAAACCCTTACTCAGCATTCATATCTCCCTTTCTTATATTATCCCCACTAGCCTACAACTACAACCCCATCTGCCCATTTAATTTTAAGTTTTCCAGAATATTATTCGCATTTAATTATCCAATAAATTATTCATTAATAAGTCCAACAAGTTAACTATCGATCTGTAAGACTGTGACTTGGCCCACCTATTAAGGAGTATGAAAGAAAGAACTTTGTTTTTATTTTGTTTAATTTTTTTAATTATGTATTGACAACTTGTAGTGCATGTGAATTCATATAATAATAAAGAAATTTTTTATTTATGACTTTAAATTGTATATAATCTTAGTAAATAAACTTATTTACACGCCATGTTTACTTAAAATTAACTAGAAGTAGATGCTTACATTAGACATATATTAACAATTTTTAAAAAAGCAACATGTTATAATTAGTTACATATAGTATTCCTAAATAATGGTTGGTCTTTTAAGGAGATTCAATCACCACATAAACCTCAATATTATCAACACAAAGTGTTGGTTGCTATTTTTGTTTTTTACCCCTCATAAATAATATTATTTATATAAGTTACGCGAGAATCTATATATTATTTTATGCGAAATAAATGTTAATATGAGTATTCCTTATGTAGGGATTAACCCAAAGATTATGATGAAATAATATGTGTTTCTATATCCGTTGCCAGAGGTCTCAAATTCAAGCTTGGGTATGAGCCTTCGGAGTCGGCTTTGTGTATTATAATTCCTATATTACTACAATACAATAATAATAGAAAATTCAATAAATTTTCATAAGTAGGGTTCGGGGAAAGTAAGATGTACAGAAGAAAATAAAAAAAGTAATTACAACAATTAGTAACAAGTAGACATCCTATATTACTACAGTATTTATGTAATTTGGTTTACAATATGTATCTAAAGCAAACCACCCCTTCCTCAGTATACATGACATAAATTCTTTGTTTATGGCTTAGTAGTACTTACTTTGCACTGCTATTTCTACAATTACTGACCACTTCAGATCTCTCCAATTCTTTGACATAAGCATAAACAAACTGATTCATTTCTTCTCTTCCTTTTTTTTGTATTCTTCCTCCACCCCTTATCTTGTATCAGGAAAAAGCCACAGAAAACCTGCGTCTGCACCAAAAAGATCCAATTTTGTTACTTTCTCCTCTTCATTATAATTCTTGATAGCTGCTGTCCTTCATTAATTACACGTAGTTTTAAGTATCTTCCTTCTACTTTCCTCTTTCTGGCGTTTCATTGAAATTATCAGACTAAAGTTAGAAGCTTTGCAGGTTTTTTGACAACTTGGTCTCGCTAGATGGCTGAATGAATAGTACCCATTAATTCTTATTGGTTAGTCAAGTTGTTTCTTTTGGTCTTTTTTGTGGGTCCTTTTTGTTCAGTCTTCACGTTTTTGGATTCTTGGACGATAATTTCAGAGCCATGTGATAGGTACCTTCCCAACAATGTCATATGTTCGTTTCCTTGCTTCTCTTTTATCATAATTCTGATTTGAGTTTTTCATTACCTTTCTACTGTTCAGTCTTCCTTTCTTTTTCTGTGCTTTCCTAAGAATTTTCGCTTGTTAATCTTCCTTTGGTCAAAATATCATCAAATTGCTATTTCCAGATTGTTCTTGGCTTCAAAGTTTCTGACTTTAGCAGAATCTTGTTCTTAGTTTTTTTTTTTTGTGTGATGGGGTCTTGGAGATTTTTCTATTTAGTTATCATCTTTTTGTTTTTCCTATTTGTGGCTGAGACTTGTATAGCTAGTGTTCAGAATATAGGCAGCTTGAATCTTGGGTTTCAAGGGTCTCAAATGACTTGGATAGACAATGATGGGTTAATTCTTGTTTCCAACAATTCCAAATTTGCATTTGGATTTAATCCTACTAAAGATGTTACCTTGTTCCTTCTTGTGGTTATTCATGTCAGTAGCTCAACTATTGTTTGGTCTGCTAATAGAGGCTCCCCGGTTCGAAATTCGGATAATCTTATGTTTGATGAAACTGGAAATACCTACTTGCAAAGTGGTGGATCAACAATTTGGTCTACTAATACTGCTAAGAAAGGTGTTTCTGTTATGGAATTGATAGACTCTGGGAATTTAGTTTTGGTTGGGAAAGATGGTAGTATTATTTGGCAAAGCTTTAGCCATCCTGTTGATACTCTCTTATCAGGCCAAGAGTTCACTCAAGGAATGAAACTTGTAAGCAGTCCAAACAACAATAACTTGAGCTATTCACTTGAATTTAAGTCAGGGGATATGGTTATTTCTGCAAGTTTTCAGCCTCCACAGCCTTATTGGGCTATGGGGAAAGATAATAGAAGGACCATTAATCAAGTTGGAGGAGGTGTCACTTCTGCAATTCTTGATGGCAATTCTTGGAAAATTTATGATCAAAGGAAAGTGTTGCTTTGGCAGTTCATTTTCTCTGATAATAAAGATGCAAATGCCACTTGGGTGGCTGCTCTTGGAAATGATGGTTATATTACTTTTAGCATTCTTCAAGATGGCTCCAGTGCCGCTTCAGCGACAAGAATTCCACAAGATGAATGTAGCAGGCCAGCATCTTGTGATCCGTATTTCGTTTGTTATAGTGGTAACAAGTGCCAGTGTCCATCAGCATTTCCATCTTGCAAATTTGGGAGTGATTCCTTTTGCAATAAAACAAAAGATCCTGTGGAGCTTGTAGATGCTGGGGATAGTCTTGGATATTTTGCACTTGGATTTGTTTCTCCCACTGCTAAAACTGATTTAAATGGTTGCAAAGCCTCTTGCCTAGGAAATTGCTCATGTGCTGCTATGTTCTTTGATAGCAGTTCAGGAAATTGTTTTATGTTTGATCAAATAGGAAGTTTACAAGGTTCGGCTAATGGTGCTGGTTTCAAGTCATATGTTAAAGTTTCAACTAGCCAAGGGAATGGAGATAATGGTGGAGGTGGAAAGAGACGATTACCTATTATCATTGGTATAGTCATTTTTACAACTTTTGTCATTCTTGGCCTAATTTACGGAAGTATCCGTTATCAGAGGAGAAAGAACAACAAGTTGCCGGATTCTGCAAAGGAGAGTTCAGAAGAAGACAATTTCTTGGAAGGTCTATCGGGGATGCCAATTCGTTTTAGCTACAGAGAACTTCAGAATGCAACTAATAACTTCTCAATAAAACTTGGGCAAGGTGGATTTGGTTCAGTTTACCAAGGGGTTCTTGCAGATGGGACTAGAATTGCTGTGAAGAAATTGGAAGGCATTGGTCAGGGAAAGAAAGAATTTCGGGCAGAAGTTAGTATTATAGGCAGCATCCATCATCTTCATCTGGTGAGACTGAGAGGATTTTGTGCTGAAGGAACACACAGGCTCCTGGCTTATGAGTATATGTCCAATGGTTCTTTAGAAAAATGGCTTTTTAAGAAGAAGGAATTCATGTTGGACTGGGATACGAGATTTAATATTGCAGTTGGTACAGCAAAAGGCCTAGCTTACCTCCACGAGGACTGTGATGTTAAAATTGTGCATTGTGACATTAAACCTGAAAATGTGCTTCTTGATGATCATTTCCTCGCCAAGGTCTCCGATTTTGGCCTGGCTAAGCTGATGACGAGAGAGCAGAGCCATGTTTTCACTACAATGAGGGGTACAAGAGGATATCTCGCGCCAGAATGGATCACAAATTATGCCATATCAGAAAAGAGTGATGTTTTTAGTTATGGGATGGTTTTGCTTGAGATAATTGGAGGTCGGAAGAATTATGATCCTTCAGAAAGTTCGGAGAAATCCCATTTTCCCTCGTATGCATTTAAGATGATGGAAGAGGGGAAATTGAAAGACCTTATCGATAGGAACTTGAAAGTTGAAGAAGAGGATGAGAGGGTCTCCACAGCAATTAAAGTAGCTTTGTGGTGTATACAGGATGACATGTCCCTTAGGCCGTCGATGGCTAAGGTTGTGCAAATGCTGGAAGGTATCTGCACTGTCCCTTCACCACCAACTGCTGCTCAAATGGGGTCACGGCTTTTCTCAAGTTTCCTGAAATCACTAAGTGGGGATGCTACTTCATCCGGCACCTCTGCGCCATCAGATTGCAACAGTGATGCTTATCTTTCTGCTGTTCGGCTCTCGGGTCCAAGATAGCATTTTGCAGGAGCGGCCGTTGTATATGATTGACAGACATATACAATGGTTTCATACCTTTTAGTTTCTCTGTATGTATATTATTAGATTACTAGGAAATTTTTTGCCATATTAGCCATGACAAAGGTTGGAGTTTGATTGAGAATGTTTTATATGTATAATGGATCAATAATATAAATCAGTTCTGGCTTAAGTCATTCTTTTTACTACAAAATAGCATAGCATACAATACCTTCTTTAAAATTGGATTCTTGTCATCTTATTCATCTTAGATTTGATCTTCTGGATGACATTTGAATTGGCAATAATACAGAAATAATTGTTTTCAAAACAATTGGTATTAGGTAGTTTTCATAACTGCTACGAGTTTCAGATGCTATATTTTTGTTTATAGATATGATTTTGGTTTAGCAGCTTGTGATAGATATTCTTAAACCAACTTTCACATAAATATGACTAAGTACCTTCCGCAGTTCAATCAAAAACAGTCTACATCAAGATTAGAGGATTTACAAAGAAAATTTCGTAATTAAATTACACTAACAGTCACTGTATATAATTTAAATTCATACTTTTATGAACCTCAAAAAAAAAAAGTCGTTCTTATCAAGTTTGTTCAGTACTAACTGCTCTAGTCACCATAATAGCATATTATTATTAGTCTTGATTATCTTCATAGGAAATTATCAAGATGATTCAGTCACCATAAAATTTCGAAATGATATATTGATGCATACATCATTGCAGACCAAATCAATAGATTTAGTTGTTGATTATGGTAGAGGGAAGTCGGGCCTAAATTTAAAATTTCTTATCTACACATGGTTTCTTGCCCTCCAAGCTTTTTGGCTGCTAAGTGGTAACAGCCACATTTTTTTAATAATAAACTAGTTCATGTATTCTAATTCATTTGGTACAAGATTTCGAATAGCCATATAAGATTATTAATTAAAGCACGTTCGATAAGAAAGTGCTTCTAGATGAAATGGAGGCTCGCACCGGTGTCTTATGCGATAAGAAGGCGCCACCAAAGTTATAAGTTTTATAGAGTGGTTGTTAGATCAGCTATGTTGGATGAAACGAAATGTTGGCCAGTCAAAAACTCTCACGCTTATTAGATGAAAGTAGCAAAAATGAGAATGCTGAGATGAATGTGTGGGCATACTAGGAGAGAGATGATTAGCTAGGAACGAAGAGATTCGGTACAAAGTGGGAGTGGCCTCCTTGGTCGACAAGATAAGGGAAGCGAGGTTGAGATGGTAAGGGCACGTGAAGAGGAAATGCACGTATGCCCTAGTGAAGAGGTACAAGAGGTTGACAATTGTAGGTATGAGAAGAGGCAGGGGTAAGTCGAAGAAGTATTAGGGAGAAACGATTAGACATGACATAACACGTCTTCAATTAACCGAGAACATGACCCTAGAGGAAGATATAGAGGTCGAAGATTAGAGTAGAATGTTAGTAGGTCGTAGAGTTTGGGACATCGTATCCGTCCCGTATTTCCCATATCATTATTATTATTATTATTATTATTATTATTATTATTCTCGTATTTTCTTATCCTTCGATTTTCATTATTACCTGTTGATCTCCCTGCTTCGCATTTCTTACTGCTTTGTTATTTTATTGTTTTTAATATTCTTGTTTTCAGTATTTTTAACATGGCTTCTTCATTATTATTTTCTTGTTCAACCTATTAAAAATATTTTCTTAAGCCGATAGTTTATTCGAAACAGACTCTCTACCCCTACAAGGCAAGGATATTAGATACATATTACCCTCCCCAAATTCTGCCACGTAGGAATACACTGGTATATCACTGTTGTAAATAAAACATCTTCTTGACCACAAACAATCGAACATCTTTGCTTCTACTGATTTGTTAGTTATTTCAGTATTTTATGAACTTTTATATGGAACCGAGATAGATAATCACATGATTACAAACTTGAAATAAATTAGAGTCCAAACCCATAAGCAGCCCTTTAAGTTGGCCCCTTTTGACATTCCAACCCATCTCATATGCCATTTAAACACAAAACACTGACCTGTCACATTGAGTGGGATTCGTTATCCAGGTCGCAGGTGAGACAGTAAATTCACTCCCCTTTTAACGCAATTAAATATTATCGCTGGAGTCCCATTTATAACCGACTTCTTCCTACCCTTTCTCCATTTTCAGACGTAAAAAGGCCCTAATTATCAAAAGCTCCATCTCCATGAATATTCAAAAGGATGCTTTCTTTCTGTATTTTGTCAAAGCTTTAGTTGAAATTAATAGAAAAATGAACCCTATTATACTAACTTTCTTAGTTTCTTCTTCTTCTTCTTCCCTGATTTTGAGCTTGAAATCCATGGCTATTGTAACCATGTCGGAAAGCTATGTCAATCTCGACAACTCTTCAGTTAGCAGAATTCGAACACAAAAGCTAGCAACTAAAATTTAACAACACAGAAACTAACAACTGAAATTGAGCAACTGAAATTGAACAACTGAACTTAACAAATGAGTTAAAATGCATCAACAATTCTTTAGTTACCAGAAGAATCGATCCAAACTAAAACTGAACGCAATGAAATACAGATGAAATTTCGAACGATATTTTGATTATCCAGCCTTCAAACAAACAGAACAACACTGAGAATTCATGGTTTCATCTCCTAGGGCTTGGGATTTTGTTTAACGGGGCGAGAAGATTTGTGTATTTTGAGAATTAGGTAAAAAGTGAAAAGGTTTAGTTTACTGAAATTGGGTGTGGCTTTTTTTACCGGGTGCGGGTTATTTTTCACGGGCACGGGTGTGAGTTCATATTTTCTGGTAGATAAATACGTGGATAATAAATTCAAGTGGCAGTAAATAATCCGTTAACTTTACATGTTGGCAGCAGTTATGAACACGCGCCTGAGTTATAAGCACAAGTCAGTATTTTGTGTTTAAATGACACATGAGATAAGGGATTATCGATTGAAATGTCTAAATGAAAAAGGTCTAAGTTGAGGTACCAAAATAAAAAAAAAGGCCAACTTAAAAGGGTTCTTTATGGATTTAGCCTAAATTATATACCGGAAAAAGGGTCAAAAGAGTTCCTAGAATATACCAAATAGAATAGTTATATCCTCCGACCTCGAATTACCAAAGTAGCTCAAAATTGCCTTTTTGGACTAAGGCATCTCATTTTGTGCATTTTTATTTTTAATTTGTTATAAATCCACTTGCACAGATGGTAGATGTCCAACTTGAGATTTGGAAATCTTGTCATATCTAGTCTTCATATTTAGATTTATGTTGATTTTGACTGTCACGATTCAAAATCTCCTATAGGCTGTGATGACGCCTAACATCACCGTCAGACAAGCCAACGGTAAATTTTTAATTTAATTACTCATTTTATTATTTTTGAAATCATAAATTCCATTAAATAAATAAAGTAAAAATCTGGTACTCGGTCAAACCCGTGATCCTCTTTATCAATTTTCGTATAAGGTATAAATTAAAAGATAAAGTGATAATGATTACGTGACTACAATAATGAACATCCACTAGGAACCCCCAAAATCCGGTATCACAAGTGCATGGGCATCTACTAAGAAATATAATAAAATACAACATCTGTCTGGAATACAAATTAGACAGGAAAATGTAGTAACTCTGATGGAGACTTTGTATGTTGCAGATCGTAACATGGAATGCAGCTCACCATAAAGTCTCCGCAATAGCCGCGCCTCTATGCCCAAAAGACCACCAGAATTATATATACACGCACAATAAGTGCAACAAGTATAGCAAGAGTACGTAAATCAATGCGTACCTAGTAAGTATCTAGCCTAAACCCGAAAAAATAGTGACGGGAGGTCGACATCGACACTTACTAGTGGTCCAATAAATCAAATTCAGTAGGAAGTAAACAAATAAGAGGCAGGGTAAGTAAACAGTATAAACAAATATAACTATGTGGTAAAATCCTCCTATGAACAGTAAACTCAAGCTCTCAATTATCAGTTACCTCCTCAACCGGAGTATATATGAAATGGGCCTCACCAGATAGGTCGTCACTGTCACACCCCTTTTCTACCCCTAAAAGATATATATGTCATATGGATTGGGTTAAAGAGTTTTTCCAATTAAAGTGACAAACTTGAGTAGAGATTATTTTACTTACAGAGTCGGCACTTGGAATTGAGTTTTGGGGTGTTCCAAGTCACCTTTTATTTGAATCCCTAGTCAAAGGAGGGTTTGACTCTATTATTATTGGTCTGCGAAAACAAAGTGAGGGTAAGGAATTCTATTGACCGGGGAGAAGGTGTAAGGTATTTTCCGAGTCCCGTGGTTCTAGCACGGTCGCTCAACTATTAATAATTGGCCTAATTATCTGATTTATTACATGTTTTAAACCTATTGTGCATTTTTAACCTTTTAAACCGCTTTTAATGCTTATGGAATTTGTATGAACAAGTTGCGATATCACGTACTTGTTTGTTTTTGTACATATTGGGAATCGCGTCACGTAAAACGCACCCACGATTCACAACATGTTAATTTTTATTATTATTTGAAGTTATGGTCGAGTCACGTGAAACGCACACTCGGATTGGGGATTATGTATCATGACTATGCCACGGGAATCGTATCTATAATCACGATATTTTATTGTTAATCGCGCCTAAAGCAAGCTAAGATGTTTATTAATTATTTTTCTAAAGCTAATTTGAGATTATTATAAGGCCAAGATCAAAGCTTTACTGGGATTTAGTCGTACAGTTCGCTGAAAAAAGTTTTAAGAGCAATTTCATGATCTTTCTGTAAGCTATAGCAATTACCCATAGCACACCTGCCACACCATGGATAAAGAAAATTACCAACTATGCTTCATCTCATTAAGAGAATAAATGATATTAGTTTTTCTGGTTAGCTCCAACTATATTTGCTACAGTCATTTTAGAAACTTCATATGGCACCGTGACAGATCAAAGCTTTACTTGGCCCAAGAACTCCACAAACAGTAAACTTATAACCAATTTTAAATAAATGGATGCATGAAATTAATAACCTTTACTCCTATATTAAAACACGTGTCCAGATATAGATATAGATAAAACTAAAGATAAAGTAGGATCAATTAATTAAATACTAAGAGATATAAACAACTGAAAACAAAGGCATGATAAAGCAGATACTAGCATTTAAGAACGTATCTGCAGTGTTATTCATAAAGTTTAAAGAGATTAGTTAATACTTTAAAATTGACACTCCAATGAACTTCACCATGAGGTTTTAGCAACAGTATCCATGGACAGAAGCAAAAATGATATCCAAAGTTAGCAATATCACAGAAGGCAAAAGTTGTACTTTGTATTAAATGAATTTGAGGTTGAAAAAAACTTACATCTGTGCGAGCCAAACAAACCCCGACTATCGAAACGAAAATCAAACAAGAAATTAGCAAAGCCGGAACCTCGAAGGCGAAACTACTCCGGCGACCTCGATAGAGCTCAAACTAAAAATAATGTTGTTGAGTTACGTGGAAAAGGGGAACTGCTTTAAGCTCGTTTCAGGAGAGCTCTTGGGTGACGTTTTGGACTGATTCAAGGTGGTTAAAAGGGATGCTTTAATTGAGTTTTACATGGGTTTGGGGCTGGTTTGAGCTAGAGTTTTAGATATGAAAATGGTGGTCGTTTTCAGTCATTTTCGCCTGCTCTTTGTTGGGATGCTGGTGGTGTTTATTGGAGTTGATAGAGGGAATGAGGGCAGCGGCTGGAATCAGTCTTTCTCCTATGGTTCGGCGGCTGTGTATTGTGTTTTCATCGTGTCACTTTTTGAAGTAGTAGTTTTTATCTATGGATGCTGTGATTTTTTTTTTTTTGAGGAAGAAGAAAAAGTTCTTCTTTTTGGGGGTGCGGCTGTTTAATTTTTAGGTGAAGGGGAGGGGGTCCGTTCGTTTTTCTTTGTCTGTTATGTATGTGTTCTAATGGCTGAAAATAGGGTATGAAATTTGTGAGTGGGAGACAAAGTGTGGGGGATAAAGTACATGGGGGACAAAGCATGGGGGAGCAGTATGGGGGGACAAGCATGGGGAACAAAGAAAAGTTGAGTGGGGACACGCCTGGGAAGTAGGAAATATTCAAACACGGTCAAAAGTTAGGTGCTCACAGCATGCCCCTCTTTGCTTGGAAACATTAAAAGTTTTCAGGTAAAGATAAAGTGAGCCGTGTGACTAAGTTTTGACCATATCGTTATTCAAAAGAGGAAGAAAATAAAAGAAAAAGGTGCAACCTAGTCCTGGTTTTGGACAGCCTATATATCCCGAGTTATAAGGAAATCAGGTCACGTGTAGTTCAAGGAAAGTGATGGAATGATGAGTTGGAGAGTCGAGTGAGGTTCCGTCGAGGCTCCGGTTCGTGGTCTTGATATTACATCAAAATTGAAAGAAACTTAACAAGCCTATCAACTATGAGTTACAAGATTCCTATCTATAAGTCTTTTGAAGCTTGATCTTGAATCTTGACTGGTTGTTCATGCAAGCTCTGATCTGAACCTTGATGCTTGCTAGCTGTAAGTGCTAGTTTATTCTTCTACGGCTTCTTCTGAGCAAAACGGAAAATGTGAAGCTCGTAACTTCAGTCATGTCTTGAGTAGTCCATATCCTTTCCATCTGCTTCTGCATTTGGATTCACTTCTTTTCCTTTTCTTTTCTTTATTCTGGATTGAGACTTTTTCTTTTGTTTATCTTGAACACTGTGCCTCGTGGTAAAACCTGCTCAGACATCACAACAAACAAACGAACGAAATTTTTCTGCCCTAGTTTTCACTAGAAAAATTTCGTGAGTTATTGTAACAAAAATTCTAAACTACTTCTTTATTGAAAGAAATAAAAGAACAGGAATGGTATACCCTGAAAAAGCTCATGATCCCAAAAGAATGTCTCAACTAAGTATTGGTGTTCCTTGTGTCGGGAAAATATGGCAAGGGAATGGGATACCCTATATTGGCAATGATATCAGGGAGTGGTGTACCATGCATTTAAACTCAAATCAACTAGGGAATGAAGTATCCAATATTGGAGAACGCAGCTAGGAATTGGTGTAACCTATACTGGTAAGGAGATCGGGGATTGGTGTACCCTATACTGAAAGAAAATGTAACCAGGGGTTGGTGCCATGTATCACTGAAAAGTAAATGTAACCAGGGGTTGGTGCCCTGTATTACTGGAAAAAATAATGTTGAATCCCCTTGGAGAAAAAGTTCTACCTGGGTTAAACTATGAAAAACAAAGCTGGACAAAGAGTACTTCCACCCGAAAATATGAGCTGGATCCCCCTAGGCGAAATGATTCTACCTGAGTTAAGCTACGTAAAACATTCTGAGCGAATAGTACTTTTACCCAGAACTATGAGTTGGATCCCCCTAGGCGAAAAGGCTCTACCTGGGTTAAGCTACGAAAAATAATCTGGGCAAAGAGTACTTCTACCCGGAACTATGAGCTGGATCCCTCTAGGTGAAAAGGTTCTACCTGGGTTAAGCTACAAAAAATAACCTGAGCGAATAGTACTTCTACCCGAAACTATGTGCTGGATCCCCCTAGGCAAACATGTTCTACATGGGTTAAGCTATGTAAAACAAGCCTGGGCAAAGAGTACTTCTACCAGGAACTATGTGCTGGATCCCCCTAGGCGAAAAGGTTCTGTCTGGGTTAAGCTACATAAAGCAAGCTTAGGCGAAAAGTACTTCTACCCGGAAATATTAGCTGGATCCCTCTAAGCGAAAATGCTCTACCTGGGTTAAGCTACCTAAAACATCTTGAGCGAAAAGTACTTATACCCGGAACTATGAGCTGGATCCCCCTAGGCGAAAAAGTTCTACCTGGGTTAATCTATGTAAAACAACCTGAGCGAAAAGTACTTCTACCCGGAACCATGAGCTGGATCCCCCTAGGTGAAAATATTCTACCTGGGTTAAGCTACGTAAAATATCCCGAGCGAAGAGTACTTCTACCCGGAACTATGAGCTGGATCCCCCTAGGTGAAAAGGTTCTACCTGGGTTAAGCTATAGAAAATATCCTGAGCGAAGAGTACTTCTACACAAAACTATGAGCCAGATCCCCCTAGGCGAAAAAGGTTCTACCAAGGTTAAGCTACGTAAAAACAACCTGAGCGAAGAGTACTTCTACCCGAAACTATGAGCTGGATCCCCCAAGGCGAAAAGGTTCTACCTGGGTTAAGATACATAAAACATCCTGAGCGAAGAGTATTTCTACCCGGAACATGAGTTGGATCCCCCTAGGTAAAAAGGTTCTACCTGAGTTAAGCTATGTAAAACATCCTGAGCGAAGAGTACTTCTACACAGAACTATGAGCTGGATCCCCCTAGGTAAAAATGTTCTACGTGGGTTAAGCTACGTAAAACAATCTGAGCGAAGAGTACTTCTGCCCGGAACTATGAGCTGGATCCCCTGGGTGAAAAGGTTCTACCTGGGTTAAGCTATAAAAAACAACCTGAGCGAAGAGTACTTCTACCCGGAACTATGAGCTGGATCCCCCTAGGTGAAAATGTTCTACCTGGGTTAAGCTACGTAAAACAGTCTGAGCGAAGAGTACTTCTACCCGAAAATATGAGCTGGATCCCCCTAGGCGAAATGGTTATACCTGGGTTAAGCTACGTAAAACAACTTAGGCGAAGAGTACTTCTACCCGAACTATGAGCTGGATCCCCCTAGGCGAAAATGTTCTACCTGGGTTAAGCTACGTAAGACAGCCTGGGCAAAAAGTACTTCTACCCGGAACTATGAGCTGGATCCCCCTAGGTGAAAAGGTTCTACCTGGGTTAAGCTACAAAAAATAACATTGGCGAAGAGTACTTCTACCCGAACTATGAGCTGGATCCCCCTAGGCGAAAAAGTTCTACCTGGGTTAAGCAACGAAAAGCAAGCCTTGGCAAAGAGTACTTCTACCAGGAACTATGAGCTGGATCCCCCTAGGCGAAAAGGTTCTGTCTGGGTTAAGCTACCAAAATGATATGTATGAACAATAGTGATGCATGCTAAAAATAAAAGAAAATGGAGATTTTGCGAAAACTTACCTTTGGTGACATTCGTCCTTTAGGAATCGATATTCTGCACTGCTTTGTTCCTGCTACAAACAAAGAAAAAAAAATGTGAGTTTTTAAAAAGTGGTGGTCGATTTGTGGCCTTGATGTCTTTGGCAGGTTGGCTTTGTGCCCATATTTTTTATGATGACTTCCTGAATACCACGGTTGGTGGCGTGGGACTTAACCTTCTCAACTTTATTTTTACTTTGTGGCATTTCACTTTCGACTTCTTTCCTCAACACTTTCAATTTCAGAGCATTGGGGGAACTTTTGGTTTTTCAAACTTTGCGAAAACGGTTAGCCACTTGAGACTTAACCTTTTCAACTTCATTTTGCCCTTGTAGGCACTTTCAATTTGATTTCATCCTTACAAGATTTTTTGATTTCGACGCATCGGCCGCCATGGCCAGTCGGGGTCAACTTGATGCCCATGCCGAGTCTGGGTGCCTTTTTTTGGCATATTAGCTTGTATCAAACTGGAGTCATATAAATCAGTCTTACTATCCCTTCTTTGCCTTAGTTTCAAAACAGAGTTAGACCAAAACGGATTCAAGGAAAAACAAACAGTAGAATGTAGAATGAATTTAGACAATAGGTATCCCTTTCGGGGAAAGGAAAGAAGGACTTATCTGGAGTACGTGCAGATTTCAATGAACATGACATACTTTTTGGACTGGATGCATGATCTGTGTAAACTGTCTCTCTCTCAAAAATTCAACAAAACTTTTGCCTCGAAACCGAGAAACAATGCCCAGGACTGTCAATACCAATGGCTGTGAAGATCCTCTTTTCGATCCGTAGTGCCCTTTGCGGGTTTTCACCAGCTAATCTCTCTCATTTCTCTTCTCACCATCGCCTTATCCCTTTGCGGGTTTTCACTAACAAGACTCTCTCGTTTTCATTTTCTCTGCTCTGCAACGCCCTACGATAGCCGTGAGGATTTTCACCAATAAGACACTCTTATTTTATTTCTCTCATTCTGTTGTATTAGATCCAAGTAACTGTATCCTCCAATTCTTGAACATTCTCGTTGATTGATCGGAAGGACTTGAAAAGGATTTGGGTAAAAAAGATTTGGATTGAATTACAACTTTGGAACCTTTAAAGTGAAACCATCTTCGACCATCTGTAACAACTGCCCTAGTTTTTTTTTTTTTTTGAAATGTTGATTTTTATTTTGGTGTGACTGAACCCCAGAGAGAGGCTGCCTACGTATCCTTTCAGAATCAAGTCGAACGTAGTTCAATTCACTTTGTTTTGATTTTTTTTTTTCATTTTCTTTTCTCTTTTTTTTTTCATAAAAACTTCTAGGATCCAAAGAGTGTAATCAAAGAAAAGTAACCGGCTCAAGAGAGTTTGCAAAGGTTTGATGGAGTTTGGGTGACAAGAATAAAAGCCTTCGTCATCCCAATCAGAGAACATTAAAGATGCGTAAAAAGGGTCAAACATAATACCTTTTGCCAGTGTCTGTATAGACAGTTGTCTCGGAGACATTTCCTTCGATATCTCCCAAATACAACGCTCCCTTTTGGCAGTAATCTTGTTACAATGTATGAACCATTCCAATCTGGAGCCAATTTTTCTTTGGCTTCTTCATGATGCTAGAGGATACGTCTTAGGATGAGTTGCCCCACTTCGAACTTTCCGGGCCGCACTTTCTTGTTGTAGGCACGAGCCATTCTTTGTTGGTACAACTGTCCGTGGAAAACTGCGGCCATACGTTTTTCATCAATCATAGTCAATTGTTCCAAGCCGGTTCTTAACCCAATCTTTATCCTTAATCTCGGTTTCAACAATGATCCGAAGAGAGGGAATTTCAACTTCTTCCGATTTTATTTGGACTTGGCTTAGGCCTAGTGTTCTAATTCTTTGTTTATTTTCTCACAAGCCTTATCTTTAACACATTCTGCTTCTTGATTCATTATTTCGAGATCTGACGGCGTTTTAGGATCTGGGCATGAAGTCCGCAAGTATGTCATGTTATTAAAATCAGCACTAACACAACTTCAAAAAAAGAATAAGAAAGGTGACAAGATTAAGAAAAGAGAACATTCCTAGGCAATAAAATATTAATTTTATTTAATTGATTTTTTTTGATTTTTTTTTTTTCGTTTTGAATTTAAAAGATAGAAAGGTTTTCATCGGAAAGTAAGACAATAATGTAAAATATCCGGATTACACCCTGAAATAATCTGGACGCAGAAAGGATAACAAGACTGGCTACCGAGTCTCCCGTCTGATGGGGGACTTTCATGTTTGGCGACCATTTTTTGCTTTTCTTTTGACTCGGCAATGGATGCAATGGCTTTCAATGCCGGATCAAATTCCTCATCTTCACGGATCATTCCAACTACTGGCTCATTGGTGTGAACATGCAAAGGATTGGTCATCATATTAAGGGCATCTTCATCCCTAAGCATTATTGCCTTGACCTCGATGAGGTCTTCCACTGCTCTCTTAAGATTCCAACAGTCTTCCGTATTCTCTAGAGTGGTATTCACATCTAGCATTAGCCCGGTGCGAGGAAAACTCTGGGCTTGGCCAGTTCGGGGCCACTGGCTGCAACAGACCTAGCCTGACTAGCTTTTGGAACAAGCTCGAGTATGATTCACCAATAGGGGTGAACTGATTCTTTCTGAAAGGCTCTCTTGGGCAAGGATTGTATTGGGGATCATTTGGTTGGGGGATTATATGGAACTTGGTAAGAACTGGCATTTCTGGAAGTGAATCTCGGTTTTGTGTATAATGCAGTGGCCGTATGTAAGGTTGCGCGTTCATCACTGCATAGGGAGGCGGTGCAACGACCTGTGATGTGGCTTTAAAGGTAGCATAACTCAAGATTCGACCCATTTTTTTAAAAACCATTTTCGATCATCTCCCCAATTTTGATAGCCTCGGCGAACAGATTACCCATAGCGGACATCGTGTTCTAGAAGTAGTCCGCCTCTTGGGCCTATTGGAAGACCGTAACCATTTCTGCTTCGTCCATATGAGTCTTTACAATGGCGGCTTGTTCGCGCCATTTGACAGCATATTCACGGAAACTTTTCGCTGTTTTCTTTGTCAAACTGGACACACAGTTCTTTTTTTTTTTGGATTTTTACTCTTTTTTTTTTTTTTGCTTTTTGTTTTCTTTGTTATTTGATGCAATGATCGAATCTGATGGGGATTGCCTACGTATCATGACGCCGCATGATTCAGATCTTGCGTAGTTCAGGAAGATTGGGAATAAACTGGCCCATTTTCATTTTTTTTATTTATAAAGATTTTTAAATATATTTTTTGAGTTTTTTTTTCTTTTTATGGAATTTTGAATTTTTTTTTTTTTTAAAAAAAGGCATTCTAAAGAAGGAAGAAAATATTTTGGATTTTGATTTGAAGATTCTTTTTGTTCTTTTTTTTTTTTCAAATGAAAGGCTTCGGAAAAGAAGGAAAACTTTTTTGGATTAAATTCTTTTTTTTTTTTGGATTTTCTAAGGAAAGAATTCTAGAGAGGGAATCAAGGAAAGGGAAACTATTTTTGATTTTTTTTTAAATTGGGGCCGTAACCGATGAGGTTTGCGTACGTATCTCATATTCGGTGAGAATCAGATCCGCGTAGTTCGGTAAAATGAGAAATAAAGTAAAATAAACTAACTTTTTTTACTCATATATAAATAATCTCATAAAAGCTGCTAACACGTACAATATTTCAGATTTTTTTTTGAAATTTTATTTTTTTGTTGAAAGAAAACTTCTAAAGAAAGATTATTTTTTTTATTTTTATTTCCTTTTTTTTAGAATCTTCGAAATAAATAATTCTTTTTTAAAAAAATAAATAAATTTTATTTTCATCTTTTTTTTTGTAAATTTAAAAAGAT
Source organism: Nicotiana tomentosiformis (assembly GCF_000390325.3). Lineage (NCBI taxonomy): Eukaryota > Viridiplantae > Streptophyta > Magnoliopsida > Solanales > Solanaceae > Nicotiana > Nicotiana tomentosiformis. The sequence continues at coordinate 104,998,936 of NC_090819.1, read as the reverse complement.
AGAAAATATTTTTTTGGATTTTATTTTTTTGTTTTTAAATTTTGGGAGAAAGACATTTTTTTTCTTTTAAAAAGGAAGAAAATATTTTTTGGAATTTTGGATTTGACGTCTCAAAGAAAAACTTCTAAAGAAGGAATTAAAGAAAAAATAGTTTTTTTTGGATTTTTAAAAATTTGGGCCGAAACCGATGAGGTTTGCCTACGGATCTCACATCCGGTGAGAATCAGACCCGCGTAGTTCGGTAAAATCGACTATGTTCTTCTTCTTTTTTTTTTTTAATGAAAATTAATCTTTAACTGGTATATGCTAAAACCAATCGACATGCAAGCCTCCCAAATAATGCAACAAGTAGCACGTAACATGACATAATGCTCTCAATAAAACCTGTCCTAAAACAGAACTCGACCTCTGTGTCGAGCGCTGCTAAGTCAAATGCACATGATGCAAATAAAGCGTAGCCTACTAGGATATTCATTGCTTGTGGCTTGTTCTTCTAAGTTTGTAAATCCTAAAGGAGATGGTATCTAGACCTGACTTACCCGGGCGGACAACCCGAGCCGAGGAGCGTCAAGCGTCACTAGTAGTAGAACAACACTGGCTAGCTAACGGCTCTTCCGCCTAAACACGTGCGACTAAATCCTTCACCAGAAGCTGGTAGGCTAACTGGCTTTATCTCAAGACAGAAATTTTGTGATGCTGGTAGGCAAACACAACATAACTAATTATCAGAAGATTCAGAGGGATGCGAGAGAAGATACAATTTATATGTACAATTCAGCAATATCAAAACGGTAAAAACTCGATAAGTAACACATTAGGCCCAAATAAATCACAATATATACAAAAATTAATAAAGTCAAATAAAGTCAATGTACAAGCTCGAATTCTTGATGGTCCCCAGCAGAGTCGCCAGAGCTGTCACACCCCTTTTCTACCCCCAAAAGATATATATGTCATATGGATTGGGTTAAAGAGTTTTTCCAATTAAAGTGACAAACTTGAGTAGGGATTATTTTACTTACAGAGTCGCCACTTGGAATTGAGTTTTGGGGTGATCCAAGTCACCTTTTATTTGAATCCCTAATCAAAGGAGGGTTTGACTCTATTATTATTGGTCTGCGAAAATGAAATGAGGGTAAGGAATTCTGTTGACCGGGGAGAAGGTGTAAGGCATTCCCCGAGTCCCGTGGTTCTAGCACGGTCGCTCAACTATTAATAATTGGCCTAATTATCTGATTTATTACATGTTTTAAATCTATTGTGCATTTTTAACCTTTTAAACCGCTTTTAATGCTTATGGAATTTGTATGAACAAGTCGCGATATCACGTACTTGTTTGTTTTTGTACATATTGGGAATCGCGTCACGTGAAACGCACCCACGATTCACAACATGTTAATTTTTATTATTATTTGAAGTTATGGTCGAGTCACGTGAAACGCACACTCGGATTGGGAATTATGTATCATGACTATGCCACGGGAATCGTATCTATAATCACGATATTTTATTGTTAATCGCGCCTAAAGCAAGCTAAGATGTTCATTAATTATTTTCCTAAAGCTAATTTGAGATTATTATAAGGCCAAGATCAAAGCTTTACTGGGATTTAGTCGTACAGTTCGCTGAAAATTTTTTTAAGAGCAGTTTCATGATCTTTCTGTAAGCTATAGCAATTACCCATAGCACACCTGCCACACCATGGATAAAGAAAATTACCAACTATGCTTCATCTCATTAAGAGAATAAATGATATTAGTTTTTCTGGTTAGCTCCAACTATATTTGCTACAGTCATTTTAGAAACATCATATGGCACCGTGACAGATCAAAGCTTTACTTAGCCCAAGAACTCCACAAACAGTAAACTTATAACCAACTTTAAATGTATGGATGCATGAAATTAATAACCTTTACTCCTATATTAAAACACGTGTCCAGATATAGATATAGATAAAACTAAAGATAAAGTAGGATCAATTAATTAAATACTAAGAGATATAAACAACTGAAAACGAAGGCATGATAAAGCATACACTAGCATTTAAGAACGTATCTGCAGTGTTATTCATAAAGTTTAAAGAGATTAGTTAATACTTTAAAATTGACACTCCAATGAACTTCACCATGAGGTTTTAGCAACAGTATCCATGGACAGAAGCAAAAATGATATCCAAAGTTAGCAATATCACAGAAGGCAAAAGTCGTACTTTGTATTAAATGAATTTGAGGTTGAAAAAAACTTACATCTGTGCGAGCCAAACAAACCCCGACTATCGGAACGAAAATAAAACAAGAAATTAGCAAAGCCGGAACCTCGAAGGCGAAACTACTCCGGCGACCTCGATAGAGCTCAAACTAAAAAAAATATTGTTGAGTTACGTGGAAAAGGGGGACTGCTTTAAGCTCGTTTCGGGAGAGCTCTTGGGTGACGTTTTAGGCTGATTCAAGGTGGTTAAAAGGGATGCTTTAATTGAGTTTTACATGGGTTTGGGGTTGGTTTGAGCTAGAGTTTTAGATATGAAAATGGTGGTCGTTTTTAGTCATTTTCGCCTGCTCTGTGTTGGGATGCTGGTGGTGTTTATTGGAGTTGATAGAGGGAATGAGGGCAGCGGCTATCGGTCTTTCTCCTAGGGTTCGGCGGCTGTGTATTGTGTTTTCATCGTGTCATTTTTTGAAGTAGTAGTTTTTATCTATGGATGCTGTGATTTTTTTTTTTGAGGAAGAAGAAAAAGTTCTTCTTTTTGGGGGTGCGGCTGTTTATTTTTTAGGTTAAGGGGAGGGGGTCCGTTTGTTTTTCTTTGTCTGTTATTTATGTGTTTTAATGGCTGAAAATAGAGTATGGGGTTTGTAAGTGGGGGACAAAGTGTTGGGGACAAAGCATGTGGGACAAGCATGTGGGACAAGTATGGGGGACAAAGAAAATTTGAGTGGGGACACGCCTGGGAAGCGGGAATATTCAAGCACGGTAAAAAATTAGGTGCTCACAGTCACAACTCAAATCTGGAAAAACACACGGATACACTGGTTTCTTGTCAAATATTATGCACGACGCTGCCGAGGCGAACGACACGATCTCATAAGAGTGTTCCATAAAGTTGTCGAGGTGAACGGCATAATCCCATAAGAGTATTTATAGAAATACCGAGGCGAACGACCCGATCCCATGATAATGTGTACACTGCCGAAGGTCGAACGATACGAACCATAGATGCATCTATTATGCTACCGAGGCGAACGACCCGCTCCCATAAGAGTGTGTTACATAATCCTGCCGAGGCGAATGACCCAATCCCATTAGAGTAAGAAGCTTTAACAGGTCCTTGACCCCACTTACGAATATACGTGTAAGTTATAAAATTTAAGAAAAACTTTATAATGAATATGCATAATGCGAGAGAAATTCGTAAGGGAAGCATAAATTATTCTGCGGATTATAAGTAGCTCGTCACATCTCTACAATAGTGAGTCTATCATCCAATGCAAGTTTAGTCTCAAGTCGTAACGCGAAATAAAGGAATTAGGCGAGCAAGGATAACTCAAATAGTACAATTATAGCATGATGTGAACCTAAGTCTACCCGGACATAATTAGGAATTCTAGCATACGCACGGACACCCGTTACCTCATACGTGCATAGCTCCCACAATATATAACACATAAGAATATAACACACATGGGGTAAATTCTCCCTCACAGGGTTAGACATGAGTCTTACCTCGCTCCGAAGTTCTATAACCAGCTCCAACGCCTCTCTAACACCTCAAACCAAATGCCCATCGATCCGAACTAGTCAAACAATCATGAAAACCAATAAAAATATACTCCAACACCATAATTAATTAATTTATAACAATTCTCAACTCTGTTCGAAAAGTCAATAAAGTCAACCCTCGGGTCCACGTGCTCGAATTTTGAAATTGTTTGAAGATAAACTTTACCCATAATATTACGAGCTCAAATACATATTTTATTCCTAACTTCACTTCCAAAATTGTGCTCAAAATCCGAAATACCAATTTCTAGTTTTAATCTTAAAATCCCAAACTTCCCATAATTTTCATGTATTTACAAGCCCAAATTCGTATATTTAATTCACAACTTGTAAAAATTACTTATCTCATGATAGACGATGAAAATGGCGCTCCAAAATCTCTCAAAGGTAGGCTCCCATGGAAGAAATGAAATGAAAATGAGCTAAACCCATATACTTATCAAGGACCTCTGCCCAGCGATCATCGCACTTGCGGTCACTTGACCGTATCTATTGTCCCGCAGGTGCGGCCAAAATTCCACTTCTGCGGTTCCCTTAAGGCCTCCCCTCTTTCGCATCTGCAGGCAAGCTTTCGCACATGCGAAGGCGCACCTGCGCCCGTTCCTCTGCTTCTGCGGAAATACTTCCCATTCCCCTATTTCGCTTCTGCGACCAACAGCCCGCATCTGCGAGCTCGCAGGTGCGGTGGATTCCTTGCATCTGCGAATCCAGCCAACATCAATCCCCTCTGCTTCTGCGACCCCTTTGTTCGCTTCTGTGAGCTCGCACTTGCGGACCTTTCCACGCAGGTGCGATTGCACCAGATCTCAGCTGCCTCATCAATTCTTTCAAGTTCAAATTTGATCTGTTTCCAATCCGATTCGTACCCGAGGCCCCCGGGACCCCACCCAAACCTACCAACACACCCCAAAATATGATAAGGACTTAGTCGAAACCTCAAACCACATCAAGCAACATCAAAATTACGTATTGACGATCGAAACCTTTATTTAAACTTTCAAACATTCAAATTTCGCCGAACGCATCCAAATTATACTTAAACAATCCGGAATGACGCCAAACTTTACGTGCAAGTCACAAATCATGATAAGAACATATTCCAAGGTTCATAACCCCAAACAAACATCGATAACACTAAAATTCACTTCAAATCAAATATAAGAAATTCTAAAACCTTCAAAATGTCAATTTTCTACAATAAGCGTCGAAATACTTTCGGACCACCCGATACTCAACCCGAACCTACGCCCAAGTACGAAATTATCATACGAATCTATTAGAACCTTCAAATCCCGATTCCGAGGTCGTTTTATTCAACAGTCAAACCTTAGTCAACATTTCCAACTTAAAGCTTCCAGATAGAGAATTTTATTCCCGAGATAACTCTGAAGTTCCCGACATTCAATTCCGACCACACGTACAAGTCATAATACATAAAGTGAAGCTACTCAAGGCCTCACACCGTCGAACGATGCGTTAGAGCTCAAAACGACCGATCGGGTCGTTATATTGAGACTCATGACTAGATGTAGGAAGTTATGTAACAATGCAATAATATCTATAAATAGGTTAATTCATGAACCTAAAGAAGACACTTTTGAAACGAAGAAAACAACGTTCCTTTCTACTATTATCGTTCTCTTCTATTGTTAATCTTAATTACATAGTTCTTGCTATATTGCTTTTATTTTATAACATGTTATCAGCACGAGGCTCCAATTTTATCATTACTTATCAGAATACACATTCCTCAGGTAGATATTACATGTATTTTGTTTTATGGTAAAATACTAATATGCTAAGCATATTCGGAAATACACTGGAAATTTTGTACCAAACGATGTGTCATCTTATTTTTTAAGAAGAATAGCTAAAATGATTATTTTTCATGAAATAATGAGTATTGCTTAAAGAAGTATAATATGTTTCTGATAGCACTACAATTTCTTTATTTTGTAAAAGAAAAAAAAGGGAAAGTGACTTTAATGTGTATTTAAAAGAATAAAAATTTGATGAATTACTTGGAGCGCTAGCAAATTTTCTCCATCTATGTAATACTTTATGTCACTTGGCTTGCTGGTTTCTTTATGACTCTGTTTAATTTTTATGCCTCCTTCAACTTCTTGTTTTTCTCTCTTCATCCATATGTATGTCATGTTATATGATTAGTGTTTATTATTTCTAATTCTTTTATTTTTATGATAGTTTTTTGCTATGTCGAACTTATCAAAGCTTGAATTTGTGGCACATGACATCTTCGAAAATAATTTTATCATGGGTCCTTAATGCTGAAATTCATCTTGCTGCAAAAGTTCTTGAAAATCATTATATCATATCATACTATATTATAAACGGAACACCTCAAGTGTAAAGTTGAAATACTAAAATGCCATTATATAGCTAAACGACACTATTAACCCTATATTAAATACTATTGTAAGTCATATTTTTGGACAAATCTGTAAATGCTCATCATAATAAATACTATATTCGATATAAATGCAATAGAATGAATGTGATGCACATTCACTATCATACTAAATTACTAACAGACCTCCTAATTAAGATTGGCTGTTGGTATTCTGGCATTGTGTCATTAGATTAGTCTTGCTTTTTTATTGCTATCGATTGCTTCATGTTATTGATTTCCTTGCAAGTTTGAAGATATTCATGAGCTTTGTTTATTCACCTAGGTGGGTTTTTATAAATTTACAACTAAGTTTTCTAGGAATATACGTGCAGAGCAATAGGAAGGCTCAAACTAAAAATTAAAAGATCGAAATGCTCAATTGAACGATATTTTTACCTTTTAAAAATACTTTATCACCTAAAGATTGATGTTTAAAAATATAAAATATATATATATATATATATATATATATATATATATAAAGCTGGGACTTGGTAAAACTAATGTGGCATCCGCATAGATCAGGAATATATTTATCCTTTTTACTAATTTTTTGCCCTTTTCCTCAATATTTCGTCATTTAATGTGCTTAAGAAAATCCAAAGGTCACGTCTCTTAATAACTAGTTTGTAACCTCCCTATCTTAATTATATAACGTCTCTTCCATTTCTTAGTGCCTATGTTTCCCTCTAATATATTAATCCTCCATGAATTTTGCTAGAGAGAATATCCCTCCTAACAACGCTGGCAGATACTCTTTGTCTACATTATCCATAGGCACTAAGAAACATATATAAAAAAATTCTATGTTCATCGTTCAAGAACGCTCTTTTCGCAGGTTTGCATGTCGGGGTAGATGCATGGAAGTTATCTACCACTTGATAAAGAACACCCAGGTAATATTATCCATAATGTTTTAAAGTTTTATGTACTAATATAACCGTCACTTTTGTCTAAACTCTTAATTAGGGATTCTTGTGTAAGATTTATGTTTTCGTCTTCAATATGTTTTGTTTTTACCTTATCTTTTGATTCGTAGGAGCACTGAAGTTTGCATCTCTTGGTTGTTTTGTTGTCCACTTTGTGAATTAAATATTTTCTGTTTGATATGTGTTTACCCGGAAAATCGGATATAGTTGAATTTATAAGTAGTTCTAAGGATATGTGATATAGCTTGACATAAATCGTACGTAGAAGTGAAAATGTTTAGATTCTTGGCTATAGAAACGAGATATAAATTATTGAACAAGAAGAGTGAGTATGCTGAGTAAAACAAGCTCAAGAGATTTATTCTTCAATAAATAGAAGTAGTCTTTTCTTACAATGTGTCTCCCTTGTGCTTACAAGGATTCCCCCTTTATAGTAGAAGGATCTTACTTTATTTATAATAAAAAATATATAGTGGAGAACCCATGATGAATTGTCTCTTCCTCGATTTCTGCCAAGATTCTCTCCCCTAGTGCGGTTGCAATGGCTCCTGTCTACGAGCTCGATACTGGCTCTAGTTCGGTATTGGGTCGAGCCCTCGGCCTTGGTTCGAGTTTGACATTCAGGGTGAGTGTCAATCGGTCTGTGCATCTCCGACAACCTTCACATTGCCTTGCGGTTGGATTTGGTCATGGGCTTGATAATGATACCGAGCCGATTCCTCGATCGGTCTTGGAGCTCGAGGTTTGTTTGTACTATCCTCGGAACTCGTCTCGAGCTCTCACTTCGATCGCTTACCATTCGAACTCAATTAAACGTACGGAGGCCGAAATCTATTTCGACCGTATACAGATAGTCCCCTCGTTTCTCAGGAAGAATGTGGTGAGAAGCGAAATGATTTTTAACGGCCCGATCGGATTATAAGCTGATGTTTTCACTGGGCTCGATCATGACGTATGTGATAGTTATCCCGTCGATTTAGTCTTTCAAGGTATTTAATGTACGTCATACGGTGGTCGGCCACCGCTGATACTGAACCGCCACGGTATAAGCCTATAAATAACCCTTCCATTTATCATTTTCCACTTTTACATCTTCAATCTCCCAAACATCTTCAATCTCCCAAAAATTTCTTACTTTTTCTGCCTTTATTTCGCCGCTTGTAGAGCCACCTTCATCAGCGTTTGACACCATCAACCTTTTATCTTCCTTTGCTTTTCTTTCTCTTATATCAATGGCAAAAACTTCAAAAATCGTACCTCAGAAGGAGAAAATCTCCTCTTCACGGCCGCCCGTCGACAAGGCGCCGGTGGAGCCGCCTCCCCACGAGTACATTCCTGGCCCGTGTACTCTGAAGATCTATTTTAAGGTTGAAAATCCTTCGTCGGTTCTGGGTCGATGTGAGCATGTGTTGATGTACATGTGCTCGATAATAGAGGGCCATCTCGAGGCTGTGAGGAAAGACTGCAACTGGGGTCCCGAGGTTGTGTTGCAAATTCCCTCTCCCGAAGAGAGCGTCATCACTCATGTGGATGGGTTTTTAAGTGTTTATACTTACCCCTTCACGTTGGGTCCCGTCGACCTAGTGATCATTGATTTTTGCAAAAAATATCAGGTCACCCTCGGTCAAATTCATCCATCTCTATGGCACATAGTAACCTTACTTTGCTTCTTCTCCAACAAGGCCGGGAGGGGGGGAGGGGGGAGGCTGGATTTCACCCTAAATCACCTCATACGATTGTATCGGCCTCAAATCTTTCGAGGACTAATAGGCTTCATCGTCGGGCATCGAAAGCTTTAATGTCGAGCATCGACGAAGACAAGGATCGGGGTTGGATAGGCCGTTATATACACATAGTAACCTTACTTTGCTTCTTCTCCAACAAGGCCGGGAGGGGGGGAGGGGGGAGGCTGGATTTCACCCTAAATCACCTCATACGATTGTATCGGCCTCAAATCTTTCGAGGACTAATAGGCTTCATCGTCGGGCATCGAAAGCTTTAATGTCGAGCATCGACGAAGACAAGGATCGGGGTTGGATAGGCCGTTATATATGGGTGAGGACCCGTGACCTCATTCCGGAAGAGAAGATGTCATTCCCCAAGGAATGGAATTTTGACCATAAGTGGTTTTCATAAGGCGTTGCTTTTCGTATCTTTCTCTGATTCTATCTGATATATTTCTCCGATATACAGCTTCCCCTTGGATGCTACAAGCGGTACCCGACCTTGAGGATTGGGTTCGGAAGTTAGCCTCGACTTCCTCTTATGCCGAACGCACTTGGCGTGATTTGGCAAAAGGCTGATGGGAGGCCAAGAATCACGGTGAGGGTCACTTCTCATGTTCTTCGAAATGTTTTTTATGCTCCATTCGTTACCGATTTCCTTTCATGCAGGTGTAACAAAGGATGCCGTTTTGAGGCCTTCGAGTGGTGAGGAAGGAACCAAGTCCCCGGTCCCGGAACCGGGGAAAGATAAGAAGCGAAAAGGTGTCTCTTGGTCAGAGGACCCCAAGCCCAAAACTCGAAGGGTGAGGAGGAACGCAATCGCTCTTTCGACGGACTCGGTCCAACGACTGAGAGGATAAGAAGAAGAAGATGATGCTTCGGCTTTGGTGATCCGATCTGCGAAAGCTATCGAGGTTTCCAGACCTTCTGAGCCGATGACGTCTATACCGGTTGGGGTCGGTTCCAATACCCAGAGTCTCGATCAGAGCATCCCGAGCGATTCGCTTGGGACTATGATAGTGGGTCATTTGCCTTCTCTTTCGACCTTTTCTAAGGAGGCGTTAAAGAAAGCTCGAGAATTGAAGACCCCTGATATGGGCGGAGGCTCTAGTGTAGGGGACCCTTTTCGGGATTGCTTTACTGAAGTCGATGATGCCTCCGATATTAGTGACGCTTCTCTTCTCTTAGAAGAGGCCCAACGTTTCATTTCTCGGGTAATAATTTTACTGTGCTTGGTTTCTTTGTTCTTTTCTAAACTTGACTTGTGTTTTTTCCCTACTGTGCAGGCCATCAGTAGGTTTCGAGTCGACCTCAGCTAGTGTGAGGTCGAGCTTCAGAAGGTCTCGGGGGAGAGAGATGCTCTGCGACTTCTTTGCAGCCAAAAGAACGAGGTTATAAAGGACCTCCAAGTAGATTTGGCTAAGGCTCATGAAGAAGAGGCCGAACTAGATAAGCAGGTGAGCCTCGTTCTATTAGAGTATGGGTTTGACCCAACAGTGGAAGCTAACCCTTCGTTATCTCAGCTGCAGCAAAAGGTTGAAAAGATCAGGTTGCTTCGGGAAGAAGTAGATCAAATCAAGGCCGAATGTGACCGGTGGAGGGATACTATTGATCGTCAGGCTACAGAAAAAGAAACCATCTTGGCCAAATTATTATCGGCCGATGTTCAGCTTTGAAGCGTCAAGCAAAAAGATTTGGCTCAGGCCAAGAGGATCGAGGAGCTTGAAACAAGTCTTGCTGAGGCCAAGGCGGAGGTTGAGTCATTGAAAGTCATGGCGGACAAGTCCATTGCCGTGTATCAGGCCGATGCTGAGGCTGCTCAAATGGAGGCAAAAGAGGCAGTGGATACTGCCGATACTCGAGCAAATTGGGTTGCCGAACTTGCTAAGTGTCGGTCTCGGAGGGAGACCCTCGAGGAGATACACGCTCGAGGTTTTGACCTTGCTGAAGAGATAAAAAGGGCTAAAGAACTCGAAGCTGATGCTGAAGCCTTGGCTTCTGATGGCGATGATGATGATGATGATGATGATGATGGTAGCAAGAGCGGGCCTGAAGATAGGGGGAGCCCGATGGAGAAGAGACCACTCTCGATGATAACCCAGAAGCTTAGCCCTTAGCTTCTTCTATGTTGCATTTATTTATGTAAACTATCTTTGTATATCTATACAAATATCGTTTTCTTTTACTGACTTGCTTTGTGAAGATTTCATTCATGCCTTGCAAATGTTTTTATGAGGATTTCGGTGATTTCATCGAATTCGGCCTTCGTAGCTTTTATGACCGAGTGAGTGTTTGCTCGAGCTCGAAATAAAAGTAGCCCACATGCTTAGTGGTCGAGTGGGCGCTTGCCCGAATAAAAGTAGCCCGCAGGCTTAGTAGTCGAGTGAACGTTTTGAAATCGAAGTGAGATAGCCCTTAGGCTTCGATAATTGAGTGAGTGATTGTTTCGAACTCGAACTCAAAGTATATTATCCCGTAGACTTTTATGATCGAGTGAGTGATTGCTCGGACTCGAAGTAAAATAGTCCTTAGGCTTTAATAATTGAGTGAGTGATTGTTTTCGAACTCAAACTCAAAATATCTTAGCCCGTAGGCTTTTTATGACCTAGTGAGTGATTGCTCGAACTCGAAGTAAGATAGCCCTTAGGCTTTAATAATTGAGTGAGTGATTGTTTCGAACTCGAACTCAAAATATCTTAGCCCGTAGGCTTTTTATGACCGAGTGAGTGATTGCTCGAACTCGAAGTAAGATAGCCCTTAGGCTTTAATAATTGAGTGAGTGATTGTTTCGAATTCGAACTCAGAATATCTTAGCCCATAGGCCATTATGATCGAGTGAATGATTGCTTGAACTCGAAGTAAGATAGCCCTTAGGCTTTAATAATTGAGTGAGTGATTGTTTCGAACTCGAACTCAAAATATCTTAGCCCGTAGGCGTTTTATGACCGAGTGACTGATTGCTCGAACTCGAAGTAAGATAGCCCTTAGGCTTTAATAATTAAGTGAGTGATTGTTTCGAACTCGAACTCAGAATATCTTAGCCCGTAGGCCTTTATGATCGAGTGAGTGATTGCTCGAACTCGAAGTAAGATAGCCCTTAGGCTTTAATAATTGAGTGAGTGATTGTTTCGAACTCGAACTCAGAATATCTTAGCCCGTATGACTTTATGATCGAGTGAGTGATTGCTCGAACTCGAAGTAAGATATCCCTTAGTCTTTAATTATTGAGTGAGTGATTATTTCGAAATCGAACTCAGAATATCTTAGCCCGTAGGCCTTTATGATCGACTGAGTGATTGCTCGAACTCGAAGTAAGATAGCCCTTAGGCTTTAATAATTGAGTGAGTGATTGTTTCGAACTCGAACTCAGAATATCTTAGCCCGTATGACTTTATGATCGAGTGAGTGATTGCTCGAACTCGAAGTAAGATATCCCTTAGTCTTTAATAATTGAGTGAGTGATTATTTCGAAATCGAACTCAGAATATCTTAGCCCATAGGCCTTTATGATCGACTGAGTGATTGCTCGAACTCGAAGTAAGATAGCCCTTAGGCTTTAATAATTGAGTGAGTGATTGTTTCGAACTCGAACTCAGAATATCTTGGCCCGTAGGCCTTTATGATTGCTTGTATCAAAAATCCCTTTGATGGTGGTTGGCCTTTAAGCCTGTTTGAATCATGAAGCAGGAAAATCTTTTCAAAGTGTGAGGTATCTAAAAAAGAAGTTCTCCTTTATAAGTCATTACACATGTGTTTGTATCTTGTTCCAGAGTTCGAGCAAAACTACGTGGGCATGGTTCGTTTTGACCATTTGGCCCTTACACTTTTCTCTATCGAGACCCTGTTCGACATGAATTTGATATGGAGCAACTTTATTGTTCCAAACTTGATTTATTCAATTGGTAGCCCCCAGTATTCGAGGTTGATTATGAAGGAGCCTCGGATACTATTGATTTGTCCCTGGGTAGTACATAGTTGTTGTCTCGTTAAAAACATTGCCAGAAAAACCCATTTGGGATAAAAGCCGAACTTAAGGGAAAAAAAAGTACAACGCGTGCTTTGAAACTAGAGGTCTTGATGTTTTTTGTTGAATTCCTGCAATGAGTTAGTGTCGAATGTACGTATATAGATGATAGAGAAGAGAAAGTCATACCTTAACAGTAATATCGTTTGAGAAGCGATATGTTCTAATTGTTTGCTAATGGTTTTCCATCCATTCCTCCAAGTTTATAAGACCCTTTCCCGACTATATTGAGGACTTGATAGGGTCCTTCACAATTTGGGCCGAGCTTTCCTTCATTAGGATCTCGAGTGTTGATGGTGACCTTCCTTAGAACCAATTCCTCGGCCTTGAAATGGCGGAGGTTGGTTCTTCTGTTGTAGTACCTTTCGATTCGTTATTTTTTTGCAGCCATTCGAACCAGTGCCGCTTCTTGTTTTTCATCTAATAATTCGAGGCTAGTATTCATTGCCTCGTAGTTCGATTCTTCCGATGTATTTCGGAACCTTGCGCTTGGTTCCCCGACTTCGACCTGAATTAAAGCTTCGGAGCCGTACACTAGGGAAAATTGGTCCTGTACTGGATTAAGATGTTGTCCGATATGCCTAAAGGACTTCGGGCAAAATTTCTCTCCACTTTCCTTTAGCTTCGTTCAATCTTTTCTTTATGTTTTGAATGATAATCTTGTTCATTGATTCGGCCTATCCATTCCTGCTAGGATGATATGATGTAGACAGTATTCTTTTTATTTTATGGTCTTCGAGGAATTTGTCACTTTACCGCCGATAAACTGTCTACCATTGTCGCATGTTATTTCTGCTGGTATCCCAAATCGACACACGATGTGGTCCTAGATGAAATCTATAACCTCTTTTTCTCTCACTTTTTCGAACGCTTGTGCTTAAACCCATTTAGAGAAATAGTCAATCATAAACAAAATAAATTTAGCTTTACCTGGGGCCGATGGTAGAGGGCCAACGATATCCATTTCCCATTTCATGAATGGCCATGGATAAATGACCGAATGAAGCTGCTCTCCGGGTTGATGGATCATCGGTGCAAACCTTTGACATTTATCACATTTTCGAATGAACTCCTTAGTGTCCTTCTCCATGCTATGCCAGTAGTACCCTGCTCTGATGATTTTGCGAATTAATGGTTCGGCGCCGGAGTGGTTTCCACAAGTGCCTTCATGGACCTCTCGTAAAACATAATCGATGTCTCCTGGTCCCAAACATACCATCAGTGGTCCGTCGAACGTCCTTCTGTATAATGTTCCATCTTCAACCAGTATGAATCGAGCAGCCTTGGTTCGTAGAACCCTATATTCTTTAGGGTTTGATGGGAGTTTTTCGTTCTTTAAATATTTAATATACTTATTCCTCCAATCCCAGGTTAAGCTCGTGGAATTTATTTTGGCATGTCCATCCTCGATTACAGATCTCGAGAATTGAACGACAGTCCCCGAGTTGATCTTAACTTCCTCGACCGACGACCCCAAATTTGCGAGTGCGCCGCCTCACAATTTTGTTCTCGAGACACATCTTGTAGGGTCCATTATTTGAAACGGTGTAGAGTTACCTGTAATTTGTCAAAATACCTTTGCATCCTATCTTCTTGAACCTTGAAAGTTTTGTTTACTTGGTTCACCACTAGTAAAGAGTCACATTTGGCTTCAATGACTTCTGTTCCTAGGCTTTTAGCTAGCTCGAGACCTGCAATCATGGCCTCGTACTCGGCCTCATTGTTAGTTAATCTAGTAGCTTTGATGGATTGTCTAATAATTCCACATGTGGGAGGTTTCAGTACAATGCCAAGCCCGGAACCCTTCATATTTGAAGCACCATCTGTGTAGAGGGTCCAAATCCTCGACGATGTACCCGATTTTAACAAGAGTTCTTTTTCAACTTCGGGTACGAGGGTTGGTGTGAAATCGGCCACGAAGTCCGCTAAAATTTGGGACTTGATGGTAGTACGAGGTTGATATTCGATATCGTACCCATTGAGTTAGATGGCCCATTTGGCCAATCGCCCCGATAGTTCGGGTTTGTGCAAAATATTGCGAAGTGAGTAAGTTGGTTAAAGCGCATATGGGGTGACATTGAAAGTATGGTCTTAACTTTCTAGAGGCGCTTATTAGTGAAAGTGATAATTTCTCTAAGTGAGGGTATCTAGTCTCCGCTTCCCCTAAGGTCCAACTTACATAATAAACAGGAAACTGTGTTCCTTACTCTTCTTGAATTAGGATGCCACTTAGCGCGATTTCCGATACCGCCAAGTATAAGTAAAGCTTCTCATCTATCCTCGGAGTGTGAAGTAGTGGTGGGCTCAATAGTTACCACTTCAATTGTTCTAGTGCCTGTTGGCATTCCGGGGTCCAGGCGAAATCGTTTTTCCTTTTGAGTAGAGAGAAGAATTTGTGGCTTCGATCTGATGACCTCGAAATGAATCGGCCTAAGGCAGCTATCCGCCCGGTCAGCCTTTGCACTGCTTTCACTCTGTCCATGATGGTGATGTCTTCGATGACCTTAATTTTGTAGGGGTTGATCTCGATTCCCCGATTCGATACCATGAAACCAAGGAACTTGCCCGATCCAACCCCAAAAGCACATTTTTCGGGGTTGAGCTTCATGTTATATTTCCTTAAGATCTTGAACGTTTCCTGAAAATGAGTCAAATGGTCCTCTACACACAGGGACTTAACTAGTATGTCATCAATGTAAACTTCCATCGATTTACCTATTTGTTCTTCGAACATTTTATTCACTAGGCGTTGGTAAGTAGCTACTGCATTTTTTAGCCCGAATGGCATTACATTATAGCAATAGGTCCCGTACTTGGTGATAAATGAAGTCTTTTCCTGGTCCTCTGGGTTCATTCAAATTTGATTGTACCCGGAGTAGGCGTCGAGAAAAGTAAGGATCTCGTGGCCGGCTGTGGCATCGATCATGCAATCGATGCTAAGAGGAGTAGCCTATCAGGGGTGGCGTGCTTATGAGTTGAGTAGTCCAGCTGAGGCAGCTTCACTTACATGGACTCAGTTCTCGGACATATTTTTTAGAGAGTATGTCCCTCAGAGCCTTAGGGACTCATGGCGCGCGGAGTTTGAGCAGCTGCACTAAGGTGCTATGACTATGTCAGAGTATGCAGTTCACTTCAGTGATTTGGCCTGACATGCACCGGCCTTGGTCGACACAGTTCGAGAGAGGGTTCGGCGGTTTATTGAGGGACTCCACCCCATCATCCAGATTAGTATGGCCTGGGAGTTGGAGATGGATATTTCTTATCAGCAGGTTGTGAGTATCGCCAGGAGATTGGAGGGCATGCTTGCCCGAGATAGAGAGGAGAAGGAGGCCAAGAGGTCTTGAGAGACTGGTTATTATTCTGGTGCTTGTGTCCAAGCAGCTCGCCATGGTAGGGGTTATGTGAGTCACTCTGTTCATTCAGCTCTTCCAGCCGCCAGTGGTGTTCCAGCTTCTTCTAGGCCCCAGGAGCCTTATTATGCACCACCAGTATCTAGTGTGCTTCCTGCACGGGGTGTTCCTAGCGGCCAGTCCAGCAGACGTGGCCTGAGCCAGTCACAGTAGCCACGCCCTCCCAGGGCTTGTTTTAAGTGTGGTGACACTCTCCATATGGTGAGGGATTGCCCCAAATTTAGGACGGGTGCTCCTCTAGAGACTTCTCAGCCACAACGTGCTCCACCGGGTCCTCAAGCTATGATTACAGCACCAACTACCACCCCACCTGCTTAGCCAGCCCGAGGTGGAGGTTGGGAAGTTAGAGGTCGCCCTAGAGGGAGAGGTCAGTCCAGATATTATGCCCTTCCTGCTCGTACAGAGGCAGTCGCTTATGATTCTATCATTACAGGTATTGTCCCGGTTTATCATAGAGATGCGTCGGTATTATTTGACCCAGGCTCTACATATTCTTATGTGTCCTCTTATTTTGCCCCGTATTTGGGCGTATCTCGGGATTATTTGAATTCCCCTATTTATGTGTCTACTCCCGTGGGAGATTCTCTTGTTGTGGACCACGTGTATCAGTCGTGTTTGATTGCTCTTAGTGGTTTTGAGACCAGAGACTACTTATTATGCTCAAAATGGTAGATTTTGATGTTATCTTAGGCATGGACTGGTTATCGACCCATTATGCTATTCTTGATTGTCACGCCAAAACTGTGACGCTGGCTATGCTAGGATTACCGCAGTTAGAGTGGAGAGGTACCTTAGAGTATACTCCCAACAGAGTTATTTCATTTCTTAAAGCTCAACGAATGGTTGAGAAGGTGTGACGCGTATCTAGATTATGTGAGAGATGTTAATATTGATACCCCTACAGTTGAGTCAGTTCCAATAGTGAGGGACTTTCCAGATGTGTTTCCAGCTGATTTTACGGGCATGCCGCCCGACAGAGATATTGATTTTGGCATTGATTTGTTGCCGGGCACTCAGCCCATCTCTATTCCTCCATATCTTATGGCTCCTCCTGAGTCAAAGGAGTTGAAGGAGCAGTCACAGGAATTGCTTGATAAGGGCTTCATTCGGCCTAGTGTGTCACCTTGGGGTGCTCCTGTCTTATTTATGAAGAAGAAGGATGGTTCTATGCGGATGTGTATTGATTACCGCCAGTTGAACAAAGTCATAGTGAAGAACTTATATCCTTTCCTCATATTGATGACTTATTTGATCCGTTACAGGGTGCCAGGATGTTTTTCAAGATTGATTTATGTTCCGGCTATCATTAGTTGAAGATTCAGGAGCCAGATATCCCGAAGACTGCCTTTCGGACTCGGTATGGTCACTACGAGTTCCTTGTGATGTCTTTTAGGTTGACCAATGCCCCGACGACTTTTATGCACTTGATGCACAGTGTTTTCCGGCCTTATCTTGACTCATTTGTCATTGTGTTTATTGACGACATTCTGGTATACTCCCAGACTCGGGAAGATGAAGAGCATCACCTGAGGACGGCGCTTCATACCTTGAGAGAAAACAAGTTATATGCAAAATTTTCAAAGTGTGAGTTTTGGCTAGACCCAGTGGCATTCTTGGGTCATATAGTATCGAGTGATGGGATCCAGGTGGATCCGAAGAAGATTGAAGCAGTGCAGAGTTGGCCCAGATCGTCCTCAGCTACAAAGATTCAGAGTTTTCTTGGTTTGGCGGGGTATTACCGTCGGTTCGTTGAGGGATTCTCATCTATTGCAGCACCTATGACCAGGCTAACCTAGAAGGGTGCTCCGTTCAGGTGGACAGAGGAATATGAGGAGAGCTTTCAGAAGCTCAAGACAATTTTGACTACAACCCCAGTATTGGTATTGCCTACAGGTTCGGGGTCTTATACTATATATTATGATGCCTCGCGGATTGGTCTCGGTCCGGTATTGATGCAGGACGGTGGGGAGATTGCCTACGTGTCCAGAAAACTAAAGGTACATGAAAAGAACTATCCTGTCCATGACTTTGAGTTAGCAGCTATTGTTCATGCCTTGAAGATTTGGCGGCATTATTTGTATGGTGTTCCTTGTGAGATTTACATCGATCACCGAAGCTTGCAGCATCTGTTCAAGCAGAAGGATCTTAATTTGCATCAGAGGAGGTGGTTGGAGCTGCTTAAGGATTATGATATCACCATTTTGTACCACCTTGGGAAGGCCAATGTGGTGGTCGATGCTTTGAGTCACCGGGCAGAGAGTTTTGGGAGCTTAGCATATCTACCAGCAGTAGAGAGGCCCATGGCGTTGGATGTTCAGGCCTTAACCAGCCAGTTTGTGAGATTGGATATTTCTGAGCCGAGTCGAGTATTGTCTTGTGTGGTCTCTCCGTCTTCCCTTTATGATCATATCAGGGATCGTCAGTATGATGACCCCCATCTGCTTGTCCTTAAGGACATAGTCCAGCACGGTGATGCTAAGTAGGTCACTGTTGGGGATGATGGTGCATTGAGGATGTAGACAGGCTATGTGTGGATGGTTTGCGTGAGTTGATTCTCCAGGAGGCTCACAGTTCGCGGTACTCTATTTATCCGGGTGCCGCAAAGATGTATCAAGACATGAGACAACATTACTGGTAGAGGAGAATGAAGAAGGACATAGTAGAATATGTAGCTTGGTGTTGGAATTGCCAGCAGGTAATGTATGATCATCAACGACAAGGTGGATTGCTTCAGAAGTTAGAGATTCCGGAGTGGAAATGGGAGCGGATCACTATGGATTTCGTTGTTGGACTCCCACAGACTCAGCGGAAGTTTGATGCAGTTTGGGTGATTGTAGATAGGCTAACCAAGTCAGCTCATTTCATTCCTGTGATGACTACCTATTCTTCCGAGCAGCTAGCTCGAATCTACATCCGTGAGATCTTCAAGCTTCATGGCGTACCGATATCTATTATCTGTGACCTGGGTACGTAGTTTACATCAGGGTTCTGGAGAGCTATACAATATGAGTTGGGTACTCGGGTTGAGTTGAGCACATCATTTCACTCTCGTACGGATGGACAGTCTGAGCACACTATTCATATACTGGAGGATATGCTCCGCGCTTGTGTGATAGATTTTGGGGGTGTTTGGGACTAGTTTTTGCCACTTGCAGAGTTTGCCTACAATAACAGTTATCAGTCCAGCATTCAGATGGCACCGTATGAGGATCTGTATGGTAGGCGGTGTCGGTCCCTAGTGGGATGGTTTGAGCCGGGCGAGGCTAGATTATTGGGTACGGACTTGGTTCAGGATGCCTTGGAGAAGGCTAAGGTGGTTCAGAATAGACTTCGTACAACCTAGTCCAGACAGAAGAGTTATGCGGATCAGAAGGTTCGCGATGTTGCATTCATGATTGGAGAGCGGGTCTTGCTCCGAGTTTTGCCTATGAAGGGTGTTATGAGGTTCGGAAAGAGGGGCAAGCTAAGCCCAAGGTTTATTGGTCCCTTTGAGGTATTGCGGAGAGTTGGGGATATTGCTTACGAGTTTGTCTTACCTCCTAGCCTAGCAGGAGTTCATCTAGTATTCCACGTTTCTATGCTCTGAAAGTATCACGGTGATCCGGCTCATGTATTAGATTTCAGCTCAGTCCAATTGGACAAAGATCTATCTTATGTTGAGGAGCCAATGGCTATTTTAGACAGGCAGGTCAGAAAGCTAAGGTCGAAGAACATTGCTTCTGTGAAGGTTCGATGGAGGGGACAACTAGTCGAGGAGGAGACTTGGGAGACCGAGCAGGATATGCACAGTCGTTATCCTCATCTTTTCACCACTTCAGGTATGTCTCTATGCTCGTTCGAGGACGAATGATTGTTTTAAGAGGGGGAAGATGTAATGACCCGGCCGGTCATTTTGAAAGTAATAGCCCCGATCCCCTATTTACTGTTTCCCCCGCATCTATTTATGCTATTGTGACTTGTCGGGAGGCTTCATTTTGGTTCTTAGAGTGTTCCGGGACACTTAGTCCCTAAAAGAGGATCTTAAGCCTTAGGATTTGGACCGTAGTCGGAACTGTGTGAAGACGACTCCGGAATGGAATTCCGTCAGTTCCGTTAGCTCCTTTAGGTGATTTTGGACTTAGGGAGTGTCTGGATTGTGTTTTGGAGGTCCGTAGCTTATTTAGGCTTGAAATGACGAAAGTCAAATTTTTGGAGATTTTGACCGGTAGTGGAATTTTTGATATCGGGGTCAGATTCCGATTCCAGAAGTTGGAGTAGGTCTGTAATGTTGAATATGACTTGTGTGAAAAATTTGGGGTCAATCAGACGTGGTTTGGTTGGTTTCGGTATCGGTTGTCGAATTTAGAAGTTTCAAGTTCTTTAAGTTTAAATGGGAGGATGATTTGTGATTTTAGCATTGTTTGATGTGGTTTGAGGGCTGGACTAAGTTCGTATGGTATTTTAGGATTGGTTGGTATGTTTGGTTGATATCCCAGGGGCCTCGAGTGAGTTTCGAGTGGTTAACGGATTTGGAATGGAAGTTGAGAAATTTCTAAAGTTTGGTCTTTTACTGGTATGATCGCACCTGCGAGGGTATTAGCCCCAGGTGCGAGGCCGCATATGCGGTAGGTTGAGCGCAGGTGCGGAAGGGGTGTAGATCAGCAGAGGTCACATGTGCGATGGTTTCTCCACACTTGTGATAGCTCAGATATGGACAAGTGGTCGCAGAAGCGGAGGCATCCAAGGTTAGTCGTTTTCACAGGTGAGCCCACATTCTTCGCACCAGCGGGCGCGCAGGTGCGAGCCCAGGCTCCGTAGGTTCGGAAATGCCTAGGCAGTGTTTAAAACTGAAGGTCTTCGTGATTTTTGTCATTTTGGACTTTGCGAACTCGGTTTAGGGCAATATTTGAGAGCATTTTCGAGGCATTTCTTGAGGTAAGTACCTAGTGCTTATTTTTTATCAATAATCTTGCTTCCCCATTTATTTTTCACCTAGGTGTCGGATTTTAGTAAATTTGATATGGTTAGAATCGTGAGTGAATGGGCTTTAGGATTTTGTGACTTTTACCCGATCTTGCTGTTAATAGTTGTATTTATTAGTTTGAGCTGTGTGTTTACTTTTGAGACTACGAGGCGGTTCCTCGGGAGTTCTCCCTGCATATTTACTTTTGAGACTACGAGGCGGTTCCTTGGGAGTTCTCCTTGCACATTTACCTTTGAGACTACGAGGCGGTTCCTTGGGAGTTCTCCCTGCACATTTACCTTTGAGACTACGAGGCGGTACCTCGAGAGTTATCCATGCACATTTAGTTTTGAGACTACGAGGCGGTACCTCGGGAGTTTTCTCTGTATATTTACTTTTGAGACTACGAGGCGGTACCTCGAGAGTTCTCCCTGCACATTTACTTTTGAGACTATGAGGCGGTACCTCGAGAGATCTCTTTGCTTCTTTACTTCTGGACTACGAGACGATATCTCGGGAGATCCCCTGCTGTTTACCCCTGTGTTGTACTGCTATTTTTGCTATGTTTTCCTTTTGTTAAATTCCAATCTCTTAATATACTGTTATATTCCCTTGCTTTAATTATTATATACCAGTTGGCCTGACCTGACCTCGTCACTACTTGACCGAGGTTAGGCTTGGCACTTACTGGGTACCGTTGTGGTGTACTCATGCTACTTTTATGCACATGTTTTTGTGTGCAGATTCAGGTACTTCTTATCAGCCAGCTGAGAGTGCTTGCTGCTATACGGAGACTTCAAGGTATATCTGCCGCGTCCGCAGACCTAGGAGTCCTTCTCTATTCTCCCCTATGTCAAACACTTCCTGTATTCCTTTTATTAGACTCTGGTGTATAGAGATGCTATTTTCCTTCTGTAGCTTGTGACTTATGATGTTTCGGATTTTGGGAAGACTGTGTATTTATAGCGTATTGGTTATTGTACATGACGAGCGGCATTGTTACTAGTTATTCAGTTATCCACTGTTGTTGGTTGCCAAGTTTTACTTTGGTTTTGTTAGGCTTATTAGTCGTAGAGACTAGGTGCCGTCACTACGTTATACAGAGAGTTTGAGTCGTGACACATGGTTTATATATGGATTTAAGCATAAGAATTTGTAGAAAATTTGGAATTTTGGTAGAAACCTAGAAATTGGTATTTTTAGATTTTGACCACGAAATTGGACATGGAATTTGGAATAAAATATATATTTGAGTTCGTGGAGTTACGGGTAAAGTTTATCTTCGAATAGTTTCGTAATCCGGGCACGTAGGCCCGAGGGTTGCCTTTATTGACTTTTAGAGCGGAGTTGAGGATTTTTATGAATTGAATAATTATAAGCATTGGAGTATATTTTGATTGAGTTGCACATTGATTGACTAGTTACGGATCGTTTGATGTTTGGCTTTGAGTTGAGGTGTTAGAGAGGCGTTGGAGCTGGTCATGGAACTTCGGAGCGAGGTAAGTCTCCTGTCTAACCTTGTGAGGGGGAAACTACCCCTTAGGTGATAATTATTGTTATGTGAAAATAGTTGTGGGTGCTACGTGCACATGAGGTGATGAGAGTCCGTACGTAGATAAAACATATTTTTTTTCGGGTAGACTTAGGACTTTATCATGTGACATTGGAATTGTTTGGACATATTTTTGTTGGAATAATTAATTGAATCTAAAATTGAAATTGATTAAAAATAAATATATGTATACTAGGTCGGGCCTTATCATCATGAGTTGTTGGCTAGTAATTTGAGAAACGATAGAGATTATATTCCCTTTGTGCCCATGTACTATATTATAAGCACGTGTCTCGTAATTCGGTAACTTCTTTCCTTTCTTGTGGAGAAGGTCGAACGTCTTGGCAGTATAATAGAGGCATCTATGGTTCGTGCTGCTCGACCCTCGGTAGTGTACACATTATTCTAGATTAGTCCGAACGACCTCGGCAGAATCATGCGTTATATTGCTAGTAGTCCGAATATTCATGAGATAATCTTTCCACTGATGCCCGGCATTTTTATATAGTATTCCTTATGTATTTGATATTGGCACTTGACATTTTCTGAGTTGTTAAGGTAGAATACAAGATCAAGAAATTTATACTTTAAAAGAAATATTTGGAAAATTATGTAACTTACAGATTTACCCCACTATCGCCATGCACTTCATATCTGTTATGAATTATTATATTATTTTATTGGACCTCTAGTAAGTGTCCATTTCAACCCCTCGTTACTACCTCTTTTGGGTTAGGGTAGATACTTACTAGGTACGCATTGATTTACGTATCCATGCTCCACTTCTGCATTAAATGTGCAGGATCTGACAAGTTCATTTGTCGATCATCTTGGCGCGTAGGTGCACCTGTTGAGGGGACTTTATGTATAATGACCTGACTTGTCATTTGGAGAATTAGCATTTTATTAAGTGACTTAAGGCCCCGAGAAACTTCGTAATATGTACTATGACCCGCGTGTGTGGCCGAGTTTAGTTTTCGGAAGATTCAGAATTAAATTGAAAGAACAATTCTTATTTTTGAAGTTTAAATGAAAAGAGTTGACTGAAGTTTCCCGTTTGAGCAAACGACTCCCGAATGGAGTTTTGATGATGTCAATAGATTCATATGGTGATTTTGGACTTAGGCGTATGTCCGAATTTTGATTTGGAAGTTCGTAGGACAATTTGACACATTTCGGTGAAAAGTTGGAAAATGAATTTCTTGAAATATTCATAAACTCGACCGTAAGTTTATTAGTTTATAACGAGATTGGATTTCGATTCCGGAAGTTAGAACAGTTCCATTATGACATTTATGACCCGTGTGCAAAATTTGAAGTCATTCCGGATTGATTTGATACGTTTCGGAATTATAGAAGTTGGAAGATTTGAAAACTCATAATTCAATTTGAGGCGCGATTCATAAATTTGGCGTTGTTTAATGTGGTGAGGCCTCTACTAAGTTCGTATTACAGTTTGGTATGTGTTGGTATATTTGGTTAAGGTCCCGAAGGCCTCGGGTGGATTTCGTAAGGCTAGTGGATTGGAATTTTGGACATTTGGAACTGCTGGATTTTTGGATTTGCTGGTGTTCTCGCTTCTGCGGAAGCTTCATCACAGAAGCGACGTTGGGAAGACTGTGCAGAGTCTGCAAGTGCGATGCACCTGTGTGACCGCATAAGCGCAAGAGGGAACGCAGAAGCGGCTCGCCCGCAGGTGCGCGTATGGCCATCGCCAAAGCGCATGCGCAGAAGCGCAATTCCTTCCGCAAATGCGAGTTTTTGGCTGGGCAGTGAGGATCGTAAATTTGAGTTTTATCTCGCAAAAGCGAGACCGTAGATGCGGAATATGCGTCCGCAGAAGCGAAAATGGGCAAAATCATAAGGGGTCAAAAATCAGCCATCTCTTCATTTCGATTGGAATTTTTGGAGCTCGGTTCTTGGGCGATTTTGATGATTTCTTCCTGACTTCGACTGGGGTAAGTGTTATACATCTGAAAATAATTATATTTCATAAATCCATGGTTATATTCATCATTTAATTCGAGTTTTAATGGAAGAAATTGGGATTTTTACAAAATCTTTCAAAACGAGAATTTAAGATTTGGAGGTCGAGTTGTTATCGGAATTTGATAAAATTGGTATGGTTGAACTCTTATTGGAATAGGTGTTTGGATTTCGTGAAAATTCTGTAAGGTTCCGAGAGGCGAGCCCCGCATTGACTTTTGGTTGACTTTTTAATGTAAAATTTTAAGTCGACGTTATATTATTCGAAATTATTTCCGATGAATTTTAATGAAGTTATGCAATTAATTTGGATATATTTGAGCTGTCTAGAGGTCAATTCAAGCAAGAAGGCTATTTTGGAATATCGGCCTAACTTCAAAGAGGTAAGTATCTTGCCTAACCTTGAGTGGGGGAATTACCCCTTAGGTATTTAGTCGTATGTGCCATTTGTGTAATATGAAAGCCGTGTACGCGAGGTGACGAGTACGTACTCGGAATTATATGTGCAAATTATATTGGTTTAAAGTCATAGGAATTCTTAAGTATTAAATTGGAAATTTGTTGGCACTTATTAAATCATTATTTGTCGTGCCTCGTTCTTTGTTTGGCAAATTTATTTATATGATAATTTGGTGTGATTAATACTTTGATCCTTATATGGATTCCATGTGCTGGTTGAGTTGACACTTTCTGGAAATAATTACATTTTGGATTTTTCATCTGCAAATAATTACTAAATAAGTTTAAATGGAGGCGTTAATATATTTATCAGAAATTTGGATTTGAGAAGAGGTTGTTCTTGCTGAGTTATTCTTCCGTCTTTTGTTTTGCATATTTATTTTGGGACTACGTGGCGGTACCTCGGGAAATCCCCCTGTCTTGCATATTTACTTTGGGACTACGAGGCGGTATCTCGGGAGATCCCCATGTTGAGCATTTACATTTGGGTTTACGAGGCGATACCTCGGGAGCGCCCCTGTTATTTACCTCTATGTGTTGTGCTGTTACTTTTCTGTAAATTTCTCATCGTGCACTTAGTAATTTCATTAAATTATTATGTCTTCTGTCTTGTGAACTGCCCGTACGATTGGGATATAAATATGGGCACGAGGTGCCGTGAAATATGAAAGTGGGCTGAGACCTGAGATTTTTAGGATTTTGAAGTGAGGTGTCAACCGATGATTTTTACTTGAAAGAAATTATATTCGAAAGATTTTTATGTGAAAGAATTATATTCGAAAGGTTTTATTAAAAGAATTATATTCGAAAGATAATTATTTGAAAGGAATTATATTCGAAGGATTTTTATTTGAAAGAATTATATTCGAAAGGTTTTATTTGAAAGACTGTAGTGTACTCATACTACACTTCTGTACATTTTTGTGCAGAGCCAGGTATTGGAGATATCAGATTCGGTCAGAAGTTAGAATGTGATCGCAATGATTTAAGGTAGAGCTGCATGATCATCGCAGTCCTTGGAGTCTTTCCATTTTATTGTACTGTCAACTCTTATTCGAATAGTATTATATATTCGATCCTTGAAGATCACTGCGTGTATTCAGTTGGATTTCGTGACTTAGTATTACCTGTCTTGGGAGATTGTTATAATTATTTCCACTTTTGGTTTCGACATTTGTATTAAATTATATGTGTAAACAAAACAATGGCTCGAAGTGTAATTTGTAATCGGCTTACCTAGTCTTAGAGACTAAGTGCCATCACGACGCCTGTGGTGGGATTTTGGGTTGTGACAAGTTGGTATCAGAGCTCTAGGTTCATAGGTTCTATGAGTCACGAACGAGTTTAGTAGAGTCTTGTAGATCGGTACGGAGACATCTGTACTTATCTTCGAGAAGCTACAAAACTGTTAGGAAATTTTTTTCTTCTTTCATTCCTGTCTTGCGGATTTGTTGATCTTGGAATTTGACTCTTTATATCTCTATTCTCTAATATATGGTAAGGACACGTGCTACCGGGTCAGCTAAGTAGACACTCGTGCATTCTGCTAGGTACGCAAGAGGCCGGGGCCGAAGTAAGGGCCAAGGTAGAGGCCGAGGAAGGGCACGTGCTGCAGCTAGAGCACCTGTTGTTACCCCCGGACTTCCGGAAACTTTAGCATAGTTCCTGAACATGTTTAGTACATTAACTCAGACGAGAGTGATCTCCATTTCACCAAATACTTCACAGTTTGGGGGAGGAGTTCAGACTCCTACCACCCGTACTCCAAAGCAGCAGGTTCACATTGGTCAAGTTCCGTGTATAGTTCTGGTACATCCTGTTATTTCGGTTCAGTTTGAGGCCAGGCCAGAGGCATCAGAAGAAGAACAAATGAGACTTGAGAGATTTAAGAGGTATAGTCCACCTACCTTAAGTGGCACAACTACCGAGGTTACCCAGGTATTTCTAGAAGAGTGTCACCGTAATCTCCGTACCATGGGTATGGTGGAAGTGAACAGAGTTTCCTTTACTACATTTCAGCTGTCAGGAGCAGCGTATCAGTAGTGGTAAGTTTATGAAGAAGGTAGACCAGCCGATGCAATGCCACCAACTTGGGCTTAATTTTCGAAAATGTTTTTGAAAGAGTTTATTCCCCAGACTCTCCGGGATGCATGTCGCACAGAGTTTGAACGGTTGCGTCAGGGCACCATGTCGATGTAAGAATAAGCTATCAGGTTCAGTAAGTTAGCCGTCATATACCTATCTTGGTTTTTCTTAGAGAGCGAGTCCACAGATTCATTGAAGGGCTCAATTATAATTTAAAAATATGTATGGCTCGAGAGTTGCAGAATGACATTCCATTTCAGCAAGTAGTAGAGATTGCCAAGATGTTACAACGTGTTCGAAGTGAGAAAAAGGAGTCTAAGGAGGTCAAAAGGTCTCGGAACTCTGGAGAATTCAGTGAATTCTATTCTGCAGCAATGACTTATCATGGCGGAGGCTCGGGCAGTCGGTCAGCCCAGTCCGCAACTAAGAGTATTCGTATTTCTCCAGTTAATACTTTTAGTGCACCACCGGCACAGGGTTCTTACAACGATTATTCCAGTTATCTGGCATAGACTCAGTATGAGTAGTCGCGACCTCATAGGAGTTGTTATGAGTGTGGTGATACTAGGCACATCATGAGAGATTGTCCCAGATTTGGGAGAGGCAAATTTCATCAAAACACTCGGGCTACGAGCTTTAATCCTGTTAATACTCCACGTGCACAACAAGTTAGGGGTGGAGGACAAGCGGGTAGAAGGCGCCCTAGAGGGGAAGGCCCAACCCGTTGGTATAATTTCTATGGTATTGCCGAGGCCGCTACACCAGATGGTGTCATTACAGGTACGATCCCGATTTGTTATAGAGGAATATCTTCCTTAGTTTGATTCGGTTCTGAGTATCGAGGAGAGTCCTCTTATTATGCTCCACTTATGGGTGAGCTTCGTAATTCTGTAACCTACTTATGTGTTTACCCCTGTTGGGACATTTTATTGCGATAGTCGTGCCTATCATTTTGTTTTATACATTATTGAGGGCTATGAGTCAAAGGTGACTTTCTGTTACTCATTACGGTGAGTTTTGAGGTGATTTTGGGATAATTGATTTTATTTTATGAATTATATGCCCTACCAGTGTGGGGGTTCAGTATGTGTTGTAAAATTGTTTCACAAAATTTATTAAAAAGAAGAAAGAAAAGATATGAAAAATTTTAGTTTGGCATAATGTGCA
The DNA here is from genome assembly GCF_000390325.3 of Nicotiana tomentosiformis. NCBI lineage: Eukaryota > Viridiplantae > Streptophyta > Magnoliopsida > Solanales > Solanaceae > Nicotiana > Nicotiana tomentosiformis. The sequence continues at coordinate 104,970,474 of NC_090819.1, read as the reverse complement.
AAGTACTTGTGATTTAGAGCTGAGGATGAGATCCTCAAATTTTTTTTATATATGATGTGAAATGTTTAAACCGGGCTATTAGTAACGGTGAAAGTTATATAAGGACGAGATCCTTGTGATGAAACTTTATGTGTATTAAATTCTCCCTTTGTGAAATTTAATTGTACTATAGTACTAATAGGGAGCCATGCCTGTTAGGCTTATTTGATAATTCTTTTATGTGTTTCTGTGCATATTTAGCCATATTCATGCTGTAATTATTGAGTTTTAGCCTACGAGGTGAGTGCCCCGGTGGCATTAAATATGACGCATTAATTCAGGTAAATAATTATGAGGTCTTCATGCCTCGCGTGTTGATGTCAGTGTTGTAAAAATTTGAAACGAGGGTTTGATTAATATGAGGTAATTGAGGACGATAGAATTTATTATGAACAACTATTATGACCAGAGATGTGGTTATGGGCATATTTATAATGTGTGCATAGGCATGAAATTACTACCAGCCGGTTGAGACTAATACCGTGTGTTGATGTGAAAAATCAGGCCTTTTGGAAATATTTGGAGTGTAAGAAATTGGTTTTTAAGTATATAAATGTGGATAAAAGAAATAATCTCAACTGAGATGGTGTTGTCGGACCATGTTAAAATTTTGGTGACGTGGACTCACCGCTAGTAGGTGTATAATAGTACACTCTGTAATTTAATGTCCTCAAAATAATTTTTGGCACGTTCGAGGACGAACGTATGTTTTAAGAGGGGGATAATTTACCGGAGTTTGACATTTGAGCAAACGACTCCCGAATGGAGTTTTGATGATGTCAATTGATTCAAATGGTGATTTCGGACTTAGGCGTATGTCCGGATTTGAATTTGGAAGTTCATAGGACAATTCGACACATTTCAGCGAAAAGTTGGAAAATGAATTTCTTGAAATATTCATAAACTCGACCATAAGTCGATTGGTTGATAACGAGCTCGGATTTCCGTTCCAGAAGTTGGAACAGTTCCATTATGACTCGTGAGCAAAATTTGAAGTAATTCCGGATTGATTTGATACGTTTCGGCGCAAATTATAGAAGTTGAAAGATTTGAAAACTCATAATTCGATTCGAGGCGCGATTCATAAATTCGGCATTGTTTGATGTGGTTTGAGACCACGACTAAGTTTGTATTATAGTTTGGGACGTGTTGGTATATTTGGTTAAGGTCCCGAGGGCCTCGGGTGGATCTCGGAAGGCTAGCGGATGGGATTTTTGGACATTTGGAACTGCTGGATTTTTGGGTTTGCTGGTGTTCTTGCTTGTGCGGAAGCTTCATCGCAGAAGCGACATTGGTCAGATTGGGCAAAGGCCGCATGTGCGACGCATTTTACGCACCTGCGTGACCGCAGAAGCGCAAGACGAAATGCAGAAGCAGCTCGCCCGCAGGTGCGCGTATGGCCATCGCAGAAGCACAATTGTCACGACCCAATTCCATTATAGGCCGTGATGTCGCCTAATACCATTGTTAGGAAAGACAACAATGATTAACTAGTGATTTCCCGCTTAGATAAATTTGTAAACGATAGCTTTTTCTTATTTAAAAAAAACATTTAGGATTTGCAATTTTAACATAAATTAATGGAAGCAATTAGTAATAATCGTAATCATATAAGCAAACCAAAACCATAAGTCTACTAGTGTGTGTGCCAAGACCTGGTGTCACAAGTATGGGGAAAATCTAGTAGAATATACAAAACAATGCTAGCCTACTGTCTGAAAGAAAATAGACAGAAAATAAAAGAACATAAGAGAGACTCCAGCTGCTGCAGAACGGCTCAAAAGGACAGCTCACCGGGAAGTCTCGAGCTGGGAAATTAATCTACGTGTTGAACTGGTGGCCAGATGCACCTGCCTCAAATCCTGTACAATCAAGTACAGAAGTGTAGCATGAGTACATAAAAATATGTACCTAGTAAGTATCTAGTCTAACCTCGAAGAAGTAGTGACGAGGGGTTGACTTCGACACTCACTAGGGCCAACAATATAATAATATGTGATTCTAAATAAGCATGATACACAGAACTAATAATAAACTCAAAACAAGAAATAACTTTACAGTTCTCCCATCATATCTAAGAAACCAAAATACTTCCTTCATTTTACACAAATAATCTTTAAAACAGTAAATTTATACCAATTATAAAAAGAGGCTTCCACTTCTATTATCACACACAAATTCCACCGAGGACGTTCGGCCCGATCTAACATAAAAATGTAAATTGTGCACTGCCGAGGGTCGCACGGCGCGAACCATAGATGCATCTATTAACCTGTCGAGGCGAACGGCCCGCTCCCATGAGAGTAGTAGAAATAGTCACCCCGCTCGCGGAATATACTTGCGACGCGATTAAATATAAATATAACATAATTTTTCTCAATTCTTTTTATAATATTAATTTACTTGAAACCTTTGAAATCTTGAAATCCTCAACTCAGTTCCATTCAATGCAAATAAACAATTATGTTCAAATAACGGTACCCACCAAAGCATGGTGTAAGCCTAGAACTACCCGGACATAACAAGAATAGTAGCTATGTACGGACTCTCGTCACTTCGTGCGTACGTAGCCCCCACAAATAATCATATATAAATTAAGTTCACCTATAGGGAAAGTTCTCTCTTACAAGGTTAGAAAAGAGACTTACCTCGCTTTAAGGCCTACTTTCCGGTCCAAGCTATGCCCAAACCCTCAATTTGGTGTCGAGCAATCCAAAACTATCCAAATAGTGTAGAAACTAATCAATATAGGCTTAAAAGTTTGTATCCCTACTATATAAGTAATTTCCCAACACTAAATGCAAGATTCCTAAAATTTACCACCAGGCCCACGTGCTCGGATTCGGAAAATTTTCGAAGAAAGTTGTTACCCATAACCTTAGAAACAAAAATATATGATTTTCATTAAGTTCCATAACCATTTTCGTGGTAAAACTCCATTTTTATCAAAAACCTAGGTTTTCCTCTAAACCCATGATTTTTACTAATTTACATGTTATAATCTACCCATAAACTATGTATTAAACTCACATTAGGAAGAAATTACTTACCTCACGAAGCTAGGTCAAAATCCCCTCCTTAAGAGCTCCCAAATCGCCCAAGAGTGTAATAAATGACCCCAAAAATGCCTAAGTCCCGATTTTAAACTAACTGCCCAGTTGCTCCCCTTCTTCGCGAACGCAAAAGGGGCCTCGCGTTCGCGAAGGCAATTGACTCAGGCCCTGTGAAGACCCTTCATCACAAACGTGACCAGGGTCTCACGAACGCGGAGGCTGGCTTGGCCTACCCTTCGCGAACGCGAGGGTTACTTCGCGAACGCGAAGAACAAAGCGGCCCCCCAGCCCAGCTCAACCCAGCTACTCTACGCGAACGCGAGTCGCCTCACGCGAACGCGAAGGTCACTGGCCCAGACCTTCACGAACGCGGACCAACTATCGTGAATGTGTAGCATATTTTCCCCCAGCCCCAACTCCTTCTACGCAAACGCGGTGGTCCTTTAGCTTTTGCGTAGAAGGAAACCAGAACTAAGCAATTCTCGTTTCTTGCATATTGCTTTGAGGGGTCCGAAACTTACCCGAGCCACTCGGGACCCTGTCCAAAGGCACTAACAGGTCTATAATCATAATACGGACTTGCTCGAATTCTCGAAATACGAAAAACAACAACGAAACCAAGAATCATACCCCAAAACCAAATTGAATCAAACCTTGAACTTCAAGTTCTTCAATTTACTTCCAATGCGACGAAACGTATTTATACTACTTGGAATGACATCAAAATTTGCGTGCAAGTCTTAAATGACATTACAGAACTATTATCGGTCTCAGAATTCTGTTTGGACCTCGATATCACCAAAAGCCGCTCTAAACCAAATTTAAAGAGCTTCAAAGTTCTTCAATAATCAACTTTCACTATTAGGCGCCAAAACGCTCCCGGGTCATCCAAAACCCAATCCTAACATTCGCCCAAGTCCGAAATTATCATACGAACCTATTGGAACTGTCAAATCCTGATTCCGAGGTCATTTACTCAAAATATTGACCGAAGTCAAACTTGGCCTTTTAAGCCAACCTTAAGGAACCAAGTGTTCTGATTTCAACCCAAACTCTTCCAAATATCGAACCAACCATCCCCGCAAATCATAAATCATAAAAAGCAAGTACGAGAAGTCTTATTTAGGGGAACAGGGTTCTAGAAAGCAAAATGACCGGTCGGGTCATTACATTCTCCACCTCTTAAACAAACGTTTGTCCTCAAATGAGTTTAGATTCATACCTGAAGTGCTGAATAAGTGTGGATATCCGCTCCGCACGTCCTCCTGGGACTCCCAGGTCACCTCCTCGATTGGTTGGCCCCTCCACTGAACCTTTACCACAGATATCCTCTTGGATTTCAACTGGCGTACCTGCCTATTAACAAAGGCAACTGGCTCCTCCTCAAAACCCGGGCTTTTATCTGACTGAACTGTGTTGAAGTTTAACACGTGTGACATGTCGGCATGGTACCTCCAGAGCATAGACATATGGAAAACCGGATGAACTCTCGATAGACTGGGAGGAAAAGCAAGCTCATAAGCTACCTCCCCAACTCGTCTAAACACCTCGAACAGACCTATAAACCTTGGGCTCAACTTGCCCTTCTTCCCGAACCTCATGATTCCCTTCATCGGTGAGACTTTCAAGAGGACCTTCTCGCCTACCATAAACGATAGATCACTCGCCTTCTTATCCGACTCTATTATTTGGATTGTGCTGTGCGAAGTCGCTCCTGAATCAACTCTACCCTTTCCAAGCCATCCTTCATCAAATCAGTACCGTATAACTTAGCCTCGTCGGGCTCAAACCATCCGATGGGAGAACGATATCATCAAACATATAAAGCCTCAAATAGAGCCATTTCAATGCTGGATTGATAACTGTTGTTGTAAGCAAACTCGGCAAAAGGCAAGAATTGATCACACTGCCCTTTGAAGTCAATCACACATGCTCTGAGTATATCCTCCAAGATCTGAACTATCCACTCCAACTTCCCGTCGGTCTGCGGATGATAGGCTGTGCTAAGCTCTACACAAGTCCCTAACTCACTTTGTACTTCTCTCCAGAAATGCGAAGTAAACTGTGGGCCTCTATCTGATATAATGGAGATAGGCACACCATGAAACCGAACAATCTCCTGAATATAAATCTAGGCCAACCTCTCTGAAGAGTACTTGGTCACAACCGGAATGAAGTGTGCTGACTTGGTCAACCTATCAACAATGACCCAAATTGTATCAAACTTCCGCAAGGTCTGCGGCAACCCAGCTACGAAGTCCATAGTAATGCGCTCCCATTTCCACTCAGGTATAGTCATCTGCTGAAGTAGGCCACCTGGGCTCTGATGCTCATACTTGACCTGCTGGCAATTTAAACACCTCGCAACATACTCAACTATGTACCTTTTCATCCGTCGCCACCAATAATGCTGCCTCAGGTCGCGATACATATTTGTAGCACCTGGATTAATAGAATACCGTGAGCTGTGTACCTCCTCTAGGATCTTCTTCCTCAAGCCAGCGACATTAGGAACACATAAGTGACCCCGGAGTCGAAGAACACCATCCTCACCGAGAGTAACCTCCTTGGTACCACCCTGCAGTACCGTATCTCTGAGAACCAACAAGTGTGGGTCATCAAATCGGTGAGCCTTGATCTGCTCGAATAGTGAAGACTGAGCGACGACGCATGCAAGAACTCGGCTGGGCTATGAAATATCCAACCTCACAAGTCTGTTAGCCAAGGACTGAATGTCCAAAGCTAGTGGCCTCTCCTCCGCTGAAATGAATGCCAAACTACCCATACTCTCTGCCTTTCTGCTCAAGGTATCTGCAACTACATTCGCCTTGCCGGATGATAAAGGATGGTAATATCATAATCCTTTAGTAACTTAAGCCATCTACGCTGCCTCAAATTGAGATCCCTCTGCTTGAAAAAATACTACAAGCTGCGATGATCGATGTAAACCTCAAAGGACACCCCATAAAGATAATATCTCCAGATCTTAAGAGCATGAACAATTGCGGCCAACTCCAAATCATGTACATGGTAATTCTTCTCATGGGGCCTCAACTGACGTGAAACATATGCCATAACTCACCCCTCCTGCATCAATACACAACCTAAACCAACGCGTGAAGCGTTGCAATACACAGTATACATCCCTGAACCGGAAGGCAACACCAACATCGGTGCTGAAATCAATGCGGTCTTGAGCTTCTGAAAGCTCACCTCACAATCATTGGACCATTGGAACGGAGCACCCTTTTGGGTCAATGTAGTCAAAGGTGCTACAATAGATGAGAAGCCCTTCACAAACCGGCGACAATAACCTGCTAACCACAAGAAGCTCCTGATCTCGGTCATTGTGGTGGGATGAGGCCAACTCTGAACTGCCTCGATCTTCTTGGGATCAACCTTAATACCCTCGCCTGATACGACATGCCCCAAGAATGCTACAAAATCTAAACAAAACTCACACTTGGAGAACTTGGCATATAACTTCTATTCCCGCATAGTTTGAAGTACCACTCTCAAATGATGTTCGTGCTCCTCCATGATGCGTGAGTAGATCAAAATGTCATCAATGAAGACAATGACAAACGTATCAATATAAGGCCTGAACACCCGGTTCATCAAATCCATAAATGTCGTCGGGGCGTTAGTCAAGCCAAAGGACATCACTAGAAACTCATAATGGCCATATCTAGTCTGGAAAGCCGTTTTTGGGACATCGATGCACATTTACATAGTCCCATCTTTCTTCTTCATAAATAACACCGGTGCGCCCTAAGGAGACATACTTGGTCTGACGAACCACTTCTCTAGTAAATCCTCAAGCTGTTCCTTAATTCCTTTAACTCTTTCATAGCCATGCGGTACGGTGGAATAGAAATAGGTTGGGTACCTGGAGCCAAATCAATACAGAAATCGATATCACGATCTGGTGGCATGCCTGGAAGATCGAAAGAAAACACATCGGAGAACTCCCAGACCACAAGCACTAAATCAATCGCTGGAGTCTCTGCAGTAGTATCCCAAACATAAGCTAGATAATCCAAACACCCCTTCTCAACCATACGTCGAGCCTTTAGAAAGGAAATAACCCGACTCGATATACTGACAGAAGAACCCTTCCACTCTAATATAGGAAACTCTGGCATCGCCAAGGTAACAGTATTGGCATGGCAATCAAGGATGGAGTGATATGGAGATATCCAGTCCATGCCCAGGATGACCTCAAAGTCGGTCATATCGAGCAACAAAAGATTCGCTCTAGTCTCATAACCATAGAATGTAATAGTACAGGTCCCATAGATCCGATCCATAACAACAGAATCGCCCACAAGAGTGGACACATAGATAAGAGCACTCAAGGACTCATGAGGAACACCTAAGAAATGAGCAAACAGAGATGAAACATATGAATACATAGACCCTGGGCCACATACTACCGAAACATCCCTACCACACACAAAAATAATACATGTGATCACAGAATATGAGGAAACTGCATCTGGTCTTGCCAAAAAAGCATAGAATCTAGCTGGAGCGCCACCTGACTGGCCTCCACATTTCTGACCTCCACCTCTAGGACGTCCCTACCTACCTGCCCCCGCCTCTAGGTGGACGGACGGCTGGTGGGGCAGCTGGTGCTGTAATCATGGGCTAGCGACCCTGCTGTACTAACTTGCCCCGAAGCCTGGGACAAAACCTCTTATGTGGCTAGGATCCCCATACTCATAACAACCTCTCGAAACGGCAGACTGCTGACCGGAAGTCTGGCCCTGATGGCCTAAATACCCACTGGAGGAACCAGGAATAGCTGGTGGCTGGTAGGAATTCTCTGGCATGGCACTAAAATAGAGTCACACTGGAGCACTCTGAGAAGGCGGTTGTGCTAGATATATGGGCCTGCTAGACTGACCCCTCACAAACTGACCCCTGCCTCCAGTGGGGGCACCACTGAACTCTCTAGAATATTGATACCGCTTATCCCTCGTAGCCTGCTCCCGACCATGCTGACGTGTACCCTCGATCCTCCGAGCTATCTCTATAACTAGCTCATAAGAAGTCCCCATCTCAACCTTTCGGGCCATAGTGGCCTGGCTGGTAGAGTGAAATCCTGCAACATACCTCTACACTCTCTGCATCGGTTGGAAGTATCATAAGTGTATGACGAGACAACTCAGAGAATCTCGCCTCATAGTCGGTCACTGACATCTGGCTCTGCTGGAGCTGCTCAAACTGAAATTGCAACTCTTCCCTCTGAGAGGGTGGAATATATCTGTCCAAGAAGAGGCGGGTGAACTGGTCCCAAGTCATGGAAGGAGAACTTGTTGGTCTGCCGAGAAGATATGACTACCACCACCTACGGGCCCTGCCCTCCAGCTGGAAAGTAGTAAAATCCACCCCATGGGACTCCAATATCCTCATGTTGTGCAGTCTGTCCCTGCACCGGTCAGTAAAGTCCTGGGAGTCCTCGTGTCGCTCACCTTCAAAAGTAGGAGGCTGTAGCCTGGTCCATCTGTTCAATAGCCTATGCGGATCGCCGGCCGCAGCTGGTATGGGCTCAGGTATAGCTGCTACAACTGGCTGAGCTCCACCCATGGGTAGCGCGCCCAGGGTCTGATATACGGCAGCTGCATGCCTTGGAGCCTGAGAGGTAGGGGTCTGTGCTCCCCCTCCCGCCTGAGATATGGTAGGTCTGTTGGAAATAAACCAGCCTGTGTCATAGAATCCATGAACCGTAGCATACTACCCATGACCTCCTGAAATCTTGGTGCGGACATGAAATCCATTAGGTCTGGCTCTGCTGCATGCACCTCGCCCTGCTCCTCAATAATATGATCCTCTACTGGATCCACTGGTGGCATAGTAGGGGCAACTCTGGGACGTCCTCATCTCCTACCACGGGTTGGAGCCCTCCATCGGCCTCTGCCTCGGCCTCTAACAATAGGGGAGTAGCTCCTCCCGGGTCTGGAACATCCGCTGCGCTCGTTCTCTCCATATGTGAGAGAATAAGAGAAATATACATAGTACCACATCAACTGCACGATAGGAGATAAAAAAATAGTTGTTTCCTAACACCCTATAGCTCTCGAAGATAAGTACGGACGTTTCCGCACCGATCCGCAAAACTCTATTAGGTCTGCTCATAACTTGTGAGACCTACATGAACCTAGTGCTCTAATACCATGTTGTCACGACCCAATTCTCCTATAGGCTGTGATGGCGCGTAGCTCTATCGCTATGCAAGCCAACAGTGAACTAACCACGTGATTTCTCTTTTAATAAGTTCCCAAGTAATTAGATTTCCATTAATTAAACGGTTATGAAACAACAAATTTAAATAAATACGACGAAAGCAGCTAAGTGCAATCATAACAATAGTGAAAATCCCAAAACCATAGCGTCTACTAGTGTGTGTGCCAAGACCTGGTGTCATAAGTGTATGAGCTACTAGTAGAATATATAAAAGACAAAACTATTGTCCGAAATGAAGTAGACAGAAAGCAAAACACAAAATAAAGATTTAGGGTGCTACAAAACGGCTCGGAAGGCAGCTCATAGCTCAGTCTCGGGGTATCAGGGGTGTGCGCCTGGGTGACTACCAGATGCACCTGCCTCAAAACCGGCACGGGTAGTGCAGAAGTGTTGTGTGAGTACATAAACAATATGTACCCAGTAAGTATCAAGTCTAACCTCGAAGAAGTAGTGACGAGGGGTCGAGTTCGACACTTACTATGTGCTAACAATAAAATGCAGGAATCATAAATAAGCATGGATTATGTAAAACAATTGATACAACTCAGTAACAAGCAGAGAATAATAATTCTTTTACTATCAACAAATTTCTGAGTCAATTCCTCTCATTTAAATAATTATAACCGCTCAAACCATAAATTAATATCAAGTAAAATTAGGCTCCGAGTATTATCACGCACGATATATGCCGAGGTCGTACGGCCCGATCCAGAATTATACTCAGCACTATCGAGGGTCGAACGACTCGAACCATAGATGCATCTATTCACCTGCCGAGGCGAACGACCCGCTCCCATGAGAGTAGAGAAAATTTACCTCGCTCGCGAAAATACTTGCGACGCGAGTGAACATAGATTTCTCAAAGTTATTATAAAATTCTTCCATTCTTCCCCACACATAAGAAATTTAAACGGGAGACTTTAAATCTTAAAATCCTTAATCACAACTCTAATTAAGATAATTAATATGCATGACTAACATAATAGAGAAAACAAGGCATGGTGTAAGCCTAAGACCACCTGGACATCACATAGAATATAGCTACGCATGGGCTCTCGTCACCTAGTGCGTACCTAGCTCCCCACACATACAATTCACAACCAAAATACACCTAAGGGGATGAATTCCCTCTTACATGGTTAGACAGGAGACTTATCTCGCCTCAAGGCTCCCTTTCCGGTTACAATTTTGCTCTGAAGCCTCAGCTCAGTGCCGAACAATCCAAAACTAGTCAAATGTTATATAAATTAATCCATACATGTTCCAAAATTCATAATTTAACTATTATAATAATTACCCAATCCAAATTGGAAAATTCTTAAAATTTGCCCCCAGGCCCACCTACCCGGATTACGAAAATTTTCAAAGAAAGTTGTTACCCATAACCTCACGAGCTTAAATATATACTTTTCACTCCATTCCATAACCATTTTCGTGGTTAAATCTCATTTTTATCAAAACCTAGGGTTATTCATCTAAACCCATAATTTTAAAAAATTTCATGTTAAACTCTACCCATGATCTATGTATTAAACTTATATTGCATAGAAATTACTTACCTCAATTAGCTAGGTGGAAATCCCCCTCTTTGAAGCTCCAAAATCGCCCAAGTGTGCAATAAAATGAATCCAAAATAGCCTAAGTCCCGTTTTAAAAGAACCACTCTGCCTCCAGTGATTCCGCACCTGCGGTCGCTGGGCCGCATCTGCGGACCAAGGTCCGCTTTTGCAGAAGTGCTTAATGCTGGCTGGTTCCGCTTCTGCGGGCGATTTTCCGCTTCTGCGGTCCCGCTCCTGCGCTTGTTTCCCTGCTTTTGCGGACCACTGGTCAATGCCCTAAGAAGCTTTTGCGGCCAAAAGCTCACATTTGCGGGCTCGCTTCTGCGGCGAGCGCGTCGTACCTGCGATCACTGGGCAGCCTGTGTTGCTATGCTTCTACGGTCCATGGCTCACTTCAGCGAGCTCTCACCTGTGGCTAACCTTCCACAGGTGCGATTACACCAGAAGCCTGGTGCTTCAGCTATCCTTCCAAGTCCAAATATGTTCCGCGCCTCCTCCGATAAACACCCGAGGCTCCTCCCAAACATACCAACGAGTTTGAAATCATAAAATGAACTCGCTTGAACCCTCGAAACCAACAAAACAACATCAAAACTAAGAATCACCCTCCCAACCAATTTGAATCAACTTATGAACTTCAAGTTCTTCCAACTTACTCCGAACGCGCCGAAACATACTTAAACTACTCGGAATGACACCAAATTTTGTGTGCAAGTCTTAAATCACCATACGGAATTATTCCCAGGCTCGGAATCCCAAACGGACCTTGATAACACAAAAATCCTTCTCCAAACCAAATTTAAAGAACTTTAAAACCTTCGATGTGCCAACTTCCAATATTAAGCGCTGAAATGCTCCCTTGATCATCCAAACCCCGATCCGAACATACCCCAAGTCTAAATTCATCGTAAGAAGCTATTGGAACCGTTAAATTCCTGTTCTGAGGCCATTTACTCAAAACATTGACCAAAGCCAAACTTGACCCTCTTTGCCAACCTTAAGGAACCAAGTGTTCCGATTTCAACCTGAACCATTCCAAATCCCGACTAACCATCCCCGCAAGTCATAAAATAGTAAAAGCACATACAAGGAGTCTTATTTAGGGAAATGAGAATCTAGAAAGAAAAATGACCGATCGGGTCGTTATATTTTGTATGCTATATTGCAGATGTTATTTTGACTAGTGAGTGTCTTGACTGTACCTCGTCACTACTCCACCGAGGTTAGTCTTGATACTTACTGGGTACCGACTGTGGTGTACTCATACTAGACTTTTGCACATTTTTGTGCAGAGCCAGGTATTGGAGATATTAGATTCGGTCAGAGGTTAGAGTGTGATCGAAAGGATTTAAGGTAGAGCTGCTTGGTCCTCGCAGTCCCTTGGAGTCTTTCCATTTTATTGTACTGTGAACTCTTATTCGAACAGTATTATATATTCGATCCTTGAAGATCACTGCATGTATTCAGTTAGAGTTCGTGACTCAGTATTACCTGTCTTGGTAGGTTATTATAATTATTTCCGCTTTTGGTTTCGACATTTGTATTAAATTATATATTTCAAAAAGAAATGGCTCGAAGTGTAATTTGTAATCGGCTTACCTAGTCTTAGAAACTAAGTGCCATCACGACGCATGTGGGGGGATTTTAGGTCGTGACATTATGTGAGCTGCATTTCAGGCTACGCATCGTAGTCCACCGAGTCTCCATCGTACTATGTATTTTATCCTATCTATTTACATTCTAGAAAGATGTTGTATTATTATTATTGCACTCCTTAAAAATACACATGCACTTGTGACACCGGGTTTTGGGGTTATACTAGTTGATGTTTACAGTTTCGTATGTTATTATCGACTTCTATTTATTTTATAAACTACAAATGTTGTACGTTTCCGTTGATTTAAAAGTGTAAATCCCATTCCTTTTTAAAATCTATGTTTTTGAAAGTAATAAAAAAATAATTAAATTGATATATCACCATTGGCTTGTCTGACTGCGACGTTATGCTCCATCACTGCCTATAGTGGATTTTGGTCTTGACAATAATAGTTATTGGTGTATGACATGAAATTGAAGATTTTATGTTTGACATGTACATTAAAAAGGTGGGTTTGACAGTACATAAAAATAGAGTAAAGAAATGATGCTTGAATGTTTTAGCGAGAAGGCATTTAAAATAAAAGGTTTTATATTTGTGCTTTAAATGATTGATAAATTTAATTTTATATGCATATACATGAATTTTCTAATCGCTTCTATCTTCATTAAACTTACACAAAAGAAATTTTTTGTATATTTACTACTTAGTTTTTATGATCGCGCGAGCGCGGATAAATTCACTAGTACTATTATGCAAGGAAATGAAGCATCAAGACACGATAAACAAGGCTATGATTTTTCTCTGTCATCATCTCGATGAAGGGTTAAAGTCTGAATATTTAATCTTGAAAGATCAATTTGAATTACGGAGCAGTTTGAAGGAACGATATGACCATCTTAAGGCAACAATATTGCCAATAGCTTGATATGAAAGGATTCACTTACGGTTACAAGATTTTAAAACCGTAAGTGAATATAATTTTATTGTATTCAGGATAACTTCCCAACTTAAATTATGAAGGGAAACTGTGAATGATGAGGACTTACTGGAAAAAACTCTTTCTACTTTTCATGCCTCAAATATGGTATTGCAACAGCAATACCGTGAAAAGGGTTTAAAGAAATATTCTGAATTAATATCATGTATCCTAGTGGCTGAGCAACATAATACCCTTTTAATAAAAAATCAAGAAGTCAGTCCCACTAGATATGCACCATTTCCCGAAGTGAATTTGGTAGTAGGGAATCAAAAGTCTAAAAGAAGACAAAATAATTGTCGTGGTCGTGGTCGTGGTCGTGGCCATGACCATGGACGTAGACATGGACATGATAGGGGACAAAATAATTATCGTCATCATGGAAATAAACAGGATAACAATAAGGGTCCTCAAAATAATCCTTTAAAAGGTAGAGTTAATATTTGCCACCGATGTGGTATGAAAGGTCATTGGGTACGTGTATGTCGTACACCTGACCATTTTGTTAAACTCTATCAAGCCTCCATCGAAAGAAAAAAGAACAATGTGGAGGCACACTTGACTTTTCAAAATAATGATGATGAAGCAGGTCCTTCAAACAAATATGATGATATTGAGGCAAATCTTGCATATAAAGATGATGATTTTGGAGGCCTTGCAAATATTACTCATTTAGAAGTTGGAGACTTCCTTGAGGATATTGACTTAAGAAGTGATCATCTTACCGGGGAATAAAAACTTTAAGAAAAGTTATTATTTCATATTACGTCTGTAAGTAGTTTTTTTTCTTCTTAGCGTACTTTCCTAAAGTATCATATATGCTAGTTTCTACGTTCCTAGTGTAATTTCTTAATATTGATAGTCTTTTGTATTTCTTATGATGTACTTTTTATTTTTTTATGAAGAAAATAAAATTCCTCAGTCTTCAATTGGATCCACGATGCGTAATGAAGATTTATGTCTTCTGGATAGTGCTACAACTCACACAATATTAAGAGAAAAGAAATTTGTCTCTTTTTTGGTTACGAAAAAAGGCATATGTTAATACAACATCTGGTAGTACAAAATTAATTGAGGGCTCTGAAGGAGCGACTATATTACTACCTGGAGGAACGATATTGGCTATGGATAATGCATTGTATTGTAGTAAGTTTCAAAGAAACTTGTTGAGTTTCAAAGTTATTCGCCAAAATGGTTACCATGTTGAGACCTATAACAAAGGAAAAGTTGAATAACTTTATATTACTACGATAAAAGAATGAAACAAATGTGTGCGTGAAAAATTACCCGCATTTTCTTCTGGGTTGTACCACACAAATATTGGTGTGGTTGAATCACATTCCATAGTAAACAAAATATTTACTATTTCTAATGATTTTATCATTTGGCATGAGCGGTTGGGCCATCCCGGTTCTAATATGATGCGCAAAATAATAGAGAATTCAAATGGGCACGCATTGAAGAACAAGAAGATTTTTCAACGTAAGGAATTGTCTTACACCCTCCATGTAGACCATTCAAGTATTTTATGGTCTTGATAGATACATCTACAAGATGGTCACACATGTGCTTATTATCAACTCGCAATATGGCATTTGCGAGACTGTTGCCCCAAATAATAAAGTTAAGAGCATAATTTTTAGATTATGCAATTAAAACAATTCGTCTTGATAATGCTGGTGAATTTACATCCTAGGCCTTTACTGATTATTATATAGCCACTGGAATAAATGTTGAGCATCCAGTTGCTCATATTCATACTCAAAATGGTCTAGCAAAATTGTTGATTAAACGCCTCCAATTAAGGTAAGCCATTGCTAATAAGGACAAAACTTCCCCTTTCAGTGTGGGTACATGCTATTTTGCATGCAGCAGTACTGGTGCGCATAAGGCTAACCAATTATCATGAAATCTCCCCATTACAGTTGGCTTTTGGTCAGGAGCCAAATATTTTCTATCTTAGAATTTTTGGATGTGCAGTATATGTTCCAATTGCTCTACCACAACGCAAAAAGATGGGTCCCTAAAGAAGGTTGGAAATATATATATATATATATATATATATATATATATATATTGATTATGAATCTCCTTCTATTATCAAATATCTGGAGCCTATGATAGGAGATTTGCTTACAGCTAGATTTGCATATTGTCATTTTGATGAATTAGTTTTCCCAACATTAGGGGGAGAAAATAAACAGCTACTAAAAAAGATAGATTGTAATGTATTATTTCTATCTCATTTAGATCCTCGTACAAATCTGTCACGACCTAAAATCCCACCACAAGCGTCGTGATGGCACTTAGTCTCTAAGACTAGGTAACCCGATTACAATTACATTTGGGCCTTTTTTTTAAAACATATAATTTAATACAAGTATCGAAACCGAAGGCGAAAATAGTTATAACAACCTCCCAATACTGGTAATATTGAGTCACGAACTCTAACTGAATACATGCAATGATCTCAAGGATCGAATATACAATATTGTTTGAATAAGAGTTGACAGTACAATAAAATGGAAAGACTCTAAGGGACTGCAACGACCAAGTAGCTCTATCTTAAATCCGTGCGATCACACTCTAACCTCTGTCCGAATCCGATATTTCCAATACCTAGCTCTGCACAAAAATGTGCAGAAGTGTAGTATGAGTACACCATAGTCGGTACCCAGTAAGTATCAAGACTAACCTCGGTGGATTAGTAACTAGGTACAGTCAAGACACTAACTAGTCAAATAACATGTGCAATATAGCATATAAAAATAATAGAAAGACAAATAACAGTGATAGCAACAATAATCAACTAGTGATATAAATAGCGAGGCAACAAGAACACCATAAATATTTTTCGAGCGAATAATGAACACAAGTACAACCAATTAATGAAGTCCTTCAAAATATATATCTTTCAAATGTAAGTCCTTTAAATATAAATCTTTCACATATAAGTTTTTCAAATAAATATCTTTCGTATATAATTCTTTCAAATAAAAGTCACTCTGTGACACCTTATTTCATAATCATAAAATACGGGTCTCAGCCCACTTTTATATTTTCACGGCACGTTGTGCCCATATCTTTATTACAACCGCACGGACAACTCACGTACCAAAATATCAATGTATATAAGATCCGCAGGATCAATTTATTTTCAATAAAGTAAGTTTATAATTTTTAAACCAAGTAAAAAATCAACAAAGAAATGAGTTTATTTTTTAACTCATTTGGGTGAAGAAAATTACATTTCTATTAAAATGAAGCATCTGATAGCTACTGATTTGGATGTAAAATTTATTAAATTAATACATATTAGCAATTTCTTTTATTCAAAACAACTCAAACCTCGAAAACTAGTAAAAACTAGAAACACAAATTTTCAGAGTCTCGTACAAAGTGCCAAAGCCAACACAATACAACAAGGAATGCAAAATACATAATAAAATCAAACAATACATCACAGAAGAAAACAAGAATTTACATATCACTGAAAAATAAAATAACCAAAGGCAAGTGCAGCCATAGAGAAATATCAACAAAGGGCATTCTCGAGGTACCGCCTCGTAGTCCCAAATTATAAATAAATTTCAATATAGGGCACTCCCGAGGTACTACCTCGCAGTCCTAAATCATAAATAAATTTCAATTTTTTCTTATATCACTGCAGGAGCCATCACATTTAGTTTTTTTAAAAATTATTTTTCTCGAAATAGCATCCTGCGTTTTAGCCCTCCTTATCACACCGCATGACTTCTAGTAGTTCCCCTACTAGCCGTGCGTATCAAGACCACCTTATCTAACCGCATGCGTTTCAACACTCTGACCTTATATCACCGCATGCGTATCAATATCACAATATTTCACAAATCGCACCTCAAGTGCCTAAATATCACAGCATAACACAACTTGCACCTCAAGTGCTCAAATATCACAACATATTATAAATTGCACCTCAAGTGCTCAATTATCACAATATATCACAAATTGCACATCAAGTGCTCAAATATCACAACATCTCATAAATTGCACCTCAAGTGCTCAAATATTACAATTTGCCATAGAAATCAACAATACATTATTTTCCACAATAAGGAGCCCATGGCTCGACCATAATGTGCACAAAATCTTAACAAAAATATACGGGATTGAACAACTCAACAGAATAATATTTTACGATTTAACACTTTGCCTCAATTTGATTTACAGCCTTTATAACTCAATACCAATTTCAACAACATGAGCTAAAAAGTAATTCATCAAGGAACAACGCATTCTTTAATCCAAATTTGGCAAATACATTAATGCCTCCTTTTAAATTTATTTAATAAATTATTTGCAAATGAATAATCCATAATGAAATTATCTCCAGGAAATATCAACTCAACAAAAAGTACGGGATTCACATAAAAATCAAGGTGGCAATTACACAAAATTATCATATAAAAATAAATTCAACAAACAAGGATCTAGGCATGGCAAATAGAGGATTTAGTAAGTGCCAATAAATTTTCAATTCAATATTTATGGGTGTCTAAGAATTTTAACCAGTATAATTTTCATATATAAGACAAGTACATACTCGTCACCTCGCGTACACGGCTTTTTACATTTCACAAATGGTACATACGACTCAATGCCTAAGGGGTAATTCCTCCACTCAAGGTTAGGCAAGATATTTACCTTTTGAAGTTAGACCAATATTCAAAAATAGCCTTCTTACTTGAATTGACCTCCGGACAGCTCAAATCTATCCAAATTAATTATATAACTTCATTAAAATTCATCGGAAACAATTCCGGATAATAAAACGTCGACTTAAAAATTCACATTAAAAAGTCAACCAAAAGTTAACGTGGGGCCAGCCTCTCGGAACCCGACAGAAATTTCACGAAATCCAATCACCCATTCCGATACAAGTTCAACCATACCATTTTTATCAAATTATGATAACAACTCGACCTCCAAATCTTAAAATTTTTTTGAAGAATTTTACAAATTTCTCCAATTTCATCCATTTGATTTACTAATAATTGATGAAAATAACCATAGAATCATGAAGTATAATCACTTTTGGATATATAACACTTACCCCAATCCATATGGTGAAAATCGCCTCAAACATCGCTTCAATCCGAGCTCCATAGCTCCAAATATATTAAAATGGCCGAAACACATGTTTTAAGAATCTGTCCACGCAAGTCTCATTTGACATTTGAGACTTATAAATCGCATTTGACAACGGTGATTTGCTCAGCCCCAGAAACTAGATACCAAGAGCTACAATTTTCATGTTTTTCTCATCTTCTAATTCCTTATAGATGGCGAGATATAAGCTCTCAAAGTCAGCTCTGTGCAGCAGAAATTTTTGCAATGCACACTGCCAGGCAAAATAACTGCAGTTTCAGGCTTCAGTTAATCGATCATATTTTTTTTTACAAACGTCCAAATGATGAATGGTTTATATTTCAGGAAACTAGACTCAAAGGGATACAACTTTTATTTTTGGATCATCTCCAAATTCCTTACAAATTACGAGATATAAGCCTCCAAAGTCAGCCATGTGTAGCAAAAATTTCTGCAATGCACACTGCTGTAGCAAAAAACCAACAGTTAAAAATGGCCTAAAAATGGTACGAAACCATTCCAAAACTCACCCGAGCCACTCGGGACCCCGTATAAATATATCAACAAGTCACATAACATAATACGGACTTAGTCGAGGCCTCAAATCACATCAAACATAACCGAAATAATGAATCACACCTCGAATCGAACTTATGAGTTTTTGAAATTTTCCAAATTCTATATCTTGTGCCGAAACGTATCAAATCATTCCGGAATGACTTCAAATTTTGCATGCAAGTCATAAATGACATAATGGAGTTGTTCTAATTTCCATAATTGAATTCCAACCCTGATAACAATAAAGTCAACTCTCGGTCAAACTTTCTAAAAATCTTCCATTTTCCAACTTACGCCAAAATACGTCGAATTATCCTACGGATTTCCAAATGCAAATCTGTAATGACCCGACCTGTCATTTTGAATATTTACGCTCCTTTCAACTATTTGAAATCTTGAATAGCTTTATATGATGTATTATGACGTGTGTGAATCATCGGTTTTGATGTTTCAGTTATTTCGGGATTAGTTCGAAAGAATAAATTTCATCTTGGAAGCTTAAATGAAAAGGGTTGACCGGAGTTTGACTTTTGGACAAATGACTCCGGAATGGAGTTTTGATGGTTCCAGTAGCTCGTATGGTGATTTCGTACTTAGGAGTGTGTCTAGATATGTATTTTGAAGTTCATAGTTGAATTTGGCTTGAAATGGCGAAAGTAGGAAATTTAAGTTTGGATGTTTGACCGGGGAGTTGGATTTTTGATATCGAGGTCAAAATCTAGAACTGAAAATTTTCATAGGTTTTTTATGTTATTTATGACTTGTGTGCAAAATTTGAGGTCAATCGGACTTGATTTGATAGGTTTCGACAACGAATGTAGAAGTTAGAAATTGTTAGTGTTCATTAGATTTGAATTGGGGTACGATTCCTGGTTTTAGCATTGTTTAAGGTGATGTGAGACCTCGACTAAGTTCATATGATGTTTTGGGATTTATTGGTATAATTGGTTGAGGTCCCGGGGGGGCCTCGGGTGAATTTTGGATGGTTAACGGATCGAAATCTGACTTAGAACAAAGCTGGAAACCTTCTGCTTACTTGATGTAATCGCACCTGCGGAACTTAGCTCATAGGTGCGAGCTTGCAAAAGCGAGCCTGGGAGCGTAGAAGCTTAAAAGGGAGAGTGGGTAGTGGCTGCAGGTGTGAGGGAACATTTCCGCACCGCATGATCGCAGATGCGGACGAGAAATCGCAGGTGCGCTGGTGACCGCAAAAGCAGACTGCTTCTCGCAGATGCGAGTCCGCAGAAGCGGAAGCAAAACTGCAGAAGCGGTAAATTCTCCTCCAAAGTGGAACCGCAAATGCGGTTAAATGTTCCGCAAAAACGAGAACACTGGACATGCTACAAAAACAGAAGGGTCCGACATTTTTTCATTTTGGAGTTCAAACACACGGTTTGGAGCGACTTTTCAGAGGGATTTCACGGGAAAACTTGAGATAAGTCACTTGTGATCATTGTTAATCACTAATATTAAATTATCATTGACTATTCTGACTAGATTACGTGTTTTTGAGGTGTAATTCGAGGATTTGGGCCTATGGATTTCAAAAAAAGAAATTAAGATTTGAAGGTCGAGTTAATGTCGAAATTTGGTAAATTTGGTATGGTTAGACTCGTGGTTGAATGTGCGTTCATATTTTATAACTTTTGTCGGGTTCCGAGACGTGGGCTCCACTGGTGATTTTTGAGTGGAATTTTGGATTTTGTTGGAAAATTAGTATTTTCATATGCAATTGATTCCTATAATTTGTGTTGACTGTATCGAATTAATTGTGACTAGATTCGAGGCGTTCGGAGGCCGATTCGCGAGGCAAAGACATTGGAATAAAGAATTTTGCGCTTTGAGGTAAGTAACACTTCTAAACTTGGAGATGAGGGTATGAACCCTGATTATACATGTTATGTGTTTGGTGTTGAGGTGACGCACATGCTAGGTGACGGTCGTGTGGCGTGCACCGTGTGAAATGTGACTCAATTATTTCTGTGGTACTGTGTAGTTACCTGAAATTATCTGTAAGCATGAAATCTCTACGTACTAGAGTTATTGAGCTGTGATCCATGTTAGAAATCATGTCTAGGCTACATACTTATTCTGTTGGGACTCAGTGTGGTCATTACTGTTGTTGAGTTATTTGCTTACATTGAAATTTCATACTCAGTCATATTCATTCATTTCATATCATATCTAAGTCTCTGTTGCTATATATTGACACATCATATCATTATTTTGGGCTAGTTTCATGGCATTGTGGGCCCGAGAGACTGGAGAAATTGATGGTTGAGTGAGTCCGAGGGCCTGATTGTGAGGTTATTGATACCATAGCATGTGAGTTTTCCGTGCAGCACGTGAGTTGTCAGTGCGGATCCAGATATTGATACTATAGCACGTGAGTTGTCCGTGCAGCACGTGAGTTGTCTGTGCGGATCCAGATATTGTTATTATAGCACGTGAGTTGTCTGTGCATTACGTGAGTTGTCAGTACAGCACGTGAGTTGTCTACGCGGATTATAGCGCTTGGGCTGAAGGAGCCCCTCCGGAGTCTGCACACACCTCCAGTGAGCGCAGGTACCTATTGAGTGCGAGTGCAAGTGCAGAGTGATTGGGAGGACTAAGTGGATTAATACTCTGAGAGTATGCATATGGTTGTTCACTATGTTGTACTGCATTGACATGCACACTTGACATACAAGCAGCATTTTTCCTCATGATGTACGGTATCATTTCATTCATGACTTCTTATACACATTGACATGCAGGCATATAGATGTACTTTTCCTCATGCCATTTGATAATGAAGCATTTACCTATTGAAAAGTTTTGGAAACAAAATCACAATTTTTACAAACTTACTCATATTTTGGTGTTTTCGGTAAAAGATTTGGGTTTTCACTATTATACTTGAAAAGCATGTCTATTTTCTGGAACTGTGAACGAGTAGAACATCTTATTTCTGAGTTATTTCCTGTACCACTTTTATTATATGTTATGAGCCATTGTTGGCTATCGGTGTTGGACTTTGACCTGTGTTCCAGCTCGTCACTACTTTCAACCTAAGGTTAGGTTTATTACTTATTGAGTACTTTGGATCGGTTGTACTCATACTATACTTCTGCACCTTGCGTGCAGATATTGGATGTTGATGTTGCTGTGATCGACGGGAGTGGGATTTGAAGACGTACCTGCGTTCCAGTTGTAGCTGCCTCTTGTTCATGGTAGCCTTAGATTTATAAATGTCTGTTTATGTACATTTAGAACAGAGAATGCATTTATTTCATACCAACTTTGTAAATTCTAATCTTAGAAGCTCATGATTAGTACCACCAGTCCTTAAGAAATTTTTGTATAAAAGCGGTGTATAGTCATTTCTTATCTTAATAAATCTCATTAAATTGGATAGTTGTTAACTGGCTTACCTGACAGGTTAGATTAGGTGCCATCACGACTAGGTGGATTTTGGGTCGTGACAAAAATCGGACATACGCCTAAGTTCGAAATCACCATACGACTAGGTGGATTTTGGGTCGTTTGCTCAAAAGTCAAACTTCGGTCAACTCTTTTCATTTAAGCTTCAAATAAGAATTGTTCGTTCAATTTAATTCTGAATCTTTCGAAAACCAAACTCGACCACACACGCGAGACATAATACATATTACGAAGCTGCTCGAGACCTTAAGTCACTGAACGAAATGTAAATTTTCAAAACGACAAGTCAGGTCGTTACATTCTCCCCCTCTTAAAGCATACGTTCGTCCTCGAATGTCCCAAGAATTATTTTGAGGACATTAAATTACGGAGTGTACTATTACACTTACACACCTGCTCGTGGTGAGTCCACGTCACCGAAATTTTAACATGGTCTGACAACACCATCTCAGTTGAGATTATTTCTTTTATCCACATTTATAAACTTTAAAACCAATTTCTTACACTCCAAACATTTTCAAAAGGCCTGATTTTCACATCAACACACGGTATTAGTCTCAACCGGTTGTAGCGATTTTCGTGCCTACGCACACATCATACGTATGCCCATAACCACATCTCTTTTCATAATAGTTGTTCATAATTAATTCCAGCATCGTCAATTAACCTCACATTATCTAAAACATCATTTCAAATTTTCACAACACTGACAGCAACACGCGAGGCATGAAGACCTCATAAATATTTATCTGAATTAACGAGTCACATTTAACGTCACCTGGACACTCACCCCATGGACTAAAACTCAATAATTACAGCACGAAATGGCTAAATATGCATAGAAAAACACATACAAGAATTGTCAAATTAGTCTAACATGCATGATTACCTATTAGTACTATAGTACAATTTAATTTCACAAGGGAGAAATTAAACACATAAATTTTCATCACAAGGATCTCGTCCTTATATAACTTCCATCGCGGCTTGTAGCCCGATTTAAATATTTCACATCATATTAAAATACGAGGATCCCACCCTCAACTCTGAGTCATAAGTAATATGCACATTGTGCCAATCGAAATCATTCCATTTCTTTTTCTTATTTTAATAAATTTCTGATAAACAATTTCACAATACGTAATGAACACCCATACCGGTAGGGCATATATTTTATAAATTATAGTAAGTTATCTGAAAATCACATCAAAACTCACCGTAATGAGTAACAGAAAGTCACTTTTAGCCTCATAGCTCTTAATAGTGATCAAAACAGAATGATAGACACTACTATCGCCATAGAATCTCCCGACAGGGATAAACACAAAAGTAGGTTACGGAATTACGAAGCTCGCCCATAAGTGGAGCATGATAGGAGAAATCACCTCGATATACAGAACCGGATCAAATTAAGGAAAATATTCCTTTATAACAAATCAAGATCGTACCAGTAATGACAATATCTGGTGTATCAGCCTTAGCCGATTCATAGAAATTATATCAACGGGATGGGCCTCCCCCTCTAGGGCGCCCTCTACCCGCCTGT
Source organism: Nicotiana tomentosiformis (assembly GCF_000390325.3). Lineage (NCBI taxonomy): Eukaryota > Viridiplantae > Streptophyta > Magnoliopsida > Solanales > Solanaceae > Nicotiana > Nicotiana tomentosiformis. Next base: position 104,946,344 of record NC_090819.1, on the reverse strand, counting down.
CCTCCACCCCTAACTGGTTGTGCATGTGGGGTAGTAACTGGAATAGAGTTTGTAGCCTGAGTGTTCTGATGAAATCCACCTCTCCCAAGTCTGGGACAATCTCTCATGATATGCCTAGTATCACCACACTCATAACAACCCCTCTGCGGGCGTGACTACTCATACTGAGTCTGTGTCGGATAACTGGAATAACCACTGTAAGAACCCTATGTCGGTAGTGCACTAAACGTATTAACTAGAGCACTACGAGTACTCTGAATTGCGGATTGGGCTGACCGACTGCCCGGGCCTCTGCCATGATGAGTTATAGCTGCAGAGTAGAATCCACTGAATCCTCCAGAGTTTCGAGACCTTTTGGCATCCTTAGACTCATTTTCCTCACTTAGAACACATTCTAACATTCTCACAATCTCTGCTACTTGCTGAAATGGAATGTCAATCTGCAACTCTTGAGCCATACATATTTTAAAATCATAATCGTGCCCTTCAATAAATATGTATACTCGTGCCCTAACTGTAAGAACCAAGATAGGTGCATGGCATGCTAACTCACTGAACCTAATAGCATATTCTGACACCGTTATGGTGCCCTGACACAACCGTTCAAACTCTGTGTGCCATGCATCCCGGAGAGTCTGGGGAAAAAACTCTTTCAAAGACATCTCCGAAAATTAATCCCAAGTTGGTGGTATTGCATCGGCTGGTCTACCATCTTCATAAACTTGCCACCATTGATATGCTGCTCCTGACAATTGAAATGTAGTAAAGGCACCTCCGCTCATTTCCACAATGCCCATGGCGTAGAGAATACGGTGACATATTTTTTTCTAGAAATCCCTAGGCATCCTCGGTAGCTGTGTGTAATGACCCGGCCAGTAGTTTTGAGAGTTATACCCCATATCCCTTATTTACTGCTTTCCTTGTATCTTTTTCTACTTATGTGACTTGCCGGGAGATTTTTGTTGTGGTTTCAGAGTGAATTAGGGCACTTAGTCCCTAAATGGAAGTTTAAGTCTTAGGATTTTTTCCGTAGTCAGAACTGTGTGAAGATGACTCTGGAATGGAGTTTCGTTGGTTCCGTTAGATCCGTTGGGTAATTTTTGGCTTAGGGGCATGTTCGGATTGTGTTTTGGAGGTCTATAGTTCATTTAGGCTTGAAATGACGAAAATAAAATTTTTGGAGATTTTGACCGGTAGTGGACTTTTTGTTATCAGGGTCGGATTCCCATTCCGAAAGTTGGAGTAGGTTTGTAGGGTTGAATATGAATTGTGTGCAAAATTTGGGATCAATCAGATGTGGTATAGTAGTTTTCGGCATCGGTTATAGAAATTAAAAGTTTCAAGTTCATTAAGTTTGAATCGGAGGGTGATTCATGTTTTTAGCATTGTTTGATGTGATTTGAGGGCTCGACTAAGTTCGTATGGTATTTTAGGACTTGTTGGTATCTTTGGTTGAGGTTCTGGGATCCTCGAGTGTGTTTCAGATCATTATCAAATGCGTTTTGGACTTAGAGAAATGTTTGAAGTTCTGCGATCTGGTGCATTTGGTTTCCTTATACGCGATCGCGAGAGAGGGGCCGCGATCGCGAAGGCTTAGCTGGGAAGAGGAAATTTTGTTCTTCGTGTTCGCGGGCATAAGGATGCGAACGCGTAGTGGTGCTTCACAAACGCGTGGCCAAGGTCGCATTGGCGAAAAGTTAAGGAGGCTAAAGCTGGGCCACGCGCTTTGCTCATCGCGAACGCGTGAGGACGTTCGCGATCGCGTAAGTCTGAGAGCCAGTACATCACATTCGCTTGGTGTTTTGTGCATTCATGTAGGGTTAAATCCTAGGGCAGCAAAGTTCTTCGTGATCGCGAGGCTATTTCCGCGATTGCGATTAAGGAATCACTGGGCAGACTTATATCATTTCAAAACGAGGGTTTGGCCATTTTTATCAAAACTTGAGTTTGGGAGTTCGGATTTGGATGAAATTTTGAGTGATTTTCAGAGATATCGATTGGGTAATGATTCTACACTCCATTTTGGTTATATCCCACTAATCTATCATTAATTAATTCTTTAATTTCGGTTCTGGGGTGACAAATTGGGGAAAATGGGAAGAAGTTTTTCAACTAAAATTTCGAGTTTTGAAAGGCGATCTGAGGTTGGATTCGAGTAATTCTTATATGGTTGGACTCGTGAGTGAATGGGTGTTCATATTTTATGACTTTTACCCGATTCTGAGACGTGGGCCCAGGGAGGCTTTTTGGGACGATTTCCTAATTTCTTGCTTTAGCTTAGATTTAATTGATTAGATTATTTTCTTATAGATATATTTATGGTATGCAATAAATTTTGCCTAGATTTTGGCCATTCGGAGTCGGATATTTGTGGGAAAAGCATTACTACCGATTGATTTAGCTTGGTTCGAGGTAAGTGACTTGCCTAACCTTGTGTGGGGAAAATCCCCTTAGGATTTGGTACTGATATTGATATGTGAGCACCGTGTACGTGAGATGACGAGTGTGTTCATGGGCTATTTGTTGCAAAACCCGATTTTTACTGATTAATTACATGTTTTTACCTTAATTGAGTATACTGGTGTGTGTAGTTACCATGTTAGCCTAGAATAACACTTCTATGTGTCTTAATTGCTTAACTGAACTCTTTACAGCATGCTTAGTGAATTCTTGCTTCTTTTCTCGACTTTTATTTAGTCTAAACCGTAGATTCTCTTGTTGTACCTGTCATCTGTAATTGTCTGCGCTGTGTATTTACTTTGGGATTACGGGACGGTATCCCAGGAGATCCCCCTGCATATTTACTTTTGGGACTACGGGACGGTATCCCGGGAGATCCCCCTGCATATTTACTTTTGGGACTACGGGACGGTACCCCGGGAGATCCCCCTGCACATTTACTTTTGGGACTACGAGACCGTATCTCGAGAGATCCCCTGTTGTTTATTTCCGCGTGTTGTACCGTTATTTTATTGTGTTTTCCTTTGTTGAACTCCTATCTCTTATTATACTATTATATTCCCTTGCTTTATTTATTATATACTAGTGCGCCCGACCTGACCTCGTCACTACTCGACCAAGGTTAGGCTTGGCACTTAATGGGTACCAATTGTGGTGTACTCATGCTACTCTTCTGCACATGTTTTGTGTGCAAATTCAGGTGCTCGTTATCAACCGAATTATCAGTGAGTAGAGACAGCTTTGGAGACTTCAAGGTATATCTTCTGTGTCCGTAGATCTCGGAGTCCCCTTATATTTTTCCCTATGTCAAGCACTTCTTGTATTTCCTTTTATTAGACTCTGGAGTATAGAGATACTTTGAGTCACCGGGCAGAGAGTTTGGGGAGTTTAGCATATCAACCAGCAGTAGAGAGGCCATTGGCGTTGGATGTTCAGGCCTTAGCCAGCCAGTTTGTGAGATTGGATATTTCTAAGCTGAGTCGAGTATTGGCTCGTGTGGTCTCTCGGTCTTTTCTTTATGATCGTATCAGGGAGCGTCAGTATGATGACCCCCATCTGCTTGTCCTTAAGGATACAGTTCAACACAGTGATGCTAAGGAGGTCACTATTGGAGATGATAGTGCATTGAGGATGTAGGGCAGGCTATGTGTGCCCAATGTAGATGGGTTGCGTGAGTTGATTCTCCAGGAGGCTCACAGTTCACGGTACTCTATTCATCCGGGTGCCGCGAAGATGTACCAGGACTTGAGGCAACATTACTGTGGAGGAAGATGAAGAACGACATAGTGGAGTATATAGCTCGGTGTCTAAATTTCCAGCAGGTGAAGTATGAGCATCAGCGGCCAGGTGGGTTACTTCAGAAGTTAGAGATTCCAGAGTGGAAATGGCAGCAGATCACTATGCATTTCGTTGTTGGACTACCACAGAGTCAGTGAAAGTTTGATGTAGTTTGGGTGATTGTGGATAGACTGACCCAAGTCAGCTCATTTCATTCCTATGATGACTACCTATTCTTCCGAGCAGCTAGCTCGAATTTATATTCGTGAGATCATCAGGCTTCATGGCGTACTGGTATCTATCATCCCTGACCGGGGTACACAGTTTACATCACGGTTCTGGAGGGTCGTACTTCATGAGTTGGGTACTCGAGTGGAGCTGAGCACAACATTTCACCCTCAGATGGACGGATAGTCCGAGCGCACTATTCAGATATTAGAGGATATGCTTCGTGCGTGTGTGATAGATTTTGGAGGTTCTTGGGATCAACTCTTGCCATTTGCGGAGTTTGCCTACAATAACAGTTATCAGTCGAGCATCCAGATGGCACTGTATGAGGCTCTGTATGGTAGGTGGTATCGATCTCCAATGGGTTGGTTCGAGCCAGGAGAGGCTAGATTATTGGGTACAGGCTTAGTTCAGGATGCCCTGGATAAGGTGAAGGTGATTCAGTATCGACTTCGCACAGCCCTATCCGAACAGAAGAGTTATGCGGACCGGAAGGTTCGCGATGTTGCATTCATGGTTGAAGAGCGGGTCTTGCTCTGGGTTTCGCCTATAAAGGGCTTTATGAGGTTTGGGAAGAAGGGCAAGTTGAGCCTAAGGTTCATTGGTCCTTTTGAGGTATTGCGGCGAGTTGGGGAGGTTCCTTATGAGATTGCCTTACCTCCCAGTTTAGCAGGAATTCATCTGGCATTCCACGTTTCTATGCTCCGGAAGTATCACGGTGATCCGACTCATGTGTTGGATTTCAGCTCAGTCTAATTGGACAAGGATCTATTTTATATTGAGGATCTAGTGGCTATTTTGGACAGGCAGGTCAGAAAGCTAAGGTCAAAGAACATTGCTTCTGTGAAGGTGTAGTGGCGGGGCAAGCCGGTCGAGGAGGCGACTTGGGAGACCAAGCATAATATGCGCAGCCGTTATCCTTATTTTTCACCACTTCAGGTATGCCTCTATACTCGTTCGAGGATGAACGATTATTTTAAAAGGGAGAGGATGTAACGACCTGGCTGGTCGTTTTGAGAGTTATAGCCATGATCCCATGTTTACTGCTTTCCCAGTATCCTTTTCTGCTTATGTGACTTGCCGGGAGGTTGTTGTTGTGGTTTCAGAGTGAATTGGGCACTTAGTCCATAAACAGAAGCTTAAGTCTTAGGATTTTTTACCGTAGTCAGAACTATGTGAAGACGACTCCGGAATGAAGTTTCATTTGTTCCATTAGCTCTGTTGGGTGATTTTGGGCTTAGGGGCATGTCCGAATTGTGTTTTAGAGGTCTGTAGCTCATTTAGGCTTGAAATGGCGATTTTGGAGATTTTGACCGGTAGTGAACTTTTTGATATCGGGGTTGGATTCTGATTCTGGAAGTTGTAGTAGGTCCGTAAGGTTGAATATGACTTATGCGCAAAATTTGGGGTCAATCGGACGTGGTTTAGTAGGTTTTGGTATCGGTTGTAGAAATTGGATGTTTCAAGTTCATTAAGTTTGAATCGGAGGATGATTCATGTTTTTATCATTGTTTGATGTGATTTGAGGGCTCGACTAAGTTCTTATGGTGTTTTAAGAATTATTGGTATCTTTGGTTGAGGTCCCGGGGGCCTCGGGTTTGTTTCAGATCATTATCGAATGTGTTTTGGACTTAGAGAAATGGATGAAGTTCTGTGATCTGGTGCATCTAGTTTCCTTATACGCGATTGCGAGAGAGGGGCCGCAATCGCGTAGGCTTAGCTGGGCAGAGGAAATTTTGTTCTTCATGTTCGCGGGCTTAAGGATACGAACGCGTAGTGGTGTGAAGTGGTGCTTCGCGAATGCGCGACCAAGGTCGCGTTCACGTAAAGTTAAGGAGGCTAAAGCTGGGCCACACGCTTTGCTCATCGCGAACGCGTGAGGACGTTCACGATCGCGTAAGTCTGAGAGCCAGTACATCGATTCACTTGGTGTTTTGCGCGTTCACGTAGGGTTAAATCCTTGGGTAGCAAAGTTGTTCTTCGCGATCACGAGGCTATTTCCGCGATCGCGATTAAGGAATCACTAGGTAGACTTATATCATTTCAAAACGAGGGTTTGACCATTTTTATCAAAACTTGAGTTTGGGAGCTTGGATTTGGACACTATTTTGAGGGATATTTAGAGACATCGATTGGGTAATGATTCTACACTCCATTTTGGTTATATCCCACTAATCTATCATTAATCACTTTTTTAATTTCGATTTTGGTGTTGAAAATTAAGAAAAATGGGAAGAAGTTCTTCAACTAAAATTTCGAGTTTTGAAAGGCGCTCTGAGGTCGGATTCGAGCAATTCTTATATAGTTGGATTCATGAGTGAATGGGTGTTCATATTTTGTGACTTTTACCCAATTTCGAGATGTGAGATCGGGGAGGCATTTTGGGACGATTTCCTAATTACTTTCTTTAGCTTAGATTTCATTGATTAAATTAGTTTCTTATAGATATTTATGGTATGTAATTCATTTTACCTAGATTTGGGCCAGTCGAAGTCGAATATTCGTGGGAAAAGCATTGCTACCGATTGATTGAGCTTGGTTCGAGGTAAGTGGCTTGCCTAACCTTGTTTGGGGAAAATCCCCTTAGGATTTGGTACTGATATTGATATGTGAGCATCGTGTACGCGAGGTGATAAGTGCGTACATGGTCTATCTGTTCCAAAACCTATTTTTTACTGAGTAATTACTTGTTTTCACCTTAATTGAGTATACTAGCGTGTGTAGTTACCCTATTAGCCTAAAATAACATGCCTACATGTCTTAATTGCTTAACTGAACTTTTTGCAGCATGCTTAGTGAATTCTTGCTTCTTTTCTCGACTTGTACTTAGTCTAAACTATAGATTCTCTTGTTATACCTATCATCTGTAATTGTTTGCACTGTGTATTTACTTTGGAACTACGGGATAGTATCCCGGGAGATCCCCATGTATATTTACTTTTGGGACTACGGGACGGTATCCCGGGAGATCCCCCTGTATATTTACTTTTGGGACTACGGGACGGTACCCCAGGAGATCCCTCTGCACATTTACTTTTGAGACTACAAGGCGGTACCTCGGGAGTTCTCCCTGCACATTTACTTTTGAGACTACGAGGCGGTATCTCGGGAGTTCTCCGTGCATATTTACTTTTGGGACTACGAGACAGTATCTCGGGAGATCCCTTATTGTTTATTTCTGTGTGTTGTACTGTTATTTCATTGTGTTTTCCTTTGTTGAACTCCTGTCTCTTATTATACTGTTATATTCTCCTATTTTATTTATTATATACCAGTGAGCATGGTGTACTCATGCTACTCTTCTGCACATATTTTGTGTGCAGATTCAGGTGCTCATTATCAGCCGCATTATTAGTGAGTCGAGACAGCTTTGGAGACTTCAAGGTATATCTGTCGCGTCCGTAGACCTCGGAGTCCCCTTCTACTCTTCCCCGTGTCAAACACTTCCTGTATTTCCTTTTATTAGACTCTGGAGTATAGAGATACTATTCTTTCTGTAGTTTGTGACTCATGACGTTCCGGGTTTTGGGAAAGCTGTGTACGTCTAGTATTTTGGTTATTGTACATGCCGAGCGGCATTGTTATTGGTTATTCAGTATCTATTGCAGTTAGCTGTTAAGTTTTGCCTCCATTATTGATATTTCCGCAATCTGTTAGGCTTACTTAGGCGTAGAGACTAGGTGCCATCAGGGCATGTTTCGGAGGGATGTTTGGGTCGTGACACTATGTCACTGAAGGTAAGTGGACTATACCTCTTAAATCTCTCAAGTCTCTTTTGTTCTTCTTCCGATGATTCTTGCCTGAACTCAGGCTGAACCGGAATAACTAGCTGTACCGGTACTATACCCGAAACTTGACCAATATGAACCTCCTGCTCTGGAGTACGAGCGGTAGGATTCTGAACTCCTCCCCCAATCTGTGAAATATTTTGTGAAACAGAGATCAATCCTGCCTGAGTCAATGTACCAAACATGTTTAGGAATTGTGCTAAAGTTTGATGAAGTCCGGGGGTAATAACATGTAACGACCAGACCGGTCATTTTGGGTATTACAGTCCCGTTCTCCCATTTACTGCTCAATTTATGCTTTACATTTATTGTATGACTTGCCGGGGTAATTGGTTCGGATTCGGTGAGGTTTGAAATAAATTGAGACACTTAGTCTCCAAGATGAAAACTTAAGTTAAAAAGATTGACCGGATTTTGACTTATGTGTAAACGAGCCTGGAATAGAGTATTGATGATTCCAATAGCTCCGCATGGTGATTTTGGACTTAGGAGAGCATTCGGAAAATTATTTGGAAGTCTGTAGTTAAATTAGACTTGAAATGGCTAAAATAAAAATTTAAGCTTGGAAGTTTGATCGGGGAGTTGACTTTTTGATATCGGGGTCGGAATCCGATTCTGGAAATTTGAATAGGTCTTTTATGTCGTTTATGACTTATGTGCAAAATTTGATGTCAATCAGACATGATTTGATAGGTTTCGGCATCGAATGTATAATTTGAAATGTTCAAAATTCATTAAGCTTGAATTGGGGTATGATTCATGGTTTTAGTGTTGTTTAATGTGATTTAAGTCCTCGACTAAGTTCGTATAATATTTTAGGACTTGTTGGTATATTTGGTTGAGGTCCCGGGGGCCTTGGGTGAGTTTCGGATGACTAACGGATCTAATTCGGACTTAAGGAAATGCTGGAATTTTTTCTATTGCTGGTGTCTTCGCACCTGCGCATGAGGGACCGCAGGTGCGAGCTCGCATAAGTGAGCTAGGTTGTGCAGAAGAGTAATTGGCTTGGCAAGGGCAGGGGTCGTTGGTGCACACGCAGGACCGCAGAAGCGAACTAGCACCTGCAACGAGTTGATCGCAGAAGCGAAAGTGAGAGGGGAGGGGCCTCATCGCAAAAATGGCTTGGGTTCCGCAAATGTAAGGCCACAGAAGTGGACCTCTTGTCCGCAAAAGCAAAATAAGCCACAGAAACGGGAACCGCATAAGTGGCTTAGTGAGCCACAGATGTGAAAACCCTGGACAGAATAAAATTAGAGGGGTTGCGGGATTTTTGCATTTTTAGACATTTCTAACACGGGTTGAGGCGATTTTTTAGATAGAATTCACGGGAATACTTAAGATTCGAGTCGATCAGAAGATGATACGCGTAGAATGGAATTTCTAGAGCATTGTTTAGCTTGCTCGATATTGGATTCGGTTTGTTTGAGGTAAGTAACTCTTCTAATCTTGGAGTTGAGGGTATGAACCCTGACTATACGTGTTATGTGTTTGGTGGTGAGGTGACGCACATGCTAGGTGACGGGCGCATGCGCGTGCACCGTGTGAACTGTGACTCCGTTATTTTTGTGGTACTGTGTAGTTACCTGAACTTATCTGTAATCATGAAATCTCTACGTACTCGAGTTATCGAGCTGTGATTCATGTTAAAAACCATATTTAGGATACATATCTATTCTGTCGGGATCCACTGAGGTCATTACTGTTGTTGAGTTATTTGCTTACATTGCAATTTCATATTCATTCATTGCATATCATATCTCAGTCTCTATTGTTATTTAGTGATACATCATATCATCATTTTGGGCTAGTTCATGTCATTGTGAGCCCGAGAGAATGGAGAGGTTGATGAATATATCATATTCATTCATTCATTGATACTATAGCACGTGAGTTGTCCGTGCAGCACATGAGCTGTCCGTGTGAATTTTAGCGCTTGGGCTGAAGGAGCCCCACCGGAGTCTGCACCCCCCCCCCAATGAGGGCGGTTGATTTATATTGAGGGATGGATCTTCCCTAGACATGGATCTTGTCCGAAGTATTTATACCTGGGGATGGATCTTCCCCACGGGCTGGATTGGCCCTACTCGGTACTGAGTGACTGATGGTCAGTTGATATATATATATATATATATATATATATATATTCCGGTATGGATCTTCCCTGGGCCGGATTGGCCATATATAGTACTGAGTGATTGAGCATGATTAGTGGAAAGTGTGAGACAGTGAGATTGAGTACTCTGAGAGTGTGAGTACATGAGTTCATTTCTGAGATACATTGCATTGACATGTACACATGACATACAGGCATAGAGATGTATTTTCCTCATGATGTACGATATCACGTCATTCATGACTTCTCACACATGTTGACATATGGGCATAGATATGCATTTTGCACTTGCTATCTGGAAAGAAAAATGGAACATCTTATCTATTGTTGAAAGGATTTTTGAGAAAAATTATTGTTTTCAAACTTACTCATATTTTTGGCAACTTCGGTAAACAGCTTGGGTTTTCACTGATATACTTAAAAGGCATAACTATTTTTTCAGAAATCATGATTAAGCTGATCATTCTTTCTCTAAGTTACTTCTTTTATTCCTTGCTTTACATTGTTATGGACTGTTGTTCGCTATTGGTGTTAGACCCGACCTTTGTTCAAGCTCGTCACTACTTTCAACCTAAGGTTAAGTTTGTTACTTATTGAGTACATGGGGTCGGTTGTACTCATACTACACTTATGCACCTTGCGTACAGATGTTAGATGTTGATGTTGCGGAGACCGACGGGAGATGGATTTGAAGATGTACATGCGTTCCGGTTGTAGTTGCATCTTGTTCATGGTAGCCTTAGATTTATAAAGACTTGTTTATGCATATTTCAAAAAGATGATGTATTTATTTCATACTAGTTTTGTAAATTCTAATCTTAGAAGCTCGTGATTTGTACTACCAGTCCTTGGGGAATGTATAAGATTTAGATATTTTCTTTTACTTAGTTGCCTTGTTAAATTTTATTGGCATTGGATAGTTGATAACTGGCTTACCTAGCGGGTTGGGTTAGGTGCCATCACGACTAGTTAGATTTTGGGTCGTGACAAGGTGGTATCAGAGCTCTAGGTACATAGGTTCTACAAGTCATGAGCAAGTGTCTAGTAGAGTCTTGTGGATCGGTATGATGACGTCCATACCTATCTTCGAGAGGCTACAAGGCATTTAGGATAAACTTCCCATCTTTCTTTCCTTATCGTGCGGTATTGATTCAACTTGAAGCGTAACTCTTTGAAATTTCTTCCACACATTCGTATACGCACATGAGAGCTCAGTATCAGCTGTACGTCGATGGCTTGTGATTCCATGGATAAAGTGCGAGATGTTATTTCTGTGTGCTGATGATGGGCCAAACTGGAGGACTTGAGGTCGGGTTATGACTGTGGCTTGAGCATGAGGATTTCGGGTGTGTGAGTATGTGATTTTGGTCTTATAAGTCCGGTAATGTCCCTATGAGTGGAATTTGTCGCTCAATGAGCGGTGGAATGGCCTTGTGATGGGTATGATATGACTGCGGGATATGTTAAGACGTTTTGAATGTGACGAGAAGTGTTTCCTTGAAATGTAAAGAAGAGGCCATTGGGTTCTTGATTTTTGTTTTGATGTGACGTACAGTCTCGAGTATGAATATTTTGAAGGATCTTTCACATTGTTAAATTTTGGGACAAATTAAATTCTCATGTCTTGTTAATGAGTTTGGACTCAGAAAGATTAAGTGATTGCATGGTGATTGTGACTGCGAAAGGGTATAACAAGATACCAATTTGAGGCTAAGTAGGTGGATTATCCCCTGCAGAGTAATCTACGTAGGTGTGTTCCTTATAATGTGAGTGGAGAGTTTCTTTTCTGCTTGCGGGGCGTATGTGTTGAGATTTGAATTTGAATCAGGTTGAAAATTTTGACTTGAGTGTCAAGAGAATGAATGCGAGCTTAGCAGATAATTGAGGTATTTTTAAGGTTGGCTTTGTATGAGCTTGAGAAGAATTTTCGTTGAACTGACTGCGGTATTATGGCAGTAATAGAGTATGAGTATTATGAGTTATCGAGTGTTTTAATCTATGGCTTTGAGCCAAGTGGGGGAGCCTACTATTGACAATTCAATTCATGGTTATATGTTAAATTTTAGTTTTGGTCTAAGGCATACTTGTGGATTAGTTATGACTTGCAGAGGTTGAGATCGAGGATGACTCGAGTACTGAAATTCCTAAATATGGGTTATATTACGCTTTATGAGTATATGAAAATCATGGGATGAGTGAGTTGTTATTTGTGAATGATGTAGTGCGCACGGAGTATGAATTTGATCGGTGGTGTTAAGGTAGGGTTACCTCTTTGAGTGTTGTTGTGCTAATGGGGCACGTGTCTTTCAGCCCGTTTGGGCAGTGGAATTTAGAAATGAGAAAAGTGGGTGACTCCCTAGAAGATTCTAATGGGTTCGAGATTTATATGTAGCAATCAAGAATTTTTCCGGATTTGTGTATTAATAGAATCTGAGATTTACATTTAATGGTGCCGGACTTGTGGTAATTCTGTTTGACTATGGGTTCTACATTCTAGTATAAGAAATGTAAAAGAACAATTTTAAATTCACATAAGGTATTTTCAGAGTGGGCGTTTCGGTTGTGGTACTTATGGGAGTGCTTAAGAAGAATACAGTAACTTATGGGCCTTAGGGCGATGCGATTTTATTTTAGGATGTCTTGTAGTGAGCTTTGGGTAAGGATCGTAGTGTTCTAACAAGGAGAAGTGTCAACTTGAGGGTAATTCAAAAGAAACTCGGAGAAAATAGGATAACTGGGTAGTAGGCTAGACCAGTATGGTAATGGTATGCTCGGTTATTTTGGGTATTTATGATGTGGTGAGGCTCTACAGATGTTTTGGTGACCTGTGTGGCTTGGTAGAGATAGGGAGATTCAGCTCTAATAGCTCGGTTATGTACAAATGGGTTTTGAATAGTTCTTGATGGTTTCTATCATGGTTCGAACCAGATACTTTTCTACCGGTTTGGGGGACATATTGTGTATTGTGATTTCCTCCTGAAAGGAAGCAAGAGAAAGGTTTCTAACTAACCGGGTATGTAATTTGTTGGTGACTCAGAGTTGATAATGATATTCTCGTGCTTTTCACATGATGGCATGATAGATGTGGTGTGTTGTGCGGGGTTAAGATTTACATGTACAAGATGGAAGTTCAGTCTTGAAGGGAAGGTCACGAAGTTTGGGCAGAATAGTCAGTTTCGGTTATTTAGACGAATGTTATAATTGCTCGGTAATTCCGGAGAAGGGTGCGCATTTCAGAAGGGGCATTTTGTTTTGAATTACGGATGTTCATCGATATTGCAGTACTCATATGGTTGATAGACTGCTGATATTCAAATTATTGCTATGTGGCACGGAAGAATTATGGAAGTATTCCTCCTGGGATGATCGTGCATGAAAGATGTGTTAGTCATTCGAATGCTAGAATTGGGATCAATTATGATGATTCATGTGTCCTATGAATTTGGAAACTGGGAGTTCTCATAAGCATATTGTTTCAGGGTTGCGACCTATTTGAGGTGAGTATTTTATTTAAACTCAGTGGAGGTACTAGTTGCGTTAATTATTTGTGATAACTACGCTCTATTAGTGTGCATATAAGTGAGGTGTGAGCCCATATGCGAGCATCGGGGCAAGTATTCATACTCGAAAGAATGCTTAGGTTATAACATGCCTAGAGTTGACTGTTAAGCATAAAGTTATAGCGTTTCTCATATTCGTACCTTTGTGGAGAACTATCTGGGCTATACTTGAGGTTATAAAGAGGCTAATTCCCTGAGAAAACTTGGTAGTTACTATTTCTGTGTTAACTTGCCGATTTGAGTTGTGATAGCAGACTTTGCACATGCCTACACTATGGCATGTTATTTATACTAGTCCCGGAGTATGAGAATCTTATTTCATTATCATATACATGTGTACTTGTTTAATTGCTCTTGTATGATATGCTGGGACTGGAGGCCTGTGACCATGCCGTGCGGTTGATGTTAATGTAAGCTCTAGAAGAGCTGGTTACCTTTGTTAGATTCGTGTATCTTGGTTCAACTATATATGATGAGCTTATATCATTTTAGTTGTGGTGATGCTTATTGAACTTACAATACGGTTCTCTTCTTTGAGATATTTTCCATTTTGTTTTGGGTACCCAGATTGCGCAGTTGTGTCTTGAGTTATATTGGTGTGGTGTGTCTGTGGGATAGTTGTGTTTAATAATATATGGTCATTGGACCTAGAATGGGTACTATCGGGTTTGATTATGGTATATTTGGGAGGATGACATTGAAAGTCAGCTTAGAAAGGGATTATGGTTCTGGTTGGGGCAAGAGAGCTCCATGACTTGTTGATTTGATGAGGGATTATGAGATTCCACTTGTTTCTTTTATTATCAGCAGTGTATGAAGGTTTTGGAATGAGGTTTGGCTTGATATGGGGTTTAATGATAGTATCGGGTTAGTTGGAGTAGTTATTGTGATTGAGAATGGTGCTGCGAGCAGGCAAGATGCATAGTATGTTATGTGAATATATTTGGGGTTATGGTTATGGATTGATACAGCTTGTTCAGACTCATATAGTGTGTAGATATGAGATTCATGTCTTGAAAAGAATTCTGGATGTTGGAAATTTGGGTTCTACGTTTCACGGACTAAAGTTAACGTAATGATCTTCAATTATATTGTATTGTCAGGCCTATATGGAATAGGTTGGCGTGGGATTACCCCTGAGTACGTGCGTGGTAAGATGCAATAGTGATTTGATGGCTTGGAAACAACTCTTGGCACGTTCGAGGACAAACGTATGTTTAAGTGGGGGAGAATGTAATGACCCGGCCGGTCGTTTTGGGTATTACAGCCTCGTTCCCCCATTTACTGCTCAATTTAAGCTTTACAGTCGTTGTATGACTTACCGGGGTAATTGGTTCGGGTCCGATGAGGTTTGGAAATGCATTGAGTCACTTAGTCTTCAAGATAAAAACTTAAGTTGAAAAGATTGATCGGATGTTGACTTATATGTAAATGACCCCGGAATAGAGTTTTGATGATTCCTCCACATGGTGATTTTGGACTTAGGAGCGTGTTCAGAAAATTATTTGGAAGTCCATAGTTAAATTAGGCTTGAAATGGCTAAAATAAAAATTTAAGCTTAGAAGTTTGACTGAGGAGTTGACTTTTTGATATTAGGGTAGGAATCTGATTCTGGAAAATTGAATAGGTCTGTTATGTCATTTATGACTTGTGTGCAAAATTTGAGGTCAATCAGACATGATTTGATAGGTTTCAGCATCGAATGTAGAATTTGAAAAGTTTAAAGTTTATTAAGCTTGAATTGGGATATGATTCATGGTTTTAGCATTGTTTGATGAGATTTGAGGCCTCGACTAAGTTCATATAACATTTTAGGACTTGTTGGTATATTTGGTTGAGGTCCCGGGGGCCTCGGGTGAGTTTCGGATGACTAACGGATCAAATTCGGACTTAAGGAAAGGTTGGAATTTTTCTGTTGCTGGTGTCTTCGCACCTGTGCATGAGGGACCGCAGGTGCGAGCTCGCATAAGCGAGCTTGGTTGCGCAGAAGCGAAATTGGCTTGGCAAGGGCAGGGGTCGCAGGTGCGCATGCAGGACCGCAGAAGCGGACTCGCACCTGCGACGAGTTGATCTCAAAAGCGAATATGAGAGGGGAGGAGCCCCATCGCAGAATCGGCTTGGGTTCCGCAAATGCGAGGCCGCAGAAACTGACCTCTTGTCCGCAGAAGAGGCTTAGTGGTCCGCAGATGCGAAAACCATGGACAGAATAAAATCAGAGGGGTTGCGGGATTTTGGCCTTTTTAGAAATTTCCAACACAGGTTGAGGCGATTTTTCAGAGAGAATTCATGGGAAACCATGAGATTCGAGCTCTACAGAAGATGATACGTGCAGAATGGAATTTCTGGAGCATTTTTTAGCTTGCTCGACATTGGATTCGGCTTGTTCGAGGTAAGTAACTCTTCTAATCTTGGAGTTGAGGGTATGAACCCTGACTATACGTGTTATGCGTTTGGTGTTGAGGTGACGCACATGCTTGGTGACGGGCGTGTGGGCGTGCACCTTGTGAACTGTGACTCTATTATTTCTTTGGTACTGTTTAGTTATCTGAACTTATCTGGTTGCATGAAATCTCTACATTCTAGAGTTATCGAGATGTGATTCATGATAGAAACCATGTTTAGGCTACATGCTTATTCTGTTGGGACCCACTGAGGTCATTAATGCTGTTGAGTTATTTGCTTACATTGCAATGTCATACTCAGTCATATTCATTCATTGCATATCATATCTCAGTCTCTATTGTTATTTATTGATACATCATATCATCATTTTGGGATAGTTCATGTCATTGTGTGCCCGGGAGACTGGAGAGGTTGATGAATGAGTGAGGCCGAGGGCCTGATTTTGAGATATTGATATTATAGCACGTGAGTTGTCCTTACGGATATTAGCTCTTGGGCGGAAGGAGTCCCTCCGGAGTCTGCACACACCCGCAGTGAGCGCAGTTGATTTATATTGAGGGATGGATCTTCCCCACGGGCTGGATTGGCCCTACTCAGTACTGAGTGATTGATGGTCAGTTGATGTATATATTCCGGGATTGATCTTCCTAGGGCTAGATTGGCCATATACAGTACTAAGTGATTGAGCATGATGAGTGGAAAGTGTGAGTACATGAGTTCATCTCTGAGATACATTGCATTGACATGTACACATGACATACAGGCATAGAGATGTATTTTTCTCATGCTGTATGATATCACGTCACTCATGACTTCTCACACATGTTGACATATGGGCATAGAGATGCATTTTACACTTGCTATCTAGAAAGAAAAATGGAACATCTTATCTATTGTTGAAAGGATTTTTGGGAAAAATTACTGTTATCAAACTTACTCATATTTTTGGCAACTTCGGTAAACGACTTGGGTTTTCATTGATATACTTGAAAGGCATAACTATTTTTTCAGAAATCATGATTAAGCTGAGCATTCTCTCTCTGAATTACTTCTTTTATTCCTTGCTTTACGTTGTTATGGACTGTTGTTGGCTATTGGTGTTGGACCCGACCTTTGTTCCAGCTCGTCACTACTTTCAACCTAAGATTAGGTTTGTTACTTATTGAGTACATGGGGTCAATTGTACTCATACTACACTTCTTCACCTTGCATGCAGATTTTGGATGATGATGTTGCGGAGATCGACGGGAGATAGATTTGAAGATGTACCTACGTTCCGGTTGTAGATGCCTCTTGTTCATGGTAGCCTTAGATTTATAGAGATCTGTTTATGTACATTTCGAACAGATGATGTATTTATTTCATACTAGTTTTGTAAATTCTATTCTTAGAAGCTCATGATTTGTACTACCAGTCCTTGGGGAATGTATAAGATTTAGATATTTTCTTTTACTTAATTGTCTTGTTAAATTTAATTGGAATTGGATAGTTGATAATTGGCTTATCTAGTGGGTTGGTTAGGTGCCATCACGATTAGTTGTATTTTGGGTCGTGACAACAAGTGTCTCTAGTACTTGTCCCACAACTGGAGCTACTGGCGGTTCCTCAACTGCTACTCTGACAGGTGCTCTAGCTGCGGCACGGGCCCTTCATCCGCCTCTACTTCGGCCCCGGGCTCTTGCGACCCTAGTAGAATGCGCGGGTGTCTGTTCAACTAACCTGGTAGCGCGTCTCCTCATCATCCATGAGAGAATAGAGATACAAAGGCTCAAAATCCAAAAATCAACAAATTCCGCACGACAGGAATGAAAGAAGTGGAAATTTCCTAACAGTTCTGTAGCCTCTCGAAGATAAGTACATATGTCTCCGTACCGATCCGCAAGACTCTACTAGACTCGTTCTTGACTCGTAGAACCTGTGAACCTAGAGATCTAATACCAACTTGTCCCCACCCAAAATCCCACCACATCCGTCGTGATGGCACTTAGTCTCTAATACTAGGTAAGCCGATTACAGTTACATTTCGAGCATTTTTTTTTTTGAAACATATAATTTAATACAAGTGTCAAAACCGAAAGCGAAAACAAATATAACAACTTTTCAAGACTGGTAATACTGAGTCACGAACTCTAACTGAATACATGAAATGATCTCAAGTATCGAATATACAATACTGTTCGAATAAGAGTTGACAATACAATAAAATGGAAAGACTTCAAGGGACAGCGATGACCAAGCAGCTCTACCTTAAATCTGTGTGATCACACTCTAACCTCTGTCCGAATCTGATATCTCCAATAGCTAGCTCTGCACAAAAATGTGCAGAAGTATAGTATGAGTACACCACAGTCGGTACCCAGTAAGTATCAAGACTAACCTCGGTGGAGTAGTGACGAGGTACAGTCAAGACACTCACTAGTCAACTAACATGTGCAATATAGCATACAAAACTAATAGAAAGAAAAATAATAGTGATAGCAACAATAATCAACTAGTGATATAAGCAACGAGGCAGCAAGAACACCATAAATATTGCTCGAGCGAATAATGAACACAAGTACAACCAATTAATCAAGTCCTTCAAAATATACATCTTTCAAATGTAAGTCCTTTAAATATAAATCTTTCACATATAAGTTTTTCAAATAAAAATCCTTCGAATATAATTCTTTCAAATAAAAGTCACTATGTGACACCTCATTTCATAATCATAAAACATGGGTCTCAGCTCACTTTCATATTTTCACGGCACCTCGTGCCCATATCTTTATTACAACCGCACGGATAACTCATGTACCAAAATATCAATGTATATAAGATCCGCATGATCAATTTATTTTCAATAAAGTAAATTTATAACTTTTAAACCAAGTAAGAAATCAACAAAGAATTAAGTTCATTTTTGAACTCGATTGGGTGAAGAAAATGAAATTTCAATTAAAATGAAGCATCTGATAGCTACTGATTTGGATGTAAAAATTTATTAAATTAAAACATAATAGCAATTTCTTTTATTCAAAACAACTCAAACCTCGAAAACAAGTAAAAACAAGAAAAACAAATCCTCGGAGTCTCGTACGAAGAGCCAAAGCTAACACAATACAACAAGGAATACAAAACACATAATAAAATCAAATAATACATCACGGAAGAATACAAGAATTTACATATCAAGGAAAAATAAAATAACCAAAGGCAAGTGCAGCCATAGAGAAATATCAACAAAGGGCACTTCCGAGGTACCGCCTCGTAGTCCCAAATCATAAATAAATTTCAACAAAGGGCACTCCCGAGGTACCGCCTCGTAGTCCCAAATCATAAATAAATTTTAATCTTTCCTTATATCACCATAGGAGCCTTCACATTTAGTTTTTCTAAAAATTATTTTTTCCGAAATAGCATCATGCGTTTTAGCCCACCTTATCACACCGCATGACTTCTAGTAGTTCCCCTACTAGCCACGCGTATCATGCCCACTTTATCTCACTGCATGCATTTCAACACCCTGACCTTATATCACCGCATGCATATCGATATCACAATATTTCACAAAAAGCACCTTAAGTGCCCAAATATCATAGCATAACACAACTTGCACCTCAAGTGCTCAAATATCACAACATATCACAAATTGCACATCAAATGCTCAAATATCACAACATCTCATAAATTGCACCTCAAGTTCTCAAATATTACAATTTACCACAGAAATCAACAATACATTATTTTTCATATTAAGGAGCTCATGGCTTGACCATAATGTGCACAAAATCTTAACAAAAATATCCAGGAGTGAACAACTCAACAGAATAATACTTCACGATTTAACACTTTGCCTCAATATGATTTACGACCTTTATAATTCAATACTAATTTCAACAACATGAACTGGAAAGTAATTCATCAAGGAACAACGCTTTCTTTAATCCAAATTTTGGCAAATAGATTAATGCCTCCTTTTAAATTTATTTAATAAATTATTTGCAAATGAATAATCCATAATGAAATTATCTCCAGAAAATATCAACTAAACAAAAAGCACGGGATTCACATAAAATCAAGGTGACAATCACACCAAATTATCATATAAAAATAAAATCAACAAACAAGGATTTAGACATGGCAAATAGAGGATTTAGTAAGTGCCAACAAATTTCCAATTCAATATTCAAGGGTGTCTAAGAATTTTAACCAGTATAATTTGCACATGTAAGCCAAGTACGTACTCGTCACATCGCGTACACGGCTTTTCACATTTCACAAATGGCACATACGACTCAATGCCTAAGGGGTAATTCCCCAATCAAGGTTAGGTAAGATACTTAGCTTTTTGAAGTTAGGCCGATATTCTAAAATAGCCTTCTTACTTGAATTGACCTCCGGATAACTCAAATCTATCCAAATTAATTGTATAACTTTATTAAAATTCATCGAAAACAATTCTGTATAATAAAACGTTGACTTAAAAATTCACATTAAAAAGCCAACACGGGGCCCGTCTCTCGGAACCCGACAGAATTTTCATGAAATCTGAATACCCATTCCGATACGAGTTCAACCATACTAATTTTATCAAATTCGATAACAACTCGACCTCCAAATCTTAAATTTTTGTTCTTGAAGAGTTTTAAAAATTTCACAAATTTCTTCCATTTGATTCATTAATAATTGATGAAAATAACCATGGAATCATGAAGTATAATCACTTTTGGATATATAACACTTACCTCAATCCATATGGTTAAAATCGCCTCAAATATCGCTTCAATCGGGCATAATTCTCTCACACTATGTCTGACTGATGAATGGTTTAACTTTATGGAAACTAGATACCAAGGGCTACAACTTTTGTGTTTTGCTCATCTTCCAATTCCTTATAGATGGCGATATATAAGCTCCCAAAGTCAGTCCAGTGCAACAGAAATTTTTGCGATGCACACTGCCAGGCAAAACAACTGCAGTACCAGGCTTCGGTTAATCGACCATAACTTTCTGTACAAATGTCCAAATAATAAAAAATTTATATTTCTGGAAACTAGACTCAAAGAGATACAACTTTTATTTTTAGATAATCTCCAAAATACTTTACAGATTATGAGATATAAGCTTCCAAAGTCAGCCCTGTGTAGCAGAAATTTCTGCGATGCACACTGTTGTAGCCAAAAACTAGCATTTAAAAATGGCCTAGAAATGGTCCGAAACATTCCGAAACTCACCCGAGCCACGCGGGACCCCGTACGAATATACCAACAAGTTCCATAACATAATAAGGACTTATTCGAGGCCTCAAATCATATCAAACAACACCGAAATAACGAATCGCACCTCAAATCGAACTTATGAGTTTATGAAAATTTTCAAATTCTATATCTTGTGCCGAAACGTATCAAATCAATTCGGAATGACTTCAAATTTTGTATGTAAGTCATAAATCACATAATAGATCTGTTCCAATTTCCATAATTGAATTCCGACCCCGATATCAATAAAGTCAACTCCCGGTCAAACTTTCTAAAAATTATCCATTTTCCAAATTTTGCCAAAATGCGTCTAATTGTCCTACGGACTTTCAAATCCAAATCCGGACATATGCCTAAGTCTGAAATCACCATACAAAGCTATTGACATCATCAAATTTTCATTCCGGAGTAGTTTACTCAAAAGTCAAACTCCGATCAATTCTTTGCATTTAAGCTTCAAAATAAGAATTGTTCGTTCAATTTAATTTTGAATCTTCATAAAACCAAACTTGACCACACCACGAGTCATAATGCATATTACGAAGTTTCTCGGGACCTTAAGTCACTGAACGGAACATAAATTCTCAAAATGACAAATTGGATCGTTACAAAATCAATGTGAACAAGAAGTTCAAAAGATCATTTATATGTAAAATGTTGCGAATCAACTGCCAGATGCTTTTACTAACTTTTCACGGCTTAGTAAATCGCATATTCCAGCTACAAATGCTCCAATTCGAATTGATATCCTGGTAGGACAATCTATTAAAGCAAATGAGTCTAAGCCACAATTAAAATGTGGTAGACCAATCAGTACCAAAGATAAAAATTCTCGAAAAAGAAAAGGAACAAATGATCAAGATGGTCATAATTTGGGGGTAGTTACTCAAGAAGAGCTCCGAGACATAACAATTGATAAAACCTCAAGAGAGGTTCAGGTACCTAAAAATAATGAAAATGAAGAGATATCAATAAATTATGTCTCAACTGGAAAAAGATGGAATTGAAATGATATAGTTGTTGACAATATTTTTGCTTATAATGTTGTTGTTGAAATAATAAAGCAAGATGAGGATCTTGAACCAAAATCTATCAATGAATGTAGAAGAAGAAATGATTAGCCAAAATGGAAAGATGTTATCCAAGTAGAATTGACTTCACTTGAAAAACGTGAAGTTTTTGGACCTATAGCCCGAACGCCTGAAGGTGTAAAGCCAATGGGGTGCAAATGGATTTTTGTGCGAAAAAGAAATGAAAAAAATGAAGTCGTAAGAAATAAAGCACGACTTAGTGCACAAGAATTTTCGCAACGACCTGGCATTGATTTTATGGACATATTCTCCTGTAGTGGATGCAATCACATTCAGGTATCTTATCAGTCTGGCAGTACATGAAAAAATGGATATGCGTCTTATGGATGTTGTCCGACCTATTTATATGGTTCACTGGACAACGAAAGTTTTATGAAAATCCCTAAATGATTCAAAGTGTCTTAAACATACAAAGATTTTCGGAAAACATGTTCGATAAAACTTCAGAAATCCTTATACGGATTAAAGTAATCAGAGCGCATGTGGTATAATCGTCTTAGCGAATACCTATTAAAAGAAGGGTACAAGAATGATCCAATTTGTCCTTGTGTCTTTATAAAAGGATCTGGATCTAAATTTGTCATAATAGTTGTGTATGTTGATGACTTGAATATATTAGAACTCCTGAAGAGCTTCCAAAGGCAGCGGAATGTTTAAAGAAAGAATTTAAAATGAAAGATCTTGAAAAGATAAAATTTTGCCTTGGCTTACAAATTGAGAATTTGAAAGATGGAATCTTTATCCATCAATCAACGTACACCAAAAAATTTTGAAGCGCTTTTATATGGATAAAGTACATCCATTAAGTACTCCGATGGTTGTGAGATCGCATGATATAAATAAAGATTCATTTCGCCCTCATGAAAATGATGAAGAGCTTCTAGGTGCTGAAATACCATATCTTAGTACAATTGGGCATTAATGTGTCTTGCTAATAATTATCGACCAAATATAGCTTTTCATGTAAGCTTGTTAGTAGATTTAGTTCTTTCCCAATACAAAGACATTGAAATATAATTAAGTATCTATTTAGATATCTCCGAGGGACCATTAATATAGGATTATTTTATTCAAATGAATGCATGTCACAACTGATTTGTTATGCAGATGCAGGATATTTGTCTGGTCCACATAAAGATCGATCTCAAATAGACTATTTATTCACATGTGGAGGTATTGCCATATCATGGCGTTCAACAAAACAAACGATGGTTGGTACTTCTTCAAATCATGCAGAGATAAAAGTTATTCATGAAGCGAGTCGAGAATGTGTTTGGTTGAGATCAATAACTCAACATATCCAGGAGATATGCGGTCTTTCATGGGAAATGATATTCCAATAACACTGTATGAAGATAATGTTGCATGTATAGCTCAACTAAAAGGGGGATATATTAAAGGATCTAGAACATATCATATTTTACCAAAATTCTTTTTCACGCATGATCTTCAAAAGAATGGTGAATTAGATGTTCAACAAGTTCGCTCAAGTGATAATTTGGCAGATTTGTTCACTAAGGCATTACCGACATCAACATTTGAGAAGTTTAGATATAAGATTGGAATGTGTCATCTCTGAGATATCAAATAGAATTTTTATCAAGGGGAGAAATACACGCGGTACTATTTTTTTCTTAACCAAGATTTTGACCCAATTGGGTTTTCCTGGTAAGGTTTTTAATGAGGCAGCTCTCAATGCATATTACAAGATATGTGTACTCTTTTTCTTTCACTAGACTTTTTTCCACTGGATTTTTCTTAGTAAAGTTTTAACGAGGAACTATTATCTTTTAATGGACATCCTAGGGGGAGTGTTATAAATCCAATTGCACAGAAGGTGGATGTCCAAATTGAGAATTGAAAATCTTGCCATATCTAGATTTGTCTTCATGTCTAGATTTCTGTTGAATTTGAGACTCGTGACTAGATTTAGGAAGTTATGTAACAATGTAACAGTATCTATAAATAGGTTCATTCATGAACCTAAAGTAGACATTTTTGAAACGAAGAAAAAAACGCTCTTTTCTACTATTACCATTCTCTTCTATTATTAATCTTAATTACATAGTTCTTGCTATATTACTTTTATTTCATAACATAATTATCATTTTTAGCTCATATTATATTTCACATGTCCTAATTAAAGTGGACTATATTTACACTTACACTATGCGTATAATTCAATTTGATATGCAAATCCTTATAAATTATCATCGTCTATATTGTTTTTTTTAATCAGTATAAGGGAAGAGATTTTCTTCTTTCTTCTTCTTTTCTTTGTTTCCTTTTCTATATCATCAAAAAGTCGGGGTAATTAAATTTATAGGACTTTTGAACACTTAAAGCAATTTATAAGACAAAAATGTTAAGATTGATGTAAAAAGGACACTTTCATTGTTAGTGTTTAATATTTATAACTGGGTTTAAAAAAACCCAAATCTCACAACCGCCCCAAACGGGCCCCGCCCTCTCTAAAAACGGAAACCCTCCCCAGCTCTCATTCTCGCTTCGAGCCCCCATTCCTAATTCCCAATTTACCAAAACCTATATTTTCCCTCTTATTTTTCTTCTTATTCTTCTTCTTCTGTTGTGTTCAATCTCTTCTTCTTCTTTCTTTAATCCCAACATTATTTTTTCACATATCTTCGTCTTTGAGGTTCTTGTTCTTTGTTGAGAAAGATTTGTGAAAAAAGAACAAGAACAATTGGAGATTGACCCTTGCACCATTAAGAAACACTTGATCGTGATTTGCTAAATTGACTGGTGCATTATTTCAAGGGAGATATTCAGTCTATTCGTCATTGTTGGTAAGTAAAGATTGGTGTTTAATTTTATTTTTTTCGTCTGCATATATTAGGTTTTCTATGATTCTTTAAACATTCGGTGAGATGTTTCAAACATCCGGTGAGATGTTTCAAACATCCGGTGAGATGTTTAAAACATTCTGTGAGATGTTTAAAACATCCTGATATAATACATCCTGAAAGTCCATTGGGGATGTTTCAAACATCCTCTCAGGATATTTCAAACATCCTAAGTATATTCTCAAGTTATTTTAAACATTTTCTTAGAAAGTTTGAAACATCATTAGGATGTTTGCAAAAAAGTTGATTCTTTATACCAATTATTTATATATTTGTGATATTTTCAGGTAATTCAACTGGGAAGAAGTATGACAAAGCGGATTCCAGCAAGCGGGGAAGTAAAAAAGAAGCAAAACAGATGCTCCATATGCAAAAGGACTGGCCACAAAAGAACTACTTGCAAGAAGATAACTGAAGGAACAAGCAACTCCACTGTGTCTTAATGACTTAGTTGTTGTACTTGTTTTGGTAATTTGATGTTGATGTTATTAGAGAACTAAATGATCTTTAGATTTGTATTAACAATTATTGTATTTTTCAAACATCATTTAGTAGATGTTATTATGTACTTGTGTTCTTTTACACCTTTAAGTACCTTAATTTCTTCAAACATCTTGATAGATGTTTCAAACATCTGAGTTAAATATCCGTTAAGATGTTTGAAGCATCTAACACAGAATTGTAACGACCCGACAGGTCATTTTGGGCATTTACGCTCCTTTAAATTATTCGAAGTCTTGAATAACTTCATATGATGTATTATGACGTGTGTGAATCGTCGATTTTATTTTTTAGGTGTTTCAGCATTAGTTCGGAATAATGAATTTCATGTTGGAAGCTTAAATAAAAAGGGTTAACAGGAGTTTGACTTTTATGCAAACGACTCCGGAATAGAGTTTTGATGGTTCCAATAGATTCGTATGGTGATTTCGGACTTAGGAGTGTGTTTGGATATTTATTTTGAAGTCCGTAGTTAAATTTGGTTTGAAATGGCAAAAATAAGAAATTGAAGATTTGAAAGTTTGACCGTGACTTGACTTTATTGATAACGGGGTCGGAATCCAGTTATGGAAATTGGAGCATATCCATTATATTATTTATGACTCGTGTGCAAAATTTTAAGTCATTCCGGATTGATTTGACATGTTTCGGTACAAGATATAGAATTTGAAATATTTATAAGTTCGATTCGAGGGGCAATTTGTAATTTCTACGTTGTTTGATGTAATTTGAGACCTCCAGTAAGTCCATGTTATGATACAGGACACATTGGTATATTTGAACGAGGTCCCGAGTGGCTCGGGTGAGTTTCTGTTATGACCCGGCCGGTCGTTTGGAGTATTACAGCCCTGTTTTTCCATTTACTGCTTATCCTGTGTTCAATTCATATCTCAGTCTTAGTTGTTATTTATTGATACATCATATCATTGTTGTCGAGCAAGTTTCATGATATTGTAAGCATGTGAGTGAGACTGGAGAGATGGATGACTGAGTGAGGCCGAGGGGCCGAGTGAGAGTGACATTTTGGGATCGGGTTGCATGCCGCAACATATTATATTGATTATATTTTATATGGATCTGGTTGCACGCCGCAACAAGCCTTCGGGCTATCTATATACAATATTAGATCGGATTGTACGCCGTAATAATATTGGATCAGGCTGCATGCCGCAGCAATATAGCGCTTGGGCTGAAGGAGCCCCTCCAGAGTCTGCACACCCCCAGTGCACGCAGTCGACTATATATAAGTGGATCGGGTTGCACGCCGCAACGGTCCTTATGGTCATATATGAATCGGGTTGCACGCCGCAGCAGGTATTGTACAGCGCTGAGTGATTAAGTGTGCTGAGCATTGAGCATAGTGAGAGAGAATGCGAGACAGTGAGATTGAGTACTCTGAGAGTGTGAGTACATGAGTTCATCATTGAGATCCATTGCATTTGACATGCGTACTTGAGATACATGCATAGAGATGCATTCCCTTCTGCTACCCGATTTTGGGGATATTTATGATTTTACCTGTATCTTGACATGTAGGCTTAGAGAAGTACTTTCCTCATACTATCTGAAAATGAAACATCTTACTATTTGTTGAAAGGAGTTTTGGGAAAAATTACAATTTTCAAACTTATCCGTATTTTTGGCATTTTCGGTAAAAGATTTGGGTTTTCACTAAGATACTTGAAAAGCATGACTATTTTCTGGAACTGTGAACGAACTGATCATTTTATTTCTAAGATACCTCTTTTATTACTTATACTATGTTATTATGTTGAGTTGTGGAATATTGGTGTTGGACTCGACCTTCGTGTTAGCTCGTCACTACTTTCAACCTAAGGTTAGGTTTGTTACTTATTGAGTACATGGGGTCGACTGTACTCATACTACACTTCTGCACCTTGCATGCAGATATTGGTTGTTGTGTTCGATGGGAGCTAGATTTGAAGATGTACCTGCGTCCCGATTGTAGCTGCCTCTTGTTCGTGGTAGCTTTAAATCTGTAAAACTTTGTTCATGTACTATTCAAACAGACAATGTATTTATTTTATTTCCACTTTGTAAATTATATTCTTAGAAGCTCATGATTTGTACTACCAGTTCTTGGGGATTGTATTAGATTCAGATAATTTCTTTACTTAATTGCTTACTTAATTGTTATTGAAATTGGTTAGTAGTTAACTGGCTTACCTAGCGGGTTCGGTTAGGTGCCATCACGACTAGTTGGATTTTGGGTCGTGACAAGGTGGTATCAGAGCTCTAGGTTTATAGGTTCTACAGGTCATGATCAAGTGTCTAGTAGAGTCTTGTGGATCGGTATGATGACGTCCATACCTATCTTTGAGAGGCTACAATACATTTAGGATATACTTCACATCTTTCTTTCCTTATCGTGCGGCATTGATTCATCTTGAAGCATAACTCTTTGAATTCCTTCCACGCATTCGTATGCGCACATGAGCGCTCAGTATCAGTTGTGCATCGTCGACTTGTGATTCTATGAACGAGGTTCGAGATATGTTTTCTGTGTTTTGGGTGATGGGCCAGTCTGGAGGACTTGAGGCCATGGTTAGACCGCAGCTTGAGCTCGGTAGCTTCAGTGGTAACTTGTACATTTGGACTCATATGTCTGGTAATGTCCTTATGAGAGGAATTTGTGGCTCGATAAGCGGTGAAATAGCTATGTAGTGAGTATGATGTGACTCCGAGATGTGTTCGGATCGTTCGAATGTGACGAGAAGAGTTTACTGGAGAGGTAGCAAGGACTATGGGGTGTTTGATTTCTGTCTTGTTTTGGCATATGGTCTCGAGTTATGGGTATGTTGAGGGATCTCTCATGTTGTTTAGTTGTGGAGTAAAGTAGATTCTCATGTCTTGTTGATGGGTTCAGAATCAAGAAGATTAAGTGATTGCATAGTAGTCATGACTGTGGAAGGGTATATAGAGATGTCAGTTTGAGGCAGAGCAGGCGGGTTATCTCCTGCGAGGTGTCCTGAGGTTGTATGGTCCTTATGATGTTTTGTAGAGAGTTCTCTTTTACCAGTAAATGATATATGTTGCAATTTGAGTTTAGATCACTTGTGGAAGTTGGCTTGACTATTACAAGGGTGAATGCGAGATTTTCAGATAATGTGAAGTATTAGATGGTTTGCATTACAGGAGCTCAGGAAGGATTTGGTTGAATCTCACTACGGGATTATGGCAGTAATAGAGTATGGGCATTGTGAGTTGTGTATTTTGATCTATGGCTTTGAGCCAAGTGGGGGAGTCTGCTATCGATAAGTTGATTACATGATTATGTGTTGTATTGTTTTCGGTTTGAGGTATATTGGTGAATCAGTTATGATTGCAGGGGTTGAGAGTGAGGATGACTCGAGTAAGGGAATTTCTGGATACGGGTTGTATTACACTCTATGGGTATATGGGAATCATACAATAATTGAGTGGTTATTCGCAAAGGATGTAGTGTACATGGAGTAGGAATTTGCTCGGTTGCTTAGGAGTGTGGGTTACTCTTTATTCCCTTAGGTGTTGGTGTCCTAATGGGGCACAGGTCATTCGGTCTGTTTGGTCGGTTTAATTGAGATTTGAGTAGAGTGGATGACTCTCGAGAATGGTTCTAATGGATTCAAGATTTATATGTAGCGATTTGGAATTTTCAAGATTTATATATGGCTAGAAACTGGGAGCTACATTGGATGGTGTCGAGACTTGTGGCATTTTTATATCATTGTGGATTATGCATTTCACTATCAAGAAGGTGAAGGAAATAGTTTTAGGTTCACATTAGGTCTCTTTAGAGTGGGTATCTCGGTTGTGGTGCTTTGGGGTGCTTAAGAGGGAAGTCAACGGCTTATGGGCCTTAGGGCGTGGTGGTTTTATACTAGGGCCTCTTGTGTGGTGAATTTTGGTTAAGGATCGTGGTGCTCCAGCAAGGAGAAGAATCAATTTAAAGGCAATTTGGAAGGGACTTGGAGAAATGGGACAGCTTGGTAATAGGTTGGGTTAGCACAGTAATGGGTATGATAGGCTCTTTGGGTACTTATGACGTGGCTAGTCTCTATAGGTGTTTTGTGGAAATACTCTTGGGTTTCGGCAATATGCATGGTTGGGTTGAGTTAGAGAGATTCGATTCAGATAGCTTGGTTGTGTGCAAAGGGGTTTCAAATAGTTCTCAATGGCTTTTACCATGGTTCGAGGAGTATATTTACTACCGGCGTGAGGAATATGTTGCTTATTGGGATTTTCTCCGGGATGAGATCAAATGGAAGGCTTCTGACTGATCGAGTATGTATTCTGCTTGTGACTCAGAGATGATTATGAGATTCTTGTACTCTTCACAGGATGGCATGGTAGACGCGGTGTATTGCGTGGGATTGACATTTGCATGTGCAAGGTCACAATTCAGTTTTAAAATGGAGGTCCTGAATTCTTAGGCAGCATAGACGGTTTCAAATGACTAGGTAAATGATATTACAATTTGGTATTGCTTGATGAGAGTGTACATTTCAAAAGGAGCACTATGATTTGAATATGCATACTTCATTGGTATTACGGCACTCTCCTGGTTGATCGACTGCTCATATTCAAGTTTTGCTATGTGGCACGGAAGAATTTTAGAAGTATTCCTCGTGGATGATCGTGTATGAGAGATGTGTTAGACATTCTGGCGGTGGAGTTGGGATCAGATATGGTGATTCGTGTGATCTATGGATTTAGAGACTGGGAGTTCTCAGGAACAGATTGTTTCATGGTTGTGGACGGTGAGGTTGTGGACGAAGCTAGCCAGATGATAGAAAGTGTTATGATTCAGTCATTGTGGACTTTCGGAGGTTATTTATCTATTTGTGGGTGACTAGAGCTGATTTGGGAGTCCATTGGTAGGCCAAATTAGGATGTGTATTCTACACTGAGCTGGATTGGTTGGCTCCATGCTACTATTGTTGAGGGATGTGCCATTCGGTTGTTGTTGAGCTTATTCGTGTTCTGAAATGATCTGTGAGTTACTCTTCTATGCTACGAGGAGTTGTGATTCGTTGGTTATATGCACATATGGTGCGGTTCTATTGTGGCCTTATAGCGAAATTTGAGCAAGAAGAGTATTGGGTATTGCTTGGTTGATGGCATATTGGTTATGTTCTTTCGGGTTTTGTGTGGCATGGTGTCATTTGATTCTCGGTGGTTATGGTAATGCACTTTGAGTACTTGATGTCAAATTTCGCGTGGGTATTGATTTTGAGCATGGTGGCTTGAGGTGTCTCATATGGGCCAGTGTTTGGATAGGGTTGCACATTGCGGTAGAGTTATGTTGAGACATGATCCTTCGTGTTAGATTCGTGTGTTTTGGTTCTACTATGTGTGACAGGTTCTTGGCATTGCCTTGGGGTGGTACCCGTCGAGCTTGCAGGACGGTTCTCTTGTTTGAGTCATTTTCGTGATTGAGTATATCTGGAATGTTGCTTATTGGTGCACGGATTGCACAGGTTGTGGCTTTAGATAGTATTGGTGTGGCATGTCAGTAGAGTAGCTGGTATTTGATAAGATGAATTCGTCAGATCTAGTATGGGTATTATCAGATTTGATTGTGGTATATTTGGAAGGATATTATCGAAAGTCATCTTAGGAAATTCCTATAGTTCTTGTCGAATGAGAGGGAGTTCCATGACTGATTGATCTAATGAATGGTTATGAGTTTCTGTATGTTCCTTTCATCATCGGTAGTATACGAAGGTTTCATAATGGAGTCTTGTTTGATATGAGGTTTATTACCGGCATTGGGTTGTTTTGAGCAGCTACTGTGATTAGAAATCATTTCTTCGAGTATCTGTGTAATGTGTTATATCATGAGATTGTATCTTGGGTTATGGTTGCTGCTCGGTACAGCTTGTTCAGACTTATACAGGGTGTAGGATGCGAGATTCTGATCTTATAAGAAATTCCGGATGTTGGAAATTGGATTCTAAGGTTTATGGGCTAGGTTGAATTAAGAAACTACAGTTATGTTATGTTGTCGGGACTGTATGAGATAGGGTGACGTGATATCACCCTCGGGTATGTTCATGGCAAGGTTATACGGCAGTTTGATGGCTTTGAGAACAACTCTAGACACGTTCGAAGACGAACGTATGTTTAAGTGGGAAAAGATGTAACGACCCGATCGGTCGTTTTGAGCATTTGCACTTCGCTCGGTTGTTTGAGAGCATGAGTAGCTCCATATGATGTATTATGACTTATGTGAATCATCGGTTTTGGTTTTTAGGTTATTCGGGACTGATTTGGAAAAATGATTCTCAACTAGGGAGCTTTAAATTTGAAAGAGTTGACCAAGTTTGCCTTTTTAGCATTTGATCTCGGATTGGAATTTTGATGGTTCTATTAGCTCCGTTGGGTGATTTTGGACTTAGAAGCGCGTCCGGATTGTGATTTGGAGGTCCGTAGTAGAATTTGGCTTGAAATGGCAAAAGTTTAAATTTTGGAAAGTTTGACCGGGAGTGGACTTTTTGATATCGGATTCGGATTGTGATTCCGGGAACTGGAATAGCTTCTTTATGTTATTTGGGACTTGTGCACAAAATTTGAAGTCATTCCAGATTGATTTGCTATGTTTCGGCACGAGTTATTGAATTTGAAAGTTCAAAGTTCATAGATTTTGATTTGAGGTGCGATTCGTCGTTTCGATGTTGTTATGCGTGATTTGAAGCTTGGAGTAGGTCTGTGTTAAGTTATTGGACTTGTTGGTATATTCGGACGGGGTCCCGAGTGGCCCAGGTGAGTTTTGGACGAGGTTCGGATCATTTTCACTTCATGTTGCTATTGTTGGTTTTGGTGTGACTGCACCAACAGCTAGTTTCCGCAGGTGCGATGGTTGTAGAAGCGACGAAGGGGTCGTAGGAGCGGAAATAGTGCTAGGTGAGGAAGACCGGAGAAGCGGATATTTGGGCGCATATACGAATGCGCAGGTGCGAGATGATGCAGCGCAGAAGCGAGGTATTTCGCAG
Organism: Nicotiana tomentosiformis; assembly: GCF_000390325.3. Classification (NCBI taxonomy): domain Eukaryota; kingdom Viridiplantae; phylum Streptophyta; class Magnoliopsida; order Solanales; family Solanaceae; genus Nicotiana; species Nicotiana tomentosiformis. The sequence continues at coordinate 104,913,823 of NC_090819.1, read as the reverse complement.
GTGCGGATGGTGGCTTGCATCTGCGATGGCGCAGAAGCGGAAATTGTTTTGCAGGTGCGAGGGGCCAGCTGGTTAGTTGTGGTCGCAGAAGGAAACATATACCACATATGTGACTATTTGTCCGCAAATACAGAAAGTGTTCTCTACTCGGTTTTGGTTATATTCCCTGAATCTATCTTCAATTTTAGCTCTTGGTTGATGAAATTTAAAGAGGAAATTGGGGGTTATGGCATAAAGTTTCATAATATGAATTTTTGAGTTTTGAATATCTAATTGGATTCGGATTTGAGTGAAACTAGTATGGTTGGACTCATAATTGAATGGGTTATTGGATTTTGTTAATTTTATCGGGTTCCGAGGTGCGGGCCCGGGTTGGGCTTTTGGCCGATTTTGGGCTTTTGATTCAAGATTTAATCTTTTTCGATCGGGATTGGTTCCTTTAGCATTATTTTTTATGTATTTAAGTTTTTTTTTGGTTAGTTTCGAGCTGTTCGGAGGTCAGAACACGCGGGATGGAATTTTGGAGCATCGCTTGGCTTGCTCGATGTTGGAATTGGCTTGTTCGAAGTAAGTAACTCTTATAATTTTAGTGATGAGGGTATAAAACCATGAAATACGTGTTATGTGATTGGTATTGAGGTGACGCACATGCTAGGTGACGGGCGTGTGGGCGTGCATCCTGTGAATTGTGATTCTATTATTTCCATGGCACTGTATAGTGGCCCTATTTTGTTGATATGTGTGTTATCACCATGTGATAAAGTAACTGAGTTGTCAATCATGCTAAATATCATGTTTAGGCTTTATGCTGATATTGTTAGGACCCATAGTGGTCATTTCTTGTTGTCATCTCACTGATTTCATTGATATATCGTACTCAGTCATATTCGTGTATTCATATCATATCTCAGTTTCAGTTGTTGTTTATTGATACATCATATCATTGTTGTCGGGCTAGTTTCATGACATTGTGAGCCTGTGAGTGAGACTGGAGAGATTGATGACTGAGTGAGGCCGAGGGCCCGAGTGAGAGTGACATTTTGAGATCGGGTTGCACACCGCAACATATTATATTGATTATATTTTATATTGATCGGGTTGCACGCCGTAACAAGCCTTCGGGCAATATATATACAACATTGGATCGGGTTGCATGCCGCAACAATATTGGATCGGGCTGCACGCCGCAGCAATATAGCGGTTGGGCTGAAGGAGCCCTACGGAGTCTACATACCCCCAGTGAGCGCAGTCGACTATATATTTGTGGATCGGGTTGCACGCCGCAACAGGCCTTATAGTCATATATGAATCGGGCTGCACGCCGCAGCAGGTATTGTACGGCGCTGAGTGATTAAGTGTGCTGAGCATTGAGCATAGTGAGAGAGAATGCGAGACAGTGAGATTGAGTACTCTGAGAGTGTGACTACATGAGCTCATCATTGAGATGCATTGCATTTGACATGCATACTTGAGATACATGCATAGAGATGCATTCCCTTCTGTTGCCCGATTTTGGGGACATTTATGATTTTACCTGTATCTTCACATGTAGGCATAGAGAAGTACTTTCCTCATACTATCTGAAAATGAAACATCTTAATATTTGTTGAAAAGAGTTTTGGGAAAAATTACAGTTCTCAAACGTACCCGTATCTTTTGCATTTTCGGTAAAAGATTTGGGTTTTCACTAAGATACTTGTAAAGCATGACTATTTTCTGGAACGGTGAACGAACTAAGCATTTTATTTCTGAGATACCTCTTTTATTACTTATACTATTTTGTTATGTTAGGTTGTGGAATATTGGTGTTGGACCCGACCTTCGTGTTAGCTCGTCACTACTTTCAACATAAGGTTAGGTTTGTTACTTATTGAGTACATGGGGTCGGTTGTACTCATACTACACTTCTGCACCTTGCGTGCAGATGTTGGTTGTTGTGTTCGATAGGAGCTGGATTTGAAGATGTACTTGCATCTCGGTTTTAGCTGCCTCTGTTCATGGTAGCTTTAGATCTGTAAAACTCTGTTCATGTACTATTCAAATAGACAATGTATTTATTTCATTTTCGCTTTGTAAACTCTATTCTTAGAATCTCATGATTTGTACTATCAATTCTTGGGGATTGTATTAGATTCAGATAATTTCTTTACTTAATTTCTTTATTAATTGTTATTGAAATTGGTTAGTGGATAACTAGCTTACCTAGCGGGTTGGGTTAGGTGACATCACGACTAGTTGGATTTTGGGGCGTGACAGAGGATTTGAAGGTCGAATTGATGTCGGAATTTTGTAAATTTGGAATGGTTGGACTCGTGGTTGAATGGGCGTTCATATTTTGTAACTTTTGTCGGGTTACGAGACGTGGGCCCCACTGATAATTTTTTAGTCGAATTTCGGATTTTGTTGGAAAAATTAGTATTTTTATATGGAATTGATTCCTATAATTTTTGTTGATTGTATCGAATTAATTGTGACTAGATTCGAGGCGTTCGGAGGCCGATTCGCGAGGAAAGGGCATATTGGAATAAATAATTACACGGTTTGATGTTAGTAACACTTCTAAACTTGGTTCTGAGGGTATGAATCCCTAAATTTCGTGTTATATGAATTGTTTGGAGGTGACACACATGCTAGGTGATGTGTGTGTGGGCGTGCACCATAGAAATTGTGACTTAATTGATTCTGCGGAGTTGCATAGTCAAATAATCATGCCATTATCCACATATCCTCCACGTGTTGGAGGAAATTGAGCTGAGACTCATGTTAAAGATTATGTTTAGGCTACGTGCCGATATTTTGGGACCCACAGAGGTCTTATTGCAATTGGATTACTTGTTTAAATTTACAATTTTGTACTCAATCACATCTATCATTTGCATATCATATCTCAGTCTCTGTTGTCATTTATTGATACATCATATCATCATATCGGGTTGATATTCATGTCATTGAGAGCCCGAGAGACTGGAGATTTTGAGTGATATTTATGGGATCGGGCTGTACGCCGCAGCATGACTTATTTATTTATGCCTAAATCTGGCTATTATAGCGCTTGGGCTGAAGGAACCCCTCCGGAGTCTGCACCCCCCACAGTGAGCACGTTTGATTTTATATTGAGGTATGGATCTTCCCTAGGCGTGGATCTTGCCCGAAGCATTTTATATTGAGGGATGGATCTTCACTGTACATGGATCTTGTACGAATCATTTATATTGAGGGATAGATCTTCCCTAGACATGGATCTTATCTGAATCATTTATATTTGGGAATGGATCTTCCCCTAGGCTGGATTGGCCTTATACATTACTAAGTGACTGATTGTTAGTTGATGTATATATATATATGGGATGGATCTTCCCTGGGCTGGATTGGCCATATACAGTACCGAGTGATTGAGTATTTTGATATTGTGAGTACACGAGGTTTCCACTAAAGTGCATCACATACAACATGTACATTGGCATGTAGATACAAAGATGTCATACTCCTCATATCATTCAGAATTGATCTATTTTACTTGTACTGAGTTTAACTATAAAACTTGAAAGCATGCCTACATTTCTGTACTGTTATTTCTATATTGGACTATATATGTTGAGCTCGTCACTACTTTCAACCCAAAGGTTAGTCTTGTTACTTATTGAGTATATGGGATCGGCTGTACTCATACTACACTCTGTACTTCGTGTGCAGATCCAGGTACTTCCGGATACGGCGGCTGCTAGATTTCGGAGTTTTATCTGTTGGAGATTAGCGAAGTAGCTTCTTGGCATCCGCAACCTTGTCTCATTTTCCTATCAGTTATTTGTACTATTCTATATTTCCAGATAGTGTTTTATCAGTCAGACTATGTTATCATTTAGATGCTCATATACTCAGTGACACCGAGTTTTGGGAGTGTTTTTGTATCAGTATTTTTGGGATTTTTCTATTAATTTTAAATATTATATTTTCAAACTTAAAAGATATTGTGGTTTATTAAGGTCTTCGGCTTGACTAGTATTGAGATAGACATCATCACGACATGCGGATTTTGGGTCGTGATAGTTTCGGACAGGGTTCAGATCGATTAGAGCCTTGTTGAAGCTGCTGGAATTTTTGGGTTGCTGGTGCAACCGCTTCTGCGGAAGCTTGGTTACAAAAGTGACGCCGCAGAAGTGAGCAGTCCATCGCAAAAGCAAAATATGCACTGCTGGGTAGGAGCCGCAGATGTGGAGGAAATTGCGCAGAAGCGTGACCGCATATGCGGTGATGTTGAGAGCAGAAGTGGAAGGAGCGCAGATGCGGACCCTTGGCTCACACATGCGATTGCGCAGAAGCGAAAAAATTTCCGCAGGTACTAGCAGCCCTGGACAATCCTATAATTCGAGGTCTTTGGTTTCTTTCTTCATTTTCGGATTTTGGAGCTCGGTTTGGGCGACCTTGGAGTGGCATTTCACCACACAACTTGGGGTAAGTATTCTTGACTCCCTTGTGATTATATGTCATGAATTAATCTTCGTTTTCGGCATTAGATTATTGATTTTTCAAGAGAAATCAGAGTAATTTTCTATAATTTCATAAAATGAATTTTCGAGCTTTGAACACCGATTCGGAGTCGGATTTGAATGAAATTAGTATGGTTGGACTGATAATTGAATGGGTTATTGGAAATTATGAGTTTTGTTCGATTCTGAGATGTGGGCCCCGCCATCGACCTTTCGAGCGGAGTTGGGAATTTTTATAAATTGTTAAATCGTAAGCATTGGGGTACATTGTGATTAATTTGCACGTCGTTTGACTAGTTTCGAATCGTTTGGCTTGGAATTGAGGAGATAGGAAGGCGTTCGTAAGCTGATACACGAGGAATGGAATTTTCTGAGTAATGTTCAGCTTGCTCGGTATTGGATTCGGCTTGTTCGAGGTAAGTAACGCTTCTAAACTTTGAGCTGAGGGTATGAACCCTGATTATAGGTGTTATGTGATTTGTTTGGAGGTGACGCACATGCTAGGTGATGGGCGTGTGGGCGTGCACCATAGAAATTGAGGTTCGGTCGATTCCGTGGAGCTGTGTAGCCAATTGACTTGTATTTTTCAAGTGTTAAAGAGATTAAATTGAAAATCATGCTTAGGCTACGTGCCGATATTTTTGGGACCCACAGAGGTCGTATTGTTGTTGAATTATTTGTTTAAATTATAATTTCATACCCAGTCATGTTCACCCAGTTGTGAGGATATTATATGGGATCGAGCTGCACGCCGCAGCAGGCTATATATATATTATTTATGGATCGGGGTTGCACGCCGCAGTAGGCCTTATAGGCTTTATTGTTATGGGATCGGGTTGTACGCCGCACCAGGCATGCAGGCCTAAATGGCTTATTATAGCGCTTGGGTTGAAGGAGCCCCTCCGGAGTCTGCACTCCCTACAGTGAGCACAGATGATATTATATTTGGGATGGACTTCCCAGGGCATGGAGTTGCCTTATTTATTTATAATTGTGCTGGACTTCCCAGGGCGTAGAGTTGCCTTATTTATTTATAATTGGGCTGGACTTCCCAGGGCATGGAGTTGCCTTATTTATTTGTAATTTTTCCCTGGGCATGGATCTTGCCCGAATCATTCATTATATTTGGGATGGAGTTCCCTGGGCTGGATTGACCCTGTACAGTACTGAGTGACTGAATGTCAGTTATTATGTATATATATGGGATGGATATTCCCTGGGCTGGATTGGCCATATACAATACTGAGTGATTGAGTACTCTAATAGTGTGAGTACATGAGTTCATCAGTGTGCTGCATTGCATGAGACATGCATACTTGATATGTAGGCATAGAGAAGTATTGTTTTTCTCATGCCATCTGATAATGAAATTTCTTATCTGTCGTTAACGTTTTTGAGAAAAATCACAGATCTCAGACTTACTCATATTTCGATGACTTTCGGCAAAAGATTTGAGTTTTACTGTTACACTTGAAAAGAAAGTGTTTATTTTCTATAACTGTATACGAGCTGAGCATGTTATTATTGAGTTATTACTTGTGTTGCTTTAAATTGTATTGTTATGAGATGTTATTGGTTATTGGTGTGGACTCTGACCTTGGTAGAAGCTCGTCACTACTTTAAACGTAAGGTTAGGTTTGTTACTTATTGAGTACATGGGGTCGATTTTACTCATACTACACTTCTGCACCTTGCGTGCAGATTTCTGATGTTGATGTTGCATCGTTCGGCGGGAGCTAGATCTGAAGATGTACCTTCGTTCCAATCATTGCTGCCTCTTGTTCATGATAGCTTTAGAACTTTTAATCTATTCATGTATATTTCAGACAGATGACGTATTTTTATTTCACACTAGTTTTGCAAATTTTAATCTTAGAACCTCATGATTTATACTACCAGTCCTTGGGGAGTGTATTTGAGTCATTTAAACATTAATTAAATTGGATTGTTGTTATTTGGCTTACCTAACGAGTGAGGTTAGGTTCCATCACGTCTAGTTAGATTTTCGGGTCGTGACAAGTTGGTATCAAAGCTCTAGGTTCATAGGTTCTATAAGTCATGAGCAAGTGTCTAGTAGAGTCTTGCGGATCAGTATGATGACGTCCATACTTATCTTCGAAAGGCTACAGGGCATTTAGGATAATTTTGCATCTTTCTTTCCTTATCGTGCAGAGTTGATTTAGCTTGAAGCATAACTCTTTGAATTCTTTTCACGCATTCGTGTGCGCTTGTGAGCGCTCGGTATCAGCTGTGCATCACCGGCTTGTGACTCCATGAATGAGGTTCGAGATATGTATTCTTTGTTTTGGTGATGGGCCAGTTTGGAGGACTTGAGGCATCTTAGGCTCGATAGCTTCAGTTGTGTGAACTTGTACATTTGGACTCATATGTTTGGTAGTGGCCCTATGCGTAGAATTTGTAGCTCGGTGAGCGGTGGAATGGCTATATGATAAGTATTATGTGACTGTGGGATGTGTTAAGATGGTTTGAATGTGATGAGAAGTGTTTCCTTGAAATGTAAAACGGGTCATTGGGTGCTTGATTTCCATTATTATGAGTGTGTTGAAGGATCTTTCATGCGGTTTAATTGTGGAGCAAAGTAGATTTTCATGTTATGATGATGAGTTTCTTTTCTACCATCGGGTGTATGTGTTGAGATTTGAATTTGAATCTGGTTGAGGAAGTCGACTAGCCCATCACGAGAATAAATGCGAGCTTAGCAGATGAATTGAGGTACTATACGAGTTGCGTTGCATGAGCTTGTGAAGAATTTAGTTGAATCTCACTGCAGTATCACGGTAGTAATACGGTATGGGTATTGTGAGTTATTGAATGTCAAGATATATGGCTTTGAGCCAAGTAGGGGAGCCCGCTATTGACGATTTGATTCTATGGTTATGTGTTAAAATTTAGTTTTGGTCCGATGCATACATGTGGATTAGTTATGACTTGCAGAGGTTGAGATCGAGGATGACTCGAGGAAGGGAATTCCTGGATACAGGTAATATTGCACTTTATGAGTATATGAAAATCATGAATGATTAAGTTGTTATTTGAAGGATGTAGTGCTCATGGAGTATGAATTTGATTGGTGGCGTTAAAGCAGGGTTACTTCTTTGAGTATTGTTGTGCTAATAGGGCACGTGTCTTTCGGTCAGTTTGGGCGGTACAATTTAGATTTGGGTAGAGTGGATGACTCTCAAGAGTGTTCTAATGGATTCAAAATGTATGTGTGGCAATTGAAAATTTTTCGAATTCGTATATCGCTAGAATTTGTTATTTACATTGGATGGTGTCGGGACTTGTGGTAATTCTGTATGAATATGGATTCTATATTTCAGTATAAGAAAGGAAAGAGGAACAATTTTAAATTCACATAAGGTATTTTCAGAATGAGTGTTACGGTTGTGGTATTTATATGGGTAATTATGATGTGGTGAGACTTTACAGATGTTTTGGTGGCAATATTCTTGGGTTTGATCGAGTTAGAAGGATTCAGTTCTGATAGCTTGGTTATGTGCAAATGGATTTCAAAGTGTTCTTGGTGGTTTCTACCATGGTTTGAACCGGATATTTTCTACCGGTGTTGGAAACGTGTTATGTATGGTGATTTCCTCCTCGAAGGAAGCAAGCGTAAGGTTTCTAACTGACCATGTATGTAATTTGTTGGTTACCTAGAGTTGATAATGAGATTCTTGTGCTTGTCACATGATGGCATGATAGATGTAGTGTGCTGTGCGGGGTTAAGATTTACATGTACAAGGTGGCAGTTCAGTCTTGAAGGGAAGGTCATGAATTCTAGGCAGAATGGTCAGTTTTAGATATTTAGATGAATGTTATAACTTCTCAATAATCCCTGAGAAGGGTGCGCATTTCAGAAAGCGCATTTTGTTTTGACGTACGGAGGTTCATAGGTATTGCGGTACTCACCTGTTTGATAGACTGTTGAGATTCCAATTATTGTTATGTGGCACGGAAGAATTAAGGAAGTATTCCTCGTGGGATGATCGTGTGTGAAAGATGTGTTAGTCACTCGAGTGCTGGAGTTGGACCAGTTATGGTGATTCATGTGTTCTATGAATTTGGAGACTGGGAGTTCTCAGAAGCATATTGTTTCGGGGTTGCGGCCTGTTTGAGGTGAGTATTTTATTTAAACTCGGTGGAGGCACTAGTTGCTGTCACATCCCAAACTCGGGGAGCAGGACCGGCGCTCAACCGAGTGAACCCGGTCGAGCAAGCCTGCTAGATACTTTCTACCCCAAACTCACACATGGAAAAGAGGTGACATATATTCATTAATTAGACAATAGGGAGATCCTAAATATAATACCAAAACCTTTCTATTGATTACTTCATTTTAAGTCTCAAAATACACACCTTTTTATAGCTTAAAGTGGAACAAGAGATCAAAACACAATATAATTTGTTTGACTTTTCTAGCACCCATGTACAACTCACATGGTGTCTACAGAGCCTCTAAGAGATACAAAAGAGAGTTATGATAGTGCCGGCAACAAGGCCCCGGCTATACCTCAAAACGTGATAACAAAATTTACAAAAGATACATGACCCCGGAATGAGGTGGGGCTTACCAAGTCTGCTGGGAGGAAGGTGTACTGCTATCGCTGATCAACACTGCCTGCTATGAAACCACCTGCATCCATTTAAAGATGCAGCTCCCCCGGCAAAAGGGACGTTAGTACTGTTGAATAGTACTAGTATGTGAAGCTAAACACCATCTCAATAGAATGAATAATAATACAAGGGGAAACAATCATGAGCTCAATAAGGGCTTCAAACAATACTAAAATATCAAATGAGGATTACATAAGTTCTCAAGTAAATCTCCATGTTATTAGGTTGGGTGATCTTTAGTGCTGATATTCCACAATTCACAATACCTCTGTATTCTTACACGGAGTCCGATCTCGACCCGATCGACTAGGTCATCCCATTTGAGACATCAACCACAACTACAATTTCAATTATCATTTCTCAGCACAGTCACCACCATGTGTACGGCATGGCATCCGATCACGGCCCGATCGACTAGGCCGTCTCACCCAAGATGTTACATTTTTCAGTCAATCAATTCACATCATACTTCTTTCATATCTTTTCAACTTATTGACACTAGTGATCACGATTACAAAGTCATTCTTGGCACTTGGCCGTATTTCATAGTTCTAGTTCTCTTTTCCACATTCAAATATCATTATCATTATCAACAACAATAGGGATTCACATTCAAGACATTAAATTCATATATGAGCAATTTGAGAAAATCTTAGGCACATAGAGGCTTTTCATACAATTTGGCATAACAATCTTCATTTCGATCTTGACATGAAGTCTTAGCATTTCTAACACATATTCCACATTTTGAACACATCCTCAAATGACAAGATGACATGATAAAGCATTTAGAATAAGTATTGAACATACATCCTTCAACACAACCACATTAGGAATAACCAATTCAATAATGATCAAGGACTTACTCCAATTACATGAACACCGTGGGATTCGGTTCTAAGAAGAAGGGGGTTTAGCCAACATACCTCAATTGAGCTTCTCAAACTCTAAAATGATCCGGAATTCTTAGCAACTTCAATCTATTTTAGAAATATAACAAGTTGAACCAAAATTAGGAAGATGATCATGGTTTTAGCTCATTTGAGCATATTATCAAACACTAGGTGTGCATCAATATTTTAAGGCCCTTTTTGTGAAAGATTCCACCATTCTCCAACCCATTCTCTACCATCTTTAGGTGTGATCATGTACTCTTGAGTTTCGAGATTGAATTTGAGAGAAAAGTTAAAAAAGTTTGGGGGGAAATGGTATGTGGTTTTGACGAGAGAAGAAAGAGAAAAGTTGAAAAAATTGGAAAATCGTGTGTGATTAGAAGATGATTTTCTTTTATGTTTTAGTATTTTAAATTTTACTCCAAAATTTTTTTATTTCTAATTTGACCTAGACCACCTATAATCAGCCTTTTGTTAATAAAAAATAGGGTGTCCCAGCTAATTACACAACACTTAAATGTGGAGAAAGTCTCACTCAGAAAAATAAAAAAGGAAAAAGGATAATTGTGCTGTGAAAAGTTTGGATAACGCAAAAAAAAAAACGCGCGGTTAAGGATGAGTCACACCGTCACCGTCGACCGTTGGGTTCTCAGTTCCGGCGCTTCCTCCTTTACCTCTACTTTCAAGTTCTACTTTCCCGCCAAATTCGCTAGAACCCGCCATTTTGGCGGCACTCCAATTCGAGCTTCTGCTACCAGCAACGCTTCAAGTAAGCATTAAACCTTCAATTTAGGGAATATTGCGGAACATTTTAATGATTTTACATTCTACAATGTGTAGATATTTGCTAATTCGAGATGGGTCTTTTTTTTAAATTGCAGATGAAAGTGTAACTTGCAATTCCTTATTATGTGGAAGGAGAGCTTTACTATCTATGACTGCCTTGTCACTTGTTATGCCGTGTGATAGAGTTAACAATAGCTTTGATGCCATTGCTGCTGAGTACGTTTCAACTACATTACTTTTAGAATTTTTCTACAATTTTAAAACTTTATTGTAAAAAGAATCAATTAGAGAGATCCAAATTGTGGTGTTAATTATCAGGAAATCTGATAGGAAAAGTTGAAGTATTTTTTGCAATTAAGCTTAGCGGTTAACGTGGAGGTGATGAGACCATTTTTATATTTAAAAGCAGCAGTGTTTAGTCCAGCACAATCCACATTTATTAATTAGTTTATTTATGGATGATTCCTATGTGCAGGATCAATTTGAGAATTCTCCCAAGTTGTGTTTTCGCATGCATGCTCCTTTCCCAGTGATTCTATACCCCTTTTGGATTGTAAATTTATAGAAAAGAACTGAGAAACTTTCATTTTTGAAGGAGAAGGATTTACTCAATGAGATTGTGGTTTCTCACCTATTTTCACCAGAAGCATCAACAGTTTGGTTTAGGAGTAAATGTTATTCCAAAATGGTTGATAATTTTTTAATTGTTATTAGAAAATGATTCCTCGTGGAAGGCATTTTCCTTGTGCTCTTGAAGCATGTAGTTTGGTAGTAGAAAGTTGAAGTATGAAACATTTGGAGAGTCATCCCTATGTGAAGATTGGTAGCTACTGCTTGGACTCAATAAAACAGCCGTAGATCGAGTAGGCTTGATCACCTTTACTGCTTTTATGTTAGCAGAGAGAAGTTGGTAATTTTATTTTGAATTAGAGAAAGTAATTCATAAGAGAGAGGTTCCGAGATGTTCTGTTAACTTTAGGCCTCTCCAAAATTGAGTTTCATAACTAAGATCTCAGCCAAATTTGCTTGACAGTGTAATTATTCATTTCAGGTTATTTCTTTTAAGCTATATTACCGAACTTTTATATTCCTTAAAGAATCTTAAATTTCTTTGGCAGTGAGAGTTTACGCTTAAGGGAGGAGATCAGGAAGGTCTTATCGAAGGGCAAGGCTGCTGGTGTACTTCGCCTTGTATTCCATGATGCAGGAACTTTTGAAATTGATGAGAAAATTGGTGATTCTTTGAAACATTATTCCTTCCCTCCCCTACCCCCCCCCCCCCCCACACACACACACACACCAACCAAAAGAAAAAAATAGAAGAAACAAGAACATTGGTCCAACCATTAGCAACTTTCAATTGCAAACTTTTTGTACTAAAAAGGGAGCCGGGTGCGCAAAATATCCCGCATTCACGCAAAGTCCGGGGAAGGGTCGCACTCCAAGGGGTGTGATGTAGACAACATTACCCTAGTGCAAGCATTAATGGTTGCTTCCACTGCTTGAATCCATGACCTATAGGTTACAGGAAGATAATTTTACTGTTGTTCCAAGGCCCCCCTTCAAACTTTTTGTAGTATATCACCTATTTTGAGAATCTACAGAGCTGGTCTAAAGGGTTGTAATATCGTAAATGCCGATCAAAATGCTACTAATATTGTTCACCTGCAAACCCTGTATACATCATGTTATTCTTTATACACAAAAAAAAAAAGAAATCTTAGTATTTAGTATGCAGATATACTTGAAAGAAGAAAATTTTCATTTTCCATTCCTGGATGCATGATACCAACCTCAATTTTCATTATTAGGGGGTATGAATGGCTCTATAGTTCTTGAACTCGACAGACCTGAAAACAAAGGCCTTAAGAAATCTGTAAAGGTAAGTAATTTTATTTTATGCTTTTCTCTTCTATCGTTGACCTGTTGACCATTACTTTTATTTTCACGACCCTTGTGAACAGTCTGCAGCTATCCTCATTTTAGATTTATGTTATTTTCCATTTGCAAAGGCTGATGAACTCTCATATGGACTTTAACCAGCTAACATCTCGGTCCAATGCATTGTTCTTTAGGTTCTGGAGAAAGCAAAGAGTCAAATAGATGTTGTGCAACCAGGTAAACTGTCTTAGTCAATAAACTTCTGTTAGTTCACCTATCATTTTTGTACCAGCGTGACTTTTTTATTGATGGCTTTGTTGTCAGTCCCGTGGGCTGATTTAATAGCTTTGGCTGGAGCAGAAGCTGTTTCATTATGTGGTGGACCTAGCATCCCGGTTCAGCTGGGCAGAATTGATTCACTGTAAGGGCTTACCTTTTAGTTTTTTATATTAGTTATGTTCTGCTAAAATAAGAAGTAGATTCATTGATGAATCTGGAGCTATGTTTCCTTGCTACGATATTTTCATTTACATTTTTGTAGAAATAGGGATGCAAAGATTTAATAATCAGTTCTTGAACCGAGGGTCTTTCAGAAACAACCTCTCTACCTTCATAGGTAAGGGTAAGGTCTGCGTACACACTACCCTCCCTAGACCCCACTTGTGGGATTCCACTGGGTTGTTGTTGGTGTTGTTGTTGAAAGATTTAATAATCAGGATCATCTGAATATCTTAAATTTAGCGATTTACTAGCAACTTACAATCTTGATTGAAGCCTTTGTAACTAAATTATTTCCATTTCAAAGAGAAAAAAGATTGAGTAACAGGTTTAGAGCATTTATCAAGAGGAAACCTTTAATGCATGTAGCGATTATATTCAGATGATTTACGTAATTTATCTGCCGTATGACCGTATCTACATTCTGATAACTGACTTTGATTTTGTAGGGTGCCTGATCCTGAAGGAAAACTTCCTGAAGAATCACTAGATGCCACTAGTTTGAAGCAATGTTTTGAAAGAAAAGGCTTCTCGTGAGTCTATTGGCCATACTCAAATCTGCTTTTTATTTTTATTTTATTTTAGTCTTCTGCTCTCCTTGTGCATGTTATACCATTCTATTAGCGTTGACATATAGTTTTGATGCCATTCACGGAATTTGACTGGGTTTATTTTTTGCAGTTGCTGTTAACGAGCAAATAGATAATCTTTTTTTTTATAAGGAATTTATTTTTTGCAGTTGCTGTTAACGAGCAAATAGATAATCTTTTTTTTTATAAGGAAACGAGAAAATAGATAATTATGTTTGTATTTTTCATGTTTCTTCTACCTTGCTTTGGTGGATAACAAAGCACTTTAGGGGTTCCCCCCTTCCAGTAGCTTCTTTAGATGAAGTAATGAGACTTGTAATTCATACAAAGTTTTGCTTCTTGGCATTTCTATGGTTTTCACTTGCAACATTCTGTGTTTAATTTTCACAGATGTTGGGCAATGTACATAAAACAGTTGGTTTCAAGTTCAGCACATCACTAATAAACTGGCTCTGTATCATCAGTGTGTCATATATGTATCCATTCTATATTAGTTTCTAATACTAAACCCTTTTTGATAACATTAAATGCAGTATAGAGTATAGACAAATATGGTGATAATAACATTCGTTATGTCTGTAGCTACGTGGATAAATAAGAATTGGTAATTCACATGGTGGAGTAAATGTTAGTTCTGTCTTGTTTACGTTGAAGGGACCTCTCATTAGTTCTGCTCTATTTGAGGCATGTGAATTACTTCTGTATTTCTTACGTTTCATATGCATCTTGTTCTCTTTCTCCAATGTTATAATCTCACACAGCGTCATCATATACTCAGACTTTTCAAAAGTTGATTGTTATCTTCTTTATAATCGTTTCTGATTTCGGATCTGTTTATAATCGCTTCCTTATCCTTATGAGTTTCTAATGCATGGGTATGAGACTCATAGCTTAGCCCCCTGTCCCATTTATGTGATGCATAATAATAATAATAACTTATGCAACATCCACAATTTCAAGAACTTGGCTTTATTTGACAATTCAAATGAATGTACGCTGCGATAGCATTTGATGGACCAACTGTATACACGAAGTCACATTTTCTTATGCCAATACGAATACGGTATATAGGTCATAGTGAATTCTTAACCTCCATGGCATACACAATTTATCTAAGTCATGCATAAAGAGCATATGACTTAGCCAGTCTTTGGGGTAGTCATTTTGAACCTTAGATCTGTTGGTGTTATCCAAGGCCACATTAAGAAACTCATCCGAGATGATGGTTTTAGATGAAGAAAAGGAGATTTATTTTAAATATATTCAATAGCAAACTTTTCTCCAATTATGCTTTTCTTTGTGAAGCACTTTGTCTCCAATATGCTATAATGGTGTCAATCTGCATATGATATTTTGTGACTGATTGCATGATTCATGGCCAAAAAAAAATAAATTAATTGCACGCATTCTTCCTCCTCCCTCGAGGTTAAGGAATTTCAGTTAGGCTGCACAAAATACAATAGTTCATATGGTATTTTGCCTCCTCTATTAGCTGCATCAGTTCTGTAATTTGGGTTGAGAATGTCATCGACTGACAGTTCAAAACTCAAAAGACATATCTCACATTTGGTAATCATGCTAGCCAATTGCCAGAGGTCTGAGCATGCTCTAACTCTAAATTATGTAGTCGAGCCTCCTTGCTCACCTATCCTTGGAAAAAAGCTAGATCTGTTGATTATCACTGTTAAGATATCCTGCCTGATGGCTTGTGCATTTTGTTGGCAGAACTCAGGAACTTGTTGCCTTGTCTGGCGCGCATACTCTAGGAAGTAAAGGGTTTGGGAGTCCAGTTGTCTTTGATAATGCATACTTCAAGATACTCATGGAGAAACCATGGTTATCCTCAGGTGACGAATAACATTTAGATGCATACTTATATTTGATTTATCGAAATAAAAGCCAAGCACACTCACTCATCAGATGCTATGCAGCAATGATGGTCTTTTATTCTGAAATGGAAATCCCTGATACCTACATGCATAGAGCTTAAATGACTTTTACGCAGAAAATTGCTAAGCAAGACTAGGCTTCCGGAAAAGCTAAGCTGCAAACTTCTTATGCTTCACTATTTATGAGGAATGATGACACTCTTTCTGATTAATTCATACAAAAATGAGAATCATTGAACATAAGTTCCTCTTTTAGTATCTTCAACCGTATAGTATTTTAAATCTCTTTCATCTATACAGCCGGCATGACTAGTATGGTTGGCCTTCCTTCTGATAGGGCACTTGTCGAAGATGTTGAATGTGTAAGGTAATGTTTTCTCTGACCTTATGTTATGGGTGTTCCTTTATTATGGTTTGAAACAATAGCTGCTCCCAGTTTATCCTGACTTTAAGCTTACGTCTGCTAGCGAAATGGCAGAATTTTCAATTCACTAATCTAGTTTCAGTTCACAAGTTATAGACTCGCTGTTTGGTAATGAAATGTCTTTCATGCTTCTTGAACAGATGGATCTCAAAGTATGCTGAGGATCAGAGTTTATTTTTTGAAGATTTCAAGAATGCCTATACCAAACTTGTTGACACTGGTGCAACTTGGAAGAAATGAATGTAGTACTGAAAATTAATCAGCAATACCTCGTCATAACCAGTAACTTGTTTTGGTATATACAAGATTCCATGACCCAACAACAAATGCAATCAATGCCAATTTTTGGTTGCATGGGCAATCTTTCGATAGGCAAATCCTGAATGGAAAATTTGCAGCTGAAGTTGAGAAAATGAATGAAATTTTGATTAGAAGAAAAAGATGCAAAGTCAAATGTTTAAAGGCTAGGCTTAGCTCTATCTACCTATCGATGTTTCAGAAACTTGGCCACCATTGATCAACGACAGTGCCTGCAAACCAGTACTAATCCTACTCCTACAGGATCATGAGATACATTATTTGGTTACATTTTATCTAAAGAAATGTATGAGAGCCAAGGAGGGAAAATGCATACTATAAAAGTATACTACAGCTTCATTTAGGTGTTCATATCACTATGTCCAAAAGGTGATTCCACTAATTAAAGTTTTTCAAGTCCCACTTAGGTCTCGTTCTTTAGCATTTGTTCTTATTCTAGACTTACCCTAAACAGGATGACTTATCAATAAAAGTGATCACCCTATAATTTAAAATTGGTTTTTTCCCCTTTCTGCTATCTTTACACAAATAGCCGGTCATATTCATTGTTTATTTTTTTAGCCATATACATAGTTTATATATTGATTATACATATATAATACATAAATTATGCATATATTACATCTCCACCGGCTATTTTTAGTTTAAGTGGTTGAATGAGCGGCTATTTGTTTCATTTTTTCTTTTGATTTTTGTGTTGGATATGTTGTTATTTGGATCTTTTGTGTGTGTGTGTAGTGGGGGGGGGGGGGGGGGGGAGAGTAGGTTTATCCTGAAATAATTCATGAGATAATGAAAGTTCTTTGCTTGTCATTTCAATTGAACCATTAAAGAGTTGTATTTACTTCATAACATATATAGAACTAAGACGGGTTTAAAAAGAGTGACATGAATAATGAGAATTTATATAGTTGACTCCAACTAACTCGGAATTGAGTAATTATCATCTAATGTTGACACTGAGCTATAAGATGGTGCGACATGAGGGAGTATGCAATCTCAAGTTCAAGCTTCAGCTGTTGTCCAATCTTGCATGCAATTAATTTTTTTTCCTTCTAATGGAGTTTTCAGTAGTTTTTTTCTCTTCTCATATGCTTAATGGGAATTTCAATTTTGAACTCTCTCAAGTCTCTTTTATTCGAATATCTGGAGGGTTCTACTTCCTCTATTTTAATTCAAATTGGCCGATTTTTGTATGAACCTGAATGCCCCACCAAGAAATTAGAAAATGAAAAGCTACTTGCTCTATTTTTTATGTGTCTTTATCTATAAATTTTCTTGACAAGTGCTATCTACTTTTTATTTTGTGGGTAAATAAATAAATTCCCCTTAAATAATACTAGCATTTTCCAGGACATTTTCAAGAAGGGAAACAAAAAGAATGATATATTAAGACAGGAATAGGATAGCCTAATTAAAAAGTTAACACGTGTTGTTAACATTCAAACAACCATAACGATTAACATGCAACAGCCTAAGCTATAGCCTTCCCATAAAGAATCCCTTAATTAATCTGCTATTTTCCTTAATTTTTGCTTGCATCAGATCTCAAATCTAAACCTTTTTTTCTTCATTATGTTCTTCTTTTCTCAAGAAAAGCAAAAAAGTTTAATCAATCCTTTAAAATGGTCTCTTTGATCTCTACTTCTCAAGCCATTTCAACAATATTATAACTGATCTGTTTTGCATGGGAAATGCAATGGCTTCTTCAAAACCTTCATATACACAGATCATTGTAGCATCTTCAATTGGATTAATTCTTGCTGCTGCTGTGCATTATCGCCTCAAGAAAATTCGTGACCAAAAAATTGTTCCTCGTACTAAAGTTACCAATACTGGTCAGATCCTTAGGTTTGAGAGTTTTTCTCATTATGTAGGTAATTTTTCATGAATCCCTTTTACGATTTTTTTTGTATAATAGTGATGTTCGAGTAAGTTTGCGTACATCTCGATTATTTAATCGTGTACCTGTTACCTTCCGCCAGCAAATATATTGAATAATTCGGTTCGGCAACGCATAGTGGTATTTTTGTTTCTGTTGGGATTTGAACCCAGACTCTCGTGATTTTCATCTACTTCATTAACCTGTTGGGATTTGAACCCAGACTCTCGTGATTTTCATCTACTTCATTAACCGCTAGGCCATGGGTCTTTAGGATTTTCTATTGTTACCATTTTTTATGATTAGTGATGTTAGTCATGTATGAATATGCAGCTAGACAAATGGGATTTGCTGATAAGAGGGAATGTCCACATTTATGCAAATTAGCAGCTGAGTATATAAGGAAATCAGAAGGGTGTGAAGAAGATATATACAACTTCTTTTCTAATGAACCAGATGCTGATTCACTCTTTATAAAGCTAGTTGAAGAATTTGAGAGATGCATCCTTAGTTACTTTGCATTTCATTGGTGCCATGCTTCTCATATGATCAGCCAGGTATATTCATTTAAAGGATACATCTTTGATCTCTATGTGTTTCTAATTGAAGTAATTAAGATGTTAATTAATTTCCTCTTGTTACATGATCTTTCAGATTTTGAGTGCTGATCATGCAGAGCCAAAAAAGAAGCTGAAAAGCATTGTCATGGCAGCTACTAGGTACAACAATCCAATAATTAGGACATATTTCAGTACTACCTTCAAATTGGATTTAAACCGTTGAATGGGAGCCTTGGAGCAACGGTAAAGTTATCTCCATGTGAGCTATAGGTCACGGGTTAGAGCCGTGGAAACAGCTATTAATGCTTGTATTAGGTTAGGTTGTCTACATTACACCCCTTCGGATTCGGCCCTTCCTCGGACCCTGCGTGAACGCAGATGCCTTGTGCACCGGGCTGCCCTCTTACACTAACAGTATACTTAACCGAATTTTAATCAATTTAACATGTTATAGAAGATTACTTGCTTTATGTTTTAGGTAACTAATTCCACTTATTATGGACAGTTATCTCTAATTATATTATAAAAATGACCTGATAGTTTGAAAGTATTTACATATACTCTTTGGAATTTGGCATATTACTAACATTGCCTTCTTTATTAAAAAGGGAACAAAGATTTGAAAGGGTGACAAAGAATCTGAAGGTAGCAAGAGTATTTACAACCTTAGTAGAGGAGATGAAAGCAATAGGGCTTGTTTCAGCAGATGATTCACAGTGCACAGATGTTATGGTTCCAATGGCTCATAAAGATAGAAGCCCTGTCCTCCTCTTTATGGGTGGTGGTATGGGAGCTGGCAAAAGCACTGTGCTTAAGGACATTCTCAAGGAGTAAGAATATATGGCTACTTAATTAATTTTGTTAATAACTAAAGATAGTATAATGTAGATTTATTATGAATTCTTTATGTAAGATACTAATACAGAGTTGTCTGCATAAATCTTTGTGTATAGACCTTTTTGGGCAGGAGCAGCAGCTAATGCTGTTGTAATAGAGGCAGATGCTTTCAAAGAATCAGATGTCATTTACAAAGCCCTCAGCTCTAGGGGACATCATAATGACATGCTTCAAACTGCTGAATTGGTAATATATATATATATATGCTTCTCAAACTTTCCTTTAAAGCCGTCAAAATGAGTTTACCCCGTGAGATTAGTCAAACGTAACCTGCTTAAAGGCTGTGTTGGGCAAGCATGTATTTCAAGCCTTTTCAAATGAAAGGTTAGATTGGGCTGATAATTTCTATAGTCCGTTAGGATTGAATTGGTTCAGTCCGTTTTGACAACTCCATTCTCCCCCTCACTAATATATATCACTTCTCAATCATATCCAGTGGCGAACTTACATTAATACTAGTGTATGCTCAAGCACCCATTGTTTTTTACCCATACACTGTATATTCATATAGGATACTAGTAATATCATGTATTTAGATTTAGTGAGCACCCAATGTCATGAAATGGTAGTAGCAACTTTACAATTGAAGGTAGTTGAACTACATTCATGATTCTAAAGTTCGGGATTCGCCCGTAGAAGCAGCCATTAATGCTTGCATTAGGGTACATTGTCTACATCACACCCCTTGGGGCGCGATTGTGCACCAAGCTTCCAAAAAGAATAAAAAGGATCCGCCTGAAAAACGAAATAGAAAATATACCACTCCTGAGATTATCTTACCTAACTAGCTAGGTCAATAATCTATTTGTACCTTGAGTTAAGGAGAGTGCTAACAATTGTCCTACTTTCAACTTTATTGATTTTGCCAATTTTGAGGTTATGTTTTGTCTTGTTCTAATTCTTTTATTTATAGTGGTTAAGGAACAATATGCCTAAGCAAAAGTTGCATTGAAATGTAATATGCAGGTACATCAGTCATCAACAGATGCAGCATCATCACTACTTGTAACAGCACTAAATGAAGGGAGGGATGTGATAATGGATGGTACACTCTCATGGATACCCTTTGTAGTGCAGACTATAACCATGGCCAGAAATGTTCACCGGCGCCGTTATCGCATGGGAGTTGGTTACAGAGTAGAGGATGATGGAACTGTTACTGAAAACTACTGGGAACAGCTGAATGAAGAGCAAGAGGCCACTGATGGGAATAGAAAGAGAAGGCCTTATAGAATAGAATTGGTTGGAGTTGTTTGTGATGCTTATTTAGCTGTCATTAGAGGAATAAGGTATGAAATTACCTACCTATAACCATGTCAAAAAACAAATAAAAGTTAACATTTGTCATAAAATATACTCCATATTTGTACTAAGTTGGCTCAGCTATTACATAACAATAGTGGATGTAATTAGTACTATAGTACTTCGTACTCACTGACTTAAAATCTTAGCTCTGTCTTTTCCTAATAGCTAGTATTTCTACCTAGCTTGAACTTCTAGATATTAATACCAATTAGAATATTCAATTTTTTCTAATACTAATATTAATTGTGAATTTGTGGTTGTTTACAGGAGAGCAATCATGTGTAGAAGAGCAGTAAGAGTTAATTCACAGCTGAAATCACACAAGAGATTTGCAAGTGCATTCCATACATACTGTCAGCTAGTAGACAATGCAAGAGTATACTCCACTAATGCATTGGAAGGCCCACCTAAGGTACAACCAAACAACTTCCTACAATATCTTCTTACTTTTGTTTTTTGTTTCATTTGTCTCTGCCTGTAGGTCATTTCTTGTCTACGGGTCACGGGTTTGAGCCATGAAAACAGCCACTAATATTTGCATAGGGTGGGATATCTACATCACACTCTTTGAGATGCGGCCATTCCCCGGACCCTGTTTGAATGCAGGATGTTTTGTGCATCGGGCTGCCCTTCATTGGTCTTTGCCTGAAGGGAGCCCTGGAACAACGGTGAAATTGTCTCTGTGTGACTTATAAGTCACGGGTTTGAAACGTGAATTCTATCACTGGTTCTTGCACCCCTTTGGGATGCGATCTTTTTCCGTACCTTGCGAGAATGGGCGAGATGCTTCATGCATCGAACGGCCGTTTTCAGTTGTCACAGCTTGCACATTCTTATAATTTGCCTAGCATATGACATGTTGTGATATTAAATGGCATAATGCTAAATGGGATATCTGCGGCTGTCTCATATTGATTAATTCTTTTGTTGTGGTTTATTAATTCTCAACAGTTGATAGGGTGGAAGGACAAAGACAAGACACTATTAGTTGATCCAGATGAGATAGATGTATTGAAAATGGTGGGAAGGTTGAATGATGGATCAAACTCCATATATGAACTTTACAAGAATCCACATCCAGCTTTTCAAACAGGTTCTGTTTGGAAAGATATTGTCTTGTCACCTTCTAGGTTGAACATTCAGAAAGAACTCAAGTATTCCATTCAGAAAGTTGAAAGGATGAGAGCCTAGCTCATCACTTAATTACTAGTTTTATGATATATTAAACTGCATATTATTTGTATTTAATTATCTCTCAGTTATTGTTGCACACAATTAATTATTTTATGTGTGCAAAAAATTATAAGAGACTAGGGATAGAAATTTAAGTGACATACTCTTATTACATAGTATAAGATGATTACAAGTGTCTTAGGACCCGTTTGGCCGTAGGTTTTGTCAAAATAAACTTGATTTTTATTTGGCAAACACATGTTTGGCCATAGATTTTGCCTATATTTTGGCCAAATCCTAAATCTCAAATCCCAAAACCAGCTAAAATAGCTGATTTTGGGCCAAAATATCATTATTATATTTTATAAAAATTGCCCCAAACTTTTGTATTTTATAAAAGAGTTCACTATTTATTATTTTGTAACAATGTTGCTTCGTCTTCTCGGTCATCTGATAGTGTATCATGTAGTTCATTATAAAAATGATAATTTTGTATCAAATTTATTTATGTTCAGGACTATGGTTTTCAATAATATAGTGAATCTTATTGATAATGGTACTGTTGGGTATTTGTGATAGTTTTTAGAACTTATGGGTATAAGTCATGTTTCATGTTTTTCCAAACCAAACTTCACCCAAAACATATGTCTAAACACATTTTCATCTTCAAAACAAACTTCACCCAAATCAGATTTTTTAGAATAAATTTAAGCCAAACGCTAGCTTAAACTTTTCGATTTTAATTTTCAAGATTCAGATTCATGAATCCACAACCTTGTGTTCCATCACGTAGTGGCTATAGCGGGTAGTTCCATGTTTATAAATAATGGTAATATTCTTCAATTTTGGTAGCTGTTATATTTAAATAGCTATATATATATATATATATATATATATATATATATATATATATATATATATATATATATATATATATATATAGCTTTAACCAAAGATTCCTCTGACTAACATTCAGATATTTTATAACAACAATAGTAGTACTATTTTTTGGTAGGAGCGATGTTACGAGTACGATTATCAATTGTCAAGTAGGATACTATGAAGTATGAACTATTCTTTCCATTTAAAACAGTTTGAGGGAACGCAAATCTTATAGAAACAAATTGTTTATACTACACTAGTTTCAAGAATTCAGCACGTTTTATGGTCTAAACTCTAAAGTGTCATGCTATATTTGCTTATTTTCATTTATTTTTCTTTATTTTTTCTTTGTGAGGAAGCTCAAAGAGCGGGGAAAGGGTTAATTTCACCCAAAAAAAATATCATTATATAATAGTAAAGTAATGAAACGATGTTTTGTTACACTAAGTAAAGTAATGAAACGATGTTTTGTTACACTAAGTACTGAAGTTTATTCAATATAACAGAAAGTTATAAAACTACTTTTATTAAATATAAAGGTAACAGAATTATATATGTGTGAATTGCTCCGAAAGTACAAATTAAATAATATATCAGTTTAATTTTAAATTGATGTATATCATGAACTGAAATCTCCACTAATTATAGAAGAAAGCAAGTTGTTGTGTAAGTTGCTACTGAAAGCTGTTGTGTAAGTTGCTACTGCAAGCTGCTTGTAAGCCGGTATTGTAGCAGATATAGATAATCTTCTACCGGGAGTAATATTTATCAGTACCGACATGATAAGTTTATTGTACCAGATATAGATAATCTTCTATTGAGGGTAATATTTATCCATAACAAAGTACCCTAATAAAAGGAAACATTCTTTCTCTCCTTTGGTTTCTCTGGTTGACTGAAAGTTTTGGAAATCATAAAATCTTTTAAAGCAAAATTATGTGAGAAAATCAATTACTGGAAAGTTCAACGTGTTAAAAAATGGCTAATATTACTAAAAGACGAATAAAAATTTGAAAAGAAAAACCAAGAAAGAATCTCTCAGTGTGCGTATCATTTTAATTTGTTTACTAAATTAAATTTGTCAAAACTAACAAACCATTTTATAATTCACACACTTGTTCGTGTCTCCTAAAAGGCTCCCCACCCATTCTTCTGGTTGACATAATCAAAATCAACATGAATATTTCCACTCTTAATTTATAAATTAAGTCATATAGAAAGTGACATATAGGCCTCTAAAGGCTACATATATGAACAAGTAGATCAACAGTTATTATCCCAATTCATATCTTGGTAAATATTCCTCCACTAATTAAGATTTCCACTCTAGAAAACTTACTCTATAGTTGAGCTTGTCCAATTATAATCATAAGTTAATGGAATTTAATGTCCTTTTTTCTATTTGAGTTGTTTGTCTATGAGGTATCTGATTTTGACAAATTGAAAGATAATCTAATTAAAAAGCTCTTGCCTACGCCTTAAGCAACTTCATTCCTAGGATAAGATTAAACTTCTGGAGACATTGTGTATTATATTAAGATTACTAGAAAATACATCGATTAGTTAATTTAATCACTAGACTTAACTTTAGTTCCTCGGAATTGCTAGATAACATAAATGAGAAATTACAACAAGTCTCGTATTTTTCACTAGATTTTATAGTTCCATGATACACTTAAAATCAAGATGCGGATAAATTGTTTTGTTGCACATACAAAACAATTTAATTAAAGATTAAGTAGAGGGATTTGGATAAATTATGTACGGCAAAGGGCCAAATATATCTCTGTACTTTCAAAAATTGTCTAAAAATATTGTTCGTTATACTATTGGGTTATCTATACTCATGCAGTAATACTTTGGGTTCAAATATACCCCTCATTTAAACGGAGGGACACGTGTCATCATCATGTTGGCCAATTCTAAATATCTCCTAATTAATTAAAAAGACTCATTACCCATACCCGAAAATTAATTTTCTAAAGCAATTTTTTGTTGTTGTAAAAACTGGAAAAAACTGATTTCTTTTTAACTAAAAATTGAAAAAACAAAAATATTTGTTTTCCAGTTTTTACAAAAAAACTGCTTTTAAAAAAAACTGAAAAATATTTTCTAAAACAATAATTTTGTAAAAACTGAAAAGTAATTTTCTAAAGCAATGTTTTTGTAAAAACTGGAAAAAATTGAATGTTTTAAAAACTGAAAAAATTTAAAATATTTTTTTCCAGGTTTAAGAAAAATATTGCTTTAAAAAAAATTGAAAAATAATTTCTAAAGCAATTATTTTTGTAAAAACTAAAAAAAACGGAAAAGTAATTTTCTAAAGCAATGCTTTTGTAAAAACTGAAAAAATAAATATTTTATTTTTTTTCAGTTTTTAGTTAAAGAAATTTCAGTTTTTTCCAGTTTTTAATTGCTTAAGAAAATTGCTTTTCAGTTTTTACAAAAACATTGTTTTAGAAAATATTTTTCAGTTTTTTTTTAAAGTTTTTTTGTAAAAACTGGAAAAGAAAACTGGAAAGCAATTTTCTTAAGCAATTAAAAACTGGAAAAAAATATTTTTATTTTTTTAGTTTTTAGTAAAAAAAAATCAGTTTTTTCCTGTTTTTACAAAAAAAAATTGCTTTTCGGGTATGTATAATGGGTCTTTTTAATTAATTATGAGATATTTAGAATTAGCCAACAGGACGATGACACGTGCCCCTCCGTTTAAATGAGGGGTATATTTGAACCCAAAGTATAACTGCATGGGTATAGATAACTTAATAGTATAACGAGAGGTATTTTTAGACTATTTTCGAAAGCAGATGAATATATTTGGACCTTTGCCAAATTATGTATGAGATTAGCGTAGTTGATATTCCTTATCCCTTTGGTAGTGTCAAAATTTAACAACTTTATTGTCCTATTTCACACCTTAATGGTCAGACCAGTTAATGATTCCCAAGCTAAACTAAATAGAATTAGTGCCCAAAAACTAGAAGTGATTTTTTTTTCCAGCGGCACTAAGATAAAATGTAATTTTTTAAGTTCCGTAGTTATTCATTACCTGTTTTGTTATACTTTATATATGTAAAAAAAATTACTCTTGCTAGTAAAATTTAAGTTCTATATTTTGTAAAAAGTTAGCTACCTGAATATTCACCTTATTGATAAGGTTTAAATTCCCAACCTTGCCATCTCCTTCCCTATTCCCTTTTACAAAAATAAAAAAATATAAGTATATTTTTTCGTTGGTGTGACGTTTCTTTGTAACCGTGCTAATTTGTTTCTTTTCTTCTTTTACATTTCCATACTTACTATTTAAAACTGTATAAAAAGTTCTACATCATGATCAATCAATAAATCTTATATTCTACATTTTATTGTTAGCGTTACGTTTCCTCACCAGTGGTTCAAATTGAGGAATGTCAATTATGATGCTACTCAATAAAATTAGAATTGACTTAACCAAAAAGCTTCAATAGAGCATGAGAAGAAAAAACCTTGGATCAACGGTAAAGTTATCTTCGTATGACCTTGTGTATGGTCAGAACCGATTAAGTTAGTCGTACGGATTGATCGAGACAGCAATACTTCGATCGAAAGGTATTTACGTAAGGTCAGGTCGAGGTCCGAAGAAAGGGGCTTCAGGATTCAAGCTCCAAGTCCGATCAAGGATCAGTTCGGTATCATTATCGGGCCCATGACCAAATCGAACCACGAGGCAAAAGGTTGTCGGAGATGCACAAACCGACCAACACCCACCCCGAATATCAAGACTCCCGAGTCAGGATCGAACTCGAGTCAAGGCCAATGGTTCGACCCGATATCGAGTTCGAGTCAGTATCGAAGCTCACAGACAAGGCCGTTATAGCCGCACTAAGGAAAAGAATCCTTGCGGAAAGTAGGAAAAAGACAATACATCATGGGCTCTCCACTACGTATTTTTTATTGTTGTATATAAAGTAAGATCCCTCTACTATAAACAAAAAATGGATTGTAAACAGAGGGGATCGGAACGAAAGATTTCTTCTCATATTGAAAGAGATCTCCTTGTGTTTATTTCCCTTTATCTTATTCGTTCCTCTTCTCACTACTCTTATTCCCATAGTCAAGAATACACGTATTTCTATTTCTCTATATGATTTGTATCAAATCATATCACATATCCTTAGAACCATACATAAATTTAACTCTATTCAATTTTTCGGGTAAACAGTTTGGCGCCCACCGTGGGGCTAAGGATAACAGTGGTTGTTTAATACAAATATGCAATACACACCAGTTTACAACTTCAAATCAGCAATGGCAAACCCTCGATTGATGGCTTTACCTATTGACCACGAAGCCGGCCTTTAAGATGAAACCAACAACTTGACACCCAGGGCCGGAAGGCGAATTAACGATGTCACCAAAGCTCGAATCGAAGTACCGCTAGATGTCAATTCACAAGTGGCTCTTGAGGCGAACCAATGTTCCGAACTGAAAAAAAGCATTCACGGCGATACTCGATCCGTAGCTCGAGACACCCATAACGTGGAGGAGATCGGATTCAGCTTACGGATGATCTTCGAGATGTTACAAGCCCAGCAAATAGCGATAGCTCAGTTGCAGAGCCAAACTCACGTACAAAGCAGGCCAGAGCCCAATCCGCTTCGAGAAATCACCCACAGAACGGAACCAGCCACAGTGAAGTCAAATGAGCAAGAATCGGGGACTACCCCCGAAATTACTAAATTGCTTGAGGAACTCACAAAACGAGTCGAGCCAACGATAAAAAAGTAGAAACATATAATTCTAGGGTCGATCAGATCCCGGGAGCTCCACCAATGATAAAAGGGCTAGATTCGAAAAAATTCATTCAAAAGCCTTTTTCCCTTGAGTGCAGCCCCAAAACCAATCCCCAAAATATTCCGTATGCCCGAAATACCCAAATATAACAGAATGACCGACCCAACGAGTACGTCACTTCTTACACGCGTGCCATCAAGGGCAATGATTTGGAAGATGATGAGATCGAATCTGTATTATTGAAAAAATTCAGTGAAACCTTGTCAAAGGAGGCAATGGTATGGTATCATAATTTACCATCTAACTCTATTGATTCTTTTGCTATGCTTGCAGATTGCTTCGCAAAAGTACATGCCAGAGCCATAAAGGTCGAAACCAGAAAGTCGGACATGTTCAAGGTAATACAAAAGGATAATGAGATGCTAAGGGAGTTCGTATCTCATTTTCAAATGGAACGAATGGATCTGCCACCAGTCACAGGCGATTGGGATGTTCAAGCTTTCACTCAAGGTCTAAACGAGCATAGCTCGATGGCTTCACGGTGGCTGAAGCAAAATCTAATCGAGTACCCAGCTATTACTTGGACCTATGTGCACAATCGATATCAATCCAAAATAAGAGTCGAAGATGACCAGTTGATTTCTAGGTCCGTTACGAAAAGAACTACCAAGCAAAAGTCGACCAGAGATCGATATCAGCCATATAGCGGAAATGATACTACTGCTGAGTATCTGAGGCCTCTTTAAAATCAACCTCGTATACTAGGGGGCTTTATCATTGAACACATCTGTGATGATTATCAAGTTCGATACAAAGGAAGTTACTTCGTTATTTCATGACAAACAGTGTCTCAACAGGAAACGTTGTAAGAGCCAAATGGTCAAAACGAACCATGCTTATGTAGTTGGCACGAGCCCTGACGCAAAACATGAACACATGTATAATGACTTGCAAAGAAAGCCCTCCTCTTTACCGATATTCTATGTTCAAGATTTATTATGCAAACAGGATCGAGTTCGAGCAAGCGCTCACTCGACCATTACGCCTACGGGCTACATTATTTCGAGTTCGAATCATTCACTCGACTACTAAGCCTACGGGCTACATTGCATCGAGTTCGAACCATTTACTCGACTGTTAAGCTTACGGGCTACTTTTATTTCAAGTTCGAGCAATCACCCACTCGACCATTAAGCCTACGGGCTACTTTGACCATTACGCCTACGGGCTATATTATTTCGAGTTCGAATCATTCACTCGACTACTAAGCCTACGGGCTACTTTGACTATTACGCCTACGGGCTACATTATTTCGAGTTCGAATCATTCACTCGACTATTACGCCTACGGGCTACATTGCATCGAGTTCGAATCATTTACTCAACTGTTAAGCCTACATGCTACTTTTATTTTGAGTTCGAGCAATCACTCACTCGAACATTAAGCCTACGAGCCACTTTGACCATTACACCTACGGGCTACATTATTTCGAGTTCGAATCATTCACTCGACTATTAAGCCTACGGGCTACTTTGACTATTACGCCTATGGGCTACATTATTTCAAGTTTGAATCATTCACTCGACTACTAAGCCTACGGGCTACATTTATTTCGAGTTCGAGCAAGCACTCACTCGACTATTACGCCTACGGGCTACATTGCATCGAGTTCAAATCATTTACTCGACTGATAAGCCTACGGGCTACTTTTATTTCGAGTTCGAGCAATCACTCACTCGACCATTAAGCTTACGGGCTACTTTGACTATTACGCCTACGGGCTACATTATTTCGAGTTCGAATCATTCACTCGACTACTAAGCCTACGGGCTACTTTGACTATTATGCCTATGGGCTATATTATTTCGAGTTCGAATCATTCACTCGACTACTAAGCCTACGGGCTAATTTTATTTCGAGTTCGAGCAAGCACTCACTCGACTATTACGCCTATGGACTACATTGCATCGAGTTCGAATCATTTACTCGACTGCTAAGCCTACGGGCTACTTTTATTTTGAGTTCGAGCAATCATTCACTCGACCATTAAGCTTATGGGCTACTTTGACTATTACGCCTACGGGCTACATTATTTCAAGTTCGAATCATTCACTCGACTACTAAGCCTACTGGCTACTTTTATTTCAAGTTCAAGCAAGAACTCACTCGATTATTATGCCTACAGACTACATTATATCGAGTTCGAATCATTTACTCGACTGCTAAGCCTACGGGCTACTTTTATTTCGAGTTCGAGCAATCACTCACTCGACCATTAAAGCCTACGAGCTACTTTGACCATTACGCCTACGGGCTACATTATTTCGAGTTCGAATCATTCACTCGACTACTAAGCATGCGGGCTACTTTGACTATTATGCCTACGGGCTACATTATTTTGAGTTCGAATCATTCACTTGACTACTAAGCCTACGAACTACTTTTATTTCGAGTTCGAGCAAGCACCCACTCGACTATTATGCCTACGGGCTACATTGCATCGAGTTCGAATCATTTACTCGACTGATAAGCCTACAGGCTACTTTTATTTCGAGTTCGAGCAAGCACTCACTCGACTATTAAGCCTACGGGCTGCTTTGACTATTACGCATACGGGCTATATTACATCGAGTTTGAATCATTCATTCGACTACTAAGCCTACGGGCTACTCTTATTTTGAGTTCGAGCAAGCACTCACTCGACTATTACGCCTACGGGCTATATTACATCGAGTTTGAGTCATTCACTCGACTACTAAGCCTATGGGCTACTTTTATTTTGAGTTCGAGCAAGCACTCACTAGACCATTATACCTACAGGCTACATTATTTCGAGCAAAACTACTCATTTCTTCGAATTCAAACGAACACTTGACTATTTAAGCTGAAGGATGTTCGAGCCCGATAAAGCAAAGGGGACTACCCACAAGGCCCGAAGGCATCAGAGATTAAAATTCAAACTATCTATTTAGTTTGAAAGGCTATTTTACTTCAAAAGGAAGAAAGATTTATATTTACAAATTTTTTGTACAGAGGCGGCTACTCTGCCAAAAGGAAGTTCTTTATACAAAAATTGAAAGCGGTATCAAAAGAACTCAGCAAACGACCTAAGGCCCTAAATGACTCAATCTTTAT
This sequence comes from Nicotiana tomentosiformis, assembly GCF_000390325.3. Classification (NCBI taxonomy): domain Eukaryota; kingdom Viridiplantae; phylum Streptophyta; class Magnoliopsida; order Solanales; family Solanaceae; genus Nicotiana; species Nicotiana tomentosiformis. The sequence continues at coordinate 104,882,815 of NC_090819.1, read as the reverse complement.
CGGAGGCCGTATTCTCGGCATCGTCCTCATCTTCAGACTCCCCCAAGTCATCGGAGTCCTCCTCGGGTAAGGCCAACCTCCGAGCTTTGTTCTCCTCCGCCCTGGCGACTTCAATCTCGGCCCCAATATCGAAGCCCTGAGCTCTGACCTCCTCGAGAGCCTCTCTCCGAGCTTGACATTTTGCATGTTCGACCATGCTCTCAGCTTTGGCTTAGTTAACCTTGACATCGATCCTGAACTGAGTCACTTTGGCATCAGCTCTTTTATTGGCCTCGATCACCTTAGATCTGGCCACTTCAAGTTCTTTGGCCAAATCTGCTTTATCTGAAGTGGCTAAATCCAACCGATGTTGAAGCTATTTCATCTTTTTGATCAGCCCCAAAGCATTTTCTTTCGCAGATCGAAGTTGGGCATTAGACAACTCCAACTGAGCTTCGACGGCTTCCCTTTTCGAGGCAAGGATATCCATACACTTTTTAAATTCTTCTGCCTCGGCAAGTAGCGCATCTACCTATGAGTTAAGCCGTCCAATTTGCTCGATCCTCTGCCGAACCTACAGAATTGGATCATTAGTGGTTATCTCTTTTTCATCTTCACTATCACGGAACGTTCGAAATACCTGCTCAGCCATCTCCTCATGCTCTTCCCGAGCCGCTGTCAAATCTGCTCAAAGTTTTTTACTAAGAAGCTTATACGAGTTACTCTTCTTAGTGAGGCTCCGAACCTCGGCATCATGCTCTTCCCGGATTCGAAGAAAGGCCTCGTGATGCAACACCGAATCCTGCAAACAAAAGAAGAAACATTAGAATTACCTACAACTCTATGTGTAAAAGAAGCAACGAAAATGCCATCAGAGTTACCCGATTCAAAGTATGTTGGGCCTTGTTGAAGAGACAGGCGGCCCCCACTGCATTCATCACTGATTGATCTTTTTCGGTCACCAAGGACCGTATGTAGCTGGCAATCCCCACAGGGGAAGAAAAAATTTGGGTATCCGCAGGTACGGAGAGCACTATCTTCCGCCTTCGGTCGGGGATCGATGCTCGGGGCCGGAAATCGGTCCACCAGTTTATGAATCGATGAAGGTTCGGTAGAACCCGACCACGACACTTTTTTGGGTACCGACATTCCACCAAAATCGGTAACCTCCTCCGAGGCACCTGACTCGAGCCCCTCCAGAAAACCATGGATATTGGCCGACTCCTGAATACCCTCATAGGACCGACCCTCCAACATGATGGCCTCTCGAATCATGTCATCTGAAATCTGAGGGGATCCGCCAATGTCAACTATCCCAAACTCATCCCTTGAAATATCTTCTATTGCTCGAAAAGACCCACCACCCCCCCCCCCCGGTGTCCCTTTCAATCATCTTAGTTCGAGAAGGGATAATCTCAGCTTCTTCTTATTCTGGGATTATGGCCAAGGTTCTATGATTTGCTTCTACCAAATTGGAAGACTGTTGAATCACAACATTAGCCCGTACGCAGGCTAAATTCTCCTCTCCTTCTTCGGGCTCGAATGGCAGGCCACTTCCGAAGTCATAACACCAGAGCCCCCATTCAGCTTTCGAGATCTCTTAGCCGGTTTCTTCTTCTCCGAGCTCGGGGAGCCCGATACGTCTTTTCTCTTCCTTTCTTTTACCTGCTTCAGGACAGGAACTTCTTTGCCACCAGATGGGGGCCTCATGACTACATCTTTTCCGAGTCCTACAAAAGGGAAGAGGAAGATTTACCATACAAACCGATGAAGAGACAAATCAACAAAAAAAATTACCATGACTGCAGGCCTCTCATCGACCCTTTGATAATTTGACCCAAGCACACTCGGAGTACGGTCTCTGCAACACCAAACTTTCGACCCATTGTCTAAGATCCGGGATCGGTTCCGACATTCGAGCTATGGCTGTGATAAGGAAAGAAAAATGGATCAACAAAATAAAAGGCAATAACAAAATCAAAACGGGCAAAGAGAAATGCTCACTCACGGCTTATATTCCATTTCTCGGTAAATGGCAAGTCATCGGCAGGGATCAGGTCCGAGGTTTTGATTCGAACGAAACAGCCCATCCAACCCCGATCCCGGGTCTCGTCTATGCTTGAGAATGGCACTTTGGTTTCTCGGCGAGCAAGCTTGATCAACCCTCCTCGATAAAGTCGGGGACTATAAAGGCGCATAAGATGATCGAGGGTGAAGATACGCCCCTCGACCTTGCTCGAGAAAAATCGAAAAAGAGCCACTATCCTCCAAAATGAAGGGTGAATTTGGCTGAGGGCCACATCGTACCTCTTGCAAAAGGCAACGATGACGGGGTCTAAAGGTCCCAACGTGAAAGAATAAATGTAAACACTTAAGAACCCTTCGACGTGGGTAGTAATTTATTCATCAGGCGATGGGATTACTACGAGTTTATTATCCCAGTTGCATTCTTGTATGACTTTATCGAGAAATTTTTCGGTAATTGAACATTGATACCTCGACATCGGCTCACACCGACCCGGTATCGGGGAAGGCTTTTCAATTTTAAGATCGCCTACAGTCGAACACCCTACCGGAATAAATTTCTCAGGGCGGGGCTTTTCCACATCCTCGCCACCAGCAGGTTGAGATGAAGAAGCGGTCTCTTTTTGCGGAACAAGTTTAGACATTTTTGCCATTTAAAATTTCGTGAACAAAGAACGGAAGTATTTGGTGTTTTGAGAAAGAGTTTGCAGTAAAACTCACAGATTTACAGGCAGAAAACTCAGAAGAGACGAAAAGGAACTTAGAAAAATTGGAAGATTGAAGACATAAAGTATGAATGATGGAAGGAAAAGCTATTTATAGATTGAAGCAATGACGGTTTAATATCAGAGGTGGCCGACCACCATCTGACACATTAAATGCCTTGGTAAAACCGAACCGATGGGATAATTATCACATACATCATGGTCGAGCTCGATGTAAACATCAGTATATATCTGATCAAGCTGTTGGGAAATCATTTATTTCTCGCCATATCCTTTTCCGAGAAATGAGGGGACTATCTGTGTACGGTCAGAACCGATTGAGTCAATCGTACGGACTGATCGAGACGGCAATACTTCGATCGAAAGGTATCTACGTAAGGTCAGGTCGAGGTCTGAAGAAAGGGACTTCAGGATTCGAGCTCCAAGTACGATTAATGATCAGTTCAGTATCATTATCGGGCCCATGACCAAATCGAACCACGAGGCAAAAAGTTATCGGAGATGCACAAACCGACCAACACCCACCCCGAATATCAAGACTCCGAGTCAGGATCGAACTCGAGTCAAGGCCAATGGCTCGACCCGATATCGAGTTCGAGTCAGTATCGAAGCTCACAGACAAGGCCGTTACAGCCGTACTAAGGGAAAGAATCCTGGCGGAAAGTAGGAAAAAGATAATATATCGTGGGCTCTCCACTACGTATTTTTTTATCGTTGTATATAAAGTAGGATCCCTCTACTATAAACAAAAAATGGATTGTAAGCAGATGGGATCGGAACGAAAGATTTCTTCTCATATTGAAAGAGATCCCCTTGTGTTTATTTCCCTTTATCTTATTCGTTCTTCTTCTCACTATTCTTATTCTCATAATCAAGAATACACATATTTCTATTTCTCTATATGATTTGTATCAAATCATATCACATATCCTTAGAACCATACACAAATTTAACTCTATCCAATTTTTCGGGTAAACAAACCTATTAGGTTACTGGTTTGAGTCGTGAAATTAGTCACTGATACTTATATCAGAATAGACTACCTACATTACACTTCTTGGGATACAATCCTTTCTCTAACCTTGCATGATCGCGAAATAATTCGTACACCGAACTTCCCTTTTTCCTTGCAACAGAGCATGAAAGGAAAAATCCGCATGAAAATGCAAATGCTAATGCTCCTAATTTCCCTTTTGTTATTTAGTTTTTTTAAGGTTTATTTCGAAGCTAATAATCGAAACTTGAAAGCATGTACATCCTTGTGATTTCTTTATAATTCTCTTCTGTCGTCATATTTTCAAAAAATATTTCAGGTTCTGCTGGAAAGTTTCACGGTTTATCGACAAATATAAATGCATTATTTTCATGTTCAACACTGCTTTAGCTAGGTTGCTTCTATGTACATATACAATATATAACTAACAAAATTAAGTATATAGAGAAAGCACCTTATGTAGTTAATCTAATTATGTATTTCATGCATAATCCTTTGACGTATTAAAAGTGAGATATAATCTGCTCCCTTATATTGTCACGACCCAAAATCCAACTAGTCGTGATGACACCTAACCCAAACCGCTAGGTAAGCCAACTTTCAACTATCCAATTCCAATAACAATTATTAAAGAAAATATATGAAACCATTACATTTTTCCCAAGAACTGGTAGTACAAATCATGAGCTTCTAAGAATAGAGTATACAAAGCGAAAATAAAATAAATACATAGTCTGTTTGAATAATACATAAACAGAGTTTTTATAAATCTAAGGCTACCACGAACAAGAGGCAGCTATGACAGGAACGCATGTACATCTTCAAATCCCGCAACCATCGAGCATAGCAACAACAACACCCAACATCTGCACGCAATGTGCAGAAGTGTAGTATCAGTACAACCGACCCCATGTATTGAGTAAGTAACAAACCTAGCCTTAGATTGAAAGTAGTGACGAGCTTCTACCTAGATCGAGTCCACCACCAAATACCAACAACAGTTCATAACAACGTAAAGCAAATAATACAAGAAGTAACTCAAAGATAAGTTGCTCAGCAAAATCATGATTTCCGAAAATAGTTCTGCCTTTTCAAGTACATCAGTGAAACCCAAATCGTTTACCGAAGTTGCCAAAAATATGAATAAGTTTGAAAACAATAATTTTTCCCAAAAATCCTTTCATTAATAATAAATAAGATATTTCATTTTCTTTCCAGTTAACCAGTGTAAAATAAAAGCATCACTATGCACATCTGTCAACATGTATGATAAATCATGAGTGATGTAAAACCGTACAACATGAGGGAACTACATCTCGATGCATGTATGTCATGTGTGCATGTCAATGCAATGTATCTCAGAGATTGTATTCATGTACTCACACTCTCGGAGTACTCAATCTCACTGTCTCGCATTCTCTCTCACTATGCTCAGCACACTCAATCACTCAGCGCTATACAATACCTGCTGTGGCGTGCAGCCCGATCCATATTTATAGTCGAGTGCGCTCACTTGATGTGTGTATAGACTCATGAGGGGCTCCTACAGCCCAAGCGCTATATTGCTGCGGCGTGCAGCCCGACCCAACACTGATGCGGCGTGCAACCCGATCCATATATTACTGCGGCGTGCATCCCGATCCATATATTACTGCGGCGTGTAGCCCGATCCAACATTTACTGCAGCGCGCAGCCCGATCCATCATATCTCACAATCAAGCCCTCGGCCTCACTAGTCATCAATCTCTCTCTCATGGGCTCACAATGTCATGAAAATATAAAATAGCCCAAAAATGATGATATGATGTGTCGATAAATAATAACAAGGACTCAGATATGATATGTAATGACATGAATATGACTGAGTATAAATTTTTAATTTAAAATAATTAATTCACAATAATACGACCTCTGTGGGTCCCAACAATACTGGCACATAGCCTCAACAAGATTTTTAATATGCTTTTCAGCTCAATTTCTTTAACTCATAAAACCGCATGGAAAATGCCAAGATCATTTAACTACAAAATTCCATAGAAAAAATTATGTCACAATTTCTATAGTGCACGCCCACACGACCATCACCTAGCATGTGCGTCACCTCCCAACAATTCACATAATACATATAATTAGGGTTCATACCCTCAACTCCAAGATTAGAAGAGTTACTTACCTCGAACAACACAAATCCAATGTCGAGCAAGCTAAGCAATGCTCCAAAAATTCCATTCTGCGCGTATCAACTTCCAAACGGCTCGAATCTAGTCACAATTAATTTGATTCAGTCCACAAAATTTATAGGAATTAATTCCATATCAAAATACTAATATTTTTACAAAATCATAAATTACGCCCCAAAAATCACATGTGGGCCCCACGTCTCGGAATCTGAGAAAACTCACAAAATCCGACAACCCATCCAATTATGAGTTCAACCATACTAATTTCACTCAAATTCGACTCTGAATCTGTGTTCAAATCTCAAAAATTTATTTTATTAAGTTTGTACAATTTTCCCTAAATTTTTACCTCAAAGTACTAATCAGATGATGAAATCATTGATATATTCATGTATATTAACCAAATTCGAGTTAGAATCACTTACCCCGATCAATTTCTTGAAAACCCCACGAAAAATCGCTACAAACCGAGCTCCCTAGGTCCAAAATATGAAATAATACCCTAAACCTTGGATATATCGTACACCTCTAATCTCCAATTTCACGATCAGCGAAATTCCAAGCGCGGCCACGCCCCACATCCCGCGGTCGCGAAATATTGGTGTTGTCCGCGAAAAATCTTGGGGCTGCACTGCTATACTTTAGTATTTTGGCCATAACTTTCTCTACAAATGTCCAAATAATGACTTCTTTACCTTTCCGCAAACTAGACACGAAGGTCTACAACTTCCTTTTTTGAATCATTTCAAAATTCCTTGTAGATCAAAAGGTAAAGGCTTCCGAATTTGGACCAACGGATCTGCAAAACTTCCAACCGCGGTTCGCGAAATTTTGCCGCGGTCCACGAAATTCTGATGCGGTACGCGCCTTTCCTTCGCCTCAACACCCCAAAATGCGCGGTCCGCGTCCCCGAAAGTACCAGAACAATATTAGAGTGCCGAAATGCCCGGACTCGCTCAAAACTCACCCCGAAATTAACTCATCTGAAACCTCTCGGACACAAACCATATATGAATTTTAATCATAAAATACACTACGGACCTGCTCGCGCACTCAAAATACTGAAAAGAGGTCGCCTTGACCTGATATTGACCATGGCCAAACTCCCAAATTTCTTAACTTTATAAATCTCTCGACCAATGATCCAAAAATACACCCAAGCCCCTCGGGACCTTCAACCAAATATACCAACACGTTCCATAACATAACACAGACCTACTCGAGGCCTCAAATCACATCAAATAACGCTAAAACCATGAATCACACCTTAATTCAAACCTAATGAACTCTGAACTTTTAAATTTTATATCTTGTGCTGAAATACATCAAATCAATCCGGAATGACTTCAAATTTTGCACACAAGTCATAAATGATATAACGAAGCTATTTAAACTTCCAAAATTGGATTCCGACCCCGATATCAAAAAGTCACCCCCGGTCAAACTTCCCAAAAATTCAACTTTCGGCATTTCAAGCCAAATTCTACTACGTACCTCCAAATAATTTTTCGGACACGCTCCTAAGTCCAAAATCACCATACAGAGCTATTGGAATTATCAAAACTCCATTCCGAAGTCGTTTACACATAAATCTACATCCGGACACTATTTTAACTTAAGCTTTAAACCTTGGAACTAAGTGTTCCAATTCATTCCAAAACCTCACCGGACCCGAACCAATTACCTCGGCAATTCAACAACAACTATAAAGTATAATTTAAGCAGTAAATGAGGAAACGAGGTTGTAATACTTAAAATGACCGGTCGGGTCGTTACATTCTCCCCTACTTAAACATACGTTCGTCCTCGAACGTGCCAAGAGTTGTTTCCAAGCCACCAAATCACTGTTCCAACTTACCACACACGTACCCGGGGGTTAACCCACATCACCCTATTCCACATAGGCTTGACTACACAATACAACTGAAAATCATTAATTTAACCTTAGCCCATAAACCTTGAAGTTTAATTTTCAACCTTTAGAATTTCTTTCAAGACACAAATCTTACATTTACACGGATATAGTCAACCAACATATTACACAACTCGCATGCTCGTAGCACCATTTTTTATCACCAGTGACTACTCAAAACCAACCAAGTACTAGTATAAAACCCATATCGAACCAAACCTCATCCCCAAAACCTTCGTACACTGCTGATAATAAAAAAAACACGCGAAATTCCATTACCTCTTACTAGATCAATAAGTCACGGAGCTCTCTCACCCCGACAAGAATCATAATTGCTTTCTGAGCCGACTTTCAATATTATTCTTTCGAACATACCGTAATCAAACCTGATAGTACCCATTCTAGGTCCAATGACCTTATATTATTAAATACGTCTATCCCACAGACACGCCACATCAATATAACTCCAGCCACCACTGCGCAATCCGTGTACCTAAATATGGGAGATGTCTCAAGGAAGGGAACCATATTGCAAGTTCAACAAGCACCACCACAACTACAATGTTATCACCAACTCCTCAAATTTCATGAAGAGGATAACCATAGGCGCATGTGCACAATTGTACAGGAAGAAAATTAATGAATCAGATAAATTATCATAGAAATAAAATTCCCACACATGGCACGGACAACTCACGTGCCAATAATATGAATTGCCTGGCATGGTCACAAGCCTCCAGTCCTAGCATATTATACAGGAGCAATTAAACAAGTACACTTGTATATGATAATGAAATAATATTCTCATGCTCTTGGACTAGTATAAATAGCACGCCATAGTGCAAACATGTGCAAAGTCTGCTATCACACTTCAAATCGGTAATTTTACACAGAATTAGTAACTACCCCGTTTATTTAGGGAATCATCTTTTTTGTAACCTCAAGTGTAGCCCAAATAGTTTTCAACAAAGGTACGAATACGGAAAACGTTATAACTTTACACTTAACAATCGACTCTAGGCATATAATAGCCTAAGCATTCTTCCGAGTATGAATACTTGCTCTAATGCCCGCACATGGGCTCCAACCTCACATATATGCACACTTATAGCGCGTAGCTATCACAAATAATTAACGCAACTAGTGCCTCCACTGAGTTAAAATAAAATACTCACATCAAACACGCCGCAACCCGAAATAATATACTTCTGAGAACTCTCAGTCTCTAAATTCATCAAACACATGAATCACTGTAACTGATCCCAACTCCAGCACTAAAATGACTAACACATCTTCCATTCACGATCTTCCCATAAGGAATACTTTCATAATTCTTCAGTGCTATATAACAATAACTTGAATATCAACGGTCTATCAACCAGGTGAGTACTGCAATACCAATGAACATCAGTAAGTCAAAACACAATGCGCCTTTTGAAATGCGTACCCTTCTTAGGGATTACCAAGCAGTTATAACATTCATCTAATTATCTGAAATTGACCATTCTATCCAAAATTCGTGATCTTCCTTTCAAGAATGAACTGGCACCTTGTACATGTAAATCTTAATCCCGCGCCACACACCACATCTATCATGTCATCATGTGACAAGCACGAGAATCTCATTATCAACTTTGGGTAACCAGCAAATTACATACCCGGTCATTTAGTAACCTTAATCTTGCTTCCTTCCAGGAGGAATTCATAATACACAACACGTTCCCTACACCGGTAGAATATATTCGGTTCAACCCATGGTAGAAACTATTAAGAACACTTTGAAATCCATAGTCAAACAGAATTACTGTACGTCCCGATACCATCTAATGTAAGTAACTGATTCTAGTGATATACAAATTCAAAAAAATTTCAATTTCCACATATATATTTTGAATCCATTAGAACCTTCTCGAGAATCACCCATTCTGCTCCAATCTAATTTACTCCGCCCCGAACGGGCCAGAAGACATATGCTCTTTTAGCATAATCAACACTCGAATAAGTAACCTTGTCTTAACACGACCAATCAAATTCATACTTCGTGTGCACTACATCTTTCAAAATAACAACTTAATCATTCCAAAAATTTCATATTTTCGTAAGTGCATTATATCCCGTATTCAGTAAATTTCCTTACTCGAGTCATTCTCGAACTCCACCTCTGCAAGTCATCACTGATCCCCAAGTATACTTCAGACCAACTAAAATTTTAATATATAACCATGAATTGAATTGTCAATAACAGGCTCCCCCACTTGGCTCAAAGCCATAGATTAAAATACTTGATAACTCACAATACCCTTACTTTATTATTGCCTTAATACCGCAGTCAGTTCAACAAAAATTCTTCTCAAGATCAAGACACACCAACCATAAAATACCTCAATTATCCTCTAATCTCGCATTCATTCTCTTAACACTCAAGTCAACTTTCTCAACCAGATTCAGATTTAAATCTCCACCCATATGCCCCGTCGGCAGAAAAGAAACTCTCTACCTCACATCATAAGGAATACACATAGGTAGATTACCCCGCAGGGGATAACCCGCCTGCTTAGCCTCAAACTGGTATCTTGTTATACCCTTTCGCAACCACAATTACTATGAAATCACTTAATCTTTTTGAGTCCAAACTCATTAACGACACACGATAATTTAATTTGCCCCAAAATTTAACAACGTGAAGAATCTTTCAAAACATTCACACTTGAGATTGTACGTCACATCAAACGAAAATAAAGTACCCAATGGCCTTCCTTTACATTTTAAGGAAACACTTCTCGTCACATTCAAATCGTCTTAACACATCCCGCAGTTATATCATACTCATCATAATGCCATTCCACCGCTAATCGGGTAACAAATTCCACTTGTAGGGATATAACCGGACATATGAGTCCAAATGTACATGTTACAACTGAAGCTACCGAGCCTAAGCTGCGGTCTAAACTAGGCCTCAAGTACTCCAGACTGGACCATCACCAAAACACAGAATACACATCTCAAACATCGTTCATGGAATCACAAGCCGGTAATGCACAGCTGATACCGAGCGCTTATGTGCACATACAAATGCGTGGAATGAATTCAGAGAGTTACGTTTCAAGCTGAATCAATTTCGCACGATAAGGAAGAAAAAGAATGGGAAGTATATATCCTAAATGCCATGTAGCCTCTCGAAGATAAGTATGGACGTCATCATACCGATCCACAAGACTCTACTAGACACTTGCTCATGACTTGTAGAACCTATGAACCTAGAGCTCTGATACCACCTTGTCACGACCCAAAATCCAACTAGTCGTGATGGCACCAAACCCAAACTGCTAGGTAAGCCAACTTTCAACTATCCAATTCAAATAACAATTATTAAAGAAAATATATGAAACCATTACATTTCCCCCAAGAACTGGTAGTACAAATCATGAGCTTCTAAGAATAGAGTATACAAAGCTAAAATAAAATAAATACATAGTCTGTTTGAATAATACATAAACAAAGCTTTTATAAATCTAAGGCTACCATAAACAAGAGGCAGCTACGACAGAAACGCATGTACATTTTCAAATCGCGCAACCATCGAGTACAACAATAACATCAGCCAACATTTGCACGCAATGTGCAGAAGTGTAGTATCAGTACAACCGACCCCATGTACTGAGTAAGTAACAAACCTAGCCTTAGGTTGAAAGTAGTGACGAGCTTCTACCAAGGTCGGGTCCACCACCAAATACCAATAACAGTTCATAACAACGTAAAGCAAATAATACAAGAAGTAACTCACAGATAAGATGCTCAGCAAAATCATGATTTTCGAAAATAGTTCTGCCTTTTCAAGTACATCAGTGAAACCCAAATCGTTTACCGAAGTTGCCAAAAATATGAATAAGTTTGAAGACAATATTTTTTCCCAAAAATCCTTTCATTAATAATAAATAAGATATTTTATTTTCTTTCCAGATAACCAGTATAAAACAAATGCATCAATATGCACATCTGTCAACATGTGTGATAAATCATGAGTGATGTAAAACCATACAACATTAGGAAAATACATCTCGATGCCTGTATGTCATATGTGCATGTCAATGCAATGTATCTCAGAGATTATACTCATGTACTCACATTCTCGGAGTACTCAATCTCACTGTCTCGCATTCTCTCTCACTATGCTCAGCACACTCAATCACTCAGCGCTATACAATACCTGCTGCGGCGAGCAGCCCGATCCCTATTTATAGTCGAGTGCGCTCACTTGGGGTGTGTATAGACTCATGAGGGGCTCCTACAGCCCAAGCGCTATATTGCTGTGGCGTGCAGCCCGACCCAACACTGCTGCAGCGTGCAGCCCAATCCATATATTACTACGACGTGTAGCCCGATCCAATATCATGGCCCAGATGCTTGTTGTGGCGTGCAACCCGATCCAACATTTACTGCAGCGCGCAGCCCGATCCATCATATCTCACAATCAGACCCTCGGCCTCACTCAATCATCAATCTCTCCAGTCTCTCTCTCATGGGCTCACAATGTCATGAAAATATAAAATAGCCCAAAAATGATGATATGATTAATCGATAAATAATAACAAATACTGAGATATGATATGTAATGACATGATTATGACTGAGTATAAATTTTTAATTTAAAATAATTAATTCAAAACAATACGACCTCTGTGGGTCGCAATAATACTGGCACATAGCCTCAACATGATTTTTAATATGCTTTTCAGCTCAATTTTTTAACTCATAAAACCGCATGGAAAATGCCAAGATCATTTAACTACAAAATTCCATAGAAACAATTATGTCACAATTTCTATAGTGCACGCCCACATGCCAGTCACCTAGCATGTACATCACCTCCCAACAATTCACATAATACATATATTCAGGGTTCATACCCTCAACTCCAAGATTAGAAGAGTTACTTACCTTGAACAAGCCAAATCCAATGTCGAGCGAGCTAAGCAATGCTCCAGAAATTCCACTATGCGCGTATCAACTTTCAAACAGCTCGAATATAGTCACAATTAATTTGATTCAGTCCACAAAATTTATAGAAATTAATTTCATATCAAAATACTAATATTTTCACAAAATCCGAAATTACGCCCCAAAAATCACCCGTGGGACCCGCATCTCGGAATCCAACGAAACTCACAAAATCCGATAACCCATCGAATTATGAGTTCAACCATACTAATTTCACTCAAATTCGTCTCCGAATCGGTGTTCAAATCTCGAAAATTAATTTTATAAAATTTCTACAATTTTTCCCAAATTTTCACCTAAAAGTACTAATCAGATGATAAAATCATTGATATATTCATGTATATTAACCAAATTTGAGTTAGAATCACTTACCCCGATGAATTTCTTAAAAACCCCACGAAAAATCGCCACAAACCGAGCTCCCTAGGTCCAAAATGTGAAATAATACTATACGTGTTAATCGGGCCGGGCTAACCCGTTTACAACTCGGTTCAGCCCGGTACTGTAGCGTGGGGGGTGGGCTGGAATGGGTTGGACGGGGAGCGGGTTTCAAACGAACAGTTTTTTGATACCGGTGCACCGGAATCCGCTAAGCCCGTTAACCCGTTAACGGGGTTTTAACGGGTTACAACCCGGTTGAGCCCGATTTTTAACGGTTTTTTTTTAAATTTTTTTTTGACCGTTGCCAACAGTCAAATTCAAATATGACCATTGGCCAACGACCTTTTTTTTTTTTTGCAGAAATGGCCATTTCGGCTGCCCCTTAAGAAAATAGCCCCCACACCCCTAATATTTGATAAATTATTTGATTTGGTCTACACTAGGGGAGCATCAACAAACCAATAGCAGGAATATTGATGAATTTCAATTCTACTTGCAAAAGTCAGCAAAGCCCCGCACAAAGGAATTTCTACCACTGGGTTGGTGGAGGAGCAACTCAAATCAATTTCATGTTCTTTCGGCCATGGCTCGAGACGTGCTAAATGTTACGATTTCAACAGTCTCATCAGAGAGCGCATTTAGCCAAGCAAGGCAGTAACACTTTGGAAATTCTAGTGTGCTTCAAAGATTGGATAAGATCAGAACGGCGAAATCAAGGGCGTGACGAGGTAGATGAAGCGGAGGACCAAGAAATTAGAGATATAATGGTTTATGGTTCTAATTCAACCAATGGGAAATCAAGAACCTCATATTGACATGGATGAACTTACAAAAATGATGCAAAGCATGTGATGTACTATTTTTATTTTTATTTTTTATAATTATTGTAAACTTTTAATTTCCAAGTTCAAAAATAACAAAATCAAAAAAGAACTTACAACTTAATTTGAAGTATTATATATTATTCAATAAAAATATCAAATGAAAGTCTTCGGAGTTTGATCCTTATATATTGCCTATTGGTCGTATTAAATAATTTTTTGTAGCACCTTACTTTCAAATTTCAATTTTAAAATTGTAAAATTCAAATTTCAAATTTAAAACTTTAAACTTCAAAGTTTAATTCTAAGCCTTAAAAGTTTGCAAACACTTAAGTATCAATAACATTGAATAAGAAAAATAAAATTTACTTTAAAAAAATAAATAAATTACACGGCCCAGTCCAGCCCGCTAAGCCTGAACCCAGACGGACAAAAAAAATCCAAAAAAATACAGCCCGCAACGTTAAATGGACGGGCTATTTTTTTGTGTCCTGCCCGTTCTAGCCCGCCCGTTAAACACCCATAAATAATACCCTAAACCTCAGATATATAGTACACCTCTGATCTCCAATTTTGCGGTCAGCGAAATTCCAAGCGCGGCCGCGGCCCAGGTCCCGCAGTCGCGAAAAATTGGTGCTCTCCGCGAAAAATCTTGGGGCTGTACTGCTATGTTTTAGTATTTTGGCCATAACTCTCTCTAGAAATGTCCAAATGATGACTTCTTTACCTTTCTAAAAACTAGACACAAAGGACTACAACTTCCTTTTTTGAATCATTTCAAAATTCCTTGTAGATCAAAAGATATAGGCTTCCGAATTCGGACAAACGGATCTGCAGAACTTCCAACTGCGGTCCGCGAAATTTTTGCCGCGGTCCGCGAAAATATGACGTGGTCCGCGAAATTCCAAGCGCGACCGCGAAATTTTGCCGCGGTCCGTGCCTCTCCTTCGCCTCAATGCCCCAAAATGCGTGGTCCGCGTCCCCGAAAGTGCCAGAACAATATTAGAGTGCCGAAATGCCCGGACTCGCTCAAAACTCACCCCGAAATTAACTCATTCGGAACCTCTCGGACACAAATCATATATGAATTTCAATCATAAAACACGCTACGGACCTGCTCGCGCACTCAAAACACTGAAAAGAGGTCGTCTTGACCCGATATTGATCATGGACAAACTCTCAAATTTCTTAACTTTATAAATCTCTCAACCAATGATCCAAAAATACACCCAAGCCCCTCGGGACCTTCAACCAAATATATCAAACACGTTCCATAATATAACACGAACCTACTCGAGGCCTCGAATCATATCAAATAATGCTAAAACCATGAATCACACCTCAATTCAAACCTAATGAACTCTGAACTTTCAAATTTTATATCTTGTGCCGAAATACATCAAATCAATTCGGAATGACTTCAAATTTTGCACACAAGTCATAAATGACATAACGAAGCTATTCAAACTTCCAGAATCGGATTCCGACCCCGATATCAAAAAGTCACCCCCGATCAAACTTCCCAAAAATTCAACTTTCGGCATTTCAAGTCAAATTCCACTACGTACCTCCAAATAATTTTTCGGACACGCTCCTAAGTCCAAAATCACCATACGAAACTATTGGAATTATCAAAACTCCATTCCGAGGTCGTTTACATATAAGTCGACATCCGATCACTATTTTAACTTAAACTTTAAACCTTAGAACTAAGTGTTCCAATTCATTCCAAAACCTCACCGGACCCGAACCAAATACCTCGGCAATTCACACAACAACTGTAAAGTACAATTTGAGCAGTAAATAAGAAAACATGGTTGTAATACTCAAAACGACCGACCAGGTCGTTACATGTATGTAACCCAACCCAAGGTATTTAATGTTCTCTTTTCTTCCAAACATATATGTCACATAGATCATTAGATAGTTCAATTACAACTTTTTAATGAAATCTCTAGACAAGAAAAAGAGAGATACACAGATTAAAATAGTATCAAGAATGGGGAGAATCATTCTGAGGTTTTGTGAGAGAAAAAAGATTTTATACAATCAAATTAATTATAAGTTAATTACAGGTAAATTTATGATTAACATTAATTGATAAAATAGTAAAAAATCATTGTAGTATAAAAATATATAACTTAAATTAATAGTCTCAATGATAATTATCTGCATCAAATTCGCTTTGTATGGTAGAAATTAAAACATGATGGAACTTTTTAAACCAAACTAAGGCACGCAAAAAGAAAAAAATACAATAGCCATTTTCCTTTCTTTTTAAGTTCATTGTATGAATGATTTTTTATTTTTTAAGAAAGCAGCAATGTAGCTTCAACGATTTTTTTAATAAAAAAACATATATTTCAAACCAAAATTTTGTTTGATAAAAATTGAACTGTAAAAGACAATTTGGATACAGCTTCTTTAACTCAATTGAGTCTCACCAACTTTAGATGTGCTGCAATATAGGATGAAAAATCTAGAGGAAAAAGGTAAATTCATCTTAACTTTCAGACGTAGATATTGACAGGTCAGCAAGAATCACAAGCAGATATCCACGTGGCATGATCAAGGGGCAGGTACACCAACCGTACATTTCTCTCTCTACACGGTAAGTAAGTATCATCTCCCTGTCCATACATACAGAATTCT
The DNA here is from genome assembly GCF_000390325.3 of Nicotiana tomentosiformis. NCBI lineage: Eukaryota > Viridiplantae > Streptophyta > Magnoliopsida > Solanales > Solanaceae > Nicotiana > Nicotiana tomentosiformis. The sequence continues at coordinate 104,866,148 of NC_090819.1, read as the reverse complement.
CTCTCTCTCTCTCTCTCTCTCTCTCTCTCTCTCTCTCTTATCAGACAGTGACCTGGAATAGATTTGAATATCGCTGGCACATCAACTTTAAGAAATTGTAAAAACACCCCCAAAACCTCTCCCAAAGCTGCAAAAACCTCCCCCACTGCAATTTTTGATTTGAAAAAACAGAGAAGTAGAGAGAGAGAGTGTGTGTAGCCCCTCTTCACAGTTCAGACCTTTTCACTTCCAATTCACAAAAACAAAGACCCCTCCCCCCTCCCCACACCCCCCCAAAAAAATAATCACCAATTACAACAACAGCATTTTCTGTAAATCACCATTTTAAGGTTACAAGATCTTAGTTTGTGTTTGTGGGAGTTGTTTCTCTTTCCGCGGTCAGTTTCTTTTTCCAAGATTCTGTCAGATCCCTTGTAGATTCAATGGACTTATAATCATTTTACGGTGGTTTAGGTGAGTACATGTTATTCACAAGCATCTGCATTTGTCTTTGTAAAGTTTGCTATATGTGTTAAGACTGTAGTGTTATATCTTATGGGCATTAGTGTTCTGAAGCTGAAAATGCTGTTTTGGGGTTTTAGATTTTCAGTAAGTTTGAATCTTGGAATGTAAAAAAAGATCGGGTTTTTTGGTTCCTGGGTAGGAGATCTAGTAGAGCATATTCTATTCCACTTATTTTGTCGTCTTGTGGTACTGTGATTTGATGTTTTTTTGAGTTCTTTGGTTTAGGACTTGTGTGTTTTTTCATTTTACTTCTGTTGTGTGATGCTTTGCTTTTTAACATTGATTTTGTTCACTTTAGTAGAAAAGGCTTGGACTTGAGGAGGTTTAGTGAAGAGAAGTCTGGGTTCTTGATTTGTGTACTGTGGTCTGTTAGAAAACCAGAGTGGTTGTGTAATACTAGAGGTTTAGTATGTTTTATCCGGTAAAAGGGATTTTTTTTAGTTGAGTTTTTTGTGATCTTTAGCTATAATTTTTCTGATTTTTTGTGTTTAAATTTGCATTTTGTTTGATGGTTGTTTTCTCATGTAGTGCGTGGCATAATTTATATATCTGAGTGTTACCTACTACAATGAAGAAAATAGACTCTGTATTTTTTTAATTATACTTTAAAAATCCCCATTTCTCTAACATCATGAGATGTGTTGTGCTTGTGGTTTGGCTTCTAGAATTGTGGATTGCAAGTTTGCAACTTTGTAGAGCATGATGGAAATTGACAATAACATAGTTGTTTCCGAAAATGGGACGAGCTTTGAAAATGGAGTTCACGAATTTCCAGAAGCTGTTGCTGGCAAACTAGATGGCATTCCCAATGGGAGTTCCAGCTCCTCTATCGCAGAGGTTGTGCATGAATCAACCACAACTATAGAAAGCAATCCCAGTGCAAGTTCTGAGGTAAAGGAGTTCATTGCTGGTTTATTAACTTCCATTGGGTCTTTCTGACACCAAGATAATGTAATTCTTTTCTAGGGACATGAAACCAAAGAGTCTGGAGAGTTGAAGAACTCCAAACAGCCAAAAGCTCCGGGAAAGGCAAAGAACGGTAAGCCGTCAAGCCCCAAAAATGCTGCATCTATTCGGGTCAAGAAAAGCAAAGATGCATTGGCTGGTCCTGTTGTTTCAAACGGTTCCACAGCCTCGCAGCCACGCACTAAACAGACTTCTTCCCTTGGCACAAAGAGCAAATCATTTAACGACAGGAAAACTGCTGATACCAATTCAAAACCTATTGTTGCCCGTGTAAATGTTAGTCATGCTAAGGTAAAGGTCCATATCACCGTGCTTGTTTTAGACAAAAACAGCTCAGAGCACAATAGTCTGTTTACTTTGTCATCTTTATGTGCTTCTGTGTCGTTGCTCATTATTATTATGTCTTTCATCTAGCAGCAATCTAGCCAACCTGATGCAACATCACCTTCTCCAAATGCTGACGGCCTAAAGTATGTCCTGTTTTTTCTACTTGTTGTTTGACCATCTGTTGTGTTGATTATATCGTACTTCCTCTGTGGCATGTGAACTATAATTTCAATGCTACAGGGAGAAAACAAAACCAAAACCTTTAAAGAAAGTTGCCCCAACTCAAGCTGACGGAAGTGAAGAATCACCTTTGTATCCTATATAGGCTGATCTTTCTTTACTTTTTCCTCTGCTTTCTGCTTGCCTCTTTGCTAGAGCGATTGTGGTTTTTCTTGGATGCATTTGTTTGAAAGGAAGAAAATTTCCAGTTTATCCTTAAATCACTTTACAGGAGTCCTGCTGCAGATGCCAAGCTTCGCAAAGTAGGTGCTCTTCCAACCTACAATATGAGTTTCAAGTGCGATGAAAGGGCCGAGAAAAGGAAAGAGGTTAGCTTTCTCCTTGCATCAGCAGAAAACTTGATTTATTCGATTTTTTTCCGCTGTAATCATTTCCTGGAAACTTGAGGGAATTTGTTTCTGTACATTTGGACAGTTTTACTCTAAGCTTGAGGAAAAAATCCACGCGAAGGAAGTCGAGAAGAATAATTTGCAGGCTCTTTCTAAGGCATGGTGACTGTTGTGCTTCTATCATTTTCATGATATATAACATGGGTGATGGTTCTAAGCGTTGCCTTTTAAGACATTCATCTTTTCTCTTTGTATTTGTCAACCAGGAAAGTCAGGAAGCTGAGATCAAAATGTTAAGAAAAAGCTTAAAGTTTAAAGCAACCCCAATGCCAAGTTTTTATCAGGAACCTCCTCCTCCCAAAGTGGAGTTGAAGAAGGTAATGCTGTGCTCTCTTATTTATGTCATGATACTCACCAACAATTCATGTTCTATAAGGAAATACCTTTTGTCAAAGAAAAAGAAAAAGAAACACCTGATAGGATTTCCATTCTTCACATTCCTTTTCTTCTTGATTATATAGTATGCTAAATAGTTTTTCTTTTATAACAACAGCATGCTAAATAGTTGCTTGTACTTTAGCTGGCTATAGTACTACTCTTGTTAAGTTCTGTATACTTGATGGATCTGGATTTCCTTATCTATCTGATAAAGTTTTTACTAACTTTATTTGTGTGACCTTGGTTGACTTTATACAGAAAATAGATGAGTCATGTTATATAACCTTACTTATATTGAAGAGTTAGGAGTCACATAATATGAAGCATTATTCAAGTCTGACATGACCATTATTGCTAGGCTAGCATGCTGATGTTAGTTGGATGCTCTGTTGATAAAGGGTACTCTAATTTTGCGTTCGCTTGCACATAGAATTGGTGATTCATACCGACATATTTATAACTTCGAAAACAGTACTGTTGGCATTTCATACCTATTTTGGTCCTTAGTCTTGCTAGTTGGATGTCTAAATAGTCGTGTGAAATGAAGTCAAACTGTGGTCTGATCTAGTTATTCTCCAAAATTGTAAACGTGAACAAAAGGGAGGAAAGGCTGTTTGGTAAAACTTATAACTGAAAGCTGAAATTTTCATCTTTGCACAGCTGGACAATTTACGTCACCTACTTCGATCTTTGCACAGTTATCCAATTGTTTTATCAACTACTTTATTGCTTACTTGTTAAAAAAATTGTCTCTGACGTGTACTTTGGAGCATATTTAGTTGCTTCTAGACTTCTAGTATATTGAGCTGCCTTCCTAAATGGTTATCCAATGTGCATAATTTCTAATATGTAACTTTTTCAGTTATAAGTGCTGAATACGTTTATCAAACAACCATTAGTGCTAAAAGTGACCAGAGAGCATGTCAAGAAGTTCTGAAAATGTTACTTCAGAAATCAGCAACGTGGGGAGGGAAGGGATTATAATACTACTAGACTCCCTTGATATTGTCAATGAGCTTCAACTAGTGGAATATCAACCTGCAACTCACTACATTAACATGGCGCTCTTTTAAAAATAATTGCCTCTGTTTAGATCATTAAAATAATGTCTGCAAACCATTTAATTAATTCATAATACTAGTATTGAGGAAAGAAATTAATGGCTGATGTATGCTTCAGTTATGTTTTCATGTCTGAAAGAAAAGGAAATTATTTTTCTTTGAAATCTTATTTTTTTGCTGAAGAAAGTGTAACGAATTTAATTCCTAGAGATTTTTATTTTATTTTATTTAGTTTATGGGTCAGCTTGTTTGTGTCTCGACTATTCCACCACGTATATGCTACCTCACCAGCATAGGTGCCAGGTAACTCTGCCAACAAGGCATATATATAGATGGAGAGAAATCACCTAGTATTTTTTTTTTGCCTCCACTGGGATTTGAACTTGATAACTCATGATTCTCCTCCCACTTTATTGACCACTAGGCTATACTTTTGGGTGTAGAAATCTCCTTTTTTTTTAATCAATAACTCTTGGCATTGTTTTCTGTATTCAGCCTAGTTGTTTTGGCAAAATACCATCTGCATGTGTAAGCTCAATCCCTTCATTGAGGTGTCCTTTTCCTTTTGCAATATGATTTATTGAGATACTAAACATTTGAAGTGGACGTGATTGTTCTTGAGGTGGTTGGTCAAAAGAAAATGATAATTATATAGCGTGTAATAAGTATCATGAGGTAGATTGCTTTGTCTTAAAATTGAAGTATCATGAGATTTCTATAGTTGTTAGAGTAGACGTTTGTGACAGAAAGTTGATTCATGCGTCTCATTGGGATAATATAATGGTTGCTCAATGGTGGTCACTTGTTCACTTAGGCTACTATAGATTTGTTTTTTCACTTGGATCTAAACTTTAATACCAGAAATACATCAACATTGATTATCATAAATTCGCATAAAAATTAAATTTGCTATAGTCAAATCATCTCCCTCAAGTATCAGAGACAGCTAGAGTGGGTTGAATATATGGTTATGTATTTAATTTCTATTTACATATTTAATTTTTTAAATTTTCTATCCATCTGAGAATTGCTATATAGTAGCTTCTTACTGGCAACATTGGTGTCTCTTCTTGTTTCTGAATTTCACAATACTATACACTACTAACTAGGTCTAACTTCTATCTTTGTGAAATCTAAACCTTTATCACACTCAAGTGTGATCTCATCCTGTGATAATAATTGATCTTTTGCTTCTATCAAATTTGGTTTTAAACAGTGGTTTGTCAAAATGTCAGCTTAACATAAAAATATATAAACTTCCCCTCCCCCTGGCCACAAAGAATCAACTTTATCCGAGGTCAGTAGGATCCAAATGGGTTGAGGTGTGAATTATCAACTAGGCAAGCATCCCATCAATGAATAGCTGCTTTTATAGTTGGTATCATGTGAAGATCTAGAGCATCCACAAGTTTTGTAATTATATTTTGTGGTGCTAGCTCAGGTTCTGCTTGTTCCCCTGTGAGTTACATCTATATACTATGATGTAAGAAGCATACAGCATAATCACAGTTACTATAGACCATAAATGTTCTTTGTAAAATTTCTTGTCTAGTCGCTGTCCATCTGTAGGTCAAGGGTTGCTCATTGAGTACTTGATTAGAAGCCTGAAGAACTATCAAAGCACCACGGTTTTAGGAGTATTAGAAGTTTCAGAGCCAGTGGTTTTGCTCAAAGATCCCAAATAATGAGATAAATTATGCAAGACCATAGAAGTTATCCTTGCTATATGAACTATTCATACGCTGATGTACCCGTGTTGAATGTTATGACATTTATGTGGGTACTTTTGCAGATCCTTCAAGTACCCTAAAAACTTGCTAAAACTTGAACATACCCGTACCAAATTCTTAGCCATAAAAAGAAACAGCATCATAACTATTTATCTGCAAATATATGAAAATGTGGCATGCATAAGTTGGTTAAGTTTGATCAGTTTAATGCTGTAAAAAGCTTAATTCTGGTTGCTCTTGCTGTCAAATATGCTTGTGTACAACACCTTGATATTGGCCGTCCTTTTCGGTTTGGGTTTAGCTTCTTGGGTACTTCATCATGGTCTGGTTGCTCTTTATTGCCTGAAAAACTAACACTTACTGTGCTCATGTCAAACTCTTACCTATTGCTATGTAAATTTAGTAGAAGATGATCCTAAAGGTCTTCTAGCTAGGTTTGTTTATGTAAAGCTGAATTCACTTTTAAGTTATTTATGCTTCTATCTGTTCTACTTTTAACGTAGACAAGACATTTGATTTTCCGGTTATGCCTTCTATACTTTATGATATAGATACCCACGACAAGAGCTAAATCCCCCAAGCTTGGCCGGAAAAAGAGCTCCCCCACCAGAGAGGTGAACGACACTGCTATACACACAAGTAGATTGAGCTTGGATGAAAATGCAACTCAAAATCCCTCCAAAGTACATTCTCCTGACATTGTTAAGAAGCCCACAAGGAAGTCTCTACCGAAGCTGCCATCTCAAAAAGTCAACTTATCAATTAATACAAAAAAGCCCTCCATCAAAACTAGCATATCCAAGGAAACAAATGAAGCTGCAGCCAACGACATGAGTGAAGTTGCTTCTCAACCGAACAACGTACTTGAGCATACAAATGAAATTGAAGCTACATCGGCTGTGGAAACAAGCCAGAGTAAGACTGTTGTTGAAGCTCAAGCTGAGACTGATGTGGTGCAGCAACTCATTGCAGTGGAGTAGTAAAAGCAAGCACTGAAGCTGTAACACATATACATGAAGCACCTTTCAGTTCCTCTTTGCCTAAAATATTGAAAAGGTACGAATAAGACTTGGTTCGTTTGACAAAGGAAGGAATGGAAGATTTTATACCAAGCAATGATGTTTTGTTCATAGCGGCAAGGTTGGTTTGTCTTGTGTCGTTTTTTTTCTTTCAAGATTTGCTGGTTTGGTCATTTAGAAAACAGGTAGCTTGCAGCATTTTAAGGTTGCTCTTTGCACCTTTTCTTTGGGTTAATGATGAGTTAGATGGCTTCCTGTCACCTGATGTTGGGTAATCGATTTTTTTTGGAGAATTGTCTTAAAGCAAGTTCAAGTCTTGAACTAGTTGAAAATTTGGCACTCATTGGGCTTGTACTGGCTGTTTGAACTGTTCTCTTTGGACATCATGGTTTTTGTTTGTTAATTGATATGTATTTATAAATTTGCATATACTTTTTACGTGATTCTCTTTGCCATGCACTTTGTTTTTTCAGTTCTTTTGCTAGAAACCATATTTCTTACAACTACATGTACTATAAAGATTACTCATAATGGCATTCTGATGTTAATTAGTTGGTACAATTTTCTCTAAGTTTTGTGAAATTAGGAGTCAAAAATCATGTTCCTCTCACCCCCCTAAAAAAGTATGATGACATCTACCAATGCAAGTGGATGCCATGTTAGTACGTTTACTTTAGGTTTAGTACTTATTTAGAACAAAGATAGACTTAAATGGAGCAACATGAACAATGTAGATTCATAGAATTGATCTAAACTTGCTTGTAATTAAGGTGTATCTTTTTTTTGGGGGGTCACTTATGTGAGCAATCAGATGAATAAGAAGTATGAAAGTCAATCTTGTGCAAGCCAAGGGCAAATTTATAGCCACCAACATGTGGATCTACCAACCCTCTTGGTTTAAACCATTTTCAGATCTGTGGATATGTCTTGATTCAATGTTGGTTGGCAAATTTCAAAACTATGGGCTGTTCTCAAAGTAATAATATCTCAACCCAAGAAGTCCTTTTCTTTAATTGTTTTTCAATACATAGTAATCAAATGGCTTTATCACTTCATTAGTGGTAACCTTTTCAATGGAGACCACAATTGTGGATCTCCAATCAGCTGTTGAACAAATGATCTAAGCCAACGGAGACTAGGTAAACTGTCCCCTTTAAAACTAATAATTAAGTTGATTTATCAAAATCTTATCTTTTAGAGGGATTGGTTTATATAATGATGGGACCTTAATAAAAATTGCAAGTTGTAATATTTTCTTTTGGAGATATTACCAGCCTGCTGAAAGAATCAAAATCTGAATTGAAGTTGTACTGCAATCAACAATCACATTGGAGCAGAAGTAATATTATCAAATATTTTGATTGAGTTAAGTATTGAGAAAATTGATTGCTTATATTCAAAGGAGGATGAAATGTCAATGAGGTGGGTAAAAATTACGGGAGATCAGAGATCAAATTCTAGTAGACAAGAAAGTAAAAAGCGCAGCCCGGGCGTACCCAAGGGGTGTGATGTAGGCTGCTTCAACGGCTCGAACCCGTGGCCTATAGGTCATACGGAGATAACTTTACCATTGCTCCAAGCTCCCCTTCGGTAGAGACAAGAAAGTATTAGGTGATTTCTTTCTTTTTGCCTAAACCTTGGTGATCAGAATTATTTGGTATTTATATTGGTTGAATATATTAGATATTTGATGAAATAATCGAGGTGTGTGCAAGTTTTTTTCCTTTAATAGAGGATGAAATAGAAAGAAAAGTATACGAGCAAAAAGACAAGGTCAAGTCAGGAATCCGAAACAGTGAACAACTCAGTAAGACATAACCAAGCATGCAAGACAAGAATAGTAAACACACACACACACACAAAAAAAAAAAAAAAAAAAGAGAGAAGTGATTGTCACAAAATATGTCTTTGCTAGATATTTTTGACAAAGTGAAGAAATAGTGAGAGGGAAAACTTATCATACCCTTTTTCATTTTAGTTAGAAAATATTTTTTTTTATTATTTTTTTTGGTTGAAAGATATTATGGCAATTTTATACATTATTCAATCATTCTTGATTTTCTACAAAAAAGTTGTAAAATTTTTGACTAATTTACACACAATGTAATGATACCTTTATATCTAGTAATAAAAGAAATAAAATCCAGAAGATTATACAGATAATCAACTACTAAATGAGAAAATTTTACATAGAGTAAGAAATTTAGAAAAGAGTAAGAAGATAAGTCACCAAAAATGTAAGTGAAGTCAACATTGGCAAATGTTAAATTTGGAGATATCAAGTTTGTAATTGTTTTTTAATTATAGATACCTCCTACCAAGCATAGATATCTAATGATTCTACCTTCAAGGCTTAGAGATATAAAACTGAAATCACCTAGTGTATTTTCTCTGCTTAGATTTGAATCCTTGTCTGGCATTATTTTTAACTACTCCATTGACCGTTAGGACACACGAGAACACCATAAATATTCTCCCATCTGCCTAATAAGAAAGAAATACACTCTCTACAGCATAATTATCCAAGGGTCAAAGTAATAGGTTAAGACTCATCTTGCCTAGAATAAGCTACATGTTAATCTTAAGTCTTAACCAGATTCAAACCAAAAGTGTATTGAACTTAAACAACAAACTGGAAGGTTATAACATAAGAGTAACAGGTGAGAGGGAGATTTTCTATTCAACATTGCATCTTTTATGTTGTTTATATGTACAAGAAAGTTACAATGTTAGAGACAACAAAGAGAATAACTATGAACTAACAAAGAAACAGATCAAGAAGCAGGGATAGGAGGTGAGGGGAAACTATCTAATCCTTTAAATAAATTGACTGATGATTTATTCATAGTAGTAGCCTTATTTAACATTTGCTCATCCTCCTCATCAACATCTTCTTCTTCTTCACCATCATCCCCAGCGTTCCAAAGAAACCGAGCATATGAAGCAAGAACATAACTGAAAAAGAATAAAATTTCAGCATTGGTTTAATATATCAACAACAACAAACCAGTGCAATCCTACAAAGTGGGGTCTGGGGAAGGTAGTGTGTACGCAGACCTTATTGTGAAGTAGAGAGGCCAATTGTTAATATATCCAAAGGCAAAAATCAAGTCTTTGCTAACATGGCACATGGAATTCAGAATCAATTTTTCACCCAAATTAACAGAGTTTCTGCAGTAAGCAGCAATCAAGTGTTCATAAGAAACCAGACACTTATTAACATAGGAAGAGCAAATTCAAGTGTAGCTATTGATGATATAATCATTGCAGAAGTAAAATTCCTTTCATCTTTTAACACTTTTTAATCAAACAAAAAGGGATCAAATACTTCAACAAGGCGGAAGAGACCATTTCACTGACTCACTTAAGGAACTCTTAACAAAAAGAGATTTCCTTTTGTAATCTAAAAGCTATAATGAAATGCATAATTTCATTTCAAGAAAAAGGTGAAATCTTCATATAGATAAAAATTATCTTCCAAGAATTAACAACCTATGTTGCTTGGACTCTCCAAAAATGTTGTTAGGTGCGTGTCGGATCCTCCAAAAGTAGTGCATTCTAGGAGGATCTGACATGGGTGCGGCAATATTTTGGAGAGTCCGCACAACATAGGTAACAACAGCAAACTGAAACACTATCCAGCAACATCTAAAATGATATTAACAACTATATTTGATTGAAAAACATGGATTAAAAGATTACCAATCATCAGGAGAAGCCTTCACAGCTTGATTATAGTAGCATTCAGCCCTATCAGCATCTTTATGAGCATCCCATACCAAATCCCCATATAGTGAAAATATATCCCCTTCATTTGCATTTGCCAATATTGCTCTTCCACAATACTCTTCTGCTCTTACAACATCTCCTTTCACCTTTACACACAATATTATTCAAAATTATATACTCTAATTTCATGTGCATCAATAAAATGAAAGCCTTTTTATTTTCATCTGAAATAAAAGTTTGTTACCTCTTTCAAGAACTTGGCATAGTTTCCTAGAAAAAGAGGATTATTAGGATCACACTTAATCATCTCCTGATAATACTCCTCAATACTATCATGATCAGAATCTGGGCACTCATCACTTCCATCTCCACCGCCGCCGCCAGAAATCCGGCCACCGTCACCGCCACTGCCACCACCATTTTCTAAAACAGCAAATTCTTGATCCAACTCTTCCATTTTAGACACCAATGACATATTACTAATACCAAAACTCAAACTGGTAACATTTTCTTGATTTTCCGAGCAGTTTGAAGCAAACTGAGGATACCCTTTTGGAGAAGGCCTAACCTTGGCCTTGTACAATTCTTTAAAATTGTGGTCTGATGCAGTTTTTGAGATGTTCTTGGTGATGGGATCAAGATTTGAGGAGATAGAGATTGAAGCACTTATGGTTCTGATAATTTGTTCTGGAGATGGATCTATAACCCATGATTTCAAGATTGGTGCAGAGGCATTTCTCAGAAGCATTTTTTTTCCCTTTCTAAATACAGAACTTTTGAGAGTACAGGTTTGGAGAGACAATTTGTTTGTCTTTGTACAACACTAAGAAAGGAGACAAAGAAACACCATATTGTATAAGCGTGGGATTGAAAAAAAAAATACTAGTGGGGAGCAGAAAGAAAGTGTGGGAGGTGCGGGGGCGAGATGAAAATAAGAAAAAATTATTGAGGGTTTTAGAGTAATTATATTTTGGGGGAAATGGATTTCTCATTTTGTATTTTCCTTAGGTGTTAAAAAGCATAGACAAATAATAAATGATGATTAGGAATTTAAGAGGAGTGTTTGTGCATTTCTTGATTTATTCAAATTTATTTTTAGTTAGCGTTTGGATATAGATTTGGTTGAAATTTGAAAAAAATAAATTTTTGAAAATGGTCTGAAAATGATTTTTGAAAGTTGAAATTGTGTTTGGACATGTATTTTATTTGAAATTTTATTGAAGTTTTGTTAGTAGAAAACTTCAAAAACTACTCTAGAGTTGTTTTGGAACTTGAAAATTTTATTTTCAAAATCTGCCAAAAATGGTTAAAATTTGTAAACAACCAGATATTTGAAAACAAAATTTGAAAAATAACTCCCAAATTTTATGGCCAAATGAACGGAAAATGGTCAAAATTGTCCTCGAACTATCGAAAATAGCTCAAATATACCCCCGTTTGATTTTGGTACCAAATTTGTCCTCGCTGTCTAAAAATTGGACCATTATTGCCCTAAAAACTAACGACTGCCACATCAGCTTTTGGACATACTTAAATATTACGGAAAAAAGGTCAAAATTGTCCTCAAATTATCGAAAATAGCTCAATTATATCCTTCGTTTTGTGTTTGGTACCAAATATGTCATTGACGTCTAAAAATTGGACCATTACTGCCCTAAAAACTAACGGTCGTCACATAAGCTCATGTAAACAACAAAGGTCTATCTCCAACAGACGGTCCTCCATCTTGACAAAAGCCCCCACTGATAAAATTTCTTTCTCCATTTTCTGCGAGGGGTTGCTGCATTTCTCATGAAGGCGCAGTGAAGCACTTCAGGTGGTCTGCTAGCTAGGCCAGTGAGAAAGGGAAGGATTAGGTGGTGTCTAAAAAATGTATCTTTTTATGAGGTTTTAGGTCTAGGTCTTATTTGCGGTCGGTCTTCTTTTCTTTTCTGTTGATGAAGGCTGGAAGTGGAAGGGTATAGTATTTTAGAGGATGGTTTCATTCTAATAGTTTTCGAGTTTTTTGTGAGAGTTGTTTTTAAAAGGATATATCTCTACAACTAATTTGTGACCTTTTTGAGATATGAGCTTGGATAGCTAGCCATAAGAGTACTGCAATATACATCTTTTGTTGTTCTCCACCATTTTTGTGATAAGATTTATGATTTTAAGTGATAAAAGTTGGTATTTTATTTCTTGTATAGTATATTGATTTTTTTTTATTTTATAGATTTGTGAATCTTAATAATAGCCCAACTAAATTTCTCATAATAAGATTAGTGTAGCTTTAATTATTTGGAAGGAGTAACACCTCGATGAATCAACGAATGAAAATGGAGAAAGAAATTTTATCCGTGGGGGCTTTTGTCAAGATGGAGGACCGTCTGTTGGAGATAGACTTTTGTTGTTCATATGAGCTTATGTGACGGCCGTTAGTTTTTAGGGTAGTAATGGTCCAATTTTTAGACGTCAAGGACATATTTGGTACCAAACATAAAACGGAGGATATAATTGAGTTATTTTTGATAGTTTGAGGGCAATTTTGACCCTTTTCCCATAATATTTAAGTATGTCCAAAAGCTGATGTGGCAGCCGGTAGTTTTTAGGGTAATAATGGTCCAATTTTTAGACGGCGAGGACAAATTTGGTACCAAAAACAAACGGATGGTATATTTTAGCTATTTTCGATAGTTCGAGGATAATTTTGACCCTTTTCCGTGAAATGAAAGCTAATAGTATCTGCAAAGTTGGGAAAATCCAAAAGTTTTGTCTATAAAAGGGCATTCTGATTTTTGACAAGACAATAAAAAATACCTTTCCTGTTTCTTTTTTCTAAAGGGCATTTCCTGTTTCCTGTTAATGGGTTGGAAGGTAAATTAGAAACCTTTTAAGTGAAATCAGTATAATTATTAAGGGTCCTATTTTCTCCAGTTCTCTCAAGTTAAGCATTATTAAAGCCTTAGGGTCGTTTGGTAGGGTGTATAAGAATAGTGCAGAATACAGTATATTAGTAATACAGGGATTAGTAATGCATGGGTTAGTAATGCAAGCATTAGTTATGCAGATATTATTTCTTATAAACTGTTTGGTGTGGTGTATTAAAAATTATAATGCATTGTATAATTTTTAAGAAAAATAGTTGTTTACAAAATTGCCCTCCATATTCTCTAGCTTTAAGGGACTTTAAAGACAATTTTATCTTTAACCATACTAATGCATGCATTAATAGTCTTGGTATTACTAATGTCATGGTTTTCTATGCATTACTTATACATAGGCTAATACCAAGTATGATGTATAACTAATGCAAGTATTAGTTATACATAGGTTGAAAAAATATACGAAACAAGGTATTAGTAATGCACAAAGCTAATGCTTGCATTATTTTTTCTAATACCTCCTACCAAATGACCCCTTAATGTAAATCCGTTTAGCCTAGAAAAGCTCCTTAATAAGTATTTAATGCCTAAGAGCCCGTTTGAATTAGCTGATTGTAAACAATTGAAAAGTTTGAAGTGCTTAAAAGTATTTTTAAGTGCTGAAACTGATTTTCTAAATAAGCATTTACGTGTTTGGATAGACGTGCTGAAACTGATAATAAACAGTTGTTGTGTTTGGTAGAAAAAAGCTGATAAGTAACTCTTTTATTAAAATGACTAAAATATCCTAAAAAACTTTACAAAAGATTATAAATTAAATTTTTTTTTTGTAAAGAAAATGACGAACAAAGATGGAATGAAAAGAAAGTTAGAAAATTTATTTTGGGAAAAATATTTTGTGAATTAGAAAATATTATTAAGGATAAATTAGTAAAAGCCTTGGTCAAACTAAAAGTGCTTATAAGCTAAAAAATCATAAGTTGAGGGTGACCAACTTATGACTTATGACTGATTTTAGCTTATAAGCACTTTGGATATTTACCAAATGCGTAGATAAACCAAAAAGTACGTATAAGCCAGTTTGACTAGCTCATAATCTTAGCCAAACACCCTCTAAGTTCGGAGTCCCATTTTGTTAAGTTACTAGTTTCTCTAATTAAATAATTCACTGTTTCTTCAATATACTTTTCTCTAAAATTTTCTCCTTAATAGTGACAATGTTTTCCTCATTGTCTCTGTACATATGAACTGTTGGGTTTTTTATTAGATAAAAAAGTGTGAATGGGAAATGGAGGGAAAAGATTAGGAGGGAAACAAAAAGTTTGAAATAGTTTCCTTTACTAATGCACTTTATCTCTCGTCGGAAAAAGGAAAGAAAATCTTTGTGCTTATATAGAGAAGCACATTTTCTAGCTTTTAAAGAGTTAAGAAGAACTGGTGCCTCGCGCCGTCGCCGTTGTCGTTCGGCTCGGATTCGGACATTACAAAAACACGGGTGAATTGCGGAGGTTAAAATTTCAATTTGCTAACCTCTGCTATTTGCTGTCACGACGGTTGGGCAGACCCCGTAGTAAGCATCACCACTATTGATTTGCTGCAGATAAATACAGAGGTTTCCAGAACCGTCGTGCCAGCAAATTATGCAAATTGCAGTTTGAACCTCCGCAATCTTATGCACGAAAATAGTTTTTTATTTTTTAAATTTAACTTTTTTTTTGATTGTAGAGGTTGTAAACCCCCGCAATTTCTTATGTGTACACTATCAAATATTTGTTCCTATTTCTTTTTGGGGTTTTTAACCCCATCTATTTTTAAATATATTATAGAATTGATATTTTATCATCAATATGCCATATATTTTTCCTATAAATTAAAATATTAATGCTTAAACCAAAACAATAAAATTAAGAAACATCAACAATTCATTAATCATGAAAAATACTATGACAGGGTAGTATCATATGTCATCAAGGTAAATAAGAATATATAGTTAATCATCCATATTAGTCAACTATTACATTGCCCTAATACATTCACTACAGTTAAAATGAATCTCAATGGCTGTCATTGGAATTACTAGCGCCAGAAGATCTTCTCGCATCTTTAGGTGAAACAGGTCCACGAGCTGCATCACTTGGCTGCAGCAAAAAGTAAAAAAAATATAACTATTAAGAGGAGTATCAGGAAACAAGTCATTGAGATGAAATATTTTTGTGCTTTGAAGAGAACCACAAAAATTACATATATTCACTCATCTGGAGCACTAACACACTAGCTATATAGTAACATAGCAAAATGTACAAAAGGGTAACTGTATTAAAGCATAAAAATGGAGTGAATTTTTTTTGTTAAAACTAAATAACATATCATACCTTGATCTCCATAGACAGAACTAACTAACTGCAGGAAGGAAAAAATGCTGGACATGAATGTGATCAAGTGGCTGCAAATTCCAGTAGCAATGATGATTCTGCTGGGAGTGTTAATGGATCTATAGCTAAATTGAATGCACAATATTTGGGTAGTAATGAGGAAAAAAATATGGAGGAATATTGGATTACAATTGCTGGTAAAAATACAGCTGCAAAACAAAGTGCTGCTGGTCGCGATCATGGTGATCAAACTGATGGTGGTGCAAAACATTTGTGTAGCCTGAACTCTTATGAGGTTTTGATGGATAATGATCTAGTTGAGGGTATGGATATGCAGATTATGAAGATTGAGGGAGGATCACTCAAGCCTACCATTGTTAACCTCACGACAGTATAAGCTAAAATACTGGAGAATTTGAATCCTCTCAATGCACTCACTAATAAGGTGGAGACTACTGCTGGAGTTGCTAAGCATCCTGCTGCATTAGTTGATCTAGTTGAAAAACCAACAACTATTGTAGCTACTGCTGTGCAAGATGTAGGTGGGGAAATAAGAGCTGGACAAGTGCTATCTCGAGGAAAATCTGGTGCAATTACAACTGAAGCAACTGATGTGTTAAAAACAACTGGACATGAAAGTGTTCAAATTGCTGCAAATTCCAGTAACAGTTCTGCTGGGAATTTTGATGCATCAGTATCTAGATTGAATGCCTATAAATTAGGCAACAATGAGGAGAAGAATATGGAGGAAGGATGGACCACAGTAGCGTGCAAAAAGACTGTTGCAACAGAACTATTATTTACCATACGTGCATGCATAAAAGTGCATATAAATTTTCGAAATTATTCACAACTATTAAAAAAATACTTCAATTAACAATGAAGAAAGGAATAATCTGGTACAAATGTATGAAATTAGGGTGCAAATGTAGGAAAAATCTGGTACAAAATCAAAGTGCGCCAGATGCTAGAATACTTCAATTAACAAAGCATCTAACACAAGAAGTAGTAATTGGGGAAATGTATGAAAATATTCATTATACTAATAGGGCAATTTTTTTTCTTTTGTTGATATATAAGAATTGCCCTTCAACTTCACGATTAAACTATTCACAACAACAAAATTGCTAGCTTTCATCAAATGGGTAAAATGGTAAGCGAGAGGATTTGGGGTTATTACATAACTTGTTCCTTATAGGATGTAAAATCCCAATACAATTGTATCAAGTGACGACTAAAATTAGCCAAAGAAATGGGACATGAAGAATTAGAAGTGAAAACGGATTGCCTACTTGCTGTCAAACTTTGATGGGTAACTACTTACTTGAAGCCAACAAAGAGAATATCACACACATCAAATGCTGAATCCAAAAGAATCTAACATAAATTAACAATGAATCCAAAGCTAAAATACTCGTAGAGAGCGAATTTCAATTCAAAGAGCTTCAATCAAGAGTTCCTGCGGAGAGAGAGAAAGTGAGAATGAAGTATCACTGAAAGACGGAAGTTTCTAGATTGAAAAGATTTGGGGGGGGGGGGAGGGGGAGGGGGAGGAAGGGAGGGTGAAACCCCCGTAAATGTATAATTTTGTGGGGCTAATATATTGCCCCAAAATTATGCAAATTACGGAGGTTACTTATACCCTCCGCAAATAAACTTTCGCAATTTACCCGTTTTTTTGAAGTGGCATTCGGATTCGGATTCGGATTCAGATTCAGATTCGGTCAATTGATATGATTGATTGATAATTTTTTGGACCAAATTTATTTTTCGTTTTTCGTTATTTATTTTTTTTCCCTGATATTTTCGTGCGAATTTTAATTCATTTTTGAATTCGCAATCAAACTTAGGTACTTTCACACTTATTCAACCCAGACTGTTTGGCTATAAATTTAAAGATTTGGTCTCACTTTCTGACCACCGAAAATTTGCATACTCCTCCCCTCTCTTCTGCATTTCTGCATTTATTTTCTAAAAGCAAAAACGTAAGCATCAATGTGGTTTACTGCCGTTTGTTGAGTTCGACAAAGTTCTGTAATTTTTATTACCGGTATTACAAAATAGTTGTTCTGTTCTATCCATGGAGGAATTAATCCAACAACCTTGGGCAATAGTGAGAGGATTAAATTCCTTAACGAAACACAGTTTTCCTTAAGGGACAACTACTTCCTTTGGACCAAACTTTTTCACATTTTTGTTAGAAAATGAGCCTCAAACGTTTAAAGAAGTAATGTCTTCCTCGGAAGCACAATATTGGAAAGAGGCAGTCAATAGTGAGATAAAATTTATATTAAATAATCATACTTGGGAATTGGTTGATCTTCCTCCAGGAAATAAACCTTTGGGTTCTAAGTGGATTTTCAAAAGTAAAATGAAAGTTGATAGTACTATTGACAAATATAAGGCAAGATTAGTTGTCAAAGGGTTTAGACAACGAGAAGGTCTTGATTATTTTGATACATACTCATCGGTAACGAGGATTACAACTATTCGGGTGTTAATAGCGTTAGCCGCCGTGTATGGTCTTGAAATCTATCAGATGGATGTGAAAACAACCTTCTTAAATGGAGACTTAGAGGAAGAAAATTATATGGAACAACCTGAAGGGTTCATGGTTCCCTAAAAAGAAAAGAAAGTGTGCCGACTTGTTAAGTCACTTTACGGATTGAAACAAGCACCCAAACAATGGCATGCGAAATTTGACCAAACAATGTTGGCAAATGGATTTAAGATTAATGAGTGTGATAAATGTGTTTATATTAAAAACACTCCAAATCATATAGTCATTTTATGTTTAAAAGTTGATAACATGTTAATAATGAGCAAAGACATTGCAGATATAAATGCTATTAAGCGTATGCTTGCTAGAAAGTTTGATATGAAAGACTTAGGAGTTGCTGATTTAATTCGAGGAATTAAAATTCATAGAACTCCTCAAGGACTGACATTGTCTCAATCTCATTACGTTAAAATGATACTTGAAAAATTCAAGTATCTAGATTTCAAAGTCGCAAAGAACCCGATTGATGTAAATATGACTCTTACAAAGAATCTAGGTCAAAGCAGATCTCAACTGGAGTATGCTCGTGTGTTGGGAAGTTTAATATACATCATGAATTGTACACGTCCTGATATAGCTTGTGTAGTAAGTAAACTGAGTCGATACACAAGTAATCCCGACCAAACTCATTGGATGTCAATGAAACAAGTTTTGGGGTATGTAAGGCATACCCAAGATTATACTTTGCATCACAGTAAGTATACTGCGGTAATTGAAGGATATAGTGATGCAAATTGGATCACTGGTCATCAGAAACAAAGTCCACAAGTGGATATGTTTTTACAATTGGCGGAGGAGCAGTTTCTTGGAAATCATCCAAACAAACATGCATTGCTCGCTCTGCAATGGAGTCTGAGTTTATAACTTTAGATAAGGCTGGAGAAGAAGTTGAATGGCTCCGGAATTTCTTGGAAGATATTTCGTTTTGGCCCAAACGAGTGGCTCCTATATGCATACATTGCGATAGTCAAGCGGCAATAGGAATGGCTGAAAGCGTTATGTATAACAAAAATCTCGTCACATACGACGAAGATATAATACCGTTAGACAACTACTCTCTAGTGGAATTATCACAATTGACTACGTAAAATCAAAAGATAATGTGTCAGATCCACTTTAAAAAGGCCTAAATAGAGAGGCGGATGATAAATCATCTAAGGGAATGGGACTATGGCCGAGGACAAGTCACTGTGGCGGTAACTCTACCTAGAAGACTGGAGATCCCAAGATCTAGGTTCAAGGAGATCAAACAAAGTCATTAGTGACGGTTCAACATTATCAAAGTTTTGGTCTATTCTCGTGATGAGACAATGTTCAGTAGCAAGGATAAAGCGTTAAAACTTTTTAATGGTTTCTAAGTTTGATACAGAGTATATCAAATAGTGTATTTATGGGATAACACATTTAGGAATCACTTATATAAGTGTGAAGTATAAGCTGCTTCAAGGAGAATTCTGTAAGGCCAGTTCTCTACGCACTTATGAACCAAGCGGTGTTCATGGCTGAAACGAACACAACAATGAGAACCAAATGCGGTTAAAGGGTTAATTGTGTGACTTATGGCTGTCTAGGTATACACCAAAGCTCGACGGTTCAAAGATATCAAATCTACCGATTGACCGAGTATATCTAACATAAGTTCACTATGAAAAGTTCAAAGGGAAACCTACTTATCCAGATTCAATTAATCCTTGCTTGTAAATCACATAATTTTTTCATGCATGCATATTTTCAGATAGCCATTCCCCATTCATGTGGGGGATTGTTGGATTTTTTATTAGATAAAAAGGTGTGAATGGGAAATGGAGGAAAAATATTAGGAGTAAAATGAAAAGTTTGAAATAGTTTCCTTTATTAATGCACTTTGTCCCTCATCGGAAGAAGGAAAGAAAATTATGCTTATATAGAGAAGCACATCTTCTAGCTCTTAAAGAGTTAAGAAGAACTGGTGCCTCGTGCCGTCGTCGTCGTCGCTCGCTCGGCTAGGCTTCGGCTTCGGTCAATTGATATGATTGATTGATAATTTTTTGGACAAAATTTATTTCCCATTTTCCGTTATTTATTTTTCTTTTTCCTGATATTTTCGCGTGGATTTTATTTTGCGGATAATTTTCTAACGACTCATTTTTGAATTCGCGATCAAACAGAAAAGTTTTTTTGCCGAAACAGTACCTCATGTGAACATGTACTTTCGCACATATTCAACCCAGACTATTTGGCTATAAATTCAAAGGTTTGGTCTCACTTTTTGACCACCGAAAATTTACATACTCTCCCATCTCTCTTCTCCATTTTTGCATTTGTTTTCCAAAAGCAAAAACGTAAGCATTAGTGTGATTTATTGCCGTTTGTTGAGTTCGACAAAGTTCTGTAATTTTCATTGCCGGTATTATAGAATAGTTGTTCCGTTCTATCCTAGGAGGAATTAATCCAACAACCTCGGGCAATAGTGAGGGGATTAAATTTCTTAAGGAAACACAGTTTTCTGTTGGGCTCGGAACGTTATTCATTTCATTCTATTTCTGTCTTTGTTTTTTGGTTTCATTTTATTTTGCAGAAATTATACTTTCGAATACAGTTTATAACAAGCTTAGGAATTTTCTATTTTTTTATATTCTGTGTTCATCTAATTTTCTGCTGTGGGAGACTAAAATCCTAGCGATTTTTTACTCCCGTTTTGGAGATCTCAATCCGAGATTAAAATCTTGTGATTTTCTAGTCGGTTGTTTGTATTCGATTTGAAGATATAAAAACTTCACCGACTTACTAATTCTGGTTGTGTCAATTTCTTTTATAGAAAAAATGATAACAAGTACGGAATAACATAATGGTTATGTTGGGACTACTGCTGCAATGGCTACTGTATTTTCAAGTCGCACAACTCTTGCACCGGCGATGGCACCGGCAGAAAAACCTGAAAAGTTTTTCGGTGTGGACTTTAAGCGTTGGCAGTAAAAAATATTCTTCTACCTAACCACACTTAGTTTATAGCGCTTTATCAGCGAGGACGTTCCAGTTCTGGGAGAAGAAACTCCTGAAAATGAGTGATTCGTGGTCACAGAGGCATGGAAGCATTCTGACTTCTTATGCAAAAACAATATTTTAAATTGCTTGAAAGATGACTTGTACAATGCTTATAACGTCATGAAAACATCAAGAGAATTGTGGAATGCTCTTGAAAAGAAGTACAAGATTGAAGATACTGGACTTAATAAGTTTGTAGCTGCCAAATTTCTGGATTTCAAAATGGTTGACGACAAACCTGTTATAACGGAAGTCCAAGAATTGCAAGTTATTGTTCATGACCTCCTTGCTGAAGGTATAAACAGAGTCAATATTCTTATTCAAGATATTGATTATTTTACTAATTATAAATTTATAATTGAAGGTATGGTCATAAACAAAGCGTTTCAAGTTGTGACATTTATTGAAAAACTACCTCCGTTGTGGAAGGACTTTAAGAATTACTTGAAACATAAGCGCAATGAGATGACGCTTGAAGACCTTATTGTTCGTCTACGGATTGAAGAGGACAACAAGGCTTCTGGGAAGAAGTACCGTGTTAAATCAACAATAATGGAAGCAAATATTGTCGAGGAAGTGTCTACAAGTAATAAAAAGAGAAAGAAGTCGTCTGGTCCAAAGAATTACCCGAGCAAGAAGAAGTTCAAAGGTAATTTCCACAACTGTGGAAATATTGGACATAAGGCTGTGGATGTCGTGCACCGAAGAAGGACAAGAAGAAGAGTCAAGCAAACATGGTTGAAAAGAATGATGACATGGAGGACTTATGTGCCATGCTATCTGAATGCGGCTTGGTATGAAATTCCAAGGAGTGGTGGATTGATTCTAGAGCCACTCGCCATGTTTGTGCTAACAAGGAGTTATTTGCATGTTATGTTCCCGCAGGGCCCGACGAGACTATTTTTATGGGAAACTTTGCAACAGCAAAAATTGAAGGAGTTGGGAAGATAACTTTGAAGATGACTTCGGGAAAAATTGTGACTCTAAACAATGTTTTTCATGTTCCTGGAATTCACAAGAATTTGGTCTCTGTTGGACTTCTTATTAAGAATGGATATAAGTGTGTTTTTGTTTATGAAAAAAATATAATAAGTAAGAATGATGTGTATGTAGGAAAAGGCTACCTAACTGAGGGCCTTTTCAAGTTGAATGTAATAGCTATTGATATCAATAAAGTTCAAGCTTCTTCTTACTTATTTGAGTCAAATAATTTATGGCATGCATGTTTAGGTCACGTCAACTTCAAAACTATACGAAAAATGATTAACTTGGAAGTATTGCCTAAATTTGAATGCAATAATTTGAAATGTCAAATACGTGTGGAATCTAAGTATGTTAAACATCCTTATAAGTTGGTTGAAAGGAATTCAAATCCTTTAGACTTAATTCACACAGATATTTGTGACATGAAGTCAATACCATCTCGCGGTGGGAAAAAGTATTTCATAACTTTTATTGACGACTGTACTAAATATTGTTATATTTACTTACTTAATAGTAAAGATGAAGCAATTGAGGTATTCAAGTAATACAAAAATGAAGTTGAAACGCAACTAAATAAAAAGATCAAAATGATAAGAAGTGATAGGGATGGTGAATATGAATCTCCTTTAGAAGAAATATGTTTGGAATATGGCATTATTCACCAAACAACTACCCCTTACTCACCACAATCTAATAAAATTGCGGAAAGAAAGAATAGAACGTTAAAGGAGATGATGAATGCCTTGTTGATAAGTTCGGATTTACCCCAGAACTTGTGGGGAAGGGGGGGGGAGAGCTATTCTTACAGCCAATCAAATACTCAACCGAGTTCCCCATAACAAAACGCAATCCATTCCATATGAAAAATGGAAAGGTAGGAAACCCAACTTAAAATATTTTAAAGTGTGGGTGTGTTTGGCTAAAGTGCAAATTCCTAAACCCAAAAGGGTGAAGATTGGACCGAAAATGGTTGATTGCGTTTTCATAGGATATGCAAGAAATAGTAAGGCATATCGCTTTCTGGTTCATAAATCAGAAAATTCTGACATTCATATTAATAAGGTAATCGAATCCGATAATGCTAAATTCTTTGAAAATATTTATCCGTATAAGTATGAATGTGAGTCGTCTATTGAAAAACTAAGTGACCTCGAGAAAAAGAAAAGGAAAGTACGTTTAATGAGGAAAATCTAAGACGTAGTAAACGCCAAAGGACAACTACTTTCTTTGGACCGGACTTTCTGACATTTTTGTTAGAAAATGAGCCTCAAACATTTAAAGAAGCAATGTCTTCCTCGGAAGCACAATATTGGAAAGAGGCATTCAATAGTGAGATAGAATCCATATTAAGTAATCATACTTGGGAATTGATTGATCTTCCTCCAGGAAATAAACCTTTAGGTTCTAAGTGGATTTTCAAAAGGAAAATAAAAACTGATGGTACTATTGACAAATACAAGGCAAGATTAGTTGTCAAAGGGTTTAGACAACGAGAAGGTCTTGATTATTTTGATACATACTCACCGGTAACGAGAATTACATCTATTCAGGTGTTAATAGCGTTAGCCACCGTGTATGGTCTTGAAATCCATCAGATGAATGTGAAGACAACCTTCTTAAATGGAGACTTGGAGAAAGAAATTTATATGGAACAACCTGAAGGGTTCATGATTTCCGGAAAAGAAAAGAAGGTGTGATAAATGTGTTTACATTAAAAACACTCCAAATCATATAGTCATTGTATGTTTAAATGTTGATGACATGTTAATAATGAGCAAAGACATTGCAGATATAAATGCTACTAAGCGTATGCTTGCTAGCAAGTTTGATATGAAAGACTTAGGAGTTGCTGATTTAATTCTAGGAATTAAAATTCAAAGGATCCTCAAGGACTAGCATTGTCTCAATCTTATTACGTTAAAATGATACTTGAAAAATTCAAGTATATAGATTTGAAAGTCGCAAAGACCCCTGATTGATGTAAATGTGGCTCTTACAAAGAATCTAGGTCAAAGCAGATCTCAACTGGATTGTACTCGTGTGTTGTGAAGTTTAATGTACATCATGAATTGTACACGTCCTGATATAGCTTGTGCATTAAGTAAACTGAGTTGTTACACATGTAATCCCGACCAAACTCATTGGATGGCAATGAAACGAGTTTTGGGGTATCTAAGGCATACCCAAGATTATGCTTTGCATTACAGTAAGTATCCTACGGTAATTGAAGGATATAGTGATGCAAATTGGATCACTGGGTCATCAGAAACAAAGTCCACAAGTGGATATGTTTTTACAATTGGTGGAGGAGCAGTTTCTTGGAAATCATCCAAACAAACATGCATTGTCCGCTCTACAATGGAGTCTGAGTTTATAGCTTTAGATAAGGCTGGAAAAGAAGCTGAATGGCTCCGGAATTTCTTGAAAGATATTCCGTTTTGGCCCAAACGAGTGGCTCCTATATGCATATATTGCGATAGTCAAGCGGCAATAGGAAGGGCTGAAAGCGTTATGTATAACGAAAAATCTCGTCACATACGACGAAGACATAATACCATTAGACAACCACTTTCTAGAGGAATTATCACAATTGACTACGTAAAGTCAAAAGATAATGTGTCGGATCCACTTACAAAAAGCCTAAATAGAGAAGAGGTTGATAAATCATCGAAGGGAATGGGACTGTGGCTGATGGCAGGTCACTATGGCGGTAACTCTACCTAGAAGACTGGAGATCCCAAAACCTAGAGTCGTCGCTCGGCTTCGGCTTCGGCTTCAGATTCGGATTCAGATTCAGATTTGAATTCAGATTCGGATTCAGATTTGGATTTGGATTCGGATTCGGATTTGGTCAATTGATTTGATTGATAATTTTTTGGACCAAATTTATTTTCCGTTTTCCGTTATTTATTTTTCTTTTTCCTTATATTTTCGCGCGGATTATATTTCTCGGATAATTTCCTAACGACTAACAATCGTTTTTGAATTCGCGATCAAACAAAAAGTTTTTCTGCCGAAACAGTACGTCATGTGAACATGTACTTTCGCACCTATTCAACCCAGACTGTTTGGTTATAAATTCAAAGGTTTGGTCTCATTTTCTGACCACCAAAAATTTGCATACTCTCCCCTCTTTCTTATGTATTTCTGCATTTATTTTCCAAAAGCAAAAACGTAAGCATTAGTGTGATTTAGTGTCGTTTGTTGAGTTCGACGATATTTTATAATTTCCATTGTCGGCTTCGGCTTCAGCTTCGGATTCAGACTCGGATTTGGTCAATTGATATGATTGATTGATAAGTTTTTGGACCAAATTTATTTTCCGTTTCCCGTTATTTATTTTTATTTTTTCTGATATTTTCGCGCGGATTTTATTTCGCGGATAAATTTCTAATGACTAACAGTCGTTTTTGAATTCGCGATCAAACAAAAAAGTTTTTCTGCCGAAACAGTACCTCATATGAACAGGTACTTTCGCACCTATTCAACCTACACTGTTTGGCTATAAATTCAAATGGTTAGTTTCACTTTCTGACCACCAAAAATTTGCATCTCCCCTCTCTCTTCTGCATTTCTGCATTTGTTTTTCAAAAGCAAAACTGGTTTACTGCCGTTTGTTGAGTTTGACGAAGTTTTGTAATTTCTATTGCCGGCTTCGGCTTCGGATTCAGATTCAGATTCGAATTTGGTCAATTGATATGATTGATTGATAATTTTTTGGACCAAATTTATTTTTCGTTATTTATTGTTCTTTTTCCTGATATTTTCGCGCGAATTTTATTTCGCGTTTCCGTTATTTATTATTCTTTTTCCTGATATTTTCGCGCGAATTTTATTTCGCGGATAATTTTCTAATGACTAACAGTCGTTTTTGAATTCGCGATCAAATAGAAAAGTTTTTCTGCCGAAACAGTACCTCATGTGAACAGGTACTTTCACACCTATTCAATCCAGACTGTTTGACTATAAATTCAAAGGTTTGGTCTCACTTTCTGATCACCAAAAATTTGCATACTCCTCCCTCTCTCTTCTGCATTTCTGCATTTATTTTTCAAAAGCAAAAACGTAAGCATTGGTGTGGTTTACTGCCGTTTGTTGAGCTCAACAAAATTTTGTAATTTTCATTGTCGGTATTATAGAATAGTTATTCCGTTCTATCCTGGGAGGAATTAATCCAACAACCTTGGACAATAGTGAGAGGATTAAATTCTTTAAAAAAATATAATTTTCTCTTGGGCTCGGAACGTTAATCATTTCATTCTATTTCTGTTTTTGGTTTCTGATTTCACTTTATTTTGCAGAAATTATACTTTCGAATACAGTTTATAACATGAACAACATAAATGATGCAATGTTGAATATAAAATCTGCCTCTCACATGTTATTCTTATGCATGATGTTACTGAAATCTGCGCATCTTACCTTTTAACATTTCAGTTTGTTGTTTAATTCAATATACTTATTTGAATCCGGTGAATTTTAACATGATTGCTTATTCTAGGAAGGGAAAAGGGCCAAATATATCCCTCTACTTTCATATATTGTCTATATTTAACCTCCGTTATATTATCGGGATAAATTTATCCCTATCGTTATACTATCGGGCCAAATTTACCCCTACAATCAACAAGCTTTTAAAAATACCCCTTGATCTGTTAAGTAATCCAAAATCTCCCAAATTCCTTTTATTTAAATCACTTGTTGTTCTTCTTGGTCCACTATTTTTGAAATAATTGGCATTTACATGCTTTCTGAATTAGAGAAAAAAATATTAAATAATACAACCGAATAACAAAGT
Source organism: Nicotiana tomentosiformis (assembly GCF_000390325.3). Lineage (NCBI taxonomy): Eukaryota > Viridiplantae > Streptophyta > Magnoliopsida > Solanales > Solanaceae > Nicotiana > Nicotiana tomentosiformis. Next base: position 104,839,206 of record NC_090819.1, on the reverse strand, counting down.
ATAGTAAATTGAAAAAAACTAGATTAGGTAGCTTTTCTAAATTCTAAAAGTATTTACAACATCCCAATTTTAATGAATTCGTTGCACCAAATGTATGGAGACGTTGCAAGTATTAGTGATTGACGTTGAAGTTTCTCGGAGATTTTACATTGTCTAATTCAACTTTGCTTTAATTAAATGCCTACACATTGTGCACTTTTAAGTTAGTCGATCGAACTCTATACTAACCAGGCAATGACAAAATATTTTTGAATATACATATACATACATGATGATCAGCTGCATATAATACACAATAAATAGACCCACTAAATTCTACGATGTGTATATGATTGAAAAATAAATAAAATTCTAAACCAATTTTATTCATTACAAGAAGAGAAATGGGTGCATTGGTAATTAAAAAAAGTATGAATAATTTGTATAGTCTAGTACCTTTAGCATTCACATCAATAGTAATTTTTGAAAATAATGGAGCAAGAAAAACAACAAGTGATTAAAATAAAAAGAATTTGGGAGATTTTGGATTACTTAACAAATCAAGGAGTATTTTTAAAAATTTGCTGATTGTAGGGATAAATTTGGCCCGATAGTATAACGGTAATGATAAATTTGGCCCAATAATATAACAGAAGTTAAATATAGACAATATATGAAAGTAGATAAGTATATTTGGCTATTTTCCCTTCTAGGAAACATGAAACTTATTACTGATCGGTGAGTATGGAGGAACATTGAAAATTAAGTAGACTTACTAGGGCTTGAGACGAAGGTTGGCTACCGTTGCAAAACTACTTTGTTGTACACTTGTCTGTTACAGTATATCTTGAATTCTTGTTTAATATGGCATGCGGCAAAATGCAGGGAGCCCCCCATTTTCATGGGCCTCTCCTCAATTATCTTCAACAAAATATTACTAGTTGGGATGACTACTTTTTGTCTCAATTATTAGTATTTAACAAATCATAATTTATTTTTCTGTTTTACCCATTATCATTAATTACTCATTCTCCAAAATAATTTCTCAAAACTTTTTGAAATAGTATCATTATTATGGGTAAAAGTATAAAATATATTCTTCATTTACTTTTTTTAAAGGAGAATGAAAAGTCAAAAGTGAACAACTAAAAAGGAGTACTAAATTAGTCACTTTTAATACGAAAATAAAATTTGGACAAAAATATTACTCGCTAAAACATGTAAAAACTCGAGGAACAGCTACTTGGCATGAATTATTCCTGAAGTTTGATATGTGAAGTTAATTCCAAGAAAATTTAATGGAGCTTATCAAGCTCTAGGACCTGAAGTTGGAGAAACCATAACAAACTCATGTTTTAATTTTCCTCTCATAAAGCAATACCCAGTATAGGTTTCGGCCAGTCAAGAATTCTATTAAAACTGAAATAGAACCCATTTATATAGTTCACACTATCAAAATCATAAATTTCCTTTCTTTTCTACTTTTTCTAAACAGTGAATGAAACCTTAGACAATGTAGTACAAGAGCAAAAAGCAGACAATTTTTCGAGAGTTCCCAACTCCAACATACAATGATGGGTTAACTAGTTTGAACTTATAAATTTTCAAAGTCATTTTTGGAGTTTTTCGTGTTTTGAGCTGATGTCCAAATAATTTTTCGAGCACGTTTGGAACCAGAATAACGCCAAATTGAACTTAAAGAGCAAAAATAATTAATGTGCAAAAAATATTTTTACTACATATAGCATGGTATCCATGCCCCCCACAGCCTAACGGCCGTTAGCTCCCCCCCCCGGCCCCCAATTGCGGAAAAAGCTTCATGTTACTCATGCATGTACTATATCATTCTGGAACAACTAACAGCCCAGTGGTGGATCCGAAAAATTATATATATAAGACAAAATATATTTTTTATCTATATATATTAAATTTTGAATCTCCTTGACACTGTCCAAAAATGTAGCTTAGTGGTCAAGGGGGTTCAAAACCTTTGTAATGTCGTAGGTTCAACTCCCACTAGTTGTAATCTTTTTCAATTTTTTTTCTTTTTGAACCTCCTTCGCGGAGATCCAACCTTCGCCACTGCTAACAGCCAGCCGTTAGGCTGGGCCATTAGCCCAAAGTAATATACAGTACTAGAAATCTGCCAAAATCCATCCAACCCATTCCGACCGAAATCGGTCGGAAAATAACTAGATCGGGCGCAAAAGTCAAATAAAATTTTTTTACTAAAAAATACCGACCACTTTCGATCGAAAAAAGTGGTCCCACAATAAAGAAACAGTGCTTTATCTGATACATAAATATTTCGACCGATTTCGGTTGGAAATTGGTCAATATTTGACCAAGTCATGGTTAGACTTGCATATTATCTACCAAAAAAATAGTTTAATTAAAAAAATTCAAGTATACCGACCGAAATCAGTTGAAAATGTTGATTTAATTTTTCCCGCCCAGGCTCAATTATTTTTTTTCCATTACCAAAATAAGTTTTTAAAATTATTATAAATATACCGCCCGATTTCGCTCGGTATTAGTGGTCAAAAATAGTCAACCACTTATAAATTAATGTTATTTATAATATATATATATATATATATATAGCGTTGATGATTTATTCTCAACTGTTCATACTTGAATACTTGATCGGTGACTAAATAAGAAAATAAATCTTGGAGTTTAAGTGACTAGATGCTCCGGTACAATTAGTGACTAGATGCTCCAGGATGTGTACAATCGACACAGTCTTGAATATTTTATTCTCGATCACCTTATATAATTATTAGTACTTTGCTCGGATACTTCATCAGTGGAATAATTGACACAGAATCAGCATCAAATACGCTATAACACATCTAAAAATAAAATGTATAGTGCTATATTAAAACTTAAGTTGTAGCAACAACAATATATACTCGGTCAAATCACACGATGGGAGATATATATATATATATATATATATATATATATATATATATATATATACATATATTCATACACACACACATATATATATACACATATACACACACACACACACATATACACATACGCACACACACACATATATATATATATATACATACACAATTAATTATATATTATATAGTACCTATAATTAATGTTGGAGCGATCGAGTCTAAGTATCGGCTATAACACATTTAAAAACAAAATGTATAGTATTATTAGATGTAGTGCTATATTAAAACTTAAGTTGTAGCAACAACAACATATACTCGGTCAAATCACACGATTGAAGAATATATATATATATATATATATATATATATATATATATATATATATATATATATATGTATTCTCTAATCATGTGTGTATGTATATACGTACAAAAATAATTAAATATTAAATAGTACCTATAATTTGGATCTTGGCTAAAATTGACCGACTTTGAGCGTACTGACGGCCTTAGTAAATTAAATATATTGAGTTTTAATGTTGGAGCGATCGAGTCTAAGTATCGGCATCCAACACGCTATAATACATTTAAAAATAAAATGTATAGTGTTATAAGATGTAGTGCTATATTAAAACTTAAGTTGTAGTAACAACAACATATACTCGGTTAAATCACACAATTGGAGAATATATATATATATATATATATATATATATATATATATATATGTATGTGTGTGTGTGTGTGTGTGTGTGTGTGAGTGTGAGTGTGTGAATATATACATATATATACATACACAATTAATTATATATTATATAGTACCTATAATTAATGTTGGAGCGATCGAGTCTAAATATCTGCTATAACACATTTAAAAATAAAATGTATAGTATTATAAGATGTAGTGCAATATTAAAACTTAAGTTGTAGCAACAACATATACTCGGTCAAATCACACGATTGGAGAATATATATATATATATATATATATATATATATATATATGTGTGTGTGTGTGTGTGTGTGTGTTATGAATATATACATACACAATTAATTATATATTATATAGTACCTATAATTAAATAATTTTTTTTAATCTAAAATTAAATTATTGACCGACTTCGGTCGGTATTTTTTTTTTTTTTAATTTAACATTAAATTACCGACCGATTTCGGTCGGAATGGTCGTGGTAAACGGGTCAAAGGCCACTTAAACTTACCGAACGAAATTTCCGAACAATGGCAGTCGAAATTTTTTAAATTAGGTCTGGACCAGATGGGTTTTTCCCCATTTTCCTCTTTTCTCTATCTCTCTTCTTCTCCTCCCTACAGTCGTGATTCCCCCAAATTCCTACACAAAATCAACTCCTATCTCCCTCATCACCCAAAAATAAAGCACCTAGAAGTCTCTCTCTCCTCCCCCGCTACTGTTCCGCCAGCCCCATTACCTCCTCCGCCACCCAAAATCAAACCCCCTATCCTAGCATTTCAAGGTTAGTTATCTACATTTTTGAATTTAAGTAATTTTAATTATTTTAATTGTATAAATTAGGATTTAGTTAATGTTTAATTAAATTTAGTTGTATAATTGTGAGTTGATGATTAAAACTTAAAATAAATTATAAGGATAAATCAATCTTATTATATGACACTTCCAAAGTTGCCCAATGTAGTCGCCTTGTCATTGAACCTTTGAAATAATTCATGTGTTATCATTTATTATTTAGGATTGTTCATATTAGAAGAGTTCATATTCACTCTAGCCCCTCTTTGTGAATTGGTATTTTGTGTAATTTTGGATTTTTACATTTTGGAAGACCTAAATGCTTGTCTTATGTGCTAAAATGCTTATCTCTAGAGACATAACACTTGTATTGAGCAAGAGACTTGTCTCTACACTCTATATAGAAGAGCAAGTTTATGATTATGGATTTTTTAGAGGTCTTTAGAATCTTATTATAATTTTTTAGCGTGTGACCCTTTTTCATTGAATCTTCTTTATCTAAAATACAAAATTATCCAATAATCATTAGGTGTTATTAGCCACAGAAGGAGTGCAACTCATATATGTGTTAAGCTAGTTCTCAATCTAATACTAAGTGTAACGATACAATCTAAGCTACTTGAATTCATTTAGGGATATATATGAACTTTTAAATTACTTCTTTTAATTGAGTTTTAAAAGAACTTATTTAGGGATATAAGTGAACTTTCAAATTACTTCTTTTAATTGAATTTTAAAAGAACTTATTTAGGGATATAAGTGAACTTTCAAATTACTTCTTTTAATTGAATTTTAAAAGAACTTATTTAGGGATATATGTGAACTTTCAAATTGCTTCTTTTAATTGAATTTTAAAAGAACTTATTTAGGGATATATGTGAACTTTCAAATTACTTCTTATAATTGAATTTTAAAAGAACTTATTTAGGGATATATGTGAACTTTCAAATAAATATAACATGCAATTTATTTGTTCTCTGTGTAGATGGAATATCGTAGTTGGATGTATATTAGGAATTATCCTAATCATAGTTTTTTTAGGAAGGAATTTATAGAAGGGGTTAATAAATTTATTAGGCATGCAATGTCACTTGAACCATTTCAAATCGGAGGGATGATTAGGTGTCTTTGTGTGAAGTGCAAGTATTTGCATTTTTTTGGATCGGAGGATGTTAAGACTCATCTTTATAAAAAAGGGTTTATGGATAATTATTTTGTGTGGACTAGTCATGGAGAGGTTGATGGTAGCGATGGTGTATTTCAAAACATAGTTGTTGGTGAAAGTAGTAGGTCAGTGGTGAATAACGTTCAACATCCTAGATACCATGAAATGGTTACGAATTCTTTTGGGATGCACTTAGAGTTTGAACCCCATGAAAGTGTTGAACAAGCTCCTAACGAAGAGGCAAAATATTTTTTTTATGAACAGTTAGAGGCCACTAGTCGTCCACTAAGTGAAAGGAGTATGTACTCTCAGTTGTCTGTTGCGGTTAGATTATTAAGTATCTAATCCGATATCAATATTTCTCAAGCGGGAGTGGATTCTTTCATTGGCCTTATGAGTGAACTAGTTGACCCAACTTTCAACATACCTGAAGATTTCTATAAGGCTAAAAGATTGGTTTCTAAGTTTGGACTCTCGTTTATGAGAATCGATTGTTGTGAAAATGGTTGCATGTTGTATTATAAGGGTGATGCAGATTTAGAAATTGTAAATTTTGTGAAAACCTAGTTTTAAGCGGGTTTTCAGTAGGAAGAAGGTTGCTGTGAAGTCGATGCATTATTTACCTCTTATTCCTAGATTAAAGAGGTATATCGATGAGTTATGCTCCTCATATGAGATGGCACCATGAAAATAGAATGTCGCCAGGTGTTATGTGTTATCCTTCAGATGGAGAAGCTTGGAAGCATTTTGATAAGAAATATCTGGATTATGCTAGTGAACCGAGGAATGTTCGGTTGGGTTTGTGTGCTGATGGTTTCACGCCATTTTCTGTTTATGCAACACCATATTCATACTGGCTAGTCTTTATTACGCCGTATAATCTTTTGCCTGAAATGTGTATGGCTAGGCCATATATTTTTTAAAATTGTGTTATTCTCGGTCCCCGTAATCCAAAGAGTTTGATTGATGTATATTTGCAACCTCTGATTGATGAGCTAAAACAGTTATGGTACGATAGAGTTGAGACATATGACATATCAACTAAGCAAACTTTCAACTTGTGTGTTAACATAATGTGGACCATTAATAATTTTCATGCGTATGGAATATTGTATGGTTGGATGACTGCTGGCAAGTTAGCATATCCTTACTGCATGGAAAATGGTAAAGCGTTCACTTTAAGACATGGGGGAAAGTAGTCATGGTTTGATTGTCATCGTCAATTCTTGCCAGTTGATCATGAGTTCAGAGGATGAAGAACACATTCAACAAGAATACAATTGAACGTGATTTTCCACCTCCAATTTTGTCCGGTGAGAAAATTTGGGAGAGGGTTCAGACCTTCACTAAAGTTACCGAGGCCCCACCTTCTACAAATGAGCTTCAAATTATGTGTTGCTAAATTGTCTGAAAGTTCAATCCTTTCTTAAGTAAGTGTTGCCGTAAGATTAATTTACATGGACTACTATTTAATTTGCTAATATGAAACTAATTTTTTTTTCAATGTGTCGCTCAGTGACTTCGTGAGTCAATTTGGCCATGATGCTGTATATTCTACATTTGAGGCATGGTTTAAAGAGTGTGTAAGTGCATCTTACATAGTTTCTCACATGTGAGTATACAAACTTGGTCACTTATGAATATACTTGCTCACTTGTTATTTATTTAACACTACATGTAGGTCAATAATCCAAACAACGGTGTTAATCAATTTTTGAAAGATATATCTTGGGGACCTGCACATACGGTTACAACTATGTCTAAGTATTTTGTGAATGGTTACAAATTTCACACCGAGGAATGCTCCAAGTATAAAAAAAAACAATAACAGTAGGGTGTGTGTCAAAGGTGGTAAAGTCAACCAGGATGGGAAAAATAATTATTATGGTGTGATCAAAGAGATTCTAGAATTATCATATTCAGGTTGGCCAAATAAGAAGATCATACTTTTCCGATGCAAGTAGTTTGACCCAACACCTAGAAGAGGTACAAATGTACACTCGCAATGCAACATAATTGAGGTTAATAAAAAGAGGGAGTATTATCACTATGATCCTTTTATAATTGTAGAAAAAATTAGGCAAGTGTATTATGATCCATATCCATTGCGAAGGGATAAGGCTGATTGGTTGGTTGTAATCAAAACTAAGCCTGTTGGTAGGGTGGAAGTTGAAAATGTGCTAGATATTGCTTACCAAAACGATACCTCAAGTGTTAACCAAATGGTGGATGATCAGTTAGAAAATGACTTGGATCATCCTCAACGCATATTTGAAGAAGTTGATATGGAGGAAATAACAATCATAGAAAATGAGGACGAAGAATCACCTAATGAAAATAAAATTAATGAAGAGGAAGAATACTTCGAAGATGACTAGAATCTTAGATTTTTCAAGTGCTCTCAACTTATATAGATTTATATTCTCAATTCAAACATTTTCTTTAATTTATGTAGATGACCGGTAGGGGTCGAGGTAGGTCTAGGAAGGATAAGAGGCCTATTGATCATGATGATGGTGCTACCCCCTTACTTCCTTCCACTCCACACTTGTATCCCTCCGCTGATGATGACCGGCAACAATTTTCTAGGTAAACATCTTTTCCACCACATCCATATACTCATCAGACTACCTACCATTCGCCCTCCCAACAGTATTCTTATCATTCTCCACCACAAGGCTATACCCTGCTTCCTCCACATGATCCTGCATATAGTTACATTGGTCCATCGAGTCAGCAGTCACAGGGCCATGTGGTGATACGCCCATTATCTGCTCCATTTGCTTCATCACCAACCGGATCACATCCATCTAGATTTCAGCCAGCTGGATCGCAGCAGGGGCCTAGATCGCAGCAAGGATGTGGATCACAACCATCTTCATCAGCAACCCCGTCTCCCTCTCCACGGAGTTCGTCTCCTAGCATTTCTAGACTTTGCCTTCGAGATAGTAGCGCCGAACCATATGCCTCCCCTTTTGTGCACACTTCAGATTCATCGGAGGAAGATGATCCAGAGGAAATGCGGTATGATCGTTATCATAGGATGATCATCATACCTGAGGGCAATGGGTAAGATTTATTTATTACTTCTTTGTTTTTGCTGAATTATAATAGCTAGTCTTGTTTATTTAATGTAATTGCTATGTTGCAGGTTCATACCTAATCATCGGACTACAAAGATAATCATTGAAGCTCTTGGCCGGTTGTATGATGCACCCTATGAGACTTGGAGTGACTTTCCACCGGAGCTCGTGGAGCAAATTTTCAACCAATTTAAGATTTCAATACAATTCTTATCTATTTAAGCATTATATTAATAATATTTTCATCTAACATTACACACTTCATTTGCAGACTAAGTGTGTCTGGGAGGACCGGCATAACAGTACCATTCTTGTAAATTTTGAGTTCAAATGCCGTAAGAGACTATCCGACCCCTTCTATTCGGCTCGGAAGAAGATCAAGAAGCCTTCATGGGTTCTACCGCACATATGGGAGGATTTGCTGAGGCAGTGGACCACTGAGAAGTTCAAGAAGAAGAGTGAACAGGAAAAGAAGGCTCGAGCATTTGAGAAGAGTGGCTCCTTGCACTGTGTGTATGCAAGGAGCATGGGGACTGCGAGGAGACTACTGGTAATTCCTTAAAATATTTAATTTTATTTTTATCAAACTATATTTATATATTTTAATTTAGTTAACATATTTTATTATATTTGTAGGAAAACAATATGGGAGGAAGATGACTCATGATGAGTTTTTTATGGAGACTCACATCCAGAAGAAGAAGGCACCGATAGATCCATCTAGATGGATCGAGGACCGGGCGGAGACTACATATGTAAGTTTCATAACTACTATAACTTGAAATTAATATTTATAATTTTATATAGTTAATAATTTTCTATCTTCTAAATAAAAGGGTCGCTACGAGATTAATGTGGAGGAGTACACTCAGAGCTTGCCACCGAATGAGCAAGGCGAGCGACCACCCATTTCAGACGAAGAAGAGCATAAGATATGGTTGGATGTTGTCGGTGGTCCTAAAAAGGGGATAGTGTTGAGGGGTGATTTTACCATTTATTTTAGTCTCTTTTATTTAGATTTTGCGTCCTTTAATTATAATATGAGGTTGTTTATGATGTGTATTGGTAGATTTTCAGGTAAATGATTCCATGAAGAGAGTTGAATTCAATTGAAGTGGAATTGAGCAAAAAAGAGTTGAAACAATGCAAAATCCTTCAGATATCTCGCATCTGCAGAAGGCAGATCACTTATGCGATCTCACAACTGTGAGAAAGGACCCGCATCGGCAGAGGAAGACCTGCCTGGCAGAAAGCGCTTCTAGGATCGACTTACCGCATCTGCGGTAACTCTTCTGCGCTTAATATTCGCACCTGCGATCGCGCATCTGCGCGTGCAAGCCCGCTTCTGAGGAGCTAATGTTTCCCATCAAATTTCGCTTCTACGGTAGGCTATCCGCATCTGCGAAGCCGCACCTATGAGGATCCTTCCGCAGGTGCGGTCAATGGGCTTCAGCTATGGACAGTCTTGGCATTTCACATTTTCTCAACTCCAAACCCATAAATACACGACCTAGCTTATTGGAAACACATCTTTGGCTTATTTTTCAGTCTCTAGACTAGAGAGGATAAGTTTTGGAGCTAGGGTTCTTACACACACACACTTGGGTTTTGAAGATTTGAAGTTTTTGGTTGAGAATTTCTTACCCATTTATATTCATTTCTTCATTTCCTTGCTTTGTATTATATATTTAAGTATGTAATATTTTTTTCCAACACTTGAATCTTATTTATGGGAATATTCATATTTAAAGTGTGGATTAAATATCTTGTTGTGCTTATGTATTGAACGATTTTTATTTATTATGAAGTGAGTTATTGTTTCTTTAATTATTCTTGTTCTTTAATGTTTCCAAAGGGATTATCTAACTCTAAGACTTGCCCATTAACTTCGAATTAATTTTGGGAAAGATAATTTGGGGTTGGAAAAGATTAATTAACAAGAACTTGAGGCTTTAACCCTCATTTTATAGATTCTACCTAGGGATATGATTGAACTACTTGTAGCCATAATTGGGTGTGCTTAATCTCTTGTTGGTCTTTGGAAGAAGCTAATATAGAATTATTATCCGAGGCTAATTAACATAAACTCTCTAATATTTGTAAAATTATGAAATACAATGGATCCTTACTTGAGTATAAATCCCGATGCATCCATGCTTGTAGCCATTGATCATTTTACTTGCTTTCTATGTTAGTTTATATTTTTTCAATTAGTTATAAATATTTTCTCAACCATTTCTAAGTGTTTGGCTTAGCATAATAAGTGATAATTATCTTACACGCCTAATCGCCTACATATTGTTCTCTGTGGGATTCGACCCCAACTCATAATTGGGTAAATTATATTGCATGCGATCGTGTCCATTTACTTTTTAGTAGTGGATTTGGACGTCATCAAAATTGGCGCCGTTGCCGGGGAACAATTTGGCATATTTAGGTTGTTTGAGAAGTAAGCGTAAGTGCTTTGGTCCAAACTTGTGAATATTTGTGTAATTATTTTCTTATCTTTGTATATCTTCTTATTTGTTTTCTTGTTTATTTTCTTAGTTTTTGAAAAAAATAAAATGGCATCATATAATGAAAATTGATCGGATGGTAGTTGTTCATACTTTGATGACACTTGTCCTTATTGTGGAGGACCACACTCGTGGCAAAATTGTTTAAATTCTCCCAGGGACGGATTGTGCGCACAATCTCAAACCCATGAGTGAGTATTTGTGATAAGTGTGATCGTCAAAATAGTCATTGGGATAATTATGCTTATTTGTCCTTCCCTTTTCCAAACCCCCGCTATGATGATTCTACTTTTTGTGATGACAATTATAGGGATATGAAAGTGGAAGAAATTGAGCATGGTCAAAATGGAGAGTTCAAGATCATGTTAGAATGCCTACTTGAAGGAGTAAACAAAGAGCAAAATGCCTTGGACGAGCTTTTGAAAAATAGCCTCCAAAATGATTTGGCGCTTGAAAGGTTGCAATTACAAATGGGAGAAATACTTGAAGTTTTAGAGGTCCAAAACGTTTCGGAAGCGAATGATAGCCAAGAACCTTCCTTAGATATGGAAGCCGAAAATTCTTCCTTGGCACTTGATCAAAACCAAGAAGAACTCTCAAATGCTCAAAATAAGAGGATGATGCTCATGTTGGAGGCCATTCTTGAAAATGAGGAGAAGCACAACTTGGCACTCGAGGACTTGAAATAAGTACTAACTCAAAATGATGATGATATCTGCACCTTGGAAAAGCAAATGACAATATTGGTTGAGGCTCACTATGCCCACCAACTTGAGAGTGTGGAAAGAGATCAAGAAGAGTCCGATATCGAGGAAAAAAGTGAGCTTTATTTTGAGAAATCAAGAATTGAACATCCGCCAACCGAATTCGTGCTTGTTAGTGATGCCAAGAAAAATATGGAATTAGAGTCAACTGGTATAATTGAAAATATGGTTGAGATTGACTCTAGTCCAGGAAAAAAAAAGGATGTCAAAATTCGGGAAGAATTGCAATTTGAAGGCTTGAGGTCGCATTCCAAGCATTTTTTAACTTTGGAATTGCATGGTGATATGGGAATTGAGCCGTGCAAATCCATATGGAAGTGCAAAGAAGAAAAAAGAGCCATACATTTTGCAATTTGCATATTCAAGAAGGCAAAATGATATTCCTCACAAAAAAGCCAAGAAATGCAAAATGAAGAAATTAATGCGCGGCTTGATCATCTACTTACCACTCCCATTGCTCGTGGTCACAAACTTAGTGGCGCTTCGTGCCACAACGTTAAATGCGGCGCTTAGTGGTAGGCAACCCATCGTTTTCAAAACTTTTGGTAGTTTTTGAATTTTTTTAGAATAGTTTATTATGTTATTTTTGACTAATCTGCAAAGTTTCAGTATTTTTGGAGTTGAATTAAGGGGTTTGAGGTGTTGGAACAAGCCAAAATGGTGGCTGCCCAGAACTGTCCAGCTGAAGTCTGGTGCAACCGCACCTGCGAACACAATCATGCAGATGCGCTCACACAGAAGCAGAAATCCAGGCGCAGGTACGAAAAATCGGGTAGGTTTAATGAACCAAGCCCTCTGTTCATCAGGTATACTCTAACTTTTTTTTCCCCCAAACTCAAACTCCTCTCATCTCTCACACCATCTGCTCACACTCGAATTCTCACACACAAGACACACAGGTATGGTTCTTAGTCCCCCCATCTACTCCTTTCTTCTACTTCTCCTTTCTTTTTCTTTTTCTTCTTCATCATCATCCCATCCTTTCTACAGTCCCGTTTTTATTTAATTTTTTTTATAATCACTGTTAGTTTTAGGAGTGAGGGAAATTGGTTGAGAGTGTGCTTGTGTGTATTGTTGATGATTAAAAACAACTTCAGGGGAAGTCTGAGTACCCAATTTGTGTAAAGAAATTTCTCACTGCTTGCAATGTGTTCAATGAATTGTCCAAAAGAAAATTGTTTGCTAAGTACCACAAAATCAGGTTTAATAGAGTCGTAGGTCCATATAATGCACTAATTTAGAATTCTTGAGTATAAATTATGTGCTAAAATCATGCTTAGAAGTGAAAAGAGTCAAAAACATTTGGGCTTTTGAACCCTCTGATGAACATCGCAGAAGCGGAAAAAAATGCCGCAGATGCGGCCTCGCACATGCGTTGAAAGTTCCGCAGGTGCGATTTCTGGTCAGCTGGGCAAAACCGCAGAAGAGAAAGGAAACCCGCAGAAGCGGGACCGCACCTACGATGGTTTTTCCGCAGGTGCGGAAACTGGGCAGTTTTGCCAAAACCAGTAGCTTCGCAATTGGAGCTTCCGGGCCTCGTTCGACTTGATTCTTTGGCCTAATTGCATTGTTTTGAATTACTTAACATGATTCTACTGCCCGACTAACATTGTTTTGATTTTTTGAAGGTACTTTGAGCTAAAATAGACCCGAACATGAACGAAAATACTCCGCTTGATCATGAAATTGAGGAGGAGGCTGTGGAGGAACAATTTGATAACTCATGCTTCATGTCAGCTGACTGTCATAGAGGGTATTATGACAACCTTCTCACAAAAAAGATCGTGCTTGAAAAGGGGATCGCCGAGGAGAAATTGGCCGAGCTACTTCCAGAATTCTATGGCTGTCTATAAGCCTCCGGTTGGTCGTGCTTCATGCCTACTCCGTGCAAAGCCAATGAGGAGTGGGTTCGTGAGTTTTACGCTAATCTTAAGCGTACAAACTTTGCCGACCCACAACGCACCATAAGGGGCAAAATAGTGAGGTTTGGGACTAAACAGATCAATGACATTCTAGGGTTTCATGACCATCCACTTGAGCCGGTGCGAGAAAAAGGATCATTGCAACAACGGAGAATGGCTTATTGCCAAACTCTATTCTGCAAGCATGAGAGCAAAATGGGCCAACAAGAGAAAGGTTTTGAAGTCGATTGACTTCACAGCTGAAGCCAAAATATGGCTATACATCCTCTGCAACAGGGTATGACCCTGTGGAAATGTTTCAGATGTCTCATACACCAAAGCCTTGATCATTGCATGCATTCTAGACGGCATTCCTGTGAATGTTGGTCACTATATTCTGCGTGAGCTGAGAGAGTATTTGCTAGACGACAGCCCAGGGTTGATGTTTCCTCCATTTATTACCGAATTATGTAGGCGGGCAGAGGTTGAGGTGAGCAGCACCGATCATTGGTTGTCGGCCGACAAACTCTTTCATCCGTTGAGAGTAACGGGTGAGGGTAGTGCTGTGAAGAGCAAGAAAAGGAAAGTCACCGCTGTTGTCGGACCAGAGTCATCCTCATATGCAACATTGCCTGAGGGACCATTTGGGATGTTGAACTCACAACTTGGTGTTATTCGTGATTAATGTCACAACTCCATAGTGGAACCTCAGACCCCTAGCCCAGGCCCGAGTACTTTACCAGGGAAGACATGAAGACCTACCTAGATTCACAGAAACAACAGGCAGAGTCTCATAAGAAAATGGCAGCTACTGTTGACAGACTCGAGGCAGCCCATGGCAACTTGGCCAAGGCACATGTAGATCTTCAGTTGAACTTCCAAAAGGAGAAAGCGAGAAACAAGAAGAAGGGTAGGTTTATGATCAAGATGTGGAGAGGCATCAAGGCCATCTTCAAATGGGGGCAGCTGAACAGGAAGATACCTGTTGCGGATGACGACGATAGCGAGGAGTACTCCTTCATGTCGAGTGCTGCTGGTGATGATGCTGATGATACTGATGAGGATGAGGCCGAAAGTTCTTCACGGCAGTGATTAGCCTTTCTCCCACAGTCTGTTAGTCTGATGCAGACCTCAGGGAGACCCTCAAACTACTCTTATTTCATTTTGATATTGTGC
Organism: Nicotiana tomentosiformis; assembly: GCF_000390325.3. Classification (NCBI taxonomy): domain Eukaryota; kingdom Viridiplantae; phylum Streptophyta; class Magnoliopsida; order Solanales; family Solanaceae; genus Nicotiana; species Nicotiana tomentosiformis. The sequence continues at coordinate 104,824,198 of NC_090819.1, read as the reverse complement.
AGTGAGGACACTGTAATATTTTTAGTTGTGGGTGGCTTTAGGGAGTATAGTTTATTCGTACATTGATGTTTAATTTGTGCCCTTGCCGGGTTTATGTTGTGGTATGGATATTGTGTGCCCTTGCCGGGCGTGTTTTATTATTGCTTATCATGTGCTCTTGCCGAGCGTAGTTGTGATTGGTTATATATTTGCACATTAGTCACTTTTGTTATTCAATTTTATTTTTCTTTCTTTATTTATTTTCCTTAGTAGTTTTTAGTTTATGTTATTTTTGTTCCTTTAGTATTAGTTGCTTTTGTTATTTTCTTTTCTTTAGTAGTTTTTGTTATTTTATTTTTATGTCTTTAGTGTTTATTTTATCTTCTTTAGTAGTTTTAGTTTATATTATTTTTATTTCTTTAGTAGTACTTCCTTGGATTTTCTTTATGCTACTGTTCTTTTTCGAGGAATATTTTTGTGTCGAACCGGGTAACTTTTTCCTATGATGGATGGTGTGATAATTTTCTTAATTGAATTAGTCTTGTTTTGATATGTGGAGACTTTTGGATTATTTGGTACTAATAAAATTAGTCTCTTGTATGTGAAGTGTGAATTAAGAATACCCCTCCAAATTTTGATTTTAAATTGAAAAAGTAAGTTGCATGGGGAAGAATAATTTTTGTGATCACTTTTTGGCTCATTTGGTGACTCTTTACCCACTAGTTGGCATAATATTGCTCTAAATGCTCTTATTAAGAAGTGAAATTGAGCTATCTTGATTAGTTCATGTGCCATGTGTGTTAGTTCTTGTTAAAAATAATTCTTGTATTTACTTCTAATGTTACCATTGCATAAATATTATCACTAGTTTATCCCATTTGAGCCCACTTCATTAGAAACCTTTACCATTTTGTGAAATAATTCCCTCTTTTGAACCCGTCCCTCCTTGAATATTGAGAATGAGGCTAAATGCCTAAGTTGGCGGTGTTGGTATCAAGTTGGAAATTGGTAAGGTTGTACATTGAGTGTAGAAACATATACCTCAAAGTTGTTTATATGAAGATACTCAAGCTCCAAAAGAATATATATATATATATATATATATATATATATATATATATATATATATATATATATATATATAAAATAAAACATAAAAAAAAATATGGAGTCTTGAGAAAATTAGAGAGGTACTTTAAGGTGGTTCTATGTTGGTAACTAGATGTCAATAAGGGCTATTTGGTTTAAAAAAAGAAGCAAAGTGCAAAAGAAAGACAAATGCGAGTAGTGTTCAAGGAGGGTGTAGTCACTTGTATCCCAAATACTTATCCGACCCTTCCCTAAACCTACATTACAAGCTTAAAAAGTCCTTATGGGATCTCCAAACCGAATGTTCTTGAATAGGCGACGAATTAAAATAAGGGCAAGCTTATGGCATGATATTTTGTAACACTTGAAATTCTTTGTTGAGAGTGAGTGTCTTTGTGCATTTGTCCCTTGTGTTGTTATTGTAAATATGGTGATTTTGGGACTTTCTTTCTTGTGAGGGCACATGAATTAGGATGGATTGGTGCATACTACTTGTGCTTTAAATAGTGGAACCTCATTGAATTGTTGGTTTTGATTTGCTTGAGGACAAGCAAAAGCTTTAAGTTGGGGGTGTTGATGAGTGGTGATTTTACCATTTATTTTAGTCTATTTTATTTAGATTTTGCGTCCTTTAATTATAATATGAGGGTTTTTATGGTGTATATTGCTAGATTTTCAGGTAAATGATGCCATGAAGAGAGGTGAATTCAATTGAAGTGGAATTGAGCAAAAAAGAGTTGAAACAATACTAAATCCTTCAGATATTTCGCATTTGCGGAAGACAGATTGCTTATGCGATCTCGCATCTGCGAGAAAGGGCCCGCATTTGCAGAAGAAGACCTGGCTAGCAGAAAGCGCTTATGCGATTGACTCACCGCATCTGCGGTAGCACTTCTGCGGAGCCAGTGTTTCCCATCAAATATAGCTTCTGCGGTAGGCTATCCGCATCTGTGGAGCCGTATCTGTGAGGATCCTTCCGCAGGTGCGGTTAACGGACTTCAGCTATGGACAGTATTGGCATTTCATATTTTCTCAACTCCAAACCCACAAATACACGACCTAGCTTATTGGAAACCCATCTTTGGCTTATTTTTCAGTCTCTGGACTAGAGAGGATAAGTTTTGGAGCTAGGGTTCTTGCACACACACTTGAGTCTTGAAGATTTGAAGCTTTTGGTTGAAAATTTCTTACCCATTTATGTTTATTTCTTCATTTTCTTGCTTTGTATTGTATATTTAAGTATATAATATTTTTTTCCAATACTTGAATCTTGTTTATGGGAATATTCATATTTAAAATGTGGATTAAATATCTTGTTGTGCTTATGTATTGAACGATTTTTATTTATTATGAAGTGAGTTATTATTTCTTTAATTATTCTTGTTCTTTAATGTTTCCAAAGGGATTAGCTAACCCTAGGACTCGCCCATTAACTTCGAATTAATTTTGGAAAAGATAATTTGGGGTTGAGAAAGATTAATTAACAAGAACTTGAGGCTTTAACCCTCATTTTATAGATTCTACCTAGGGATAGGATTGAATTACTTGTAGCCATAATTGGGTGTGCTTAATCTCTTAGTTGTTTTAGGGATAATTCAATTAGGAAGTCTTGTTGGTCTTCGGAAGAAGCTAATATAGAATTATTATTCGAGGTTAATTAACATAAACTTGCTCATATTTGTAAAATCATGAAATATATTGGATCCTTAATTGAGTGTAAATCCCGATGCAGCCATACTTCTAGCCATTGATCATTTTACTTGCTTTCTAGGTTAGTTTATATTTTCGTAATTAGTTATAAATATTGTCTCAACTATTTTTAAGTATTTGGCTTAGCATAATAAGTGATAATTCTCTTACACGCCTAATCGCCTACATATTGTTCTCTGTGGGATTCCACCCCGACTCATAGTTGGGTAAATTATATTGCATGCGACCGTGTCTATTTACTCTTTAATAGTGGATTTGGATGTCATCAGATAGCATACGGCCTTCCAGAGATATTATTCCGGCGCTACATGGCTGGATTGTAAGGTATATGGACTTCCGCCAAAGGTGAGGCAATTGATAGGTCGACTATCTCGTCTTTGGAGAAGAAGACCGCAAAGCTGACATGAGGGCTTGAAGAGACAAAGGCTAGAGAACAAATAAGAGATAGAAAATTTGATACCCTTCAAGTTCAGCTAGAAAAGAGGGACCAACAATTTAATCTCCTTCAAGGTCAACTGGCCAATCTTCTTGCTAGTGGTGCTTTTCCCATTCCCCAATCTCACGAGCCTTCCCCAGATGCTAATCCTTCTCGTTGTTAATCTTCGAACCATGCCGGCAATGAAGCTTCTAGTAGTGAAGATGGAGGTGATGCAATGCAAAACACTCATTGAATGGTGTGTATTGCTAAACAAAGTATTGAACTTGTGAATATTTAGTTGCAATAATTTTGAATGATGATTGTATTGTTGATATTATTTTGTTATTGAACATTTGTATTATTGTTGTTGTGGTTGGCGTTATTGTTGTGGTTGTTATTAGCGTTGTTATTGCGATTATTGTTGGTTAATTATTGTTGTTGTTGTTGGTTAATTGTGGTTGAATGTCAACAATATAATGATGCCATTATAGGATGGTTATTGATTGTAATTGACATGTAGTGTAGCTTAAAAGCATCCATATTCTGCCAGTTTTTTACTCAGAAAACCGACCAATTTCGGTCGTAATTCTCGTATTAAAACTCAAAAATTCAACTTTTCCGACCGACTTCGGTAGGTATTTTCAATGTGAAATTTGCAGAAATTTGAAATTATCGACCGAAGTCGGTCGAACATAACATGTTTTTTAATTTATTTTTTAATTTTTTCGATTGATTTTGGTCGGTCTATTAAGATTTAAAAAGAAATACAAAAGTATCATAAAATTATATTTCCGACCGAAATCGGTCGCTATTTTGAAAAATAAATAAAAATAATTTAAATAATACCGACCGAGTTCGATCGGTATATTTATTTTTTCAACAAAATTTGTCAGTTAAAGTAGTCAACCAAAGGTTGAATTAACCGACCGACTTCGGTTGAAAAATTATGACCGTCTTCGGTCGCCAAACCTTAGCGACCACTGTTGTTACGGCGAATTGAAATCGGTCGTAAATCGGTCGATTTTTCTATATTTTCGACCGATTTCGGTCGATTTTCGTGGACAAATTTTGATAGTTTTCTAGTAGTGATAGCGCATGGGTACCATGCACTATATGTGGTTGTGGTTTTTTTTTTCCCGCATTCTTTTTGTTATTTAAGTTCGATTTTGTGTACTTTGGTTTTGAACTCAGCTATACTAATAGTTTTTTAAATGCTGACTAAACTCTAATAGCAAAGATTAAAAATATCTATTACTATTAATTTCTCCCATACTGACTCATCTAATAACTAGGGGTGTCAATGGATCTTTAAAAATCGACTAAACCGATCGTATCGAACCGTACCGAACCAATTATGAGGTTTATTTTAATAAAACCGTAGGTTTTTATATAAACTTATAACTGTACCGAATAATAGGGTGGTTTTAAATTTTATAAAATTAAACCAAAAAAATATCGAAACGTACCGAATAAATTTATATATGACAAATATATTTTATATACTAAGTTTAAAACTAACAAATAATTTCTTTTTCTTGGGTCTTGTGATTATGGAAATGGCTACAAGTGACCAAATAATTAATATCCAATGTCCCAGCTTCCAAGCCTATTCTACTACTTATATTTCTAACATCTTGAGTAGCAAGCCATTATGTATTCTTGTGATTTTCAGTAGAAAGCCACAAGGTATCTTCCTCTCGTATAATTTAGATTTCTCTTATTGGATACTAATCTTTTAATAAGCTCTATTCTTGAGTCCCATCTCGATTAGTATCTTTTCACTCGCATGATTTATATTTCTCTTGTCGTTGATTAATTTGTTTTACGCTGTCATAGAATAGTGAGATGAATCTCTATTCTGAATATCTTTTATGTTCCTTTGATCATCACTTTTAAATAGTAAAAATATCTAGAGAATTTCGCCAAAGTCCTATGCAAATACACATTATCGCATTCTAACTTTAACTAGTGACTCTTATATGACATTTAAAGAAAATATCAAAAAATTAACTGAACCGTAACGATACCGAAAAGAAACCGAGATGATTGAGACGGTTTTGAAAAGTCTATTTTTTATTATGCAAAATGGAATAATGGAATGATACAAATTTTATAAAATAACCGATCGAACATAACCGAACTATTGACACTCTACTAATAACATTCATTGAGTTTGTGGATTTTGGAATAGCCCTTTCATCCGGCCAAGAAAATGGCCCTTCAGAATTTTTAATATAGGAGAAAATGGTCCTTCTTTAAAAAAGATGAAAGACTAAAAGTGAAAGTGTCTCTAACATATACCAAAATGGTACTCCCTGTGTCTCAAATCTGGCACAAAGAATTTTGATTTTTGAACATGTGACGCTAAAAAACTTAAAGTCAAAAATTTTGTTAGACCGTTATAAAGTTTCTCGTTAAGAGTAAAATGAGTAAAATAAAGTTAAATTGTTTCTAAATATAAAATATATCATTTTTTTTAGAACAAACTAATAAGAAAAATATATCATTTAAATTGAAACGGAGGGAGTACTATTTAAACCATCTATCAATATCTAGTTGAAAAACGATCCAGTCTTGTCTTCAAGATTTCATTTAGTAAATCCAATCCATTTATATGGTAAATGGAGGAGCTCGTCTCTGTTTCGTCTGCATTGAGCATCTTTATGAAGCAGAGGCAGAACTAAGAATCCTGACGAGGTGATTTAAAAAAATAGAAGAATAGAAACCTAAAATTCAAACTTGTAACCTAACAATAACTTTTAGTGGGCGTTTGGACATAAGAATTGTAAAATTCAAAAAAAAAGAGAAAAACTTTTTCAAGTGAAAATGATATTTGAAAATTAGAGTTGTGTTTGGACATGAATATTATTTTGAGTTATTTTTGAAGTTTTGTGAGTGATTTGAGTGAATATTTTGAAAAACAGTTTTTTAATTTTTTTTTAAATTTTCGAAAAATTCAAAAATTTGTAAAAATTGAAAATTTTATGATCATACACTGATTTCAACAAAAAAAAAAAAGTTTTCGAAAAAAGTTTTTTTTTTTTATTATGTCCAAACGGGCTCTTAAACTACGTACTAAACGCTTCTGTCAATTCAAAAGACTTCAACAATTTATATATATATATATTATTTGCACAATATAATTTTACATGTTCTTCTGCTACAGTCTCGAAGTTATACATGTGTGATGCCTAGATTGCCTTAGGCTAGCATTTCCAATTCCCAACTCAGCTGCGCCAAATATTCCCTTATCACTTAGATGATATGACACTAATTAATAGGGAATATATATGGTAGACATTCTTTTGCATTCTATAGAGCCCCACATCTATAATCTGTGACTGTGAGGGAACATTAATTAATATTGACATATATACATTAAATTTGGTCCTTAATTCCAGGAAACTCTAGACACTTGAATGAGCTAAAACCTCAATATATATATAAAAATATAAAAATAAACAGATGAACTAAATAGTTTTTCAAGGTTGGAAAAGCTTATTTGCACATTTACATCTCCATGCAAGAAGATAATAAGTGCCATCTTCTTTAGAGGCAGAAATGGTAACTTTCTTGACTTGATGACCAGGAGCTATTAATGTAGCAACACAAGGCCTGCAATTCGAGCATTTTCCTTCACACCTTGGTGGCCTTGATCCTACTTTCATTCCTGATAATATTGTCTCCTTTCCCCAGTTTGATACTTTTTCACCATCTGTTATCACTACAATATTATTACTAACTTATCTATCCAGCTAAAAACAGTAACTACAACAAGAAGTTGAAATGTATGGATTTTGAACTTGCCATCAAACTCATACCTATTTTAGCTATTGGGTTCGCAGTTGATGCTCTAGCTCTGCCCATGTGGAATAATACTTAGTTTTGAATTTCATTAAGAGTTTGACTTCTATAAACTTGACAGTGAAATTTGTTTTTACATAATCAGGTCATAAGTGTTACAAGGTGGAATTAGTAACCTGAATATAAGGCATGTCCCATACTATAACAGGTTAAACTACTTGACATAAAGATTCTATACACTATCAGTGTATACGAGTTACTGTACATCCTTCCACTGTTTATCCATTATTTCAAATTTAATCAGTTGAAAACTACCAAGAAAATCTTCTTCCTCCCCTTTTTAAATCAGCTCCTTTTTACGTTCATTGTGATACTCTTGTCATCTTGTTTGCTTGCTACTTAGATTCTATGTTTGAGAATTTCAGACAGTAAACTTAACTGCCTCTTGATTTCTTTATCTCCTTTACCTTTACTTCAAAGAGATCGTAAACCAAAGAAGAAGAAGAAGAAGAACAACAACAAGATTAAGAAATGTGATCTTCTAACTTATTGCTTTTCCTTTTACCCTTTATTTCATAGATAAATATTAGTAGTAGAAGAAAGGTTAATTACTTCTTTCTTCTGAAAACTTTTTCTAAGCTGTGTGTGTTTATATGAGGTGTGTAAAAAGCTTAAGTAAATAGAAGTGATATTTTACTACAGGGTAATACTGACCTGTAACATGAGGATAACATAAAAGAGCAAAGATGAATACAACTTTCAGCTCATGATGATGCTTATTGAATGAAGCCATAAATATCATTAATCAGCAGCAAAAGTCTTCAACTTCTTCAATAACTTCCTACAGTGAGCATATATAAAATTGTCCTACTACCTTTATTATTGTTTTTCTATTTTCTGCAGCCTATTGAATGTTGAGTGTAGTAGTGTTCTTTAAATAAAGAGGAAGAAGAATTTTTTTTTTTTTTTAAAATGATGACCCTTTAATTAGCTGCCTCAGATAAGAATATTGATAAATTTGAACATGTGGGAAAGTAGGTGTAGAAAGGAACATGCATGGTATGGTGTCTGGTGGTGACTTTACTTAGCTGAATTAATAGTGACACATCTCTGTATGACATGATACTGGTTGGTTGTTCAGAAATTAATGTCCTTCTCTTTATCTGTGCTTAGAAGGATTTACAAAAAGGTGAAAAACAAAAAAGAAAAAAGTGTACGTAGAGTGAGAATTGGTATATTGTGTTAAATGAATTACAAAATGTTTGATTCTGAGGACTGACTTGTACTACAGTCAACTCAACCTTATCTCAGGCATGTCAAAGTAAAAGAAACAAGGCCTTTAATTTGTTTTGTCCTTCATTTTTCTGATGCAATAATGCCTTCTAATTTGTTTTATACTTCAAAGATCCATGCTGTTAACATATACGATATCACCAATAATCATAGTCATTTCTTTCCATACGATCAACCGAGTAACCCAATAACTTTTAATATGAAGTTTAGATATATATGTGAAAAATTATCAAAATTTAATAAATATTATATTTTGAACCCATAATTTTAAATGTGCAATAAGTTTGGTGGTAAAAACTTAAAAAATGAACTCATCAAATTAAAATTCTAGATCCACCTTTTATAACATATCCAGAACTGGTAATGACACATCTATGTACCTATAAAAACAGCAGATTCACTAAAAAAAAAGGACAGTTTGGTGAATAAAGCATTCCACATTTTCGCAGGGTCCAGGGGAAGGGCCGCTCATCAAGGGGTGTGATGTAGACTGCGTACCCTAATGCACGTATTAGTGAATGTTTTCACAACTCGAACTCCTAACTTATAGATCACACGAAAATAACTTTATCGTTACTCCGAGGCTCACCTTCAAAAAGAGCACATTCACTATGCAATTTTTTTTAAACCAAAGAAGAGTTAGGACAACACTTGTTTTTTTTCCCTCGTTAACTCAAGAATTGCCTGATGGGAAAAAAGATGGCTTCTTTGGAGAGGAAGAATAGTTTGGAGAAAACTCGAGTGAACTCCTTAATTTGCGGTATTTTTGATAGGAGAATTTTATGCTTAAGGTTGCCCATTTCCTAGAATTTTCCTTATTAAGGACCCGTTTGGCCATAAATTTTATCAAAATAAATTTGGGTTTTATTTGGCAAATACATGTTTGGTCATAGATTTTGCCTATATTTTGGCAAAATCCCAAATTCCAAAACCAACTCAATAGTTGATTTTGGGCCAAAATATTACTATTATATTTTTTAAAAATTACCCCAAACTTTTGTATCTTATAAAAGAGCCACCATTTATTATTTTGTAACAATGTTGTTTTGTTTTCTTGGTCATCTGATAGTGTATCATGTAGTTTATTATAAAATAATAATTTTATACCAAATTTATTTATGTTCAGGACTATGGTTTGCGATAATATAATGAATGTTATTGATAATGATACTGTTAGGTATTTGTGATAGTTTTTAGAACTTGTGGGTATAAGTCATATTTCATATTTTTTTAAAATAAATTTGAAAAATATATTTTAAAAACTGATGTCCAAGCACATTTTCATTTTCAAATCAAACTTTACCCAAATAAAATTTTTCAAAATAAATTTAGAAATATGTGACGAAAGCTAACAATCCAAATGTAAAAACAGTAAAAACCAGTTCCCTACTCCCTAGGAATCAGATTTTAAAGAAGACACTCCCAAAAGACAATACCAACAAATTCTACAGTAACTACCTTTTGTACTTTAGAACCATGTGATCATGTTTGTCCCTAGCTATTCCCCCCTCCCTTAGCCTCCTTCTCCTCTACCTTATACTTGTGGTACAAATTTGGAACTCTGCACACCATTTTCTGAGATTACAACTTGGTTATTTCCTCCTTTAGTTTGTTAACCTAATTATGCTTCCATTTATGAATTGGTCCCACATAGACCAGCAAAATAGACATAAGAATGAGCATGTGACAAGGACAATTTTTAAAAAATCATCCGTTGGTCCAATTAATTCTAATTTGTATTGCATGTGGCCCGTTGAAAAAGAAATCACTCCCTACCATAATTTTTATTATTTTCTAGAGTCGAATCTAAAATATCTAATTAGGGGTGAATTTTTTTATACATTCTACCACATTCTGGTTGTGACAAAAGAGTACTTTCTTCTGCCACTTCTTTTTTGTTTTTAAATTGAAGAGTTTAAAAGAAAGTAAGTCATTACAGCATTTGTGTATGACAAAGTTTGGACCTTAGAAATTTGCTGCTCACCAACCAATATTTAATGCAAATGTTACTGACCTTATGAATTATTCAGGTCTATGGAATGTAGATGGGTCAATGAAATATGAGCTAGGATCTAGGCCTCTGCTTCTAGCCCCTAGACTTTAAGTTCTTGTCTTTGAGGATTTGTAGGCTCTTAGATAAATTTATTTATGTGCCTGCCAGAAAATCTAGAACATTTTACTTTTGCTTGTGTGAGCTTACTTATATCGTTGATCTCAAGCTAGGATAGAAGAAGAGGGTTGAGTTATTCGCTTGTGTGAGCTTACTTACATTGTCGACTTCAAAACCTGGATAAGAAACAAAAAATATATTATTTTTTTAAAACAAACTAATAAAAAAAGTTTATCACATAAATTAAAACAGAGGGAATAATATGTAAATTAATACGAGGAGAAAGAAGCATGGTAAAAAGATGTCATACAAGTACACAGTTAAAAATGAAAGATTCCAAAGCAATAGTGATGAAGTCCAAAGAATTGCAGGAACCAAAGAAAAAGAGTGAGGAAAAAAAAAACACATAAGAAATCGCAGACGACAGAGAGCCAACCCTGCTAAAAAGAAGGATCTACTGTTTATTACATCTTTTACTTAACAAAAAGCACAGAATTCTGACCATGAATTGATTATTAATATTTGAAAAACATGTCATATTTGAAGTTGGGTAAAAAAATAATATTTGGAAGTTAGCGAAATAATCTCCAGATATTATTTCAAATATTTAAAACAAGATTCATGGCCAAAGACTCCTAAGTTGTTTACACTGCCCGGAAAAAAATTAGGTAAATACAAAATTAGCCGGTTGGTTGGAGTTAATTGTATTCGCTAGCTTAAAAATATATAAAAAATATATATATATTAATATTATCGGCTATTATTTTTTTGGAACGGCTAAGACTACACGTTTCTAAAATAAGATCTTTACTTTTTTGACCCCAAAAAGAAAAAAATTAACCTTATACATTTTAATTTCTGCATAGTTATAAGTTACAAAGCATTTAGATTCTAAGAAAAATCATCGAGTTGTTGTCTATTTTACTGGTAGTAAAATCATACAATCAATTGAGTACATGATTATTTCATTGAATTTGATAAATATTTTCATTACTTTAGAAAAACATCATATGTGTTGGGGTTCTGAAAGATATTTGTGACTATAAAACCACCCAAAAAAGAAGAAGGGCTTTTTTACAATATCATAGAACAAAGCTCACGAGTTAGGGGAGAAGTTGTTGGCTATGAGGGCCTGGATGAGTAGGGGGACGCGTTTAGTATGTGATTCACGACTGTGAATTGCATTAGGGTAGCTGCTAGAGAGGTCTCAGGGGTCATGAAGGGCTCTCCTGGGGGTCATAAAGGGGACTGGTGGTGGAATGGAGAAGTCCAAGGTAAAGTGAAAACTAAGAAAACTGCTTATTTAAAGCTAGTGGAGAGTACAAACGAGGAAGAAAAAAGGATTTATCGGGAGTGTTACAGAAAGGCAAAGAAAGAGGCAAAATTAGCAGTTACGACAGCTAAGAATGCGGCGTTTGCTCGTTTGTACGAGGAGCTCGGGGGCAAAGGCGGGGACAAGAAGTTGTACTGGTTGGCCAAGGTGAGGGAGAGGAAAGACCGCAACTCAGACCAAGTCAAGTGCATCAAGGACGAGGATGAAAAATTATTGATGGACGAGGCACTTATTAGGAGAAGATGGCAGACATACTTCCATAAATTGTTGAACGAGGAGGGGGATAGACGCATTGTGCTGGGTGAGTTGGAGCACTCCGAGAGTCAGCGAGATTTTGAGTATTGTAGGCGGATTACGGTAGAGGAGGTGGAATGGGTGATACGTAAGATGTGCAGGGGAAGAGCGACGGGGCCAGACGAAATCCCGGTGAAATTCTGGAAGAGCGCGAGGCGAGTAGGTTTGGAGTGTCTCACTGAGTTGTTTAATGTTGTTTTTAAGACGAAGAAGATGCCCCAAGAATGGAGGTGGAGTACGATGGTTCCACTTTACAAGAACAAGGGTGATATCCAAAATTGCAAAAATTATAAGGGTATCAAGCTGTTGAGTCACACTATGAAGGTTTGGGAGAGGGTGGTGGAGGCCAGGGTGAGGAGGTGCATGTCTATTTCCAAGGATCAGTTTGGATTCATGCCGGGGCGTTCGTCTATGGAAGCGATTCATCTGGTAAGGAGATTAGTGGAGCAGTACAGGGAGAGGATGAAGAACTTGCATATGGTGTTTATTGACCTTGAGAAAGAGTACGATAAAGTCCCGAGGGAGGTCCTGTGGAGGTGTTTGGTGGTTAGGAACGTTCCGGTAGTGTACATTATGGTGATTAAGGATATGTATGATGATACTAAGACTCGGGTGATGACTGTGGGTAGTGACTCGGAGCATTTCTCTATGGTGATGAGGTTGCACCAAGGATCAGCTCTTAGCCCTTTTTATTTGTCTTGGCGATGGATGTACTGTCGTGACACGTCCAAAGGGAGGTGCCTTGGTGCATACCATTTGCCGATGATATAGTGTTGATTGACGAGACGCGAAGCAGAGTTAACGCGAGGTTGAAGGTTTGGAGACAGACCTTGGAGTCTAAAGACTTCAAACTGAGTAGAATCAAGACATAATACTTGAAGTGCAAATTCAGTGACAGGACCCATGAAGCAGACGTAGAGGTAAAGCTCGATGCTCAAATTATCCCCAAGAGAGCGAGTTTTAAGTATCTCGGGTCTATTATCCAAGGTAACGGTAGATTGACTAAGATGTCGCACATCGCATAAAATGGAGGCTCGCTTCCGGTGTTTTATATGATATGAATGTGCCGCCAAGACTTAAGTGTAAGTTTTATAGAGTGGTGGTTCGACCAGCTATGTTGTATGGGGATGCGTGTTGGCTAGTCAAGAACTCCCACGTGCAGAAGATGAAAGTAACAGAGATGAGAATGTTGAGATGAATGTGTGGGTGTAGCAGGAGAGATAAGATTAAGAATGAAGCTATCCGGGACAAAGTGAGAGTAGCATCCGTGGAGGACAAGATGCGGGAGTCGGGGCCGAGATGATATGGACATGTTAAGAGAAGAAGCATTGATGCTCCTGTTAGGAGGCGTGAGAGGTTGGCCATGGAGAGTTTGAGAAGAGGTCGAGGTAGGCCTAAAAAGTACTGGGGAGAGGTGATTAGACAGAACATGGCACTGCTTCATCTCACTGAGGACATAACCCTTGATAGGAGGGTGTGGAGGTCGAAGATTAAGGTTGAAGGTTAGTGGGTAGTTTTTAGTTATTCACCGATAGTCTTAGTAGCACGCATGTCCCTTCATATTCTTAGATTTTTATTACGTTATGTGGTTTTGTTCGCCTAACGTATTGTATTCTCTGTTGCTATTATTTGGTACTACTTATCCTTTATCTCTCCCTTTTTCGTTTCTTTTCTTTCTTTCTTCCTTCCTTACTTTCCTCTTCTTCTTCTTATCCTTCCTGAGCCGAGGGTCTATTAAAAACAGTCTCTCTACATGCAGTAGGTAGGGGTAAGGTCTGCGTACAGAATACTCTCCCAGACCCCACCTGTTGAAAATATACTGGATTTGTTGTTGTTATTGTTGTATAGAACTCAGTATGTGCAATTTATTAGTGTACTCTTGTGCAGCCTAGTAGATCCAAGATAACTTGAATTGAAGCTATCTTAAAAAACCTATAATTCGTTGAATTTAAAGTTCATTTGACTAAGCAAATAACACAATGAAAACAAAAGATTTATAGAAGCGATACAAATATGTTGGAATTAAGGTCTAATTACTGTTGTTACTCTTACACTTCTAATATTTGTCTTGAGCTTCTCTTTAGTATTGTTAGAAACTTTATACCAGTGAAGGGATAATTATGGAATTTAGAGAATCCTACTTTAGAAATTCCTAATTTAAATTTAAAGACGAATTATGTGGTATTGAGATGAATTGAGGCCAAAACGCACCGAAACAAGCAAAAAAATAAAAATCATACGGTGCATCTCCCCTGCTACTTTAAATAGTTGATAGATTGACTTTTACGCTGCTCCTTCCTTCACGAGAATTTATCAAAAGATGTGCTTAATTCCTCTAATTATTTTCTCGCTAGGTCATGTAGTAATTTTTCTTATTAAACATTAAACATATTTCGTTAATCATGATTAAGAACGTGAACTTAAGATTTGTTCGCGGTAATGTTACTGACAAATTTAATAATGCTACGTATATATCTTGAAAATTAATATTAAGAAAAAATTAAATGTACGAATATATTACATAAATGGGAGGACATAATAGACTTTTCAGGTGAAAGATTTGTAAAATCTGGTCAAAGTGATTATTGTGATAACTAGAGCATAATAAAATAATTTTTGTGTAACAAAAGAAAGAAAAGTGACTTTTGGGTAATGAACACAAAGTTGAATGACTTTTACGTAACAAAAAAAAGAAAAAATGACTTTTGGGTAATGAACACAAAGTTGAATGATTTTTTTACGTAACAAGAGGAAGAAAAATAACTTTTGCGTAATGAACACAAAGTTGAATAACCACCCATAAAATTTATTCTTTTTTATTGCCCTTCAGTTTGGGCAGAACGAATTGGCAAAACATAGAGGCGTTTTGGTTTTTGTTTATGTTACTGATCTCTAAAAATTTGACAGGCGCCCTATTTAGCCATTCCCATTTAACTTGTATTCATTTAAATTTTTTTTTGTTTACCCGAAAAATGGATAGAGTTAAATTTATACACAGTTTCGAGGATATGTGGCGTAACTTAACACAAAATATAAGGATAAATAGAAATGTAAATATAGATTGCAGAGAATGCGAAATAGATAAGGTTGTTAGGAACAATGAATCTTAGGGTTCAACAAATAGAATCAATCTAAGAAATCTGAAAGAACGATTCTTTACTGTAGAAGAATATAACGTTTTTATTACAATGTAAGCCTGAGAAAAACTTATTTTACAGAAATGGTAACCAAACCCTTTTATAGTGGAGGAATTTGGCTCTAAACATAATAAAATAAACATTCAATGGGAGACCCATAATAAGTGAGCTTTTCCACAATTTCTGCCAATATTCTCTCTAGTGGGATTGCAACGGCTTTTGTCTGTGAGCTTGATCTTGCTTAGAACCCTCGATTTTGGTTTAAGCTTGATTTCGACTCGAGCTCTTGATCTTGGTTCGAGCCCGATCCTGGCTCGAGCCCTCGAATTGATTCGAGGTCAATGTTGGTTGGTCTCTGAATTATCAGCATGATAGATCAACTCTACATCATAGTTCAATTTTGATTCGAGCTTGATAATGATATCGACCTCGACACGGATCGGCCTCCCCGGGTTCGAGGTTAGTTTGTTCCACCTTCGGGATCTTACTTCGATAGATCATCATTCGAACTCGATCGAACATGCTAAGGCCGAAATCTATTTCGACCGTATACAGATAGTCCCATCGTTTCTCAGAAAGAATGTGGCGAGAAACGATATGATTTTTAACGGCTCGATCGGATTATAACCTGACGTTTCCATCGGGTTCGACCATGACGCATCTGCTAGCTGTCCCGTCGGTTTAATAACCGAGAAGCACCTCCAACAGCTAAAGAAAGATTGCAATTGGGATAAAAAATAAATAATGATTCCTTCTTCTGACGAAGATATCACTTCTCACGTGAGAGGGCTTTTGAATGTATATTCTTATCCTTTCACGTTGGGTCCCCTCGATTCCGTTATCATTGATTTCTATCGTGAATACCAAATAACCCTAGGCCAGGTCCACCCTTCTTTTTGGCGGATCGTTATCCTGATCCGATATTTCGTAAGCAAAATCGAGGGGATGTCGTTCACCCTCGACCATCTTATCCGATTATATCGTCCTCGACTTTTTCGAGGAGGGTTAATAAAACTTCAGCGTCGGGCTACCAAGGCTCTGTTCTCGAGTATTGACAAGGACAGGGACCGGAGTCGGATGGGCAGGTTCGTTCTAGTAAGGACTTCGAACCTGATTCCGACTGAAAAGATACCCTTTCCCGAGGAGTGGAATATGAAACGCAAGTGTGATCTTGCTGTTACTTCTACTTTGTTCTTTCATTTATTCTCTCACCGACACTCCTCTTTTTGTGATGTAGCGGTTCCCTGGATGCCCGGAGCAGTTCCCGATCTCAAGAACTGGGTACGAGCCCTTATTTCGACCTCCACATATGTCCAACGCTCATGGCGTGATTTTTCAAAGGGTCGGTGAGAGGGAAAAAATCACGGTAAGCTCATTTCTCATACTCTTTGATGATCCAAACGAGGTGGTTTTCAAAATATTTTATTAAGGTTTTCCATATGCAGGTTTGGGTAAAGACGCGGTTTTGAGGCCCTTGTCCAATGAGGAGGAAATTTTGACCTCTGTTCCAAAGCCGGTGAAGGAAAATAAAAGGAAAAGAGCCTCTGTTCCCGAATATCCAAAACCGAAGAAGAGGATGGCTCATAAGCCAAACAAGAATGTCATTCCTTTGATCGTGGAATCCGTTCTGCGTCTAAGGGATGAAGATGATGATGAAGAATAAGAAAACGATGAGTCCGCGCTGGTGGTCTGAATGAAGAGAACTATCGATGCCTCATCGACGGCTGGATCGATGATGCTCCATGAGGCTTCGTCTCGAACTGAGGATATACCGGAGAAAGATTCGGGTAGAGTCCCCGAACTATCGGATATCGAAGACGCATCTCATCGGAGTCAACGGGTAGGGGATATGACCGAAGGGGCCCTCGAACCCCTTCTAACCGAGGAGAATGCTCCAGGCGATTCATTTGGGGCAGCAGTAATCGAGGATTCACCTACCTTTCCCGCTTTTTCCGCAGGGGTGATTCGGGAAGCTCAAACTCTGGGAGCCCTCGATGTAGACAGGCCTCACGATGAAGAAGATCCCTTTTGTGACCTGTTTACCGGCATTGAGGACGTTGCCGGTGCTGGTGATGAATCAGATATTTTTCACAAATTGCGGTAGGCTTTGAATCAGGTGAGCTTTTAAAATTATTTTGTCGGTACTATCTTTATGTTCATTTTTTGTTAACTTCGCTTCTTGTTTTTTTGTATGCAGCGGCAATTCATCGAGAACAATGTTCTCGATCCCAAAATAAGCTGCATCGATACGAGGCCGACCTACAACGGGCTACTGAAGAGAGGAAATCCCTTAGAATTTCTTTAGGGCAGAGAGAAGAGGAAATAAAAGACCTCCGAGCTGAGCTGGCCAAGGCTTATCGAGATCAGACCGATTTGTCTGAGCAGGTAATGATTCTTTTGAAAGCCTATGGACTTGATACCGGAACGATAGCTAACATTTCGGTCTCACAGCTGCAGCAAAAAATCGAGATGATCGGGAAGCTTCGTGAGGAGGTCGACGTGATAAGAATGGAGTCTTTGCGGTGGAAAGAAGGTATGGACCGCTTTGCTGCAGAAAAAGAGACTGCTTGATCCCAGTTATCATCGTGCGAAACCCAACTTCAGAAAATGAAGGAAAAAAGCCTGGTTCAAGCAAGAAGAATTGAGGAGCTTGAGGCTCGGTTGGCCTCTGTACTTGCCAAGGCCGAATCTGATGCCGAAAAGGCAAAGGCCGATGCGGATGAGTTCCTCGACGTCTATCCGACCAATGCTGAAGTTGCCCAAGTCTAGGCAAAAGAGGCAGCCGAGTCCACCGATACTCGAGCACATTGGTCGCCGAACTTGCTAAGTGCCGATCCCGAAGGGAAACTCTCGAGGAGATCCATACTCGTGGTTTCGATCTCGCTGAAGAGATAAAAAGGGCCAAAGAACTCGAAGCGGATGCTGAAGCTTTGGTTTCTGATGGCGATGATGATGATGATGGGAGCAAGAGCGGATCCGAGAACGGGGGGGGGAGGGGGAGCCTGATAAAGAAGAGATCGCTCCTGACCGAGAAGTTTAGTTCTTAGTTTTTACGTTGTAATCACCCATGCAGATAAATTTGTATATAGATACATCCCTTTTTTTGCCGACTTGCTTCTGTTTTTGTTTCCTGTATTGTGAGGACTTTATTCATGCCTTATGAATGTTTTCACAATGATTTAAACAACTTAATCAAATTTGGACTTCGTAGCCTCTGTAACTAAGCAAGCGCTTACACAAACTTGGAGCGATGTTGACCTTAGGCTTATTAGTTAAGTCAATGATTCGAGCTTGAAGAAATGTAGCCCGTAGGCGTAATGGTCAAGTGAGTACTTGCTTGAACTCGAAATAAAAGTAGCCCATGGGCTTAGTCAAGTGAATAATTCGAACTCGAAGTAATGTAGCCTGTAGGCGTAATGGTCGAGTGAGTGTTTGCTCGAACTCGAAATAAAAGTAGCCCGTAGGCTTAGTCGAGTGAATGATTCGAACTCGAAGTAATGTAGCCCGTAGGCGTAATGGTCGAGTGAGTGTTTGCTCAAACTCGAAATAAAAGTAGCCCGTAGGCTTAGTCGAGTGAATGATTCGAACTCGAAGTAATGTAGCCCGTAGGCGTAATGGTCGAGTGAGTGTTTGCTAGAACTCGAACAAAAAGTAGCCCGTAGGCTTAGTCGAGTGAATGATTCGAACTCGAAGTAATGTAGCCCGTAAGCATAATGGTCGAGTGAGTGTTTGCTCGAACTCGAAATAAAAGTAGCCCGTAGGCTTAGTCGAGTGAATGATTCGAACTCGAAGTAATGTAGCCTGTAGGCATAATGGCCGAGTATGTGTTTGCTCGAACTCAAAATAAAAGTAGCCCGTAGGCTTAGTCGAGTGAATGATTCGAACTCGAAGTAATGTAGCCCGTAGGCGTAATGGTCGAGTGAGTGCTTGCTCGAACTCGAAATAAAAGTAGCCCGTAGGATTAGTCAAGTGAATGATTCGAACTCGAAGTAATGTAGCCCGTAGGCGTAATGGTCGAGTGAGTGTTTGCTCGAACTCGAAATAAAATTAGCCCGTAGGCTTAGCCGAGTGAATGATTCGAACTCGAAGTAATGTAGCCCGTAGGCGTAATGGTCGAGTGAGTGTTTGATCGAACTCGAAATAAAAGTAGCCCGTAGGCTTAGTCGAGTGAATGATTCGAACTCGAAGTAATTTAGCCCGTAGGCGTAATGGTCGAGTGAGTGTTTGCTCGAACGCGAAATAAAAGTAGCTCGTAGGCTTAGTCGAGTGAATGATTCAAACTCGAAATAATGTAGCCCGTAGGCGTAATGGTCGAGTGAGTGTTTGCTCGAACTCAAAATAAAAGTAGCCCGTAGGCTCAGTGGTCGAGTTTATCTTAATTCTGATTGCATAATAAATCTCAAAATAGAGGAACTTTCCTTGGATATAAGATGCCGATAAAGAAGAGAACTTTCTTCGCACGTTATTACACGCCTGGGTTCGGGCCAATCTATATGAGCATGGTTCGCTTCGACCATTTGGCTCTTACAATGTTTCCTATTGGAACAATGTTGTTATGAAATAACTTTCTTGCGAGGCCTCGGATATTGTTGTAAATGCTGCACGATCAATGGTTGCCTCATTAAAAACCTTGCCGAAAAACCCATTTGGGATAAAACCGGTCTAAGGGAAAAAGAGTACAACGCGTGCCTTCAAGCGAGAGATTCATCTTAGCCCTTATTCGGACTTCTGCAGGGTTCAGTTTTGAGATATAAACGAATATGGAAAGGTCGTACCTTAGCAGTAGTACCGTTTTAGATGTGATACATGCCGAGCCTGTACGATCCCTTTTCGATGTTCTCGAGCACCTGATATGGTCCTTCCCAATTCGATCCTAGTTTTCCTTCATTCAGATTTAGGATATTGATGGTAATTTTTCTTAAAACTAAGTCCCAAGGCTTGAAATGGCGAAGCTTGGTTCTTCGATTATAATATCTTTCGATTCACTGCTTTTGGGCGGCCAATTGGACGAGAGCAGCTTCTCATCTTTCGTCCGATAGTTCGAGGCTGGCATTTATAGCCTCGTTGTTTGATTCTTCCATCGCGAATCGAAATCTGGTACTGGGTTCACCAACTTCGATTGGTATCAATGCTTCGGACCCATATACTAAGGAGAATGGGGTCGCCCCCGTACTGGATTTTGACGTCGTCCGATATGCCCAAAGGACTTCGGGCAGGATTTCTCTCCATTTCCCTTTAGTGTCGTTCAACCTCTTCTTTAAGTTTTGAATGACAGTTTTATTCGTTGATTCGGGCTGTCCGTTCCCACTGGGGTGGTATGGTGTCGATAGTATCCTTCTTATTTTGTGGTCTTCGAGGAATCTTGTTACTTTGCTGTCAACGAATTGTTTTCCATTGTCACACACTATTTCGGCGGGTATCCCGAATCGGCATATGATATGATCCCAAATAAAGTCTATAACTTCTTTCTCTCTTATTTTCTCGAACGCATGCGCTTTAACCCATTTAGAAAAATAGTCAATCATAAATAAAATAAATTTGGCTTTACCTGGGGTCGATGGCAGAGGGCAGACGATATCCATTCCCCACTTCATGAACGGCCATGGGGATAGGACTGAGTGGAGTAGCTCTCCGGGTTGGTGGATCATCGGTGCAAACCTTTGACATTTGTCACATTTACGAACAAATTCCTTCGCATCTTTGCCCATATCGATCCAATAATACCCTGCTCTGATTATTTTTCGAACTAGTATATCGGCTCCAGAGTGATTCCCGCAAGTACCCTCGTGCACTTCCCGTAGGATGTAATCGGTATCTCCCGGACCCAAGCATACTGCCAACGGTCCATCAAATTTTCTTTGGTACAGCGTTCCGTCCGAAGCCAACGTAAATCGAGCAGCTTTAGTCCGTAGGGTTCTGGAATCTTTAGGGTCCGATGAGAGTTTTTCGCTCTTCAAGTATTCAATATACTTGTTTCTTCAATCCCAGGTTAAGCTTGTAGAATTTATTTCAGCGTGAACTTCTTCGATTACCGATCTCAACAGTTGAACAACATTCCCCGAGCCTGAGTCATCTACCTCGACCGACGACCCCAAATTCGCAAGCGTATCGGCCTCATTATTCTATTCCCGTGGTACATGCCGTAAAGTCCATTGTTTGAAATGGTGCAAAGTGACAAGCAGTTTATCTAAATACCTTTGCATTCTACCTTCTCGAACTTCGAAGGTTTTGTTTACTTGACTCACCACCAGCAAGGAGTCGCAATTGGCTTCAATGACTTCTGCTCCCAAGTTTCTAGCTAGCTCGAGACTTGCAATCATGGCTTCATACTCGGCCTCGTTGTTAGTCAACCTGATAGTTTTAATAGATTGCCTAATAGTGTTACCCGTGGGTGGTTTCAAAACTATGCCCAGCCTGGACCCTTTCACGTTCGAAGCCCCGTCCGTAAAAAGGATCCATACCCCCGATGATGTACCTGATTTCAACAAAAGTTCTTTTTCGACTTCGGGTACGAGGGTTGGCATGAAATCGGCCACGGAGTCTGCTAAAATTTTAGACTTGATGGCCGTACGAGGTTGATATTCGATATCGTACCCACTCAGTTCGATGGCCTATTTGGCCAGTCGGCTTGATAATTCGGGTTTGTGCAAATTATTACGAAGCGGGTAAGTGGTTAATACACATATGGGATGACATTGAAAGTACGACCTTAACTTCCTAGAGGCGCTTATCAGTGCAAGTGCCAATATTTCTAGGAGCGGATATCTAGTTTCCGCTTCTCCTAAGGTTCGACTCATATAATAAACGGGAAATTGCGTACCTTGCTCTTCTCGAACTAGGACACCGCTTACAGCGACTTCCGATACTGCCAAGTACAAACAAAGTTTTACGTCTGTTTTTAGAGTGTGAAGTAGTGGTGGGCTTGATAGATATCGCTTTAGTTCCTCTAATGCTTGTTGGCACTCTGGGGTCCAAGCAAAATCGTTCTTCTTTTTGAGTAGAGAGAAAAATTTGTGACTTCGGTCAGATGATCTTGAAATGAACCGGCCTAAGGCTGCAATTCGACCCGTTAGCCTTTGTACGGCCTTCACGTTGTCCACAACGATGATGTCTTCGATGGCCTTGATTTTATCGGGGTTAATCTCTATTCCCCGATGTGACACCATGAAGCTGAGGAACTTTCCCGAACCGACCCCGGAAGCACATTTTTTGGGATTGAGCTTCATGTTGTATTTCCTCAAAATTTCGAACGTTTCTTGCAAATGGGTCAAATGGTCCTCTGCACGCATGGATTTAACTAGTATGTCATCAATATAAACTTCCATTGATTTTCCTATTTATTCTTCGAACATTTTATTTATAAGGCGTTGGTAAGTAGCCCCTGCATTATTTAGCCCGAAGTAATAATAATAATAAAAAAAAAAAACATTATAATAATACGTTCCATATTTGGTGAAAAATGAAGTCTTTTCCTGGTCCTCCGGGTTCATACGGATTTGATTATACCCGAAATAAGCATCGAGAAAAGTGAGGATCTCGTGGCCGGCCGTGGCATCGATCATGCGATCGATGTTGGGCAGCGGAAAGGAATCTTTAGGGCATGCTTTGTTTAAATCAGTATAGTCCACACACATTCTAAGTTTGTTCCCTTTTTTAGGGACTACAACTACGTTGGCTAGCCATTCGGGATATTTCACCTCCCGAATGGACCCTACTTTGAGAAGCTTGGTTACCTCGTCCTTTATGAATGTGTGCTTTCCTTCGGACTGGGGTCTTCTCTTTTGCTTCACCGGTCTGAACCTGGGGTCCAAACTTAGCCGATACGTCGTTATGCCCGGCGGGATCCCTATTATATCTAAATGGGACCAGGCAAAACAATCGATGTTATCGATAAGAAATTGAACGAGTTTCTTTCTGAGTTCGGGGCTCAACCCCATTCCCAAGTATACCTTTCGCTCAGGCCAGTGCTCGATTAATGTGACTTGCTCTAGTTCCTCGATTGTTGATTTGGTAGCGTCGGAGTCCTCGGGAATCATGAAAGATCGAGGGACCCTTTGATCATCATCCTCTTCGATTTTCTGGTTGTCTGGCTGGGTCGAAACCGATGTCTATGATTGCTATTTGGTGTCCGGTTCTCCTTTCGAGCCCGATCCTTTTATCAGCAAAGGTAAGGATATTGGTTTAGCTACCTCGACGGCGAACATTTCCTTCGCGGCTAGCTATTCTCTGTACACCGTTTTGACACCTCTTGATGTCGGGAATTTGAGGGCCTGGTGTAGGGTCGAAGGTAAAGCTCTCATGTTGTGGATCCATGACCTTTCGAAAAGGGCGTTGTATCTCATATCGCCTTCGATAACGTAAAACTTTGTTTCCTGGATGGTTCCGGCCAAGTTTATTGGTAGGATTATCTCGCCTTTGGTGGTTTCACATGCCATATTTAACCCGTTTAGAACCAGAGTTACATGTACGATCTGATAATATAGGCCGAGCTGCTTTACTACCTTCAATCGGATGATGTTGGCCGAGCTACCTGGATCGATTAACACACGCTTAATTTTAGTTGTATTCATGAGTACGGATATTACCAGTGCGTCGTTATGAGGTTGGTTGACCCCTTCTGCATCTTCATCATCAAAGGACAAAGTCCCCATGGGTACGTAATCTTGAGTCCGAGATCGCTTTTCCCTCACAATCGATGTTTTAGTGCATTTAAGCACTGGTCCATGAGGGGTATCGATGCCGCCGATGATCATGTGGATGATGTGTTGCGGTTCTTCTTGCTCGTTTTGCTTGCTGAAATCCCTATTTTTAAAATGGTCCTTCGCCCTATCACTCAGAAATTCCCGAAGGTGCACTTTGTTAAACAAGCAGGCCATTTCCTCTCTTAGTTGCTTGCAATCTTCCGTTCTGTAGCCATGGGTACCATGATATTCGCACGTTTGATTGGGATTTCTTCGGGCAGGATCAGTCTGCATGGGTCGAGGCCATTTAGTGTCTTTGATGCGTTCGATGGCCGACACGATAGCGGATGCCCTAACACTGAAGTTATATTCTGATAATCGAGGTGTTTCTATAGGATCGGCATATTTATCGAAGACGCTCTTACTCATAAGTCCCTGAGAATTTTGCCCTTTAACAATCCTTTGATTGTTCCGAACTGTATTGCGTGCTGAACCGTTGTTCACCCGATCTGCGACGTACGGTCAATATCGGTTTCTGTTTGACCTTTATTCTCTGTCGATCTCCTTTTGGTTTTTAGTAACTGTCCTGTTTTGATGCACGGGTCCGTACGGAGCTCCCAACTAATCATCCTCGACCCTAATTTTCGATTGGTATCGGTTGTGTACATCTGCCCAAGTTAACGCTGGATAGTCGATCAAATTTTGTTTCAGCTGATGCGATGTTGTCGAGCTTAACTCTTTCAACCCTTGGGTGAAAGCTTGTACGGCCCAATCGTCTGTGACTGGTGGTAATTCCATGCGTTCCATTTGAAATCGGGATACGAATTCCCTCAACATTTCATTCTCCCTTTGCTTTACTTTGAAGAGGTCTGATTTCCTTGTTGCAATCTTTATGGCACCAGCATGTGCCTTTACGAACGAATCTGCTAACATGACAAAAAAATCGATGGAATTTGGTGGTAAATTGTGATACCAGATCATCGCTCCCTTCGAGAGGGTCTCCCAGAACCTTTTCAACAACACGGATTCGATCACATCGTCCTCCAAATCGTTGCCTTTTATGGCACATGTGTAAGAGGTGACATGTTCGTTAGGATCGGTCGTACCGTTATATTTGGGAATTTTGGGCATACGGAATTTTTTGGGGATTGGCTTCGGCGCCGCACTCGACGGAAAAGGCTTTTGTATGAATTTTTTTGAATCAAGCCCCTTTATCATTGGTGGATCCCCGAGGATTTGATCGACCCTGGCATTGTACGTTTTCACCCTCTTGTCGTTGGCTTTGACTCATTTTGTGAGTTCCTCGAGCAATTTAGTAATTCCGGGAGTAGTCCCAGATTCTTGCTCGTTAGATTTCACTATGGCGGGCTATGTTATAGGGGTGACTTCTCGAAGTGGATTGGAATCCGGCCTGCTTTGTGCGCGAGTTTGGCTCTGTAGTTGAGATATCGCTACTTTTTGGGCTTGTAGCATCTCAAAGATCATACGTAAGCTGGCCCCGATTTTCCCCGCATTTTGGGTGTCTCGGGCTACGGATCGAGTACCGCCCTGAATGCTTCTTTCCGATTCAGAACGCTGATTCGCCTCCAAAGCTATTTGTGAATTGACATCCAATGGTATTTCGGCTCGAATTTTGGGTACTTCGATTCGAGCCTCGGTGCCATTGTTAATTGGCCTTCCGGCCCCGGGTGCCAAGTTGTTGGTTTCATCTTGAAGGCCGACTTCGTTATCGATCGGTGAAGCCATTTGATTGGTGGTTATTCGTAGCTGATCCAAAATTTAAAATATTTTCGGAAATAAGCGCAAAGCACAATGGCGTGTTTTTTCAGATTTGTATCAAATAATCACTGTTGTCCTCGGCCCCACGGTGGGCACCAAACTGTTTACCCGAAAAATACATAGAGTTGAATTTATACGCAGTTTCGAGGATATGTGGCGTAACTTAATATAAAATGTAAGGATAAATAGAAATGTAAATATAGATTGCAGAGAATTGGAAATAGATAAGGTTGTTAGGAACAATGAATCTTAGGATTCAACAAATAGAATCAATCTAAGAAATCTGAAAGAACGATTCTTTACTGTAGAAGAATATAGCGATTTTATTACAATGTAAGCCTCAGAAAAACTTGTTTTACAGAAATGGTAACCAAGCCCTTTTATAGTGGAGGGATTTGGCTCTAAACATAATAAAATAAACATTTAGTAGGAGACCCATAATAAGTGAGCTTTTTCACAATTTCTGCCAAGATTCTCTCTAGTGGGATTGCAACGGCTTTTGTTTGCGAGCTCGATCTTGCTTAGAACCCTCGATTTTGGTTTGAGCTTGATTTCGACTCGAGCTCTTGATCTTGGTTCGAGCTCGATCTTGGCTCGAGCTCTCGAATTGATTCGAGGTCAATGTTGGTTGGTCTCTGGATTATCAGCATGATAGATCTACTCTGCATCATGGTTCGATTTCGATTCGAGCTTGATAATGATATCGACCTCGACACGGATCGGCCTCCCTGGGATCGAGGTTAGTTTGTTCCACCTTTGGGATCTTACTTCGATAGATCATCATTCGAACTCGATCGGATGTGCTAAGGCCGAAATCTATTTTGACCGTATACAAATTTAACTGACTTAATTTTTGGGTAACTTCAATTATGCTTTTATCTTTTTCTTAGTGATGTTTTTTCCCCCTCTATATTCATGTCCAATGTATCCGGAGCTTCCCTGCTGCTTTCTTCTTTTATGCATCCATGTCTCATGTATCTAGGAGTTGTTTGATTTTTCTCTTCTTCTTTTTCTTAGTTAAACAAAACCCATTGTAGGTTGTGCTTAGGGTTTCTTCTTATTCGTCTTGTTCTTCTTCTTCATCATCATAGTTACAAAATGGGTTTATTAGATTTGTTGTTTTGACAATTTGATAATTGAGATTTGTTCTTTGTGATATCTAAAGTTATGTTTTAGATTTGAGCACAATTTGAATGTTGAATCGCGTGTTGGATTGTTGAAATTTGAAGAACATGTTTTAGAACTTAAGATGTGATTTTAAAATTGCATTGAAGAGATAAAACTACTTAAGATCGTAATTTTCTAAAGTTGCATTGAAGAGATAGAATTACTTAAGATCCGATTTCTAAAGTTGCATTGAAGAGATAGAACTACTTAAGATCCGATTTTTCTGAAGTGCATTGGAAAGATAGACGAACTTAAGATCCGATTTTTGAAGTTGCATTGAAAAGATACAACTACTTAAGATCCGATTTTTTTGAAGTTGCATAAAAAAGATAGAAGAACTTCATATTTGATTTCTGAAGTTGCATTGAAGAGATAGAACTATTTAAGATCCGATTTTTTTGAAGTTGCATTAGAAATATAGAAGAACTTAAGATCCGATTTTTAAAGTTGCATTAAAGAAATATAACTACTTAAGATCCGATTTTTTCTGAAGTTGCATTTGAAAGATAGAAGAATTTAATATCCCATTTTTACTTCATATCCCAATAGGTAAATTTTGTAAAATTTTGTACAATACATATATAACTTAAAAGCGACCCCAGAAGTGGGTATTTATGAACTTCTCCCCTCTAAGAGAGCCCGATTCAATTTAAGATTCTCTTATGATGTTCTTTTTTCTTTTTCTCTCTTCTTTTCCCCTTCCTCCTTTTTTAGTGGTTGAATGAAATCTTGTGAAGATGTCAAAATTCTGAACTTTTGAATACTTTTTTTCTCGTCGAAGACGAACCAATATCTCGTCGAATCTCAAGATAATCTTTAAATATGTATAGGGACATATTTGGTTTTGGATTACAGAAATTAGTAGTGATTAATTAACTTCATTAATCAGAAAAAAAGATTAGAAAAATTGAAAACTCAGAACTGGATTTTATTACGGAAGCATTTATATCTCACCAATAATTGAGTACTTTCTCCAACAGCTTTACTAAGTATTGAACTAGAAGCATATCACTGAATGTTTGGCAAAAAGATACTTGGGCCATGTCTTGTCTCTTTTCAATGTTTTCCTTTCTCCAATCTCCAATAAAGCAATTTCTTAAGAAGAAAATATATATTATTTTAAAAAAAAGAATATTTAAAGGACTTCAAAAATACGAATTTTATCTTTCAAACCAAGGTAGCCTATTTTAAAAAACAGAGAAAAAAACTGTTTCACGCCAGATGATAATAATAGTGCTATAGAAAATAGATCAGAAAGTATTAGTGGTACCTTTATGTAATAGCACAACCATTTTACTCCAAGAGACCTTTTCACTTTATTAAAACTTGTTCATATAGATGTTGCTTAGCAGCTTAGGCCTTAGGCAACATTTGACTAGACTCTAAAGTCGCATAAAAAGTTCTTTTTGAAAACTTTTAAGCAACGCCACCTTAACAAACAACAACAAGTGTACACAAATTTTATTCCTATTTTTAGAAGGTAAAGAAATTATTTCCCGTGGACTTTCTGTTCAAAGAAAAATGAAAGGGAGTTATAGCAATAAACAGTAACATCAACAATCCAATAAGAAATCGAAGCAAAATAAATAATAAATAATCATAGAATACCAAGAATAAAAAATACAAAACTAATATTAATTATTTACCCGTAAAACGGTACAATTGAATTTATACGTGATTTATAGACAAACAAATCGATTTGATGCCAAAATAATAAATAAATTAAATACAAATGCAAAACTTAGCGTTGAAATTGAGATAAGACACTGAGTAGCCTGGTTCCGGGAACAGAGCTTCTGAAGGCAGCAATAGCAATATTAATAAGCAAGAAATAAAGTATTATTGAGTCTTTGAATTGTATATAGCATAAGTTTTACAGAAAATTTGTGTCCCTCTAATTGATGTTGAACTCGCTATTTATAGTTTCACCTAGGGAACAAGGTCCTAGGATCAAACCCCTCTTAAATGAAAATTATGGGGGCCATTGAAAAGGTATAACGGCAGACTATGAATGCCATGTTCTCTATAACGAACTGTATATTTAATACAACAGAATATTCTCCATTGAATGCTACCGGGTGGCATGCATTTACTTATCTTTATGAGCAACATTACATTCGGGGACAACCGAGATTGCTGCCTCCGGACTTGATTTCCACCTGTCTCGCTTTTTATTTGTCTCCGGTTCTACGTGTCGCTCTACTATGCGAGCATTTAATATGAATATATTTTGCCCTATACAGATAGTCCCCTTGCTTTTCGGTGGACATCCTTGTGTCATCGGAAAGTTGGTGAAGATACCTTTCTTGGCAGAAAATTCTCTGACCCCTCGAAAAGTGTCTGACGCTTGATTAGACGCACGTCTCTCCGTATTTAATGCCCCGAACACGTGTCATCCCACAATTCAGTTTTCGCTGGTTCTTGAGGTAATCATGGCCACGATTTTAGCCGTCTATTCCTTTACTTACACGCTTCAATCTTTTTCTTTTACACTTCACAACTTTTCAAACACTCTCAAACTTTCTTTACTCAACTCACTCTTGCCTTCAACTTTCTTTAACCTTCCTCTTCAAAGAAACACTTACTTCCCTATGTTAACTATGACCTCTTCTTCCAAAAACTCCAGTTTTTCAAAGAACAAGGAAAGCACTGATGATGCTGCTTCTCCTACGGTGAGCACCATTATTCCTAGAAAGCTTACTACGGCTAAGGACTTCAAGGAGAAGTTCCCTTTTGCTAACTCCTGCACATGGGCCGTTTGTGTATACCCTTCTTCCATTCGTCCTTCTAGGATTTTTTATGTGAAGGAAGACTATGGTTGCCATGATTTGAACATCATCTAGCGGAGCGGGTAACCTTTCCCAAGAAGGGTTTTACGTACGTTTACACGTACCCCTTCACTTTGGGCCCGTTCTCATTAAGCAGGGGACTTCCGTAATCTTGGATTTTTGTTTCCGTTATCAAGTCTGATTGGCATAGGTAAGCCCTTCTGTGTGGCGGACGGTAGCCTGTCTTTGAAGCTATGCCAGGAGACAGGGGAATATCTCTCCCTGGCTCGACTCATGAACCTTTATTCCCCCAAGATTTTCAATGGGGGAATGATAAACTTCAGCAAACATGGTCATCGTGCTTTGCTCACCGGCATAGATGATGATAATGATCATGGATGGATGGAGCGGTTCATTGTAGTTACCACCAGGGACATCATCCCGGCCACAACTCCATCATTTCTAAAATTATGGAATCGTACACGTAAGTTCAACGTTTGTCCTTTCTTCTGGTTAAAGGTTGTTCCATGCTATCAGTGATCCTTCTTTTTTTCATTATTCAGTAACTCGGTGGACACCACCAAGATTTGAAGGCTTAGACCAGTGGGTCTAAAAGATTTTACACATCACCATGCCTGAGACCCACCAGTGGAAAGAACTGGCCCTTAAATACGGGTGGAAGGCCAAATATCTTGGTAAGCTGAACTTATCTTGTTTTTTATCTCACATATAGGAAAACTGGCTAACTTTTCTTCTTGTTGAATTCAGGTCTTCTGCATGGCTCTGTTACCGTCCCTGAGGAAGACGTTTTGGCTGATCTCGCAGATGCGGCGAGGTTGCTGCAAGAGGCCTTTGCCCAAACAGGTGTCATCAGACCTGCTTCAGGTGCAAGTGCTTCCTCTCGGAGTCCCCGACCGAAGAACAAGCAATAAAAAAGACGACATTTCTCTACGGCCGAGGGTAAAAATAAAAAGGTAAAGAACGTCGCGCCCGAGCCAGCCGCAGACACTATGGTGATCGATGATGATGGAGGGGCCTGTGATGAAGGGGCTTCTCTACATGACGACCTTCATCAGTTCAACAGAATGATCAATCTGTTGAGCTAGTTACACCAACCGAGGACGACGTCCAGGCGCTCGGGTACCGGGTCTCTTCCGTCTTCGGTTGATGAGCAACCAATAACTAGCATTGCTTTTGCCATAGCTGCTTCTTAACCCACAAAGCCATCAGCTTCATCTCCTTGTTCTCTAACTTTGTCTTCGCCACCAACAACTGCTACATCATCTCCACCGGCCACAAACTTCCGAGAGAAGGATGTCCCTCCTCCCCAGTCCCCAGTTCATGGGAATTTGAGGCATAACTATTCGCCTCCCTCCGCAGATCCTCAAAGGAGGAGGAGCGTCTCCCTCTCCGTCTCTACAAATGTCATTTGTTGTCCCGGCCGATGGAAATTACCAATTACCTGAAGCCTCCTGCTTCAAAGAAAGATAGGAATAAAATACATTCTCTTTCGGGGAAATGTATGGTAAACAATGCCATGCATAATGCAGCAGCAGTACGATCTTTATTCCCTCTATTGTTTCTTCAAGCTTCGCTATGATAGGATTTTTGATTTGAACTTTTGATTTGCAGGCTAACTTCCTTGCTTCCGAGGGACTTCAAAGGTTGATCCTTGATAAAGAGAAACTCGCCTCAGAGCGGGATCAATTGTTGGCCGAGCGGGATCAATTTGCTGCTCGCCTCCCGGAACTGGAAGCACAAGCTGTCGAGGGCTCCAGCGTTCTTAAGCCCGAAAGGTATCATATTATAGCAATATGTGCCGAAGTTCGTTATGAATGAAGTTTTTTCCCGATCATCCGGGTTTTTTTTGATTTGGTTGTACTCGGAATAGGCATCGAGGAAACTCATCAACTCATGACCGGCTATCGCATTAATCATTTGATCAATGTTTGGCAATGGGAATGAGTCTTTTGGGCACGCCTTATTTAAATCCTTAAAATCTATGCACATGTGAAATATATTGTTCTTTCTTATAACTACTACTACGTTAGCTAGCTAGTCAGGATACTTTACCTCCCGGATTGAACCGATATCAAGCAATCGAGTTACCTTTTCTTTGATGAATTTTTTTCTAACCTCGACAATAAGGTGTTTCTTTTGCCTTACCAGAGGGATGTTAGGATCTAGGATTAACTTGTGCACGACCACTTCTGGCGGAATACCTATCATATTCTCATGCGACCACGAAAAATAGTCAATATTAAATTTAAGGAATTCAATAAATGCTGACCTGAGCTCGGGGTTTAGTCCTGTCCCCAAGTGAAACTTACTCTCCAATAATTTCTTAAACAATGTGACTTGCTCAAGTTCTTCCGTTATGGATTTGGTTACGTTCGTCTCTTCTGGTACCTGGAAATATCTTGGCACCTGGTTGGATTCCGACGACTCCCACCTGTTGACTTTGTTCGGCTTGGGAGCAGGCGCCGGTTCCTGTAATTGCTATGCCACATGATCCTTCCTTTTGCTACTGGAAATTGAGATTGTGTTCATCTCCCTTGCTGCCGGCTGATCTCCTCTTATCCGATTAATTTCATATGGAGATGGGAATTTCAGAAGTTGATGGTATGTTGACGGCACCGCCTTCATCTCGTGTAGCCATGGTCTTCCAAGAATGATATTGTAACCCATATCACTGTCTACTACTTCGAAAAGGGTCGTCTTCATTACCCCTTCGGCATTTATGGGCAGAAGGATTTCCCGACAAGGAGCTTTGTGATCGGAATAATGCTTCCGGTTAGCTTGGCTTGTTCCAGCACTCTCCATTGGATAATGTTTGCCGAACTCCCTGGTCAAAACACGTTTAATATTAAAATCTAAAACATTAAGAGTTATAACCAAGGCATCGTTGTGCGGTAGTAAGAGTCCATCCGCGTCCTCCTCTGTGAAGGTGATGTCGTCCTCAGTAACATCATGGAGTCTCTTGCTACGGGTTACTGATACCTTCATCTTTTTGCTGCCAAAAAATTTACATCATTAATCTCGTTCCGCCCGAAAATCATATTGATCGTCACACGAGGAAGATCTTGTCCTGCTTTCGAGGTTCCGTGTTATCTCGGTTACGACCGTAGTTGTTCTTAGCCCGGTCACTGAAGAATTCTCTCTGATGGCCATTTCTTATCAATGTCGCCACCTCCTCATGGAGATGTCGGTAGTCCCCAATCCGGTGGATATTGGTCCCATGATACTCGCACCATAGATTAAAATCCCTCTAACTAGGGTCGAATCTCATCGGTCTCGGGAACCGTGCTTCCTTAATGTTCCTCATAGCCGACACTAGTTCCACTACGCTGACGTTAAAATTATATTCGGACAACCTGGGGTAGGTGGAATCCTGGGATCCCGATACCTCTTTGTCCTATAATGATATGTTATTCCAGCCGTAATCAGTTCTCCTATCGGTAGCGAATCTATCCGCCGACCAGAAACCTTTGTTGCGTCCTTCAGCCCATTCATAGGGCAAAAATCAACCTCTAGAAGACCATCAGTCTGCGTCAAAATCATCCTTCAGCCTTTCCTTATTCTTCTTCCGGTCCCGACCCTATGTCCCGACCCTTGGTTGATGCCAAATAATCGAACTGGTCATCCTCAATTATTATCTTCGACTCATATCGGTTGTGAACATCCACCCATGTTGTTTCCTGGAACTCGAGCAGACTTTCTTTCAATTTTTGGGAAGCGTCAGAACTCCTCGGATTCAGCCCCTTAGTAAATGCCTCAACTGCATATTTCTCTCACACGACCGGTAGCAACATCTTTTGCTTTTGAAATGTGGTCACGAACACCTACAGTAATTCGAACTCTCCTTGCGCAATCCTGAATATGTCGGCCTTTCGGGCCTGTACCTTTCTAACCTCAACATGGGCCTTGATAAAAAAAATCTGCGAGCATCTCGAAGGAATCTATTGAATCCTCGGGTAAAAGAGAATACCATGTAAGGGCCCCTTTCGTGAGGGTCTCCCCAAATTTCTTCAATAAGACTGACTCAATCTTATGAGGAGCCAAGTCGTTTCCCTTCACCGTCATTGTATAGGTGGTGATGTGCTCCTGAGGATCCGAAGTCCCATCATATTTTGGCACATCAGGCATTTTGAATAGCTTCAGGATCAATTCTTGTGTCGCGCTTGGTTTTAACGGCAACTGGGTGTATTTCTATGAATCTGGTTCTTTCAATACTGGCGGTACACCCGGGATTTGGTCCATTCGGGCATTTATTTCCCTCATAAACAACATGAGTTTGGTTTTAAGGTAATCATTCTCATTGTTGTTACCGGATCCCCTATCATTCTCCCCGACCCTGTCGAAGCCGACCTCGCCCCTTAGGGTGTTGTTATCAACCCTCTGTGTTGTTTGCTTTGCGGGAGCACTGGAAGGAACTGGACCTTGTCCATTCGCGTTGTTGGAAGCACCCGATAACGCCTGCCTCAACTCCGTCATGACCTGATCCTTTCGCGAGAGATGGACCATAACAACCTTTTGTTGCTCCCTCGAGATTCTTATTGTTTCCGACATGCTCGTCTTCAGTATCATCAGGAATTGCCTCCCGAACATGTCGTGAATATTGCCCACCACAGACCGGCGTGGCCTCATCCCCTTCGTTGCGGGTATCTGTCATGATCCGAAATCCCGACCTCGGGGTCATGATGGCGCCTAACATCTACTTGCTAGGCAAGTCGACGTGAACAGAGAATTTACCGATTTTTTTAACAATTTATGACAATTTATTACTAAGGGAAATGATATAAGTCTATAGTCTAGTATAATAATAATACGGGACAACGAGTCTAAACATAACCCAGAAACTGGTGTCACGAGTACATAAACATCTAAAATGCTGCAAACATGGTCGGAATAAAATACACTATTTTGAAACTCAGAAAAACAGTAAAGATAGGAGGGAAGGGGACTTCAGGGCTGCGAACATTGCGCAGTTGTACCTCAAGTCTCCGTCAACAACTGGATCCGAGAAAATCTAGTGGATGTCGCTAGGACTCACTCCAAAATCTGCACAAGAAGTGCAGAGTGTAGTATGAGTACAACTGACCCCATGTACTCTGTAAGTGCCAAACCTAACCTCGACGAAGTAGTGACGAGGCTAAGACGGGCCACTTATAATAACCTGTACGCAGTAATAATAATTACAGCAGGGAAGGAAAACAGGAAATGAAAGTAAGGCAGTTAATTTATGAAATGAACTCAAACCTCACAATCAGAGAGCACAGAATAACAGACCTCGTAATTTCATATAAAAATGCTGAAAACTAACACAATAACAACAATGAGTACACCACACATCATCCATTGTGGCGCGCAACCCGATCCCTCCGTACACACACAATCCTTCTTTATTTCACTATAACATCATTTATCAATATCAAGAATCATGTATACAATCCGTTACGGCGCACAACCCGATCCCACAATATCATCATAATCAATGTTATAATCCTCCCTTATTACACCATATCATCATTTATCAATATCAAGTATTACGTACACAACCGTTACGGGGGCAACCTGATCCAACCATATCTTTATAATCAATAGCAAAATCCTCCCTTATTCCACTATTTCAATTTATTATCCTTCAACTCCCGTTGGGCATGCAATCCGTTCCACAAAAAAATTTAATAAACATAAACAATCCAATAATTCAATTTACAAAAATTTCTACAATCAAAGAGTATGAGTACAAGGCAAAAAATGAACCACGTAATAATCAAGGAATGCAAAAAATATTTCATAAGCAACAAGACAAGTCAAGTACGTGACAATTAAGGTGTAAAAATAAAACAGTTAAGGCAAGTAGCAATTAATCACGGAATCATGGAAGGAAGAACAATTCCATACAAGAATAATTAATGACAAGTAACAAATTACAGCATAGAAAGCAATTAGAGCATGTAATAGTTTAGGCATGGAATGAGATAATTCATGAAATATGAGAAAACATGGAAACAATTATTTTGACGACGTATATACACTCGTCACCTCGCATATACGCCGTTACACGTAATTCACATAACATATAGCTCAAGGGTTCCTAATTCCCTTAAATCAAAGTTAGACCCAATACTTACTTCGTTCCGCAATTAAATCAAAGCTCAACCTGCGCATTTCCTCTAAAATTTGTCTCCAATCCAATTGAATCTAACCAAAATCGACTTAATATAATCAAACAATGCTAGGGAAATCAATTACAATAGATAAAGCAAAGATCTTTACACTTTTCCCAAAAAGTCAACAAAAGTCAATCTGGGATTCGCCCGGTCAAAACCTGGGTCTAATTGTAGATTCTGACTATCCATGAATTTATATATGTGCTTAATTTCAAAATCCGAGTCCAAATCGATTTTCAAAACTCAATTTCTTATTTTTTAAAAACTTAACAAGGTTTTTCACAATTTTTCACTTTGGTTCACACGATTTTGATGTTAAAATCTAAGATAAATTGATGGAATATGATTAGAAATGTATTAGAATCACTCACCCAAAGCTTGTAGATGAAATTCCCTCTTCAAAATTACCTCCTACCGCACCTAGGGTTCCAAAATATGAAAATGAGACTAAAAATCCCGTCCCTCGATTCTTTGTCCAGTCGCAGGTGTCGCAAATGCGACGCAAATACGAAGAAAGCATCGCAAAAGCAAAGCCCTCCCATTCCTGGTGTCATCTCAAATGCGACGACGTGTTCGCAAATGCGACAATTGTTGATATCTAATTTTGCCCTCATATTTTTTTAAATAGTATATATAGCTTCAAATTATTATTTTGCATCATTACTTAATTTACAAGAGTTATACAAGTAATCTCTATAATTTTTCATAATATTTAGAGCTTTAAATTAATTTCCTTGCATTTCTAATTACTTGATTATTTATTAATTATCCTTTTAAATTATTTAATGATGACTTAATCATCAAAATTTATTATTTTTATCCATATATATGCTTCATAATATTTTACTTTGTCTTATATAATTATATTTGTATTCTAAAGATATTTTACATAATTTTACAATAATAGCAAATATTCTATACATAATTGTATTTATTATATTATGTATGCTATAATAGCATTTTTATATTTTATAATGTCAAGCTAGTATTCTAAATCATTTTTTAATGTATAAGTGATGTTTTTACTATTTATTAATTTCTTTTATAAATTATTTTAAAAATAATTACACATATTTAATTTATAGCCCCAACACAGGGCTAATTTCAGACCAAATTTGGCCCAAATCATTAGCCCAACATTCCAGCCCAATCCAAATGACCCCTGTGACCAACCCGGTCGCGACCCGTCTAAACGACCCGCCCCGCTTCCCGTTCTATCTTGGTCGTTGATCTCAAATGATCAACAACTCCTAATAAACTAATCCCTTTCCATATATCCCTCCCCTCTAACCCTAAAGACCCATTCCTCACTTCCGCCACCTCTACTATCTCTATTCCCCTCTTCTTCTTCTCAAACCCTAATATCTGCCACCTCAATCCTCTCTAATTCCTGCTTAGATATGGAATCTCTCCGTGATTTTCCTTCTATATATGCTCGATTCCTCTGTTATTTACATGGTTTTGGTATCACAGGATACTTGCTTATCTTTAGCAAGTATACGGTCCTAAATCAAGCAACCATCTCCAGACCTTCGAAATTTAGACGATATTTCGTCTATATACACCCACTACGAGGCCCTACGGGTTAGATTCAGTGAGATTTTACTATTTTTTGTTCTTCTCTTTAAACTGCCGGATTTCTTCTAAATTGATTCTAATTGATTTTGCATGCTATATTTTCCTTATTTTGTGTTTAATCGACTGTCTTTCCTAGTTTGGGTATTTAAATTTGATGTTATATAAACCCCTCCCTAATTTCCTCTTGGGACGGACTCGAATCGCTAAAAATTACTAGTGTCTTTCTTATTCCTTCTTGTCGTACACTATTCTGAGGCTCAATCTTTTGGCCGGCTGAAAGCCAAGGCCACCGTATTCTGTTAACCTTCCTCCAGTGCAAGCACTGCTCGGGGTCCGTTTCGAGGCTCTTGTGAACTCTGAAGCGCTGGAGGTTTGGGGGTTTTCATCACTCTCCTGCAATTGCTGCTATTCCTGAGATTTTGAGTTTCTCGTTCTTTATTCGTTTATTTGTAACTAGTTAGTGCCATGTACCCTCGTAATTCTACTTCTTTATGTTTGTGATTATGTTATGTGTATTAGTGTTATCTGGATTTCTCTGAGTTAAATTCGATATTATATACAATTCTTCTTATTTCAGCAATACTCAATAGTTCCATTAGCTTCAATTTTATGCAAGTATTTATGTTAACTCATATGTGTAAAGCTAAGTTGATTCATGACGCCTGCCTGATTCGTAATTGAAACCTAATTGATGGCTGTTCAACTTCGTTTGATTTCTTGCACTGAAATCCCTTTGTGAGACTATGTTCTTGCTCGAAAATGCTCTCTTCATATTGAATCTGTTATGCCTAATTTGCTATTTTCTGCAAGTCATGCCTAAATGCTTAGCCTAATATGCTAACCTTAATTGTGTCTAACCTAAATAATCATTATGTTACTTATACCTATTGCTTATTCTGGGTTTGACTTTTTGCTTTGTTCTGTACTATCATGATAACTAACTTATGCCCAGAATATTTTCTAATTCCTGTTGAGACATTCATGCACAACCAATTATCTTTATGGAATTCTCCTCTTAGCTATGATCCTTTCCCATGCTATTTGTAACTCCACTGAGTTCCTGACTTGCTGAATCTTGTGTTCAATAGTATTAATTGACACTTATAGAGTAGATACCATAACCAACACTTTTCGCATATATGTGACCAGCTAGCATAAGGTTTGATGCTTGTCTGATATGAAGGTGACATATTTTGTTCACTATAAGTCTTCTGGTATTGTAATTGATACTCACCATGTTAAAATTTTCTCATTCTCGACTAAGTGATTGTTCAAACCTGTTCTGTTATGCTGTCTTCATTGAGCCTTCATGAGAAGGCTATGCTATATTTGTTCTTGACTATGACTCTATTAGACTCTTATGCTTAAATCTTGAGTCTAAGGTTTTTTTAGGCTAATTCCGAATCAGTTTACTCTTGAAACTCTCTTTTTTCGAATAGCTCACTATCCTATGATGATCAATTCTGTTACTTTAACTTTGTTTCTGAAAATACAGGCATGAATCTGCCTTGTGAACTTGTCTGTATTCTTGTCTATGTGTTTGGGCTAGAATTGTTGTTAGCCTTAGTAGTTAAGTATGAAAATTCTTAATCAATTCCATGAGTATTTTATCACCGCTAAAGCTGAATTGAGCATCCTTTTGGTTAAGTAAATTATTCATTTGAGCCTAGTATGTTGGGACTGTTGTGGTACTGGAAGTCTGAAATGCAATGTTCGCATTTGAAATTTGGGCCTGCTATCTGTGTGAAGTTCAGAGCATATTGGAAGGCCCAGATGTGTTACTGGGTTATTCTATATTTGTAATTGGTCCAGAGCTTTGTTCAATGTGGTCTGTAATAACTTGTAAACTGAATAATGGCGGAAACTAGTGAAAATTGGGGAAAACAGGTACATTCTAATGCTTGCAAAAAGGGTAGAAAACATACCCATAGGGTCTACGTGGTCTATTTGCTATTTTGTTCAACATGCCATATATGCTATTTAGTTTTATGTGTTGTACACTAATAGAAAGTATGCCTATAGGAATCACGCACACATTTCACTTCATTTGTCAAATATTCCACACTTGTTACCATGTCCAATATTCAACACTCTTAGGTAACATGTTTATAGAATGCAACAATGCAATACTTTTACTTTTATGGATACCATGACTATAGGATCTTAACTAATTTGTTAACTACTTCGTGCTGGTTTCATACTGCTTCACTTAGATAGCATGCCTATAGGGACAAAGTGTTATAAAATTAAGTCCATTTGTCAGTTGTTAGAAATCATGTCCATAGGATGTTGATTGACGCTACTAATCCTGTGTTTTTGAATGACTTCACTGCCTAATTATGCGACTATTAAAGATCATGCTTATAGGGACTGTCATCTACCTAAGACCCATGCCTATAAAAACCAGCATTAGTAATTCAGAATTATGAGATTGTTTTCATTACCTTATTATTCGAAACTATTAGATATCATGTCTGTAGGGCTTGCAATGCTCAAATTTGCCTATACGTTATTCCAGAAATTACAGCACTTCCTATATAATACTGGAATCCAGGATCACATAGAAATCATGCCTATAGGACTTAACGATTCCAACACGTCTTAATACCGTCTACTGTATAACCAGAAAATTAGTCTGCGGACTTTCCTCCTTATGTGTGGAGGTTACTTGAACCTTTATTGCAATTATATGCAGTCCTATCTGTTTTTGATTGTCGTCTATTTTTATCATTTTGAGCATCTGAGTTGAGTCTAGAACTACCAAATAGTAGGTTCAAAGCCTCCTGAACCATAGGTCTGGGACGGGTAGTACACGCATAGGGTACGACTTAGAAATGAATTAGAACGCTTTTATGTAAACAACTTCAACATAGCAATCGGGTAGCAGAAGATGATAGTTTGTGCTCGCTGAATAATATGAGCAACCCCTACCTAAAGGTAGTTGCGAAGTATTATTTATGTTGCACGGGGTGATCCTTTAGGCTAAAAAACTTAGGACCCCCCCCCCCTTTTTATTTATGTGCATGTTATCCATACTTAACATAGATCAACGTGGTTTGTACCTACATAGTCATTAAGACTTGTATCGATTCTCATATGTTTAACAAGACTCTACGACTTCTGAATTTTCCTTCTATTTATTTGATCACCTAGCTTAATTATATAATCCACATAGTCTAAAGTTCGGTCGGGACCCACAGTTGTGGACCTCAAAGAGTGCCTAACACCTTCTCTTTGAGGTAATTTAAGCCATTGCCCAATCATTGGTGGCGTTGACTAGTCAAACAGATTTATTTGTAAATAGGTGCCCTAAAGCACCTCAAAATCGTTAGTGGCGACTCTTGTATTTTAATACCTCCTTTAAAAGTGTTGTCACACGTCGAGACCCGCTTTCGCGAGAAAACGGGGCGTGACAGCATGGAGACTTTGCTGGAGATACTTGGGCTTTTACCATAATGAACTTGACTTATGTGGATTACTTTTTTTTATTTTTCTTTATCTGTTTTAAAACTGCTATTACATGCACATCCCTTCCCTTATTCACCTTTATTTGTTAAAATTTGCTACGACATGCACATCCTTCCCTTATTTCACCTTTGTTTATTTAAATTTGCTATGATATCCTTTACCCTATTCTCTTTTGACCGCTTTCCATCTCTTTTCATCTTGTCTAAGACTGCTATATCATGACTCTCCCATCCTTGCTTCCTTACCTTGTTCATTACGTTCTCGCATATTTTTTCATGAACTAAACTGACTTCTTTCTTTTGTCTTTCTTATCTCTTCTTTTCATGTTTACTTTTGCTATTTTATTTACTGCTTTTACGTATTTTATCATGCAAATACTTGGCAACGTATTATTATTTCTGCATAAAGCATGCTCCACATCATACTCCACTCGTGCCAATTATAAACATAGTGGCGCTTGATGAGTGTCCGCGCTTTCCTGAAAATTACCCTTTTAAATCGGAAAGGTTTACTTGCGGTAGACTAGTCAATCAGTGGTGCAATCGATGGTCCCGTGCCTTTCCCTCTCAAGTTGTCCACTTAGGAGTACCAGTCTAGACCTTTCTAGAAACCCTACTCCAATTTAAAATGTACATGCATCATGCTAAACCTAGTACGGGCTGAAGCGTTATTAACGTAACAACCCGCTAAGATGAACCTTGTCCAAAGTCCGACGGGATTTCCACAATCCCAATTGAAACTATCATATTATGTGCATTACTTGGAGAAAATGTGCCAACGTGTTGATCATTATTGCATAAGTAGTCAAATATGGAAGGGAAAATGGCTAACTTTTGTTTGTTTGCAGAAAATTAAGCACGAAATCCCCAGGTTCGGTATGGTCCAAAACATCCCACCTTTGCTACTTGATTGGTGGAAAGACCTTGCACCTTGCGAAAAAAATTATGTGAGAAGAGTACTTGGTGACCTGTCATCCTTGCTAAACGTTCGACCAAATAGGGAATTGATTGAGGCCGCTACCATGTTCTGGGATGAGAAAAGAATTGTTTTCTGATTTGGTAACATAGAAATGGCTCCTCTCTTAGAAGAAACAGAAGGCTTCGCCAAGTTTCCATGGGATAGACTGGGATTACTGGTACTAGAGAATCGCACTCCCCGCGGTTTTCTAAAAATATTGGGTTTTAAGAAGAATGATGAACTGCTCTATCTAAAGAAATCATACATCCCTTTTGAATTTATTTACGAGCACTATGGGCATAGCAAGTCGTATCATCTTCACCATGACGAACTCTCCATTACTTCCTTGGGTTGGGTGCACCGTTGGGTTTTTGTGTTCGTCATCTACTTTTTGGGGTTGTTGATATTTCTAATGAAAGGAGGAAGGATTCATACTCGCTTAGCCATGGTCGCCAGGACCTTGATGGATGGCATCGAGGGACAAACTTATACCATCATCCCTATGATCTTAGCTGATATGTACCGCGCTCTAGATCGGTGTAAGCAAGGATTTAGACATTTTGAGGGTTGTAATCTATTGCTACAAGTTTGGCTGCTAGAACACTTTTAGAGAGGAGAATACCGTCAAGATCTTCTGCGAAGGCCACTGAATGAATACATAGCTAACCATCACCCAAAGAAAATAACGTTTATCCCAGACAAGTTTGCACAGCCTGAAAATATTGTAAGTTGGGTGCGTTTCTTTAGTAATCTGACAGACGAGCAGGTACATTGGATGTTTGAATGGTTTCCTAGTAATGAGTTCATCATCCGGTCAAGGGGGACTACTCATTTGATACTGATTGGGTTGCGAGGCATTTATTCTTATGCTCATATAAGGGTAATGAGACAAGCTGGGAGGAAACAAGTCATACATCAGGTTTCTAACATGGTCCAATACAAAGCAGATTTCAAGGGAGATGTCATTCCATTAAAGTTCAAGGCACAACATATGTGGAATCAACAGGTCATCGTGAAAGGAGAAACTATCAATCCGAATAAGTATCACGCTGGTCATATGTACTACTATCTATCATGGTTGGAAGACGACATAGCAGGGGACGTCAAGCCAGGAGTCAATATAAATGATAGGATCATAGATGAAGTGCCTGAGGCACAAGTTAACTACAAAAGGCTACGCAAAAGGGTGTTCGAGTCTGAAGCTAAACATCTGGATCAGCACAAAGTAAACATGGAGGTAATAAGGGAATGGAAGGAGATTGCCACTAAGTCGACAGAAAGTTTGGAATGCTTGGAACAAGGACTGATGGGGCTAGAGGGGAAGATGAGAAAGAGACTCTCGGATTGTGAAGGCATGAACGATGATGAAGGAGGGAACCTGGTAAAAGCTTACTTACTGCTGGATATGCGCGATCTGGAAAACCTGATTGATGGGTTAAAAGAGCCAAGTATGGAGAAACTCCTTCAAGGACCCGGTAGACTAGGAGATAATATTCTTTACTGCTTTCTAGCTTAAATTAGATCTTGATGTAATAAGGCTTGATGCCA
Source organism: Nicotiana tomentosiformis (assembly GCF_000390325.3). Classification (NCBI taxonomy): domain Eukaryota; kingdom Viridiplantae; phylum Streptophyta; class Magnoliopsida; order Solanales; family Solanaceae; genus Nicotiana; species Nicotiana tomentosiformis. Next base: position 104,780,909 of record NC_090819.1, on the reverse strand, counting down.
TTAGTAACTTTATTATTATTGTCGGTTTAGTGGAAGTTTGTTTTGACCTATTTTTGCATTAATGAAATGAAGCAAAGTTGGCATCAATTTTATCCAAGTCTATGTGTCGCGTAGGCCTACCTAAGGCACAATGAGGTCCCCAAAATTAGGACGCGAATTATTGCATGACTTTGCGAAACATGTTTAAATACTGCAAACACTCTTTTATTTTTTAACTTACTAACTTGGTTACTTTTTCCTTTTCTTTTCTTTTTGATTATTCCCATTCTCAAAGGTTGGTTCGTGCATACTTGCATCATCGGCATACCATACCAGATCCAGAGGTCCTCTACCTCCTCTTCCACCTAGCAACCCGAAAAGGAATAATAAGGTAAAAGGGAAGATGGATGATTTGAGCATCATGAAAGACAATGCTACTATGGCAGAAAATGTGGAAACTTCAGATGGCAGAACGAATTGGTGTCATGTTTAGAGTAGAAAATCCTGGAACTACAGGGCGAGCTCGAGCAAGTCCAAAATTAGGCAAACCTCTCCCTCGCTCTCAATGTTCCCGATATCAACCAACAAAACCCGACTACCCAGAACCAAACTCCACCACAAAACCCACAAAACCAAAATTCGCCACTAAATCCTCCTGCACCACACCAATATCACAGTCCCGCACTTACGCAGAACCTTAACCCGCCACCAGTACGGACCCCTCAACACCACCACCATCATCCAACTCAATATCCGCAAACCACTACTTATCACATCCCCCCAACATGCACCACAATCCTCTCCCGATCCCCAAAACTCGACCAATGACCACCCATATACCCAAGTTCCGGGAACTCATCAAAGCAACTCGATATATGTTGAAACCTTACCCCACACCCTACAACAAACTCTATACATACCTGAATCAACTGAGAAGGACCTGCTCATTAAAAACATGGCGGAGAAGCTCAAGAACCTCACAGGTAGAGTCCAGAGTGTTGAAGGTGGCAAAGGCGTGGAAGGTCTAAACTATGAGGACCTATGTATTCAGCCGGATGTGGAACTGCCGGAGGGTTACAAACCTCCCAAGTTCAAAATATTCGATGGTACCGGTGATCTGAAAGTGCATCTGAGAACATACTGCGACAAGCTTATAGGAGTGGGAAAGAATGAACAAATCCGTATGAAACTGTTCATGCGAAGCCTTACAGGAGATGCTTTGTCTTCGTATATCAGTCAAAACCTAAAGAAGTGGGTTAGTTGGGTGAGTATGGCATCAGATTTTATGGATAGATTCGGGTTTAATACGAAAAATATGCCAGACATTTTCTACATTCAAAACCTCAAGAAGAAACTGACAGAAACCTTCCACGAGTATGCTACTCATTGGAGATCAGAGGCCTCAAAGGTAAGACCAGCACTTGAAGAAGAACAAATGAACAAGTTCTTTGTTAGAGCTCAAGATCCACAGTATTACGAAAGGTTAATGGTCATTGAAAATCACAAATTCTCCGACATCATCAAACTAGGAGAAAGAATATAAGAAGTAATTAAGAATGGGATGGTAACCAATTTCGAGGCACTGCAGGCCACGAATAAAGCTTTGCAATCAGGACGCATTTCGAAGAAAAAAGAAGTGGGTGTTATGATGGTAGCTCAGGGCCCTAAGTCTCCCATTACATACCAAACACTTCCACCCACATATCAACCCTCACCCCTGAAATACCAATACCCTGCCACCTACCATACCTACAATACTCAGCCTGCATATTACCATTCACCTCCACCCACCCGCCAAAACTACCTGAAGCTACGTCCGAATTTTGACTGCAGACCTCCTAGACAATATACCCTAATTGCTGAACCCATAGACCAACTGTATGAGAGACTGAAGGCCGCTGGTTATGTTACCCTTATACCTGCTGTTGTTGTGGAAAATCCCTCCCAGTGGATCAACCCCAACAAAACATGTGCTTACCATTCAGGCATGAAAGGTCATACCCTTGAGGAATGTCTCACGTTGAAAGATAAGATTCAGATGCTGATCGACACTAAGGTTATACAGGCGAAGCAAGTTGCACCAAATGTTCGCAACATCCCTCTTCCGGATCACAGAAGTGAGGGAGAGAATGTGATAAAAACTGATGAGGAATAGGATCAGGAAGGGTCCATTGGACTCATCCGAGAGGAGGACGCTCCTAAAACATCTCCAGTCACCCTCACGCCAGTTGTGGTACAAACCCAAGTGAAATTTGAAGTTGAGGTAGCTACGCCCTTCACTGTGATGGTAGCTCCCACACCATCTTATAAGTCTGATTCCATTCTGTGGGATTATGTTGCGGAAGCAAGGAGAAAGGGAAAAGCCAAAATGAAAGAAACATGTGCCACACAAGGTATGACTAGAATAGGAAGAGTTTACACACCTGAGAATCGGGGAGGAATGAGCAAGGAAGTTGCACCTAAGCCGCCTGTTGTTGAGACTAGCACTGACGGCCTTTGGAGGAAGATACAAGCAAGGGAGTACTCTGTTGTTGACCACTTGAACAAAACTCCCGCTCAAATATCCATCTTATCACTGCTGCAAAACTCAGACGCGTGCAGGAATGCTCTGATGAAGGTGTTAAGTGAAGCTTATGTACCCGCCAACATCACTAATGGAGAGATGGCTAACATGGTTAGACAGGTATTGGAGAGCCACAAAATCACCTTTCACGAAGATGAATTACTACCAGAATGACTGAGTCACAACAGGGCATTGCACATCACGGTGTAATTTGAAGATAAGTTCATCGCCAGGGTCTTGATGGATGGAGGTTCAAGCCTCAACATATGTCCATTGACCACTCTAAAGAGACTAGGTAAAGGCCTGCACGAGATACGAATGGGAAGCATGAATGTGAAGGCGTTCGATGGATCTCAGAGAGCCACCATTGGAGAAATCAACCTCAATCTACATATGGGTCCGACTTGGTTTGATGTCGAGTTCCAAGTGCTAGATATATCTGCTACTTATAATCTATTGTTGGGACGGCCATGGATATATGCAGCCGGGGTAGTGGGTTCAACTCTGCACCAAGCCGTGAAGTTTAAGTGGAATCATCAGGAGGTGATCATCCATGGAGATGGAAGCAACCCCATCTACACCAACCAGATCGTTCCGGTCATCGAAAATAGAAGGAAGCTGGGCAGAGAAACATACCATCACATTGAACGGGTCAACGCAATTGAAAAGAAACGATGGTGGAGAAACAAGATAGAAATCATATTGCTGTGGACGGGGTATGAACCAGGCAAGGGTCTCGGCAAAAAGCTTCAGGGGATCACCAAACTCGTGCAACCACAGTACCATGGCACGACTTTTGGACCCAGATATGAATACAAATGTCAAGAATACCAGGATTGGACACCACATGGCGTGCTCCTTATTATCCACTGGAACAACCCGTAACACCTCTGCACCAAACAATCCATCAGGCTGACATGATGTGGGGATCTGAGGAAGATAAGGTTTTAGCTGGCATGAGGAAGTTGTTTCTAGATGAAGAAGATATGGACTGCAGTGCAATTGTTGAGGAGGAAGAGGAGGAGGAGGAGGAGGAAGAAGACCTTACCATTTAGACCGTGAGAGAAAGAGTTATTCTCAACAACTGAAACGCTGCACCATCCCGGGCTCGCCGAGTTCCTGGGTAGCCTGGCAAATTAGCATGAATTATTTTCAAATAGCTTTGAGAATTTAAGACATTTTCCAGTATTTTGTTTTGAAATAATTACTCGAGCCATCGAGTCATACTTGTTGACATTTTTAAAGTTTTATTAATGCATTATTGTTTTTCATATTTATTATTATCTTTCTACATTCTTTTCAGCATAATTATTACATATCCTGATGGACCCATGACTATGACATGTAATGAGACAACACAACATAAGGACAGTGATTCAGGGGATCTGGAAGATGATATAATACCTGAGGAAATCGTCAAAGAAGTAGAGAACTTTGAAAACAAACGAAGTCTAATTTGGAGGAAACTGAGTTCGTTAACTTAGGGGATTCGGAAACGGTCAAGGAAACGCGCATAAGCATTCATCTATCACCATCATAGAAGGAAGAGTATATTAGATTCCTAAAGGAATATGAAGACATCTATGCATGGTCCTACGATGATATGACTGGTTTAAGCACATCACAAACTATCCACCAATCCTATGTGTCCACCAGTAAAGTAGAAGCTCAGAAAGTTCAAGCCAGATATGAGTTTGAAGATAAAAGAGGAGGTCACTAAGCAAATCAAAGCCAAGGCTCTCTGAGTGGTCGAATACCCGACTTGGTTGTCCAACATTGTGCCAGTTCCAAAGAAAGATGGGAAAGTTAGAGTATGTGTCGATTACCGAGACCTGAACAGAGCAAGTCCTAAGAATGATTTTCCGCTGCCCAACATACACACATTGATTGACAATTGTGCCAAGCATGAGCTCCAATACTTTGTGGATTGCTTCGCAGGATACCATCAGATCTGGATGGATGAAGAGGATGCCGAAAAGACCGCCTTTATAACACCATGGGGAATATACTACTACAAAATGATGTTGTTTGGTTTGAAGAATGATGGGGCCACCTACATGAGAGCTATGATGACTATCTTCCATGACATGATACACCAGGAAATATAGGTGTACGTGGATGACGTTATCATCAAATCTAAAAGAAGTTCGGATCACATAGCAGACCTAAAGAAATTCTTCGATCGGCTTCGAAAATCCAATTTGAAGTTGAATCCTGCAAAATGTGTCTTCGGAGTCCCTGCTGGAAAGTTGTTAGGATTCATCGTCAGTCTCCAAGGTATTGAGTTAGACCCATAAAAAGTCAAAGCTAGCCATGACTTGCCGCCTCCAAAGAATAAAAAAAATGTGATGAGTTTTCTAAGGCGCCTCAATTATATCGGCCGCTTCATAGCACAATCAACTGTGATATGTGAGCCAATCTTCAGAATGCTATGGAAAGATGTTGCAACGAGTTGGACTGAAGAATTCCAAAAGGCCTTCGACAAAATCAAGGAGTATTTATCTAAATCGCCCATTCTGGTCCCACCAAAACTAGGAAGACCTCTACTGCTTTATTTGTCTGTGTTAGATAGGGTCTTTGGTTGTGTTCTTGGACAACATGATGAAACTGGAAGGAAGGAGCATGCGATATATTATCTGAGTAAGAAATTCACTCCTTATGAAGCCTGGTACTCTTTGTTGGAACGCACCTGCTGTGCTTTGACATGGATAGCTCAGAAGTTGAGACATTATTTTTGTGCATACACCACATATCTCATATCAAGGATGGATCCGCTAAAATACATCTTTCAGAAATCCATGCCTACGGGTAAGTTCGACATTGTCTATGTAACTCAGAAGGCAGTCAAAGGGCAAGCATTGGCAGATCATTTGGCATAAAATCCCGTAGATGGAGAATACGAACCATTGAAAACATATTTTCCCGACGAAGAGGTATTGTTCGTAGGAGAAGATATCACCGAGGGTACGATGGTTGGAGGATGTTCTTCGATGAAGCGGCAAACTTCAAAGGAGTAGGTATCGGAGCTGCCTTAGTATCAGAAACCGGTCAACACTATCTGGTATCCATGCACCAACAATATGGCGGAATATGAGGTCTGCATCCTCAGATTGGTCATTGACATGAACGTTCAGGAACTACTGGTAATCGGAGATTTAGATCTTTTGGTGCACCAGGTTCTAGGGGAATGGGCTACGAAGAATATCAAAATATTGCCATATTTGCACTATATACAAGAGCTGATCAAGAGGTTCACAAAGATAGAATTCAAACATGTTCCAAGGATTCAGAATGAGTTTGCAGATACACTAGCCACTTTATCTTCCATGATACAACACCCAGATAAGAATTTCATCGATAATATCCCGATAGGAATTCATAAGTGGCCGGCTTATTGTGCTCATGTTGAAGAAAAGATTGATGGAAATCTGTGGTTCCACGACATCAAGGAGTATTTGGAAAAGGGAGAATACCTAGAGAGTGCTACCCATACTCAGAAGAGAACGCTTTGCAGATTAGCCAACCATTTCTTTCAAAGTGGAGGAATTCTATATAGAAGGACTCCTGACTTAGGATTACTGCGATGTGTCAATACCAAGGAGGCATCCAGATTGCTCGAGGAAATACATGTCGGAACCTGCAAACCCCACGTGAATGGTTTTGTTTTGGCCAAGAAGATACTAAGAGTAAGGTATTTCTGGATGACTATAGAAACGGACTGCATCAAATATGTTCAAAAGTGTCACCAATGCCAGATTCATGCTGACATGATATGGGTACCACCCAACGAACTTAATGTAATAAGTTCGCCATGCCCTTCTCCGCTTGGGGTATGGACGTCATCGGACCAATCGAACCTGCTGCTTCAAACGGACATAGGTTCATTCTGGTGGCTATAGACTACTTCACAAAATGGGTTGAAGTCGCATCTTATAAAGCTGTAACTAAGAAGGTTGTAGCGGATTTTATTCGAGACCGCATCGTTTGTCTTTTTGGAGTACCAGAGTCGATCATTACTGACAATGCCGCCAATATCAACAATGACTTGATGAAAGCCATGTGTGAAATATTCAAGATCAAGCATCAGAACTCTACAACATACAGGCCACAAATGAACGGAGTCGTAGAAGTCGCCAACAAGAACTTCAAGAAGATATTAAGGAAAATGGTAGACAATTACAAACAATGGCACGAGAAGCTACCGTTTTCTTTGCTCGGGTATCGCACTATAGTCCGTACATCAACTGGGTAACTCCCTATCTACTGGTTTATGGTACGAAAGTCGTTATTCCCGCCGAAGTGGATATCCCTTTTTAAGAATCATACAAGAAGCTGAGCTCAGCGGTGCAAAATGGGTACGAGGCCAGTATGAACAACTATCTCTCATTGATAGAAAAAGAATGAACACGGTATGTCACGGTCAACTCTACCAGAATAGAATGGCAAGAGCTTTCAACAAAAAGGTCAGGTTGAGGCAATTCACACCAGGGCAGTTGGTACTAAAGTGAATCTTCCCACATCAGGATAAAGCAAAGGGCAAATTCTCACCCAATTGGCAAGGCCCTTACATGATTCACCGGGTATTGACAGAAGGAGCACTTATACTTGTAGAGATGGATGGAGATATTTATCCAAAACCCATCTATACGGATGCAGTCAAGAGATACTATGTTTGAGATTATGTTTGCACTTTCTATTTGATGCAACTGAACTACGCTTGACCTGATTCCCATTTAAGAGGGGATGTGTAGGCAGCCTTGTGGGTTCGGTCACATCATAATAAAATCTTCATTCCCCCTATGATCAGAAACTGGGGCAAAGTCGCAAGTTTGCCCGATCTTGTCATGTTCGGAATTGCCAAAGAATGTATTGCCAGAAGTATGCATTTAAACAGGGGCAGAATTTTGAGGAGGATCCTCAAAATCTCGAATCAAGGAGGTTGCAATGTATCAAAATGCGTCACAGTCATCAGTTCATCAAAATTATTTGATCTCGTGCATTATCACATATTTCAAACAACTACCTTTCTACAAATAATTTGTCAAATGCATGCATGTTTTTCGAAAACAATTTGTTTCTATGGAAGCCAGACGTTACCAAGAGTAACTCAAGTAGGGCCTCAAGACAAGAGTAAAGGTGAAGCAAGGAATCGAGAGCACGAACTAACCTTTCCCCCCGCAAAACTCACGATTTTTCTTTGGATGCAGGCACAATGAACATAACAGGAACGTCCGCAAATACATACACACAACAAGATCACTATCTTCATAACGACAAAAGTCGCCAAACGCAAACACATCAAGCTAAGAAGTGCTTTATCCTCTCGCGTTTAGTCATTGTTTTTTCTTGCATAGGGCTAAGCACTGCCTTCCTTTGCATGAGACTAAACATCGTCTCTACTCCTTGCATAGGGCTAAACATTGCCCTCACCTTGCATAAGGCTAAGCACTGCCTCCATTATTACATAAGGCTAAGTATTGCTTCCTTGCATGAGACTAAGCATAGTCTCCATTATTTGCATAGGGCTAAACATTGCCCTCACGTTGCATGAGGCTAAGCACCGCCTCCATTATTGCATAAGGTTAAGCACTGCCTTCCTTTGCATGAGACTAAACATTGTCTCTACTCCTTGCATAGGGCTAAATATTGCTCTCACCTTGCACGAGGCTAAGCACTGCCACCATTATTGCATGAGGCTAAGCACTGTCTTTCTTTGTATGAGACTAAGCATTGTCTCCATTCCTTGTAAGAGGCTAAGCATTGCCTCCATTATTGCATACGGCTAAACACTGCCTCCATTATTGCATGAGGCTAAGCATTGCATCCATTATTGCATGTGGCTAAACACTGCCTTCCCTTGCATGAGACCAAACACTGTCTCCGCTACACTGCATAGGACTAAGAATTGTCTCCTTTCTACGCATAGGGTTAAGCATTGCCCCCATCTCATACAAGACTAAGCCTTATCTTGTCTTGTCTTCGCATATGACTAAGCATCACATGTTTCCTCTATGAAACGATCGATATCGCCACATCTTTGCATTTCATGGGCTGAAACATCGCCACATTGTCCGAAGGCGCCATAGTACGAAGGCATCATCCTCATGGCCTGAAGACACCATTCCATGACCAGAGGATCTCTCAAAACTGCATATCATTATTCAAAGGCGTCATAGTCCAAAGGCACCATCCTCGTGACAACATTCCATGGCCTACGAATCCCTTACCATACGCTTCATGGCCCATGACATCATGGTCTAAAGATATCATCCTCATCGTCCGAAGACAACCTTCATGGTCCGAAGGGAATTTGCGTCATGTTTAAATTTTTGCAATAACCTATATATGTTCGTGTGCATCGTGTTTTACGTTTTGCAGGTAACTCGGGAGGTAACCGTTCTACAAACAGGAGCAATTTTTGCTCTGGTTTCCGTTCACAACGTTCACATCCTTACTTATCTCAAACGTAACTGACAACCAATAATTAATTACTTTTTGCCCCATAACCGCTCAAACACTTGCCTTATATATTTTTAACGTTCAGAATTACCTCCATAGCTCCAGCTGAAATCATCCGTTACTCAACATCGCATCCAAAATATCCTTTTCGAAACATACAACCACTCTTATAACAACTCCATCGTTTCGTTCGCCGTTAGATCCAGAACTACAAACGACCTGATTTCTGTAACACCAGGGATATATAGGCAACTCAAGAACCAGGATTCGACCCCCATTTTTCAAAAGTACATCATTCCTCACTCACTTCGGACAAAATTGGTCATCATTGTTTTTACCCGATAACTCTTTCATCCTTTCCGGGTAAAGAAAGGTAGTTGTTGATACCCAATTTTGCCCTCATATTTATTCAAATAGTATATATACCTTCAAAATATCATTTTGCATCATTACTTAATTTACAAGAGTTATACAAGTATTCTCTATAATTTTTCATAATTTTTAGAGCTTTAAATTAATTTCCTTGCATTTCTAATTACTTGATTATTTATTAATTATCCTTTTAAATTATTTTATGATGATTTAATCATCCAAATTTATTATTTGTATCCATATATATATATGCTTCATAATATTTTACTTTATCTTATGTAATTATATTGTATTTTAAAGATATTTTACATAATTTTTCAATAATAGCCTATATTCTATACATAATTGTATTTATTATATTATTTATGCTAAAATAATATTTTTATATTTTATAAAGTCAATCTAGTATTCTAAATCATTTTTTACTGCATAAGTGATGTTTTTACTATTTATTAATTTCTTTTATAAATTATTTTTAAAACAATTTTGCATATTTAATTTATAGCCCCAACACAGGGTTACTTCCGGACCAAATTTGGCCCAAATCATTAGCCCAACACTCCAGCCCAATCCAAACGACCCCTGTGACCAACCTGATCGCGACCCATCTAAATGACCCGTCCCGCTCCCCTTTCTATCTTGGTCGTTGATCTCAAATAATCAACGGCCCCTAATAAACTAACCCATTTCCATATATCCCTACCCTCTAACCCTAAAGACCCATTCCTCACTTCCACCGCCTCTACTCTGTCTATTCCTCTGCTCAAACCCTAATAACCGCCTCCACAATCCTCTCCAATTACGGTTTAGTTATAGAATCTCTATCTTTCCTTCTATATATGCTCGATTCCTCTGTTATTTACATGGTTTTGGTATCACAGGATACTTGCCTATCTTTGGCAAGTATACGGTCCTAAATCAATCAACCATCTCCAGACCTTCGAGATTTAGATGATATTTCGTATATATAGACCCACTACTAGGCCCTACGGGTCCGATTCAATGAGAGTTTACTATTTTTTGTTCTTCGTTTTAAACTAGGGTTTGTAATATTTCCCCTAAATTGTTTCTAATTGATTTTGCATGCTATAATTTCCTTATTTTGTGTTTAATCGACTGCCTTTCCTTGTTTGGGTACTTAATTGTGATGTTATATAAACCTCTCCCCAATTTCCTCTTGGGACGGACTCGAATCGCTAAAAATTACTATTGTCTTCCTTATTCCTTCTTGTCTTACACTATTCTGAGGCTCAATCTTTTGGCCGGCTGAAAGCCAAGGCCACCGAATTCTGTTAACCTTCCTCCAGTGCAAGCACTACTAGGGGTCCGTTTCGAGGTTCTTATGAACTCTGAAGTATTGGAGGTTTGGAGTTTTTCATCACTCTTTTGCAATTGCTGCTATGCCTGAGATTTTGAGTTTCTGGTTCTTTATTTATTTATTTGCAACTGGTTAGTGCTATGTACCCTCGTAATTCTACTTCTTTCTGTTTGTGATTATGTTATGTGCATTAGTGTTATCTGGATTTCTCTGAGTTAATTTCGATATTATATACAATTCTGCTTATTTCAGCATTACTCTATAGTTCCATTAGCCTTAATTTTGTACAAGTCTTGATGTTAACTCATATGTGTAAAGCTAAGTTGATTCATGACGCCTGCCTGATTCGTAATTGAAACCTAATTGATGGTTGTTAAACTTCGATTGATTTCTTGCATTAAAACCCCTTTGTGAGACTATGTTCTTGCTCGAAATTGCTCTCTTCATGTTGAATCTTTTATGCCTAATTTGCTATTTTTCTGCAAGTCATGGCTAAATGCTTAGCCTAATATGCTAACCTTAATTGTGTCCAACCTGAATGATCATTATGTTACTTATACCTGTTGCTTATTCTGAGTTTGGCTTTTTGCTTTGTTTTTTAGTATCATGATAATTAACTTATGCCCAGAATGTGTTCTAGTTCTTGTTGAGACAATCATGCCTAACTTGTTATATTTATGGAATTCTCCTCTTAGCTATGATCATTTCCCATGCTATTTGTAACTCCACTGAGTTCCTGACTTGATCAATCTTGTGTTCCTCAGTATCAATTGAGACCTATAGAGTAGATACCATAACCAGCACTTTTTCCATATATGTGACCAACTAGCATAAGGTTTGATGCTTGTCTGATGTGAAGGTGACATATTTTGTTCACTATAAGTCTTTTGGTATTGTAATTGATACTCAGCATGTTAAAATTATCTCATTCTCAACTAAGTAATTTTTTGAACCTGTTCTGTTATGTTGTCTTCATTAAGCCTTCATGAGAAGGCTATGCTATATTTGTTCTTGACTATGACTCTATTAGACTCTTATGCTTAAATCTTGTGTTAAGATTTTTTTTAGGCTAATTTTGAATCAGTTTACTCTTGAAACTCTTTTTTTTGGAATAGCTCACTATCCTATGATGATCAATTCTGTTACTTTAACTTTGTTTCTGAAAATATAGGCATGAATCTGCCTTGTGAACTTGTTTGTATTCTTGTCTATGTGTTTGGGCTAGAATTGTTGTGTGCCTTAGGAGTTAAGTATGAAGATTGTTAATCAATTCCATGAGTATTTTGTCACCGCTAAGGCTGAATTGGGCATCCCTTTGGTTAAGTAAGTTATTCATTTGGGCCTAGTATATTGGGCCTGATGTGGTACTGGAAGTCTGAAATACAATGTTCGCATTTGAAGTTTGGACTTGCAGTCCGTGTGAAGTTCTGAGCATATTGGAAGGCCCAGATGTGTTACTGGGTTATTCTATATTTGTAATTGGTCCAGAGCTTTGTTCAATGTGGTCTGTAATAACTTGTAAAACTGAATAATGGGGGAAACTAGTGAAAATTGGGGAAAACAGGTACATTCTAATGCTTGCAAAAAGGGTAGAAAATATGCCTATAGAGTCTACATTGTCTATTTGCTATTTTGTTCAACATGCCATATATGCTATTTAGTTTTATGTGTTGTACACTAATAAAAAGCATGCCTATAGGAATCACGCACACAATTCACTTCATTTGTCAAATATGCCACACTTGTTACCATGTCCACTATTCAACACTTTTAGGTAACATGTTTATAGAATGCAACAATGCAATACTTTTACTTATTTGGATACCATGACTATAGGATCTTAACTAATTGATCAACTACTTCGCGTTGGTTTCATACTGCTTCACTTAGATAGCATGCCTATAGGGATAAAGTGTTACAAAATTGAGTCCATTTGTCAATTATTAGAAATCTTGTCCATAGGATGTTGATTGACGCTGCTAATCCTGTATTTTCAAATGACTTCGCTGCCTAATTATGCGACTATTAAAGCTCATGCCTATAGGGACTATCATCTACCTAAGACTCATGCCTATAAAAACCAACATTTAGTAATTCAGAATTATGAGATTGTTTTCACTACCTTATTATGCAAAACGATTAGATATCATGTCTATAGGGCTTGCAATACTCAAATTTGCCTATACGTTAGTCCAAAAATTACAGCACTACCTATATAATATTGGAATTCAGGATCACATAGAAATCATGCCTATACGTCTTAACGATTCTAACACGTCTTAATACCGTCTACTGCCTAACTAGAAAATCAGTCTATGTGCTTTCCTGCTTATGTGTGGAGGTTACTTGAGCCTTTATTGCAATAATATGCAGTCATATCTGTTTTTTATTGTCGCCTAGTTTTATCATTTTGAGCATCTGAGTTGAGTCTAGAACTACCAAATAGTAGGTTCAAAGCCTCATGTACCATAGGCATGGGACGGGTAGTGCACGCATAGGGTACGACTTAGAAATGAATTAGAACGCCTTTAGGTAAACAACTTCAACATAGTAATTGGGTAGCAGGAGATGATAGTTTGTGCCCGCTGAATCATATGAGCAACCCCTACCTATATGGAGTTGCGAAGTATTATTTATGTTGCACGGGGTGATCCTTTAGGCTAAAAAACTTAGGACCCCCCTTTTTATTTATGTGCATGTTATCCATACTTAACATAGATCAACGTGGTTTGTACCTACATAGTCATTAAGACTTGTATCGATTCTCATATGTTTAACAAGACTCTACGACTTCTGAATTTTTCTTCTATTTATTTGATCACCTGGCTTAATTATATAATCCACATAGTCTAAAGTTCGACCGGGACCCACAGTTGTGGACCTCGAATAGTGACTAACACCTTCTCTTTGAGGTAATTTAAGCCCTTACCCGATCTTTGGTGGCATTGACTAGTCAAACAAAGTTATTTACAAATATGTTCCCTAACGCACCTCAAAATCGTTAGGTGGAGACTCTTCTCTTTTAATACCTCCTTTAAAAGAGTTGTCACACGTCGAAACCTGCTTTCGCGAGAAAAGAATTTAAACAGGTTAGTAATAGATGCAAGGATCAACTCAATTACGCAATTGTCTAAGCCCCATAGTTGGCGCCAAACTGTTTACCCGTAATACGGTACAGTTGAATTTATTCGTGGTTTATAGACAAGCGAATCAATTTGATCCCAAAATGATAAATAAATTAAATATAAATGCAAGACTTAGCGTTGAAATCGAGATAAGACAGTGAGTAGCCTGGTTCCGGGAACAGAGCTTCCGAAGGCAACAATAACAATATTAATAAGCAAGAAATAAAGTATTATTGAGTCTTTGAATAATATATAGCATAAGTTTTACAGAAAATTCGTGTCCCTCTAATGGTTGTTGAACTCGCTATTTATAGTTGCACCTAGGGAACAAGGTCCTAGGATCAAACCCCTCTTAAATAACAATTATGGGGGTCATTGAAGAATGTATAACGGCATGCTATGAATGTCATGTTCTCTATAACGGACTATGTATTTAATACTGTAGAATATTCTCTATTGAATTCTACCGGGTGTCATGCATTTATTTGTCTTTATGAGCAACATTACCTTCGCGGACAACCGAGATTGTTGCCCCGGACTTGATTTCCACCTGTCTCGCTTTCTATTTCTCTCTGGTTCCACGTGTCGCTCTATTATGCGAGCATTTAATATGAACATATTTTGCCCTATACACTAATACTATTGGTAAGGACACGGAATACACTCGGCTACCTACGTTCCATCTTAATTATCGATCTCCATACTTTCCTATCAACGCCACCTTAAACTTTTGGTAAACAGTCCTTGTTCCTTGCTAATATTTACTTCATTTTGTCTTTAAACTCAACAGCCAAAATTTAAGTGTGCATGTGCAAACTCATTTAAATGTGTTTTTAAGTCCTCAATTCCAGAAATAGTTAGGCAAGACACTTGATTGATGAAAGCTTCTTTCTTACGAAGGAGGAAAAATACAAAGTACATAAAGAGATATCGGGATGCTTTCCATTATCCAATTTGAGTATTCATAGTGACATCTTGTTTCTTAATCCTAAAGACTCCTGCTGAAGAAAAGGACAAATAAATAAGGAGACACTCAATTGACCCTAACACATATCCAGGAGGCAAAGGTCAATTCAATCATCTCAATGTGTATATTCATTGGACTCTAAAGCCAAAGATACATTGTGAGTCTGTGACGTAGAGCCAAAAAAACCAATTTCTTTTGCCAAATGACGGTGGTTAACTGCGTACGGGTACATCGACCCAACCTAGAGCGGCATTTCATTGTTTCGTTGTGGCACACCGCCACATCTTCTATTTATCTTTTCCATACCTTGTGAAAATATAGATGTCGTATATATTATCTTCTCCAAATCCTACTTGTGAAAATACTGAATATATTATACCCAGTTGTCGTATATTACTTCTCGCTAAACTTAGATGGAAAAAAATATCGATCTCTTCTTACTAAACTTGGATGGAAAAAAATATCGATCTCTGCTTAGATTTGAATATGGTCTATCACATCATAGTGCTCTTAGATGCTAGAGCCAAGAAACCAATTCTTGTTACACAAGGACGTCTCTTTTCTTTTTTCTTTTTACTTTCCATTTTTCTCCATTTTGACAAATAACACGAGACATATTTTCCTCAATCCTAAAGTCCCCGGTGAAGGAAAGGACACAAGTATATAAGAGATATTCAACTGAGCCAAAGCAAATCGAGGCAAGTTCAATTGTATCATCTCAATGTGCTTTTTCATTGGATTCAAGGCCAAAGAAACTTAGTTAAACAGAAGCAAGAAGCCAATTTCTAGAGATCAAAAACAGCGATATACAACCTAACTTTTTTTTCTTTTTTTTTATTTAATAAAAGGCATAAATACAAACTACTCCATAAGTAACAACAGAGGTTGCATGGGAAGTTCATTACAAGAGGGGCCTGCAAAACTAGGACTTGGCTAAAATTAAAAAAACAACCCCAGAGGGTTGTCATGGCAGAAAAGAAACTGCTGCCATGGCCAAAGCACGCGAGAGCGAGGCACTAAACCTAGAACTGCCCAAACAACCAGAACAACAAGAGACAATCTCAACCCAACCATCACGTGCTGAACTCGAAGGTTCAACAACGTATAAGACTCGGTAAAACTACAAGTGCACACACACAAAAGACTAAGACAATATGGATAAGCTTCACCCTTGCAAGATTTGATGATCAATGCAAGATAGAAGCTAAAAACTAGTGGCAACAAGAAGTAGGACCAGACTTGAATCTCTTAATCCAAAAACTCAGCATCTGTAATCTCAGAGAAGTATGGCTGGAAGAACCGGAAAAATTCCGGAAACAGCTTCAGAGTGGGAGCTGCAAAAAAGAGAACCAACCATATCTCTGGAAAAAGTGAGCTGAGGTACTGGACCATTAGAAGACCCAAGTTAAAGGACCAAAAAAACTTCATGCTAACGCTACCAACGGAAACTTTACTGGACTAGTTAAACTTCTTAGCTACAGCATCTTCAATGGCAACAAACTTGTAAGCTGCACGGATCTCTGCTTAAGCAAGGATATCACACCTCCAGAGTTGTTCTAAGAGCAGATCAACAGCACTGCTACTGATTCCATTGCAGTGCTGAATGTTCAAGCCCATAAGTGTCTGACCCAACTTCTGCAGGAACGGTAAGCTTTTATCCGACAGCATAGAGCAACCGGACAGTGAGAGGATCTGCAAATTGAGCTGCACAGCACCAGCCAATGATGCTATGCCTGAATCAGTGATTCCGCACTTTGAAAGATCAAGTTCACTGAGCAACCAGCAGTTGTTGGAAATTGCTACCAAGGTTGCATCAGTAACGTATCTACAACCATCAACATTCAGAAACTCGAGACTTCCCCCATGCAACTCAGTTATGGCTGAAACTGATTTGTCTGTAACATTAACACATCCACTCAGATTCATCTTGACCAAACCAGCTTCACAGCTTTGCATAAGAGGGAAGAGACCCTCATCAGTTATTCCAACAAGGCCACTCAGCTCCAGATAAGTCAGTTTGGGGCACAGCCTACCCACTACAGCCAGGGTAGCATTACCAACTCCAGGACAGTTGCGAATAGACAAAGATTGCAGCGAGTTGCAAGGAAGCACCGAAGGAAATCGACAGGCCAACTCCTTAACACCAAAGCAGTTCACCAGGGAAAGAGCCTTCAACTTCTTACCACAGCTCAAAAGTACACCAAAAAGTCCAGCCTGGGTGATCCTGTGGCATTCTTCTAATTGGAGGTTCTCAAGAGAGGCTGAACCTTTGGCAAAAGCAACCAATCCATTATCTGACAGGAAAGCACATTTTCGGAGGCAAAACAGCTTCAGGTTTGGACAACCTTTACCAATAGCTTCAAGCCCCACATCAGTAACTCCATTGCAAGCAGTTATTGCAAGGAACCTCAGCTTCTGCAAACCTTGGCCGTTGCCCATGACCCAGAAGCCTCTTTCATTTATGCTTTGAAGACCAATAAGAGCTATGTCAGTCACTGCAATGCCATAATGTCCAATAACAGCAAGGGAGACGTCACTGATGTTCAATGCGTGAAGTTTCACCTTGGTCAAAACATGACCAGCTGATGAAAAGAGACTTGCAATTCCTTGATCCCCGATGAGTGGGCAGTTTTTGAGAGAGACAAACTTCAACTTGGGGCAAAAACGACCGACAGCTTGAAGACTTTCATTCCCAATGTTTGCACAAGATTCTATCGTTAGAGACGTCAGATTAGGACAACTCTTTGCAATAGCCACCAAAGACGTATCAGTAATTGCAGGGCATTGACAAAGATCAAGCTTCTCTAACAGATGACACCCCTGAGCAATCTCGGATAAACCCTCATCACTAACAGAAGATACATTCCACAGAGAAAGAGCCCTGAGAGAAGGGCAACCTCGAGCAATAGCCTTGAGGCCAGTATCAGTCACACCACGGCTTGGGTTGCTTCCTCGAATAGAAAGCTTCCCTAACCCTCCATGGGTTGCAGTTCCAACAGCAATAGCAGCAAGTCTGACATCTGTTGCTTTCTTTCCATCAAGGCACCTCGAAAGATGACCCTCTCCTTCAATATCTTGAGTTTCAACATCAGCAACTTCTACACCATTAGGTTCCACAACCTCACCCTTCTTAATACAGTCCACGGGCTTAATAGGGGCGCTTCGGATAGATCTTTCCTCAGTCTCTGAAGATGGACTGGGCTTTGAGACAACTGTTTCATCCCCGCGGATGCTGCTTAAAAGCATAAGCCAGCGCTTGGAAACACAAGCACAGGCACTCCTCTCTTTGCCATCAGAAACACGTCTAAATACCTCAAACAGGCATTCATCAGGTAGGACATCGATGGAAGGCAACTTCTTCTGCTTTTCGGTGAAAATGATAGGGGCAGTGATGCGAGACCTCTTGCAAGGAGGAAAATAGACATCCACATGATGCCCAAGGGAGAGAAATAGGCTGGATTCCTTGGGACTTGGGTATAGAGCCCTACCAGGGCAAAAAGCCTCGTCTCCTGAATTATAGAAGATGGTAAAGAACATCAGCCAAAGATCAGAATAGAGATTAAACAGAACTTGAGAAAGGCGAAACCCACTTCACACACACAGTCTGTTCAGATTCAGATCAAGAACATATATCACAGAAACACATGATACTTCCCTATGCTATATTACTCAGTTTTTTCAGAGTTATGTAAGGATAAATCCATACAGTATCAGTTTCCTAATCACTTGACTTTTCTCTTAAAGCCAAATCAATAATGATTAATTTGCGAACTTGAATACTTATAGCACATAAATTTTATACAAAATATAAACACAAAATTGTCGTTCCTACTATACTCCATATAGACTTTTGCATGAGTAAGAAAAAGGAGATTAAAATATATCTCTAATAGCTACACCAAGTGGTAATCACACTTATGCTAAACATAGAAAAATCTCAACAGCACAACTAATTCACATATAGAGACACAGGGTTCATAAGCTTTATTTATGCCCAACTTTTGTTTACTGACAGATCTGCTTATCCCAAATAATATAGAACGACATAACGAGCTATCTTCTATGATGGGTTTTGCTTAAGGATTCAAAAGTAAAAACAGATCTAAAGGAAAATGAAAAAGAAATCAAGAAATGATGTAAACCTTTTCATTGCCTACTTTAACAATCACAGAAAACATGATAAACTAAGGGATTATAAACAAGCAGCAAAATTGAATAACTTAGAATTAATATCAACTGGTTTCATATAGGGAAAAATCTTAAATAATCAAGACATGAACTTTAAGGAAAGAACGAACCTAAATATAGAAACCCCACTAGTTTCAAAGGAAGTTACACAAATTAACATCAAGACATGATCTTTAAGCAAAAACCAAGGTCTTTATAAAAAAAACAATACTAATTAACATAAAGATTGAATTTTCAAGAAAAACCCAGAAAAGAATCAAGAACATACCACTAAAATTGAAGACTTTAGACATGAGTACTGCTGAAAAACACAAGGGAGGTAGAATCTGCACAGTCCAAGCCCAAAAAACCCTCTTTTGAGAGCAAAAATTGACAGATCAACAAATAGAAACACGATCAATAGAGCTTGAACAACTGATTGCATCAGAAAATTGGCTAACAAGAAGTCATATGGAAACCCTATTGAATAGGGCAAAAATAGAGAGAGTGAATAGAAAGGTGGGTGGATGAGGTACAAAAGTATGAGTCTGAATTGAACTTTGTGTGTGTGGTGTTGTTTATGTATATCTATCTTTTCTTGTGTAAGGTGGGGCTAAAGTTTTCATTTTTATTTTTTTTGTATTATTAGGAAAGAGAAAAGAAAAGGTATCCCATTCAGATGCATTGAACCAAATCTACAATATGATCTTGACATGCTATGTTCAATGTTCCTTGAATTTTAATTTTGAAAAAAATATTCATTTTGTTTAACCCAAAGCTAAGGAATACCTCAAATCAATAAAATTTGGTAACCATCAAATACTTTTGTAGGGTTAGTTAACTATGAGATTAGGTTAGTTGCCTGGTTAGTTTGTTAAGAAAAGGAAGGCATACCCCAACTGGTATTTTTCCTCATATTGTCAAGTTGATATATATTTCTAGAAGGAAAATACTATCTTTGAATTAAATTTAGAGATAGAAACATATAAAAAGGACGAAAATCTTTTTTTTTTTTAAATGTGGAAAGTTAACCTTCAATGTAAGAGTGAAGAAGTGAACTTCATATTAAATTACCCATCATACCTGATTTTAACATAAACTGCTTGTTATTATTAAGGCTGAGTCTTAACATAACTCACTTACTATGGAATTAGATCAGGATTATTTGTAAAGGATAAATTAATTAGATCATCAAGATTGAGTCGCATAGTTGTGACCGAACACGAACTTACTTCATTGAAATAATTATTATGTAAAGATATAATTTTTACAACCTTTTCAACAGTCATAATTGGAAGACAAAATAATTGTGTTAGGGTAAAAATTATTTCTTTTGTTATATCAATTATCGTTTAGCACAGGCAAAATACATAATTTACCCATCAAACTTGCACCGAAATCTCTGTTATATATATTTTTTTTCACGGGTAATTTTTTACACAGCCAACCTTTTAAAATTGTGTCGAAAACACATCTTTTTGATTACGTGTCACTCGCGTATTTTTCACATATAAGAGGCGAGCGGACAATTTAAATTCTATGTCTAAAGGCTCATTTTGACGGCACTTGTCTAGCCTTTTCATATTTTCATTTTTCTAAATCTTTTTCTTCATTTTTTAGAATAAAAAATCCACCATTCTTTTCCTATCTTTTTTCATTACTGCACCATCGTCTTCTTCTACCACCATATATTTTTGCCAAGATTTAAAGGAGGATAAAAAGAAATCAGAGTTTTATATTCAACATAGGAATCGATGAATGATGGTGTCACGGTTGAGCTACCTAGGTGGCCAAATGATGAAGGGAAAATTCGTGAAGTTCTTCATATGTGTTTCGTGATAATTTGTGGGTTTTAATTGGGTATGTGGAGTTTCTTCCATTTCAGTCATTGATGGATTGGGAATTTTGGGTTCTTGGTTCTTTTTTGTTCTTACTGTTGCTGGTGTAAGCAATTTTGGTACCTAAACTATATAATCGGTTGGTCAATTTGAAAGAGGGAAGATACAAATACAAGGAATTTTAGGGAAAATATTTAATTGGTAGTGTTGATAGAAATTCAATGTTTAAAATTAAAAATAAAGGTTCATGGTTGTTTGGACAAAATTACTCACTTTGGGTGGTCGGGGAGGGGGGCAGCCATGGTGGTACAACTTGGGGAAGATAAAGAAGATGGATATAATTGTAAATTCAAATTAAGTCAATAACACGTGTCACGTTATTATTGGTGCGTGAATACACTTGATGAGAAAAAAGTGATCAAGTACCGAAGAGGTGTGTTTTTGACACACTTTTAAAAGGTTGAGTGTGTAAAAAAATTACCTATGAAAAAAAATATGTAACAGAGATTTTGGTGCAAGTTTAATGATAAAATATGTATTTTGCGTTTAGCATTTAATATGTTACGTCCATGATTGAGGAGATGATAAAGTCAGGTAAAGGATTGACATACTTCTAGGCTTATAGGTTGTTGGACAAAGGCTCATGTGACAATTACACATTGAACGAATCTTACATTGGAAAAATAAGGAAGGCTAAAGTATTGAGATAAATGGTACACACACTTTTAGACTTAATATGGCATAACGCAAGGAACAATCCATGAGATATGCTCCCGGCAAAATAGATAATATGTGCCTTGAGCTTTAGGATGTAACGAGTAGGGATACTATACTATAGTTAACTCGCTTAAGACGATGTTGGGTCGATAAACCTTAACGAAAACGCTATAATTCCCGAGGAAGTGTGTGCGCGCGCTCAAGACAAAGTATTAGTAAAGGTTAGTAGATTTTCGAAAAAGGGACGCATATAACATTTTAGGTGATTCTTATTTGGGGAAAAAAGCAAGCCCTAAGCTATGAATGACAAAGAAGTCAACATGGTACATATACTTTTAATCTTTAACCC
The DNA here is from genome assembly GCF_000390325.3 of Nicotiana tomentosiformis. Classification (NCBI taxonomy): domain Eukaryota; kingdom Viridiplantae; phylum Streptophyta; class Magnoliopsida; order Solanales; family Solanaceae; genus Nicotiana; species Nicotiana tomentosiformis. The sequence continues at coordinate 104,759,055 of NC_090819.1, read as the reverse complement.
AAATACTAAATTTGTAATGTGTAAATAGACGATGAATGTCGCCATTTTTGGTTGTGAAATGATAAAAGCTTGTTATAGTGTAGGATTGGTTAAAATTTAGATTTAAAGTAAATTTTACTTTATTCCCCTAATCTTTTAGTGAAGAAATATAATATTCATTTTATCTTTTGGATGGGAAAAGAAACCTTATTGTTTACTCGTAAAATAGTACAATTGAATTTATACGTGATTTATAGACAAGCGAATGGACTAGATCTCAAAATAATAAATAAATTAAATAAAAATACAAGACTTAGCGTTGAAATCGAGATAAGACAGTGAATAGCCTGATTCCGGGAGCGGAGCTTTCGAAGGTAGTACTAGCAATATTAACAAACAAGGAATGGAATATTATTGAACTTTTGAAATAGTATCTGTTTGTCAGAAAATTCCTCCTGCTACAATGGTTGTTGAAATCACTATTTATAGTTGCACCTTAAGAACAAGGTCCTAGGATCAAACCTCTCTTAAATGACAATAATGGGGACCATTAAAGAATGTGTAATGGCTAGCTATGAATGCCATAATTCTTTCTAACAGACTGTGTATTTAATATTGCAAAATATTCTTCATTGAATGCTACCGGATGACTCGTTTGCCTTCATTAGCAATATTCCCTTCGGAGGCTCTCATGTGCTAACCGAAACTGCTACCCCCGGTCTTGGTTCCCAAATGTCTCACTTTTCGTTTATCTCTAGTTCCACGTGTCGCTCTATTATGCGAGTATTTAACGTGAACCGATTTTACCCTATACATTTATACTATCCAAAGTTGATTAATTTTATTACGACCATTCATAGTTTTACTGTTAGCAAATTGTCTCATTTTTGCCTTTGCCGTTACGACCTCACCGAAACTCATTTACAAGAGAATAAGTTATGTAAAAGGGACACTTATCTATACGAGCATGAAAATTTATAAATATGATCTTCAAAGGGGTAAAGGTTTTCTTGATAGTTTGTACATTATTTTTAGTATTTGATATTGAGACATTGTTGTTGTACATTTTTCCCAAAGAAAAAAAAAATTCTATCGCACGAATATTTAAGACCATGCACGTTGGGATGCTTATTTGATCCAGCGTTATAGGTTTAATACACACACCAATAAGCCTCATTCAGTGTATAAATATCAAATAGTCAATAACCAAATATCAAGTTATAGTATAAGAATTTTAATTAATGCTTAACAAAGTCAAGTTGTTATACTTAAGTCTGTTATTCTCATCCATTCAACTCCAAATGCTTTTCAAGGAAAAAGCCAAGTGAATAAAAATATCTAGATAGTGGGAAGCCTTTAATAAAGCAAATTCATTTGTTTTCGATTGAAATTGGGTTTAACGACTATATCATAGATTCATTATTGATATATTCATTTTTAATTTCTTTATTATAAGCAATACTCAATTATTCAATGTGATTTTCTTGTGTACTTCTGAATCACTGGTTGTTTTTCATATACAATTTAAGACCGAGCAATGGAAGTTTCGCTAAAAAAATTTCTTTTTTTTTTATTTACGAAAAATTGAGATCACAATGACAAAACAAACACACAAAAATACTAATTACTTCAAATTTTTATGGCATTGAGGGAAAAAAAGAAGAAAATTTTAACAATCTAATCCACTAGTGATATCATCTAATTTAGGTCTAAGCCCCATAAATTTGTACAATTAAAATTTAGAGACTTCATTCCTTATATATTCAACATCTTTCACATGTTTTATTGATGATATGGGATTTAACTAGGATATTATAATAATATTGCTTGAAATTTACTTGTGATGTTTGAACACATCAATATATAGCTAGGGATCATCCTGATTTTGTGATTTTAAAAGTGATAAGAAAGAAAGAAAATAATTAATATTTTGTTTTAATTTTGCTTGGTATTTTACTATCCAGTGGTCGGAGTTTAAGTGCCATAAAATAAATCTAGAATATATGCTTCGGTCAAACTTTTATGCTCTATCTTTATAACCTATATCTATTTATGAAAAATATGGTTAACTTTCACACAATTTATGTGAAAAGAAAAATGAAAGGCAAAACAATACATATAATAGTGGTAATTAATTGGTAATACAGACCTCAACAAGGGAAATATCTTTTGTTCATAATTCGAGTTTATATGTACCAATTCATCTGAACCATAGCTGTTTTGTATTTTATAATGTTTGGTGGCCTAGAGTACTGTAGTTATACTCAAGTATTCAACTGTATTTAGTACGTCAATCAAAAGAATAAAGATGATGATTTTTCACGTTATCATCAACATGCTTTTGATGTAGTTTATTATCAACTTGATATTATTATTTTTAAACAAGATTTCACCCTCATCCACCACACCCTCCTCCTCCAAAGCCCCAAAAGAAAAAACCTTCCAACCCTAAAAGAAAGTTTATTTTTTAGGGCAAAGATCACGGCCGAAACTATTTACATAACTACAAAAATATTTATAATTTCTACACTTTTTGTATATAACATACATAAATGTATATATATACAAAAAAATACTCCCTTTGGTCCACAATAAGTGACAATTTTACCTGTTTATTTTGGTCCTAAATAAGTATCCATTTACATAATCAAGAATGAATTAATTTTATTTTTTCAAAATTTGCCCTTATTTACATATTCCAATGTGTCAAGATAACAATTAATTAAAGTTAATTTAGTAAAAATACATCTTTTTTTCTCTAGAAATTTATATTTCCTTAATGAGTGTGCCAAAGATAAAATGATCTTTATTATGGACCGAAAGAATTATCTTTTTCGATTATCATTTTGAAGGCGACTATACAATTATCATTTTTCTTAATATATGGGCTCCCTCAACATGCTTTAATTATGGACCGTCCAACTCAATTGAATTGGTGATTCACGTGTTGTGTTTGTTGATATATTTATTGAATTGAAGAAACAAAATAAGTAAATATGGAAGATTTCTTATTTTTGCCTCGTTTGGGATCCCATCCAGATGCATTCATTACGACTTACGAGAACCAAGTCCCTAAGATATTGCCTGGAAATTCTCTACTCTCTGAAGTTTCCATGTAATTCCAACTCATCAAGTTCTCAACTTGCATCCTTTATTATTTAGTTAAGATAAGTGCATGCTTTTAATTCTTCAATTTTTTTTTTATTTTAGTCCTTATAATATTTGTCTAAGCTCATTTAACCATCAATTAATTGAAATGTGCATATCTGCATGTAAATCTTCACGGATTGACTTAATTGTTAACGATTACATCATTTAAATACGCATTCGTTATGTTAAGTTTATATTATTACTTCATTTTTGAAGTTAATATAATTCATTAACAATAAAGATAGTATTAATATAACTTACTAGGGAAATTTGAACTTAAAGTAGCGTCTCTTGTGGTTATCACAAGCTATTAAAAATTCTTGTGACATACAAGTCTTCCTTTTATAGGGACTTGAGGATGAAATATTTTTGTTCCCTTTTTGGTTTCTTATGAAAGAGTTTTTCATTCTCTTAAGTAGGACTCAAACCTTGCGACGATTAAATGTGAAGAAATATCACTTAATTGTCCCCAAATGGGTATAACATGTAGGACCCAAGTACCACTTAACACATATTTCCAAACACGCTTACTTATTTAGTCAAAAAAGGCAATTGTGTATGAAATGAAATATATATATGAGGACTGCTTTAGTAATAGTAGTAGCTTTAAAGATGTACGTATTAGTCAATTATGTGTGTTTGGCACATAAAATACATTGACATACACGTCTTCCTTTTATAAATCATTATATTCTCTGTGTCACTGTTTATGTCTTTATGCACCTAATTATCTTCTTTTATTCAATCATCTAATGCTGGAAATATCCCACTACCTGTTCTACATAATTGACCCTTATATATGCCTTATGGAGGCTGTTCTAGCATTACCTATATCTGAACATATTAATGATCTACAAACCTTCAATAAATCTTCTTTTCCTCTTTTTATCCCAGCAAGTTCCAAAAATTAAGAGAAAATATTTCGCTTTTGCTCAAGACACATTTGGATAATTCAAGATAAAAGTCTACAAATAAACGTGCCCTTAGTTCGTTTAGTCATAGAGTTTTTCTCTTCCAAGAATTATGACAAAATATTTTACTTTGAGTTGAAGCTTTACGTATTGACTTTGAAAAAATACTTATCTATTGTAAATAATATTTTATTTATGGTGAATATATGTCTTTTAGAGAGATTTTAGAATTTGTTACTTTGTGACTATCACGTTTCTCCTACAAATAGAGAGGTTCTATTCCATTGTAATTGATCCCAAATCAATAAGAATTCTCTCTCTACTTTTCTCTGCAATACTCTTCTTCTTTTATTGTTTTATAACACGTTATCAGCGTAAAACTCCAACCAATTGAGTAGTGGACGGTAGTTTTAATTTATAGATATACTATTAGTTAGTTGTCTAATATTTGAGAAATTAAAGCACGCATGGAGAAAAGATATAGGAATTTACGTGAGGCTCTTGCTTGAATGCATTGATATTCTTATACTAGGCATCTACTTTGGTCATTAAGCTTTGGGATACGTGCATGGTACTCTACTTGTACATAATATTGAGAATAATAATTGTCAATTGTTCTATGATCTTCTTTCAAGAATAAATTCCGGATTTAAGCTTATTATTTTGCTTTATTTTTCTCAATTAAATTCTTGAAATTCTATAATTTGATTTTAAATACAAGCAAAGATAATAAATTTTGATTATAACTCTAATAGAGTTTGTAAGAAATTATACGCTCCCTAAGTAATAAAATTTTATGTCTTGCCTTGATCAAATTCATATATGATTGTGAGCACAAGAAGTGAAAACATGTCTCATTGAATTTGCTTCATTCTCGTTCCCTTAAGAGATGTGATAGCAGTATGTGATAAATCTGAAAGAAAACAAAATTATTACCATGATGTATCAATGGATGTGGACGTGGCAGTTGACAAAATTAAAATCGCCATCACTATGGTAACGAGAACAATAATGATTCTCAAAATAATCTTTCACTCTGTAAAAATAATATTTGTCATCGATTTGACATGCGATTTTGTAAAGCGCATATAGATGATTATTGTCCATTCATGATGTGAATGTGACAACATGTAATTTATGAATACATATTCATTCTTGGAAGAATATGAACGTGCTAGTAGTAGTGAATATACCATACTCACATCTAGAAGGAGGTTTAAGATAAAAAAGGAAAATAATTTCATTATTATGGCATGAATGGTCATTGATCACGTACCTATTGTGATTATGCCAAAATATAATGGCAATTTGATTATTACAAGGCAAAAAGTAATGGAAGCAACATATACTGCCTATAATGATTTTGACCACGACCATAATGGTATAACTTTCTCATTTAAAGAGATACTCACCATATGTATATTGATGAATATGTGATAGTACAAAATTAATTTAGAGCTCTGGAAGAACCAATTATACTATTTGGAGAAATAAAATTGATTATCAATAAGGTATTGTGTTCGTAGTAAGTCTTAAAAAAAATTATTGAGTTTCTAAAGTATTCGCGAAAGCATTTGGTTATATCGAGACTATAAATAAATGAAAGATTTAATATCTTCTATTACTACAACTTGTAGCGGGATAATATGTATGTGAAAAGCTACCCACTTTATTCTCCAATTTGTCCTACACAAATAAAAGAATGCCACAATAAAGTAGAAGTTTATTGATATAAAAACTCATATCATAATAAATTTGGAGTTTATTGATAATTACACACGTCATGGTATAAACCTGAAGTTTATCAATATGATAATTTATCCAGTTGGCATAATTAGTTTAACCATGTTAATTTAAGTATGATGTGCCAAAAAAAAGAGAATTCACATAGTAAATATTAAAGAACTAGAAAGTTCTTTACGAATTCTCCTATGTTGCTTGTTCTCATTAATTAATAGAACAACTAAAATTAGAATTGAATCCCGTGAATGCTGAAATTATCAAACGTGAATATAAACCCATTTCTTGTCATGTATACCACATAAGATATATCTATGATATGTTTACATGTGCGGTTATTATTAACCCACAACCTGGTATTTGCGAGGTAACTTGCTCAATAATTTAATTTAGAACATAATTTTCAGATTTTCTATTCAAGAGAGTTCATCTTGATAAGTTGGTTTACATCACAGTTGGTTTAGCAAAAATAATTTATTGAGTACCTCCACTTAATAGCTAAATTATTGCTTATGAGAATAAAGTTATCTATATCAGTTTGATATACGTTGTATACGAAAGTATATTACATTCTCCCCTCACAAGTGGTTTAGGATCATGAACTAAATAATTTCATCTTATTAATTTGCGATGTATATTTTGATTAACACCACCATAACGCACAAAGGTGGGTTTCCAAAGTTGAGGAAGCAAGTTAGTTTTTCTAACATGAGGGGGAGACAAGATAAACAATTGAGAAAAAATTACGTGGAATGAATAATCATTTGTACATCTAGATCCTCGAATAAGATAATATGAACTTGAAATTCATAAAAAGATAATTCATCTACCATATATTTCAAAGCATGCCATATGCATTTGCTAACCCAAAGAAAGTAACTATATTTTCACTGCACATGCTCCGATTAGAATAAGTCCTAAAAGGATAAAGTAACTGGTATGCTTAAAGCATATAGACAAATCGATTTCAAATAAGATTCTTGATAAAGAAGATGAGCAAATGATCAAAACACTCATTATAAGGAAGTGCTCTAGAAGAGTACATGACATAACATTTCATAAAAACCCAGGAGAGGTTCAGGTACCTGAAATGAATGAAGAGATCTCTATGTTATGTCTTTACGAAAATATATTGGAATAAATATAAAATATTCATCGACGACATGTATGATAGCGCTAAGTATAGATGATGATCTTAAGTCTGTCGAATAGAGACACAAAAATATTGGCCAAATGAAAGAGACACAATTCGAATAGAATTGGTTTCATATGAAAGGCATATAGTTTTGGACATGTAGTTCAAACACTCAAAAGTATAAAGTCAATGGTGTGTACAATTACTTTCATGTATCTTATATGCGTGGCATGGCATGAAAACTTGATGTAAATCTAAAGTCTATTTATATGGCTTATTTGACTATACTTATATTATAATCCATGAATGATTTAAAATACTTATAGCATATACAATTCTTGGAGAATTTCTTGATCCTGAATTAGCACATCTAAAGTGCAAATATATATATATATATATATATATATATATATATATATATATATATATATATATATATATATATATATATATATATATATATATATATATATATATATATATCTCGCTATAACTATAAACATGATAATATGGTAGCAAGAGTTTTTAGCCCTATGTGAAGATATTAAAATGACGAAGACATTGAAATGACGATTCCAACAAGATCATATGAAGACAATACATCTCTATGAAGAATGATGATTTCAAGGTGCAACATATTCTTCCAAGTTAATATGGCTGATTTGTTTATCAAATTTTTACCAACGATCTTTTGAAGATACACAAAATTGAAGTGCGAAGGCTCAAAGATATGAATTGATTGTCTCATCAGGAGGAGTTAATACGCGTTGTACTCTTTTTTCCTTACAAGGTTTTGTCCCATTAGGTTTTTCTTGAAAGATTTTTAACGAGGCAAACCAAAAGGTGTATTGTTAGATATGTGTACTCTTTTTCTCTCACTAGAATATTTTTTTCCACTGAATTTTATTTTAGTTAAGGTTTTAATGAACCACATTATTTGTTGAATAGACGTTCGGTGGGGGGGGGGGGGGGAGGTATTATAATAGTATTTTATTTATGGTGAATGCCTATTTTTTAGAGAGATTTTAGAGTTTGTTACTTTGCGACTAACTCACTTTTCCTCTATAAATAGAGGGGTTATATTCCATTGTAATTGATCTCAAATCAATAAAAATTTTCTATCTCTATTTTTCTCTGCAATATTTTTCTTTTTTTTTTTTATTGTTTTATAACATTATCATGTTAATTAAGGTAAATTTTTATACTAAATATTCTCTGTCGGTGCAAAAACAATTTATATGCTATATCAGTATATTCACTTTTACTAAAGACACATTTAGATGAGTCAAAATAAAACAGATAAAAGTATTTGACCCTTCACAGTTTGCTCTTCACTACAATTATCGTGATAAGACTGTGATAAGCATATTTTTATTGGAAAAATCAAATAATTTTTTTTCTTAACAATTAATTTGTATATATTCTGATAGTATATTATATTTAGTTTCGACATTTTCTAATAAAGATTTAAAATATTGAGTGTCCTGAATTTGCATTGGCCATCATATTCGGGATTTCTTCATTCTTTATGGAAAGGATGTAATATTTCCTTAGGATCACCTACAAACACCTTTTTACAAGTTGTAAGAGTCAAAATGATTGACATCATGACTAAGAACACAGGAAGATATGTTGTCTTCCAAAATCCTCACCAAAATAAAAAATAATAATAATAAGTAACCAATACTACTGCAGAAATTTATCTAGAAAGGCAGCTCATTTGAATGCTTGAATATTACGTTTCTTGAAAATAAATTCGTTTATTAGCAAATTAAAGAAGGGTCCTCTCCTCCATTTGAAAAGCTTTCAGGTATTTCAATTTTCCTCTGTAAACATACAAATCTTGTGATTAAACATAACTGTTTTAATATTTTCTGCCCTGCTTTCTGTAAACTTTACAAACAGAAATGCAATGGTTGGGTAAGAGTTAAGACCAGTTATGTGTGCAGCTCAATCATATAGCCCCTCCTGTTCCCAGACATCAACAAGAAAGTCTACCATTTCCTGAAAATATTAATGAAGAAAATCAGTAGCTAGCCTTGAAAAAACTACGTACCAAAACCATGCTAGGCTCAACAAGACTCACTGATAGAGGAATTGACTGAGGGAAAGGCTTGTTGGTCCCTAGCAAAGTCTCGTAACTCGCATCGAAGCTGCAAGCAATGATGGTAGAAAAATACACTCATCACATATATATTTACAGTTGCATGGAAAGTAGATACTTTGAAACATCAGCAGGGAGCTACTAATTGAAAGATCAATTGTCTGAGGATTGTTTTGAAGGGAAAGATGCTCACCTTAATTTAGGTTCTCCAGCTGCAGTACGCTTCTGAGGTGTTCTACTTCCAATCCATTCTTGCCTAGTTTTACTCCAAAGAATTAGACCTGCTCCAGCAAATGTTCAATTCAGCATATTAAAAACACGTGGAGAGAAGTACAAAACTAAGCTAAGATGAAAAAGGAGAGCACTTGTGCTTCCACAGCTAGGTCATGCCTTCCTCCAATTAGTGCACCCAGATCAATGGGATCTCTGCATGGGCAATAAGCCAAATCTAAAAGAATGAACAGTATATAGAGCTGGTTTTGTCCGCACCAAGTGTTAATGAACCATTACACAACTTTGAATCAATTGATATATTTTCAGAGAGACTAATTTTTTTTCAATAACAGTGGTGCAAGGGCCAGGTTTTATGCTCCTTGACTATTCCACGAGTACCTTCAATCTCGCATAGACACATGTAGCCGCAAACTCTACGCACCAAGGTTTAGACAGATGGAAAGTAATCACCTAACGGTGTTTGTCTCCGCTGGAATATGACCCCTGATCTCTCATGGTTTTTCATCCAATATATTGATCAATAAGCCACACATATTTCATCCATAATTTTTTTCTCTTTTATTCCTTTTTAACATTGACAAGAGTGGGTTGCTCTAGTGGTGAGCACCCTCCACTTCCAACCAAGAGGTTGTGAGTTCGAGTCAACCCAAGAGCAAGGTGGGGAGTTCTTGGAGGGAGGGAGCCGAGGGTCTATCGGAAACAGCTTCTCTACCCCAGGGTAGGGGTAAGGTCTGCGTACACACAACCCTCCCCAGACCCCACTAGTGGGATTATACTGGGTTGTTGTTGTTGTATTCTTTTTTAACATAGCCCTTAGGACACTACAGCTACGAATCTTATTTAGGTTTCATGTCTTTTACCACAATTAACCTGGTTCTTCCCATCTGTGGAAATACTTATTTGGATATCCCGAAGAAAGGTTAGTAGGTTACTACTAGGTAAAATATAGCCATGATACGCAATGAAAGCAAAAAGGACCGAAATATGCACTTGCCATGATTTACAAATTCAGAGTTGTTATTTGTGGTGCTGGAGCTACTATGGGGATCAAGGCCCTGATTTGAAGTACTAATTGACGAGATGCTTCTCTGTGACGGAAATGCGCTATTCTCCATCTCACAAGCACTACTGCTCCAGAAGTCGTCCCTTGAACTACGTTTCCTCAAGTGTTTACCCTGAACTTTCTGTCCTTTGGATGGCCTATCCACTGAAATAACATGTGGAGGCTTTATACAGCACCCAAGACAACTTCTGCTCTGTTACAATCAGGTTTACAACCATAAAAGATGATTAGTTTAACCAGAAAGGAAAAAAAAAACCTGTACGCTGTCAACAAGATATAAGGGAACAAATGGACAGAAACCTCATGATATTATATTGTCAAGTTTGAGATCCATTTCATAACAACCAGTGCTCACCCCCTTCATCCAGGGGTATGTGAGATCTGTTACAACAATGGCCCCCATATGGCTATACCATTGTGCAAGTGACGCGACAAGTCCCATGTAATAACTGATAACAATCAAAACAATGATCAACCTATACTTTTTATAAATATATTGCAAGCCTACTATTAATTGGTTTAAGCAACTTTGAGACAGTTGAACTGCAGTTTACCATGTACAAATCATTGGTTGACATAATCACTTCAGTCGTGAATACCACAAACACATCAAAAATCAAGTAAGTCTTACTTCACAAACAACTAGTGAAAATTCGCAAATTCAGGTACTTAGAAAAGCAATTAAGGAAGTCAACATACAACCCAAAAGCGTTACTAAACTTTACTTCTTTTTTTTTCTTTCTCAAAGTGACTAGTTATTAAGTCTCACATAAACTTATAAAAACAGTTGGATTTCCTCCTGACATACTGGCATCAAAGCAAAACAAAACATCCAAGCAAGGCTCAAAAAGTTATGCCCCATGTTATTCGCCGGTCTAACGGCATATTTAATGTGATGACAATGTTGTGTAAGTGAAAGAGTTGTACTATAAGGGAGTGCTACATAAATGATACTTGCTATTTAGCTACCTCATCTATTTGGTTGGGTTAAGAAGGGAAGTGTGAGAGGATAAAAGTAAACCAGATGCACTATAAGTTAAGAGTATCTCCCTTCTTTGATAATAGCAGGAAAAAGTTCCAGCCTTTTCAAGCCCATTAAAATTAGTCAAAAAGGAATGAACTTCTTTTATGTCTTTTATGGTCATAGTAGAGGTAGCAAATCACCAGTACTCCACCCAAGAAGAGTAAACTTTTGGTTTCTCCATCCTTTACCCTTCTTCTCCCCTTCTTGGAATTAAAGAGCCAATGATGACATTATTCCTCTTAGCATTGTTGAATGGGAGACCAGAGACCCCAATAAAGTGGTTTTCCTACATTGCCCGGAAGACATCTTTGATAAATAAGAGCTGAAAACGGGCCTCAAGAGGAACTTGGAGATCTTATCGGCCATTTATGTTACAATAATCTGACGTCCACTCAACTCAGCTAGCTTCCCAGGGTCTAGGGTGTACTGTACCCTACCATGTCGTTTAGACATATACAAAATATGACTACATTTCCACGTTAGGAATACACCAAACATACAACAAAATGTCATAACAAAGCATACCGGAACGCACTGGGCCGACTGAAGCAACATGATATAGAGGATATACATAGCTATTAGTTTGGGATTGAGATGGTTGTGCTTGTTCTATTCTCACCAACCTTCCAAGTTTCACTTGGCAATACAATACAAAAACATCTAATTTGACACAAGTTCATATTTTATACAAATCTTTCATGTCCTTCACATAAATCATTACATCAATTTTATTTCCCATTCACCGATGCTTTGATAATGACTAAGTTACTAAGTATTTCTGATTGCATTGTTCAGGAATGGATCAGGTCATCTGCTGTGGTTCCACTTCCAATACTACCAAGATAGACTTTAAACCCATTCTAACTAACAGGAATTTCTTCATTGAAAGATTAAGATTTAAGAGGTCTGCTAGAGGAACTAACCCCCTTCTCCAATACCCAAAGTAGAAAATAAAGCAATAATATGCTGCCAGAAGTGCTCATATCGTCATTATTTGAATCAAAACTTACAACAATAGGAAATAATCGACCTAAAGTTATCTTCAAAACTCCAACAGGAAAGGGTTCAAAAATTTAAATTTAGTCCACTGAATGCAATGCAAAAGATAAGTTTTTGTCATGAAATAGTGTAGCTCGGATTACTACTTAAGCAAATTCCTAGACTCGTATTTGACTCATCTTGTTGTATAGCAGTATAGCCCACAAACGGAACTTTCTTTGAGAACAAATTGTTCAAGATGATCAGTGAGCTTACGCAATTCTTTTTCAGCCTTTGGGTGCTTAACTAATCTTAGTTATCATTACAGTGAAGAAGATAACTAGAAGCTTATAGCACAAAGGAAAATGGCATCAAAACTTTCCAGAAATGGAAAGGGAATCCTCAATCTACTGTACACCAAATTTGAGACATAGTTCAGAAATAAACTCTTACATTAAAAAGTGTACTCCATATCTCCTTCAACTTTTCCATCATCGTACTAATGACGGCTCGAAGATATTCTCCAAAAACCCCCAAAACAGAACACAAAGGCATACTTCTAAAACATGACTCAATTTCGATCTTTAAACAACATATATTATACATGGCTAGAAGCAAAGCATTTGATACAGTAGCTAGCAAAACAATTACGTATAGAATATAACATTCTAGCAACAAACTCCCTCAACATAACAAGCAAAAGCATGGGAAAAAAAAACAAAAAGAAACAGAAAAAGAAGCACCAGCTCATCTTCCTTTCTATTCACTATTATTGCTTGCTTAGCCTGTAAGCAAGTACCTCAGATTCCAAACCACCAAATAAAAGCCAATCATTGTCCACTAAACCAAGAAAAGCATTCTAAAAAGTATTACTCCTATTATCAAACTTTGTAACTTTTCATTCCTTGTGTTATTAATTTTGTGTGTATCACTCCCTCCGTCCGTCCCAATTTATGTGACACTAATTCCTTTTTATTCTGTTCCAAAAAGAAAGATACATTTCTATATTTGGAAATAGTTTTAGCTTTAAATTTTTTATTTTACCCTTAATGAGACGATTTATAGCCAAAGAAATATATATGGGATGTTTTAGACCACTGATTTCAAAAGTTTTTCTTTAAATTCTGCACTCAGTCAAATACCATCACATAAATTGGGACGGAGAGAGTACATAAAAAGGTAATCCCAGTGCTTATACCTCAACTAATCTACCAGGCAACCAGCTACAGGTCACAAGCACAAATGGGGACCGGGATCTCCACGTTTTTATCTTAACCTCAACCACTCAACCAACCCTTGAGGGGAGTGTATATGAGTGTGTGTGTGTGTGTGTGTGTGTGTGTGTGAAATACAAAACCACCAACCCCAAAAGGGGAAAATAAAAAGCGGACAGCGGAATGTTTTATATGAAAAGAAAATTAAAATCAAATGACTGACCCCATGCAAGCGAAGAAACGTGAAATCCAGGAGGCTACTGATCTACAAAGTTGCATTTACACTGTGAAATAAACAAATGGGTATTCGTCAAAGCATCGATTTCAACTTCTGGACCTCCAATACTGACACAAAATTCATCTCTTACCTGCAGTTTTAACTAAAAAAGATTCAAACTTTCCATTTTTTTCTATCACTTTACATAGGAAAAAAAAAAGAAGAGATTTGGGTGTAAAAATGTATAAATTTTTTGTGGTTGAGTTACTTACAATTTCTTAGCCTTTTTCTCCTTCTTTGCTATTATGGAATTAAGCAGTAAACAAAAAGAAGAAGAAAAAAAAGAAAATTTCCTGGGAGTTGTGTTTTGTTCTTATTAATATTTTGGTTTTATCAATATGTTCTGTGGATTTGTATAAGAAAGTCAAGAATGGAGATGGGAAAATGGTGAAGAAAATAAGGGGGGGCTGTGCAGCCTTGCTGGACTGGTGCTAATGGAGGTGGGTAAATGTATGGGTTGTGGGCCCTTTTGAGTATTCTTGTTGAATGCAAAGACAAATTTGCCCTCTAGAAATGTGGAGTGAGAAATTTCTCCAAGTTGGCACTTTTGAAATTTGGTACCTTTTGATTGTGCTATTCTTTTATCTACTTTTATCCAATTAAAATGCACCATTTATTTTACCATTTCTTTATGCTTGGCCACTAGGAAAATGAAGGAAATAGTGACCACTAGGAAAAGAGGATAAATAGTAGAGAAAGTGAGAGGAAATAATTTAGTTTTCTTACCTTGATTTTGGTGGAAAACGAGAAAGGAAAGCAAAATTGTTTGATTCTTCTTGATTATGAAGTCCTGGATTCAAGAGAAAGATAATTTTCTCTATCACAAACTACCATAAATATCACTTGTTGATTGGTAAATGGAACTCCTCAACTGTCCTTTATTAATAGTAGGAATATCTAGTTGATGATAACTTTAACATCTTCTGATCGGAGATAATGAAACAAAATAAATTAGAATTTAGAATCCTTGAAAGTTTTCCCTTTTTAATTTCGTTTTTTCTTGTATAACTCGACAATAATGTATTATTGCATTACCTCATTCATGCACTCAATAATCCTTTTAATGGAACTCACTTACATACTAGAGTAATGGTAAGATGTTAAATAAGAAAAATAGCCGCATTTAGAAATTAAAGTAATAAGGCCTTTGTCCACTGAGATTCTTTTTACCAGGACAATAATTTCAAGCAAAAGAAAAAGGAACAAATTGTATGAAGCCATTTCCCCATTGACCAAATGCTGTTCTGAATGAGGCAAGAAGTTTCAAACTCATAAATAGCCAATAACAGATCATAATACTACAATTTATCATTCCATATTCATAGTATTATATTTGGTTCATGAATTCGGTATAAGCTCATTGTAAGACAATAATCTATCACATCTATCCTCCTAAATTCTGGTCCCCACTAGCTTTGAACCAAACATGTGATTCTTTTTTGTTTCTTTATTTAATAATCCGGTCTCGCAAACTTACTGGCCCGACTAATGTGATTCATAAGGCCCACAAAAGGAGAAAAGTTTTTCCATTCCGAGGACTCGACCAAACATGTGATTCTATTCTTCTGAAGGGTAGCCTAGAAACAAGAGGACCTGAATGCAATAAGGGAACCAAACTAGTAAAGGCATATATGTTTGCTAAAATATGCTGCTAACATCATCCAACTATAAACCACTTCATAACCTGAGTATTAATAAGAAGGGGAGCTTTGGAGCAACGAAAAAGTTATTTCGGTGTTATAGGTCACAGGTTCAAGCCGTGGAATCAACCACTAACACTTGCGTTAGGGTAGGCTGCCTACATCACACCCCTTGAGGTGCGGGATGCTTTGTGCGCCAAGCTGCCCTTATTAACCCGAGTATAAATGAATTTTGGTAAATGGTTATAACTCAAAAAATAATTCCAAAGTGTCACATTTACAGCTATTACATGTTCTTGGTTTGTACCATTCTAGAAGTGTACATACATCATGTAGTGAGGATAGGTGGGAGTAATTGAGATTTGGTGCCAAGAACAGAAGCTTTTGTGTCTGGGAAGAACTTAAATCCAGGAATTGCTGTAATCTGTCCAGTGTTTGAAATATTTACAGGATAGCGAAGAAGGTGCCCTGGAAGATCAAAATCAAATGTATCACTGGAATATATCCTCCAACTCTCATCAGCCATTCCATTTACTTTCCTAACACATTCTAGACTCGTTGGATCGACAAACGAGTCATCTGCATAGTTGAGATGCTCACACCATAATGCCATTCGAAAACCATATATTTTTCCTCTAGGTAGTTGATTAGCTGCAAGATGATATGGTTGGTAGCCGCCTATAGCAATCTCAGAATCTCTTGCACCATCCATTGACCGTTGATTTATGTTCGCGGAGCCAATTATGATGTATTCATCATCAACTTCAAGAAAGAAGGGAAAGGAACAAGCATTAGTTTGATCAAATTCTACTAGATCATAAAGCTGAAAATGGCAGTAAATTATTGACTTACCAATCATCATTTTTGAATGAACATAGATCATAAAGCGCCTAAACTCTTGAGCTCTTGCATAATCAGTATCAGGATCTGGTTTCTCTGAAGGTTTATATTCTCCAGGCTTTTCGACTTCACGGTTGCCAAGGCAGAAAAATGTCAAGTAATCTCTAGGATCAGCATTAATAATTCCCTTAGCCTTAAGGGCATTACATATGTCTGTGTACATCATTTCCATTGTCCTTCTTTGCCAATCTAAAATTGCCTGAACTGAATCACTCTCAGGTATACCTTCTGGCCACATTGGAATAACAACGTAAACTGTAAATCTCTCTCCCGCTTGAATCTTGCTCACAATCTTAAGTGATAGCTCCTTTGGGATAAGATGCAAAGCTCCGATGTCCTCGAGCTTGATATCTTCTGATGGTTTCCAACCATAGCAGCTTCCAACAAAGTATTGGTTTTCAATGTAAATGAAATTTTTAGCTCGACGAATGGCACTAATATATGCATCATGAATGCTTTGATCAATGACATTATTCTTGCCAGTAACAAGGCCTACCTCAGCAGCTTCTTCTGGTTTTCCAGGGAAGTCAACAACAGCACCACCATCAATGGATCGAAATATCTGAACGTTCCACGTTTCTCTATCCTTTGATGCTGTAACTTCTGTTGGACGAATAATAAATTTATCAAGCTCAATCATAGAATAGATAAATCTGTTTCCAATCTGTTTTCGCCACCTTTGCTCAAAATTGTACAAGGCATCCCAGGCAACAGGTCCTTCTAGCCGGCAATGAATATCATGCCAGGGCTCTCTAGGACCACCTTTCACAATTGAAGAGCCTGGAAAATTGGGCTGATGGAAATCTTGTTTGTGTACTGTATCCAATGTCCTGAATAAGGAGTGTTCGCGAGTGTCATATCTCCCATCGCAAAGATCAATACCACCAAGAAAACTAATTATCATTCTTTTCTGTGACAGCCCTCCTGGAATTTCGCTGTCTACGACAATAGTCTTTTGATGGTGAGTAAACATTGTACCAACCTGAAACCCCTGAGTTATAGTCTTTCCACTATCAGGGTTGCGCGGACACAAACAACAGTGTACATCTGTGTTCTTAAAATACTCTGCAGTTTCTTGATCATGGGTTGACATTAGTCCATCTCTTTTTAGTACCTCAACTGAAGTTCTATCATCCCAAATTAACAAGAGAACATTAACACCCTCACTTGCCTTCTTTTTAAGGAGCTCGCCAAGAGTAAGGTCTCCGCCTATCTTTGGCCTCTTTGGGTTTCTTATCAAGGTGATTTTAGTATATACAGACCAACCAGCAATATAAATTAAGTGCTTTGCATTGTTGATTGCATCAAAAATGTCTTCCCAACATCTCTGAGGTTCCAAAAGTCCTTGAGACTTGAGATAATTTGTGATATCATCATCTGAGATGTCTGCATCAGGGTAAAGTGTAACTTGACAACCTTGTCTCTCTTTAAAGAAGGTATAAGGGACTCCTCCAAATGCCGCGGAACTAATTCCTCTAGACCAATTACTGTCTTGTTTAACGTTAAAGAACTGCAACCTTACATGGATTTTTGAACGACCACTTATTGGATAGCCGTCCTCATCTAATATTGGTACCCATCTATCGACAACATATCTATTCAAGACTTCCTCAACAGGAAGATAAGCTCTTCCAATTAGTGTTGCACTTATAGGATTCTCATCTTTTATTGTAAAGATGATGTTTGAAATCTCATGTGCACAGTAAATACGAAATGTTTCATACCACCGCGGGTTGGAAGGGTCATTTCCAAATATTCTGGTCCGCCCAACTCTTGCCTTATCCAAATCTATGGTTGCATAGAATTTTGTACCAGAAATCTGCAATATTATCAATACAGGTTTTGAAAAGCTTAAAGCAAGTAATGGACAGAATTGAAGGTCACAAATCAATACAAGTGCAAACAAAATGCTGGTTGCATAGACGTAGTACCTCTGGCGCACAAAAGAACAATTTCTTGACATTGTTTAGAAATCTTCTTGATACTTTCTGGGGAGATGCAGTCTACGATAACAATATGAAGATCAGAAAGACGTTAGAGGCTATAAAGCGGATCAAAGATCAAGTATCAGAAATCAGCAACTTACATGTAAATAGTATATTGAATATTGAGCATTCATTTGAATTAAGCTCCGGCCAAACTAATGAGTTCATGCAGTCTCAGCCTTAATTAGCACTCACTAGGCTTCACAGTTCATTGGTTTTAGGTATTACTAGTAATTTCTATTAGTGCTAGGCAGTTGCTGATATACCATTTAAGCCACAGCTAGAGAGCTATAAGAATTATTAGTTCGACTAGCATATATATTAGTATCAATTAATAACCCCTAGCTAAGTGATCATTGCTTCTGCTCCATGGGCAACTATAGTATGGAATAAATTCTAGGCATATAGCCCTTCTATATATACAAAACGTTATTCACTGCAAATATATATGAGATAATCCACAAATCCCAATATGGCTCCCGTGAGTGTGGCATTCCTATTTGCTATATTGAAAGCCCTACCCTCACCTAAGAGTGCAACTGTAATTAAGCCCTTCTTTAGGTCCTGTAATTGGGAGGCGTACATCCCAAACTAAGATATGGATTCCATCAACATTTAAAATCCTTTGTATCCCATTGTTGGCTATTTTCAAAGAAAATATATGATTGATTGGGGGCACTAATTTGGAAGGGAAAAAAAAACAAAAAGTTTAAGACGAATTAGAACACTGCAAAGTGAAAGAAAAAAAAAATACAAGAAATTTTAAAAAGGGCTCGATGGGACAAGTAAACGGGGCATGCCAAGGCGAGTTAAGATTTAGGCAGGTTAAGGTTAGTCTTTCCCTTCGCTACCTGCCCCATTTATCATCCTGTAATATTTGCGAGTTTACTTCTTCATACTTTGAACCTCCTTCGTAAAACTGGAAGCGACAATAACATATTGAATGAGTTCATTGACAATGAACCATCATTTCCTAGTTTTACTACAAATATGCCGCTTAATCATGTGAACAATATATGCACACAAATTAACTTGTCAAATTTTTCTTCTTTTTTTAGTTTTCTTTCCCTCTTTTTTTGCATTGCATATTATCTGATCCTATAGAGTCAAGTGAATTTAGAATGATTGTGATGTTATTATATGGATACGCAGAACAAAACTGCAATGATATTATAGAGCAGAAAATGCATACACAGAACTTATAATCATAAAGCTGTTCCTGATATAAACGAAGACAAGAATAAGTTAGATTGTGAAAAGATTACCGGGCCACAACAATCACCACAGCCACCCCTTATCTTATCAACTTCATATATGGTAGCATGAAGAGTCCCATGCAGCAAACGTGGTCCCATTTTTAACCTAAAAAAAGCATGTGAAATGAGATAAAAAACAAAACTAAGCAGAAGCCTGCAAACTTAAGAAAGTTTAGGATAAAGACAAGGAACCTCAAAAAGGTTGTTTTTGTCGTGAAGGGGGATGAGAATGTTGTCTGAAGAAAGCTAACACAGTTAAAGACTATATAAAGAAGAAAAAGTTTTTACTAGTATAATTCTTGGAATCATTTAACACAGCTGAAGCAACCTATAGGAATCACCTATTGTGAAGAAAGAATTATCTTTTGCTTTGAATGTTTTAAGTAACCATTATGGGGTTATTGTTGAAACTTGCAGAACATAGTATAGCATCAATGTTCATGTTTGTAAAAACTTTGCATTTTCTTGGTTATCTTTCTCATGCATTGCGTGTACATGGAAATTTTCTTGAGGGAAGTTGCTAACGAAACTTGAAAGGAAATAAAAGGAGGTTTAAATGCTAACGCAAACCCAAAAAGCTAATGAAATGGCTGTCTTGTTAACTTCATGGGATGAATGGGCTTAAACTTTCATTACAAGTCTGACCCGCGGCCCAAAGAGAAAGTGCACTAGGACAAAAATAGGGGAACTTTCATAAATGACTATTGTTTAGAGGCTTATTGCCGGGCATAGCTATAATTTGGCTAATTATACTCCATAGCTACTAATTGCTTGTAATGGGATGTATGTCGATGTATTCAATTCGGTTGTATACACTATATTTAATTCGTATATATTCGTTCTATATCAATTTCACTGTATTGAATCCAGTTGTATTCAAACAACAAAAAATCAAGAAATAGGGTGTATACCGCTCAATTCGATTGTATATACTGTATTCAATTCGGCTATATTCATGTTTAACTATTTTACATTATATTCAATTTCGCAGTATTCAATTCGACTATATTCAAACAACAAAAAATCACAAAAATAGTGATATTCGGCTGTATTCAATTCACTGTATTCATTCGTAGCTGCTTTTACACTGTACTCAATTCACTGTATTTAATTCAGTTGTATTCAAACAACAATAATTCAAAAAATATAGAAATCTGCCACAAAAAATAACATTCGGAATGCATAAACTACATGCGAAAATACAAAAAATAAATTGTATTTGCATTGAGAAATATAGAATACACTCAAATTTGAGTGTGTTTGTATAGAATACAATATATGTGTATCATTATATGTGACTCAAGAGCAAAG
Organism: Nicotiana tomentosiformis; assembly: GCF_000390325.3. Lineage (NCBI taxonomy): Eukaryota > Viridiplantae > Streptophyta > Magnoliopsida > Solanales > Solanaceae > Nicotiana > Nicotiana tomentosiformis. The sequence goes on along the minus strand of NC_090819.1, from coordinate 104,738,154 downwards.
GAGAGAAGAAAGTTCACCGGAAATGGCGTCTTCCAGCCAAGCAAAATATTGTATACATTGTATTAAAATCAAAAATGAAGACGAATAAAAATCCGACCATATATGAGAATATTCTTGTAACGACCAGACCGGTCGTTTTGAGTATTACAGCCATGTTTCCCCATTTACTACTTATCCGGTGTTCAATTATAATTTTGTGACTCGTCCGAGAGGTTTCAGATTGAATTGGAACACTTAGTTCCAAGATTTAAAACTTAAGTTGAAATAGTTGACCGGATGTTGACTATGTGTAAACGACAATAGAATAGAGTTTTGATGATTCCAATAGCTTTGTATGGTGATTTTGGACTTAGGAGCGTGCCCGAAAAATTATTTAGAAGTCTGTAGTTAAATTAGGCTTGAATTGGCTAAAAATAAAAATGTAAGTTTGGAAGTTTGACCGGGGAGTTGACTTTTTGATACCGGGGAATCCGATTCTGGAAGTTGGAATACGTCCATTATGTCATTTATGACTTGTATGCAAAATTTGAGGTCAATCGGACTTGATTTGATAAGTTCCGGCATCGAATATAGAAGTTAAATTTTTTTAGTTTCATTAAGCTTGAATTGGGGTATGATTCATGGTTTTAGCGTTGTTTGATGTGATTAAGAGGTTCGACTAAGTTCGTATTATGTTATGGGACTGTTGGTATGTTCAGACGGGGTCCTGAGGGTCTCGGGCGTGTTTCAGATTGATTTCAGACCTTTTTTTTTTCTTCATGTTGTTATTGATGGTTGCTGCTGGTTCTGGTGTGACCGCACCTGCGGCTGGTTTGCGCAGGTGCGATGGTCGCAGAAGCGACAAAGGAGCCACAGAAGCGGCCAGGGAGGCTTTGGACAGAGGCCGCAGATGCGGACATGCGCACGCAGAAGCGCAACAGCAGATGCAGTTTGCACGTCGCAGAAGCGACCACAGTCGCAGATGCGACCTTCTTGCGCAGAAGCGGAGGTCGCAGATGCGGCTATTCGACCGCAGATGCGGAAGACGCTGGGCAGAACCTTTAAGTTCAGGGTTTCGCTATTTTTAGCCATTTTCAGATTTTGGAGCTCGGTTTGGGCGATTTTGGAGAGGAAATTTTGCACACAACTTGGGGTAAGTGTTCTTGACTCCCTTGTGATTATATTCCATGAATTAATCTTCATTTTCAGTGTTAGATTATTGATTTTTCAAGAGAAATCGGAGGAATATTTTTACAATTTCATAAAATGAATTTCCAAGATTTGAACATTGATTCGGAGTCGGATTTGGGTGAAATTAGTATGGTTGAACTTGTAATTGGATGGGTTGTCAGATTTTGTGAGTTTTGTCGAATTCCGAGACGTGAGCCCCACAGGCGATTTTTGCAGTGTAATTTCGGATTTAGTGGGAAAATATTAGTATTTTGATATGGAATTAATTCCTATAATTGTGTGGACTGAATCAAATTTATTGATGCTAAATTCGAGCCGTTCAGAAGTTGATACGCGCAGAATGAAATTTATGGAGCAGTGTTTAGCTTGCTTGACATTGGATTCGCCTTGTTCGAGCTAAGTAACTCTTCTAATCTTGGAGCTGAGGGTATGGCTCTGATTATACGTGTTATGTGTTTGGTGTTGAGGTGACGCACATGCTAAGTGACGGGTGTGTGGACGTGCACCGTATGAACTGTGACTCTGTTATTCCTGTGGTACTGTGTAGTTACATGAACTTATCTTTAATCATGAAATCTCTATGTACTAGAGTTATCGAGCTGTGATTCATGTTAGAAACATGTCTAGGCTACATGCTTATTCTATTGGGACCCATTGAGGTCGTTACTGTTGTTGAGTTATTTGTTTACATTACAATTTCATACTCAATCATGTTCATTCATTTTATATCATATCTTAGTCTCTGTTGCTACATATTGACACATCATATCATCATTTTTGGGCTAGTTTCCTGCCATTGTGAGCCCGAGAGACTGGAGAGATTGATGACTGAGTGAGGCCGAGGGTCTGATTGTGAGGATAATTATGGGATCGAGATGCACGCCGCAGTAGACCGGATTGGCTTATTATAGCACGTGAGTTGTCCGTGCGGATCCAGATATTGATACTATAGCACGTGAATTGTCCGTGCAACACATGAATTGTCCGTGCAGATCTAAATATTGATATTATAGCACGTGAGTTGTCCGTGCAGATTATAGTGCTTGGGCTGAAGGAGCCCCTCCGGAGTCTGCACACACTCCCAGTGCGCACGGTTGATATTATTGAGGGATGGATCTTCCCTGTACATGGATCTTGTCCGAAGCATTATATACCTGGAGATGGATCTTCTCTACGGGATGTATTGGCCCTACTCGGTACTGAGTGACTGATGATTAATTGATGTGTATATTTCGGGATGGATCTTCCATGGGCCGGATTGGCCATATACATTACCGAGTGATTGAGCATGATGAGTGGAATGTGTGAGAAAGTGAGATTGAGTACTCTGAGAGTGTGAGTACATGAGTTCATCTCTGAGATACATTGCATTGACATGCACACATGACATACATGTATATAGATGTATTTTTCTCATGCTCTACGGTATCACGTCATTCATGACTTCTCACACATGTTGACACATGGGCATAGTAATGCATTTGTTTTACACTGGCTATCTGGAAAGAAAATGAAACATCTTATTTATTATTGAAAGGATTTTTGGAAAAATTACTGTTTTCAAACTTACTCATAATTTTGGCAACTTCGGTAAACGATTTGGGTTTTCACTGATATACTTGAAAGGCAGAACTATTTTCAGAAATCATGATTAAGCTGAGCATTTTATCTTTGAGTTACTTCTTTTATTACTTGCATTATGTTGTCATGAATTGTTGTTGGTTATTGGAGTTGGACTTTGACCTTGGTACAAGCTTGTCACTACTTTCAATCTAAGGTTAGGTCTTTTACTTATTGAGTATATGGGGTCGGTTGTACTCATACTACACTTCTGCACCTTGCGTGCAGATATTGGATGCTGATGTTGCTGTGTTCGTTGAGAGCTGGATCTAAAGATGTACCTGCGTTCCGATTGTAGATGCCTCTTGTTCCCGGTAGCCTTAGATTCATAAAACTCTGTTTATGTAATTTTCAAACAGATGATGTATTTACTTCATACCAGTTTTATAAACTCTATTCTTAGAAGCTCATGATTTGTACTACCAGTCTTTGGGGAAATGTATAAGATTAAGATATTTCTTTATTTAATTGCTTTATTAATTGTTATTGGAATTGGTTACTGGTTAATTGGCTTACCTAGCGGGTTGGGTTAGGTGCCATCACGACTAGTCGAAATTTGGGTCATGACAAGTTGGTATCAGAGCTCTAGGTTCATAGGTTCTACAAGTCATGAGCAAGTGTCTAGTAGAGCCTTGCGGATCGGTATGATGACGTCCATACTTATCTTCGAGAGGCTACAGGACATTTAGGATAATTTCTCATCTTTCTTTCCTTATCGTGCGAAATTGATTCAGCTTGAAATATAACTCTTTGAATCCCTTCCACGCATTCGTGTGCGCATGTGAGCGCTCGGTATCAGCTATACATCATCTTCTTGTGACTTCAGGGATGATGTGCGAGATGTGTATTCTGTGTTTTGGTGATAGGATAGTCTGGAAGACTTGAGGCCAGGTTTAGACAGCATCTTAGACTCGGCAGTTTCGATTTTGAAAACTTGTACATTTGGACTCATATGTCCGATAATGTCCCCACGAGTGGAATTTATGGCTCGATGAGCAATTGAATGGCTATATAATAAGTATGATGTGACTGTGGGATGTGTTAAGATGGGTTGAATATGACGAATAAAGTTTACTTGTGACTCAAGAGTTTCTTTTCTACCAGCGAAGTATATGTGTTGAGATTTGAATTTGAATCTGGGCGAGAAAGTTGACTTGAATGTTAAGAGAATAAATGCGATCTTAGCGGATGATTGAGGTATTTTATGGCTGGTGTTTCTTGAGTTCGAGAAGAATTTTTGTAGAACTAACTGTAGTATTATGGCAGTAATAAAGTATGAGTATTGTGAGCTATCAAGTGTTTTAATCCATGACTTTGAGCCAAATGGGGGAGCCTGCTATTGACGGTTTAATTTTATGGTGACATGTTAAATTTTAGTTTTGGTTTGAGGCATGCTTGTGGATTAGTTATGACTTGCAAAGGTTGAGATCGAGGATGAATCGAGTACTGAAATTCCTAAATATGGGCTATATTGCGCTTTATGAGTGTATAAAAATCATGGGATGAGTGAGTTATTATTTGTGAATGATGTAGTGCGCACTAAGTATGAATTTGATCAGTGGTGTTAAGGCAGAATTACCTCTTTGAGTGTTGCTGTGCTAATGCGGAACGTGTCTTTCAGCCCATTTGGGTGGTGCAATTTAGATATGAACAAAGTGGGTGACTCTCAAGAATGTGCTAATGGATTCAAAAATATATAAGTGGCAATTGAAAAATTTTCGAATTCGTATATCGCTAGAATCAGTTATTTATATTAGATAGTGTCGGGACTTGCGGTAATTCTGCATGACTATGGATTCTACATTTCAGTATAGAAAAATGGAAAAGGAACAATTTTAAAATTCATATAAGGTCTTTCGGAGTTGATGTCTCGGTGGTGGTGCTTTTGGAGTACTTAAGAGGGAATTCAACGACTTATGGGCCTTATGGCATTGTGATTCTATGCTAAAGTTCGTGGGGTGAGTTGTGGTTAAAGATCATGGTGTTTTAGCAAGGAAGAGTATCAATTTGAAGGCCAATTCGGAAGGGACTCGGAGAAATATGACAGCTTGGTAGTAGGTTGGATCAGTATGGTAATGGATATGATAGGTTCTTTGGGTGCTTATGATGTAGGGGTTTTCTACAGGTGCTTTGTGGCAATACTCTTGGGTTTGGCGACCTGCGTGATTTTGTTGAATTAGAGAGATTCAGTTTTGATGACTTGATTATGTGCAAATGGATTCCAAAGTATTCTTGAGGATTTCTACCATGGTCTGAGATGGATATTTCTTACCGGCCTGAGGAGCATGTTGAGTATTGTGATTTTCTACTGGACGGGATCAAATGAAAGGCTTCTGGCTGATCGGATATGTATTCTACTTGTGACTCAGAATGATTATGAGGTTCTCGTATTTTTCATATAACGGCATGATAGATGCGACGTGTTGTAGGGGATTATGATTTGTGTGTGCAAGGTCACAGTTTAGTTTTGAAGGGGAGGTCATAAATTCTTATAGGGCATGGATGGTTTTCAATATTTGGATAAATTCTATAACTATTTGGTATTGCGTGAGTAGAGTGTACATTTCAGAAGGCGCACTATATTTTGAACTATGGATATCTCATAGGTATTGCGGCACTCTCCTGGTTGATCGACTGATGATTTTAAGATGTTGCTATCTGGCACGAAAGAATGGGAGAAGTATTCCTCGTGGTTTGATCATGTATGAGAGATGTGTTAGACATTCGGGCGGTGGAGATGGGATCGAAAATGGTGATTCGTGTGTTCTATGGATTTGGAAACTGGGAGTTTTCAGGAGCAGATTATTTCATGGTTGCAGACTGTGAAGTCGCGGTCGAAGCTAGCCAGATGATAATATGTATTATGATTCAGTCGTTGTAGATTTTAGGAGGGTTATGCATCTATTTATGGGTGACCAGAGTTGATTTGGGGGTCCATTGGTAGGCCTAATTAGGATGTGTATTCTACACCGAGTCAGATTGGTTGGCTCTACACTACTATTGTTGAGGGATGTGCCATTCAGTTGATGTTGAACTTATTCGTGGTCGGAAATAATCTATGAGTTACTTTTCTATGCTACTAGGAGTTGTGATTCATTGGTTATATGTATACATGGTGCGGTTCTATTGGAGGCCTCATGGCAGAATACAAGCGAGATGAGTATTTGGGTATTGCATGATCGATTGCGTATTGTTTATGTTCTTTTAGGTTTTGTGTGGCATTGTGTCATTTGCCTCTCCGTGGTTATTGATTTTTAGTAGGGTGGCTCGAGGTATATAATATGGACCAGCATTTGGATGGGGTCACGCATTGCAGCAGAGTTATGTTAAGGTATAAACCTTGTGTTAGAATCGTGTGATGGTTCTACGGTGTGTGATGGATTTTTCAGCATTTCGTTATGGCGGTACTTGTTAATCTTGTGGGGCAGTTCTCTCATTTGAGTCATTTTCCATGACTGAGTACATTTGAATTGTTGCGTATTGGTGCGGCTGTAGTTATGGATTGATGCAGCTTGTTCAGACTTATACAGTGTGTAACTGTGAGATTCGGGTCTTGTAAGAAATTCTGAATGTTGGGAATTTAAATTCCAAGGTTTATGGGCTAATGTTAAATTAATGATTTTCAGCTGTATGGTGTTGTCAAGCCTATATAGAATAGGGTGACGTGGTACGTGCGTGGTAAGATAGAATAGTGATTTGATGTCTTGGGAACAACTCTTGGCACGTTCGAGGACGAACGTATGTTTAAGTGGGGGGAGAATGTAACAACCCGACCGATCGTTTTGAGTATTACAACCCTGTTCCTCCATTTACTGCTTATCCTGTGTTCAATTATAATTTTGTGATTCGTCGGAGAGGTTTCAGAGTGAATTGGAACACTTAGTTTCAAGATTTAAAGCTTAAGTTGAAATAGTTGACTGGATGTTGACTATGTGTAAACGACCCTAGAATAGAGTTTTGATGATTTCAATAGCTCCGTATGATGATTTTGGACTTAGGAGTGTGTCCGAAAAATTATTTGGAAGTCCGTAGTTAAATTAGGCTTGAATTGGCTAAAAATAGAAATGTAAGTTTGGAAGTTTGAACGGGGAGTTGACTTTTTGATACCGGGGTCGGAATCCAATTCTGGAAGTTAGAATACGTCCGTTAGGTCATTTATGACTTGTGTACAAAATTTGAGGTCAATCGTACTTGATTTGATAGGTTTCGACATCGAATGTAGAAGTTGAAAGTTTTTAGTTTCATTAAGCTTGAATTGGGGTATGATTCGTGGTTTTAGTGTTGTTTGATGTGATTTAGAGGTTCGACTAAGTTCGTATTATGTTATGGGACTGTTGGTATGTTCGGACGGGGTCCCGAGGGGCTCGGGCGTGTTTCGGATTGATTTCAGACCATTTTTTTCTTCATGTTGTTATTAATGGTTGCTGTTGGTTCTGGTGTGACCGCACCTGCGGCTGGTTTGCGCAGGTGCAATGGTCGCAGAAGCGACAAAGGATCCGCGGAAGCGGCCAGGGAGGATTTGGACAAAGGCCGCATATGCGGACATGCACGGGCAGAAGCGCGACCGCAGATGCAGTTTGCACGTCACAGAAGCGACCACAATCGCAGATGCGACCTTCTTGCGCAGAAGCGGAGGTCGCAGATGCGGCTATTCGACCGCAGATGCTGAAGACGCTAGGCAGAACCTTTAAGTTCGGGGTTTCGCTATTTTTAGCCATTTTCAAATTTTGGAGCTCGGTTTGGGCGATTTTGGAGAGAAAGATTTTCACACAACTTGGGGTAAGTGTTCTTAACTCCCTTATGATTATATTCCATGAATTAATCTTTGTTTTCGGTGTTAGATTATTGATTTTTCAAGAGAAATTAGAGGAATATTTTTAAAATTTCATAAAATAAATTTCCAAGATTTGAACATTGATTCGGAGTCGGATTTGGGTAAAATTAGTATGGTTGAACTTGTAATTGGATGGGTTGTCGGATTTTGTGAGTTTCGTCAAATTCCGAGACGTGGGCCCCATGAGCGATCTTTGCAGTGTAATTTCGGATTTAGTGGGAAAATATTAGTATTTTGATATGGAATTAATTCCTATAATTGTGTGGACTGAATCAAATTTATTGATGCTAAATTCAAACCGTTCAGAAGTTGATACGCACAGAATGGAATTTATGGAGCAGTGTTTAGCTTGCTCGACATTGGATTCGTCTTGTTTGAGGTGAGTAACTCTTCTAATCTTGGAGCTGAGGGTATGACCCTGATTATACGTGTTATGTGTTTGGTGTTGAGGTGACGCACATGCTAAGTGACGGGCGTGTGGACGTGCACCGTATGAACTGTGACTCTGTTATTCCTGTGGTACTGTGTAGTTACATGAACTTATCTTTAATCATGAAATCTCTATGTACTAGAGTTATCGAGCTGTGATTTATGTTAGAAACCATGTCTAGGGTACATGCTTATTCTATTGGGACCCATTGAGGTCGTTACTGTTGTTGAGTTATTTCCTTACATTAAAATTTCATACTCAATCATGTTCATTCATTTTATATCATATCTTAGTCTCTGTTGCTACATATTGACACATCATATCATTATTTTTGGGCTAGTTTCCTGCCATTGTGATCCCGAGAGACTAGAGAAATTGATGACTGAGTGAGGCCGAGGGCCTGATTGTGAGGATAATTATGGGATCGGGCTGCATGCCGCAGCAGGCCAGATTGGCTTATTATAGCACGTGAGTTGTCCGTGCAATACGTGAATTGTCCGTGCGGATCCAGATATTGATACTATAGCACGTGAGTTGTCCGTGCAGATTATAGCGCTTGGGCTGAAGGAGCCCCTCCGGAGTCTGTACACACTCCCAGTGAGCGCGGTTGATATTATTGAGGGATGGATCTTCCCTGGACATGGATCTTGTCCGAAGAATTATATACCTGGAGATGGATCTTCTTTGCGGGTTGGATTGGCCCTACTCGGTACTGAGTGACTGATGATCAATTGATGTGTATATTCCAGGATAGATCTTTCCTGGGCCGGATTGGCCATATACATTACCGAGTGATTGAGCATGATGAGTGGAATGTGTGAAAAAGTGAGATTGAGTACTCTGAGAGTGTGAGTATATGAGTTCATCTCTGAGATACATTACATTGACATGCACACATGACATACGTGCATAGAGATGTATTTTCCTCATGCTATACGATATCACATCATTCATGACTTCTCACACATGTTGACACATGGGCATAGTGATGCATTTGTTTTACACTGGCTATCTGGAAAGAAAATGAAACATCTTATTTATTATTGAAAGGATTTTTGGGAAAATTACTGTTTTCAAACTTACTCATAATTTTGGCAACTTCAGTAAACGATTTGGGTTTTCACTGATATACTTGTAAGGCAGAACTATTTTGAGAAATCATGATTAAGCTGAGCATTTTATCTTTGAGTTAATTCTTTTATTACTTGCGTTATGTTGTCATGAATTGTTGTTGGTTATTGGAGTTGGACTCTGACCTTGGTACAAGCTCGTCATTACTTTCAATCTAAGATTGGGTTTGTTACTTATTGAGTACATGAGGTCGGTTGTACTCATACTACACTTTTGCACCTTGCGTGCAGATGTTGGCTGCTGTTATTGCTGTGTTCGTTGGGATGCTGGATCTGAAGATGTATCTGCGTTCCAGTTGTAGCTGCCTCTTGTTCATGGTAGCCTTAGATTCATAAAACTCTATTTATGTAATTTTCAAACAGATGATGTATTTACTTCATACCAGCTTTATAAACTCTATTCTTAGAAGTTCATGATTTGTTCTACCAGTCTTTGGGGAAATGTATAAGATTCGGATATTTCTTTACTTAATTGCTTTATTAGTTGTTATTAGAATTTGTTAGTGGTTAATTGGCTTACCTAGCGGGTTGGGTTAGGTGCCATCACGACTTGTCGGAATTTGGGTCGGGACAACTCTATTACATTGTATCTACCAAAATTCGGTCAGATACAAAGAATGAGAAGAAGCCATATGGATTCCGGCATCTCTGTTAGATCCAGATCTGGTAACGCCTACGATCTTCCTCTAATATTTTTGACGTTGGTAATGTCACGATCCAAAACCCACTATAGGCCGTGATAGCGCCCAACATTGCCGTTAGGCAAGCCAACTATGAACTATCACGTAAATTGTTCATTTTATTACTTTTGAAATCATAAACTTTTATTAGGTAAGGAAATTTAAACCTTAATAATGAACAACAATAAAATGTGATAATAATATGCATAGCATTAACTAGAATATCCCCAAAACCCGGTGCCACAAGTGCATGAGCATTTATTAAGAAGTACAACAATAATATAACATCTGTGTGGAATGTAAATAAGACAGGATAAAGTAAATAGTATGACGGAGACTCTGTGAGTTACGATACGTAGCGTGGAATGCAGCTCACCATAAAGTCTCCTCAGCAGTTGCGCCTACGCGCCCAGATGTCTACCAAATGAACCTGTCAGACTTGCACATTTAGTGTAGAAGTGTAGCATGAATACATAAATCAACGCGTAACCAGTAAGTATCTAGTCTAACCCGTAGAAGTAGTAAAGAGGAACCGACATCAATACCTACTAGAGGTCCAATAAAGCAGTATGCTAAATCTTAAACAGATATGAAGCACAACGGTAATAGTGGGATAAAAAGGTAACCAACATAATCTTTCAAAAATTTATTTTAACGATATAAATTTCTCAATCTCGTATTCTATCTCAACAGCTCGGAAAATATCAAGTGCCAATATCAAAAAAATAAGGAATACCATATGAAATGCCAGGCATCCGTGGAAGGATAATCTCGTGAATATTCAGACTGCTAGCGATATAACACATGATTATGCCGAGGTCGTACGGCCCGATCTAGAATAAAATATACATTGCCGAGGGTCAAGCGGCAGGAACCATAGATGCATATATTATAATGCTTACAACACAGATATAAGTGCATAGTAGTGAATAGACCCCTTTACGTTAATCAAATATCTTGGCAACAACTCAATGTGATAAAGCTCGGCCTAATATACATATGTTTCTAAATCAATTTCAATTGTAATTTCAATTAATTAAGCTAGCAAAATGAGTCCAAACAATTCAAATATTACATGATAAAGTCCTAAGTCTACCCGGACATAAATATGCTTTAGCTAAGTATGGACTCTCGTCACCTCATGCGAACGCAACACCCACAACTTGTAGCTCACAACAATTACATCACCTAGAGGGTAGTTTCCCCCTCACAAGGTTAGACATGAGACTTACCTTGCTCCGAAGTTCCAATAACCGGCTCCAATGCCTCTCTAACTCCTCAATTCAAAGCCAAACGATCCGAAACCATCAAACAACATGCAAACCAATAAAAATATACTCCAACACTCATAATGAATTAGTTTATAACAATTCCTAATTCCTCTCGAAAAGTTAACAAAGTCAACCCTCGGGCCCACGTGCCCGAATTCTAAAATTTCTTGAAGATAAACTTTACCCATAACTCTACGAACTCAAATATATAATTTTTTTCAAATTCCATGTCCAATTTCATGGTCAAAATCCGAAAATGCAATTTCTAGGTTTTCTACCAAAACCTCACACATTCTACTAATATCCATGTGTAAATCTATATATAACTCGTGCACTTAGCTCACAATGTGTAGAAGTTCCTTACCTCAAGGTAGATGATGAAGTTGGCTCCTCCAAATCGCCCAAGCAAGAGAGGAATGAGTGAAATGAGCAAAAATCCCGATTGAGCAACATATATTCTGCCCCGGCGTCTTCGCACTTGCGGGTAACCTAGCCGCATCTACGGAAAAATGTCCGCTCCTGTGGAAGTCACTTAGGCCCTGACTAGCTGCACCTGCGGCCCAAGGCTCGCATCTGCGAGGGCGCGTCTGCGACCCTCCCCTCGCTTTTGCTCTTCCGCGCTTGCGTGATCCCATCCGCTTCTTCGAAGCCAGCCACGCCTTGCATCTGCGGGCTCGCAGATGTGGAAATCCTCCTAGCACCTGCGACCACTGCCCAACTCACCTAGAACCGCTTCTGCGACCCCTTGGCCGCTTTTGCGGCCTCGCACCTGCGGCCATAAACCTCGTAGGTGCGATCACACTAGAAGCCTTAAGCTTCAGCAATTCCTTAAGTCCAAAACTCAACCATATTCCAATCCGATTCGCACCCGAGGCCCCCGGGACCCCATCCAACCATACCAACGCATCCTAATATGATACGAACTTAGTTGAAGCCTCAAATCACGCCAAACAACATCAAAATTATGAATCGACGATCGAAACCTTTCTTTGAACTTTCAAACTTTAAACTTCACCGAACGCATTCGAATTATACTTAAACATCCCGGAATGACATCAAACTTTACGCACAAGTTACAAATCACGATACGAACCTATTCCAAGGCTCGGAACCCCAAACGGACATCGATAACACCAAAGTCCACTTCAAACCAAACTTAACCAATTCTTAAACTTTCAAAATGCCAACTTTCCATAATGAGCGCTGAATTGATCCCGGACCACCCGATACTCCACCTGAATTCACACCCAAGTCCGAAATCATCATACGAACCTATTGAAACCTTCAAGTCCCGATTCTGAGGTCATTTACTCAAAACTCAAATCTTAGTCAACTCTTCCAACTTAAAGCTTCCGAGTTTAGAATTCCTATCCGAATCAACTCTGAACTTCCTAAAATTCAATTCCTACCACATGTACAAGTCATAAACATGAAGTGAAGCTACTCACGGTCTCAAACTGCCGAACGATGCACTAGAGCTCAAAATTACCAGTCGGGTCGTTATGTTCTCCCCCACTTAAACATACGTTCGACCAAAACCCACCTAAGCACATTAGCTCGGGCAGGACTGAACATCGTCCCTTTACTTAAGCTAACAAGCCTTAGAACCAGGTTCAACATCCGGAATTCTCCATGAGGCCCGATTCTAACATGCGAACACCGCATCAATCACTACACACTATACCAAAACATGATCATGCATCTATGCTGAAATCACACCATGCACCACATAAGTCTTTTGCCCAGAGTAACATCCTTCGACCGCAATAGTTGCAATTTCATGAATCTGATGCCTGCAATACACCTCATAACACATATAAGCTCGGTTCGAACTTCCAACTCTCGCAATACTGTCACAACGAAAGAGATGTGTAGAAATGCATAACCACTTAACCAAATCAACAAATCATGGAGTCCCTTCACCTGACAAGAACCATGACCTCATTCTGAACTGGATAACAATATTTTCTCTCTAATATACCCTACATAAATCCTATAGCATTGATCTCAGGTCCAATAACCTCGTCTCACCCAGTACAAGCTGCTCGAGCAATAAGCCACCTTAGATACTTTCTAAAATTGCATACAGCGCCATCAAAGCGCCAACTAGCTACAACTCCAATATGACCCATAGGAAAGAATGAACTCTGGCAAAGAACCATCCAGCCCGCGTAACGAATAAAACGGTCAAACCGATGTTATGGCTCTATCTCAGAGATGGGAAACAAGGTACATAAAATAAGTATAAGGAACCGTACTTAACATCTCACTATTGCGGCGTGCAACCCGATCTAAATATTACATCGTTATGGCGCGCAACCCGATCCACACAACATACCCGTGGCGGCGTGCCACCCGATCCAAATAATATACCCGTGACGGCGTACCACCCGACCCACACATAACAATCAATAAGGAAACACTTATCAAGCCGAAATGCTTATACTTACAAAATTCCCGAATATCGACCACAAGCACGCCATGTGCATAATACAATCCTGGGGAGACAGATAGTGTCATACGCTACAAAAACCCAAGCACGACTAAGGTGCAATAAATGACCTGCATCTCGAGAGTCATCTTGCTCATATAACACCACAAGCTACACGGGATCACAACACATGTGCGAATAATCAAGCTGTCTCACAACCCACATGGCACAATAGAGTATTACATGGAATAGCTGACGATGTGAATAACATCCAACTCCCGAAGACTCCTCCGTAAGCAATGCTACGCTAAATGAACACATCCGACATGATGTAGAGCACACATTCACATTAGACCCACTAACGGACCTCAAGCTGATTCCGATCATCCCATACTGGGCCAACAACCTTTCAAGGATCCACAATGGCCCTATTCATGACACACACGAGCAGCCGTCCAATCCGGGACATACTCCAATAGTCCACAACCAAATGAATAGAGCGTCCTTCATGCATAAACTCTCACATTAGCGATAGTACCAGAATCTCTATACTTGGTTTCGATCCTTAACAATCAAGTGACTAACATGTCACACTTATACAATTTTCCTGTGGGATACGCTCCCACGACCTTCCGCACCAGGTAGCAAAGTCTGCAACTCCATACCACCAATCGTACTAATTATGTAAATCAAATCACGAATCCGCAAATCAATACGCAATGTCTCTTCCACAGAATACCATTCTCAGGCGACACTAAGATAATGCCAGCTTACTCTAAATATTTGAATTTTTCCCTGCCCATCCGAGCTCGTGACATTCTTATCAACACCGAGCCGCAACCTTGATCCTCAGCTTCCAATTCCCATGCCGTTCACTGCACCAATCATGCCGCTAAGCAAGAGTACATGAATTCATCATAACCCCTGAACTACTAGTAGAATAAATACTTCATTGGCTAGAAACCTTTCACTTATCTCATTCCAGAAGAACTATTGCAACACGCAACTGAATTCCCACGACCTTAGAAAATACAAACCTCAAGTCGTGGTCTAAACCGCCATAACTCTTTCGGGATCCATTTACACAACAAGGCCATTGGAATCAAATACCTCCCAAATCAAGCAAATTATGGTGGCTGTCAAGCCCGCACGTACAAACACAAACCACCTGTATAACTTAACACGCCGAAGGAGCTGATCATTGCCACAATCATGCTGATTCAAACCATTACTAACCCATCCCACTTCTTCCAATTTACTCTTGACTTGTCTTAGAAATATTAATAGCTTTATTCAAAAACATAATGAAACTCAAGCAACACTCATCCTGAGTGACCCAAATCACGAGATCACATCGTCTCGATACCCATGAACCATCTCATACCCTCCTCGTGCGCACGATGGCATCTCCAACTAGTACGCTCATTCTGAAAGACCTTCCGCAAGCAGACAACCACGCAATCCAATCGTAGATGTCGGGCTCCCCCACTTAGCTTTAAACTATAATCACATAAATCTAGAACCCACAAAGATTCCTCCTTCTCAATTACCATGACCTCGCACCGTTAACCCGCCAAAATTATCGCAATCTCATGTTAAACGTTTCATAAAATATTCCAAATTATCAACCACAATCGCACATTGGACCTCCTGACAATCGCACTATCTTCTTCAAGCGATCCAAGCTCACATCCCAGTACATTCCTCCCGCTGTGTAGAAAGTAGAACTTTTCGTAGAACTTCATCAAGAATCACGCAACAGCTAACCCGCTCACAGGAGATAGCCCACCTATGGAATTCCATTTCGACATCGTCCAACGACAAAGCCCTGGTTACAACTACCACGAAATCAGCAAACCCTCCTGAGCCCATGGTCGTCCAGCAGCTGTAAAAGTCTGTTCATTCCCCATTAGCATCCACTGAAAGTCCAGCCATACGTTCCAAACTCGAAGTCAGGTTGCACCCAAAAATGATAATCAAGCATTTCACACCCCTCTTCCATTCAAGCAAACTCCTCTCTGTCATATTCAATATTCCTTAGTACAGTAGCCACCGTCCCAAATGAAATTTATAGACTTAGTCATTGACCACCATGATCCCCAAATTGTTCTAAACTTCCTCAAAGTATGTGGCTATCCTATCACGGAATCCATACCCTACTCTGCCACTCTCACTTCGATAAGACCATCTCCTTAAGCAAACTTCTCGGCCTCCGTTGTTCATAATTGTCCTGCTAGCAATTCAACCACCGCGAGATACCTTCCATCATGTCTTTCCTCATCCTTCATTTCCCAAATACTGCCTCAAATCAAGATCCATCTCTGTAGCACCTGAACTAATAAATTGCTACCAGCTCTAAGTCTCCTCAAAGATCATATTTCTCGAGCCATCAATGTCAGAAACACCGATTCGATTCTGAAACCGCTACACACCGCCATCTCTGACAACCGCTTCTCAGGCACCATTTCATAACACCTTGCCCCGAAGGCAAATAAAAAAAGACCATAACACTGACGAGCCTTAATGCGTTCAAACAAGGACGACGACACTATATCACAAATGAGAATTTCCACCAAGTTCGAAAATATCCGATCTTGCCACTCTGTCAACCGAGGCCTGAATATCCATAGTCCAATTGCCTCTCCTCCGCTGGAATAAAATGCCAAACCTCTAAAACATGAACCGAGTAGTCCTCATTTCGAGTCATTCATTGTCGCGGTACATAAATAAGCACCTTACCATTTACACTAACACTGTGCGATAACCACTCATGAACATCATAATGCACCGTGCATAGCCGCGAAACCATAGGCATCACTAACATTTCACTAAAGTGAAAGAACATCCCTCCATGAGGCGATGACAATAGCCCAATCAAATACGCAGGGAGAAACGTCCTGCAC
Organism: Nicotiana tomentosiformis; assembly: GCF_000390325.3. Classification (NCBI taxonomy): domain Eukaryota; kingdom Viridiplantae; phylum Streptophyta; class Magnoliopsida; order Solanales; family Solanaceae; genus Nicotiana; species Nicotiana tomentosiformis. Next base: position 104,721,685 of record NC_090819.1, on the reverse strand, counting down.
CATATCTGCAGTCACATTACAACTCCTCGATGCCCAATTGATAACAAGAGCTCAACATCGTATAGGAATGAGTAGGCAGGAGATGAAATCATAGCTTTAATGAAATCAAATCGCACGACGAGGAATCAAGAAGGGAAGTGCTCTTAACAACCATGTAGCCTCTCGAAGATAGGTATAGACGTCTCCGTACCGATCCGCAAAACTCTACTAGACTCGCTCATGACTCATGATACCCAAGTGAACCTAAAGCTTTGATACCAAGCTGTCACGACCCAAAACCCACTATAGGCCGTGATGGCGCCCAACGTCGCTGTTAGGCAAGCCAATGGTGAACTATCACATAAATCGTTCATTTTATTACTTTTGAAATCATAAACTTTTATTAAGTAAGGAAATTTACACCTTTAAAATTCATGGGTACATACATAATTAGTATTGCGTAAAATAAATGGTGATAATAATATGCATAACATCAACTAGAATATCCCAAAAATCCAGTGCCACAAGTGCATGAGCATTTACTAAGGAGTACAACAATAATACAACATCCGTCTGGAATGTAAATAAGACATGATAAAGTAAATAGTATGATGGAGACTTTGTGGGCTGCGATACGTAGCCTGGAATGTAGCTCACCATAAAGTTTCCTCAGCAGTTGCGCCTACGCGCCCAGATGTCCACCAAATGAGCCTGTCAGACTTGCACATTTAGTGTAGAAGTGTAGCATGAATACATAAATCAACGCGTACCCAGTAAGTATCTAGTCTAACCCCAGAGAAGTAGTGACGAGGGGCCGACATCGACACCTACTAGAGGTCCAATAAAGCAGTATGCTAAATCCTAAACATATATGAAACACATCAATAATAGTGGGATAAAAAGGTAACCAACATAATCTTTCAAAAATTTCTTTTAACGATATAAATTTCTCAATCTCGTATTCTATCTCAACAACTCAAAAAATATCAAGTGCCAATATCAAAAGAATAATGAATACCATATGAAATGCCAGGCATCAGTGGAAGGATAATCTCGTGAATATTCAGACTGCTAGCGATATAACACACGATTATGCAGAGGTCGTACGACCCGATCCGGAATAATATATACACTGTCGAGGGTCGAGCGGCAGGAATCATAGATGCATCTATTATACTGTCGAGGCGTTCGGCCCGCTCCACAAGAAAGGAAGAAACTTATCGAATTACAAGTCACGTGCTTACAAAATAGTTACAGGTGCATAGTAGTGACTACACCCCTTTACGTTTATCAAATATCTTGGCAACATCTCAAGGTGATAAAGCTCGGCCTAATATACATATGTTTCTAAATCAATTTCAATTGTAATTTCAATTAATTAAGCTAGCAAAATGAGTCCAAACAATTCAAATATTACATGATAAAGTCCTAAGTCTACCCGGACATAAATATGCTTTAACTACATATGGACTCTCGTCACTTCATGCGTACGCATCACCCACAACTAGTAGCACACAACAATTACATCACCTAGAGGGTAGTTTCCCCCTCACAAGGTTAGACAGGAGACTTACCTCGCTCCGAAGTTCCAATAACCGACTCCAATGCCTCTCTAACTCCTCAATTCAAAGCCAAACGATCCGAAACTAGTCAAACAACATGCAAACCAATAAAAATATACTCCAACACTCATAATGAATTAGTTTATAACAATTCCCAATTCCTCTCGAAAAGTTAACAAAGTCAACCCTCGGGCCCACGTACCCGAATTCTAAAAGTTCTTGAAGATAAACTTTACCCATAATGCTACGAACTCAAATATATAATTTTTTTCAAATTCCATGTCCAATTTCATGGTCAAAATCCAAAAATGCGATTTCTAGGTTTTCTACCAAAACCTCATACATTCTACTAACATCCAAGTGTAAATCTATATATAACTCGTGCACTTAGCTCACAATATGTAGAAGTTCCTTACCTCAAGGTAGATGATGAAGTTGGCTCCTCCAAATCGCCCCAAAAATCGCCCAAGCAAGAGAGGAATGAGTGAAATGAGTAAAAATCCCGATTGAGCAACATATATTCTTCCCAGGCGTCTTCGCACCTACGGGACACCCAGCCGCACCTGCGGCCACGCTTCTGCAGAAAAATGTCCACTCCTGCGGAAGTCACTTGCCCCGACCAGCCGCACCTGCGGTCCAAGGCTCGCACCTACGAGGGCGCTTCAGTGGCCCTCCCCTCGCTTTTGTGATTCCGCGCCTGTGTGATCACATCCGCTTCTGCAAAGCCAGCCGCGCCTTTCCAACTCTGCATCTGCGTAGCCTCGTCGTATCTGTGGGCTCGCAGATGCAGAAATCCTCCTCGCACTTCCGACCACTGCCTAGCTCACCCAGAACTGCTTCTGCGACCCCTTGGCCTCTTTTGTGGTCTCGCACCTGTGGCCATAAACCTCGCAGGTGCGATCACACTAAAAGCCTTAAGCTTCAGCAATTCCTTAAGTCCAAAACTCAACCCAATTCCAACCTGATTCGCACCCGAGGCCCCCGTGATCCCATACAACCATACCAACGCATCCTAAAACATGATACGAACTTAGTCGAAGTCTTAAATCACGCCAAAAAATATCAAAATTATGAATCGACGATCGAAATCTTTCTTTGAACTTTCAAACTTTAAACTTTGCCGAACGCATCTGAATTATACTTAAACATCCCGGAATAACGCTAAACTTTACGCACAAGTCACAAATTCCGATACGAACCTATTCCAAGGCTCGGAACCCCAAACGGACATCGATAACACTAAAGTCTACTTCAAACCAAACTTAAGGAATTCTTGAACTTTCAAAATGCCAACTTTCCATAATGAGCGCCGAAATGATCCCGGACCACCCGATACTCAACCTGAACATACACCCAACTCCTAAATCATCATATGAACCTATTGAAACCTTTAAATCCCGATTCCGAGGTCGTTTACTCAAAAGTCAAATCTTAGTCAACTCTTCGACCTTAAAGCTTCTGAATTTAGAATTTCTATCCGAATCAACTTTAAACTTCCTGAAATTCAATTCCGACCATATGTACAAGTCATGAAATATGAAGTGAAGCTACTCACGTCTTCAAACCGCCAAACGATGCACTAGAGCTCAAAACGATCGGTCGGGTTGTTACAGGTAATGGACCCATCGTGATTTTGTGATTTTTAGATCTGGATATGACAGTGGAGATGAGAGAAGGGAAAAGAGAGAGAGAGAGAGAGAGAGAGAGAGAGAGAGAGAGAGAGAGAGAGAGAGAGAGAGAGAGAGAGGCGACTGTTTGGTCGGGCTCCGATATAGCTCCGCCAGAGAAGATGACCGGCTGGACGCTGGCCTTGCCGAGGGTGAAGAGAGAGTGAAAAAGGAGAGAGAGTTGAGGGAGAAGAGAGAAAGGGTTAAGGAAAACATTGAGGGATCAATTATATATATTTGTATTTTACTATAAAATATAAAAAGTGGCTATAAATAATAATATTTTTAGAATATTTTGGTTTATAATAAATAGGGTGCATTATTTAGCTACAGCATGTAATGTTTCTCAAAACATATATTTAAAAATTAACTTAAATAGCCGCTAGAATAAAAAAGTGGTCGGCACACACAAAAAAGTAGTTGGCACAATATATATATATATATATATATATATATATATATATATATTGACTAGAGATTGTAAATATTTTTGGCTGAGTTGTCAAATGTGTAACTTTTTCCGAAGATTTGCTTTGACTTTTTTTTTTTTTGGTTTAAAGGATAAGGTTTTTCTAATACATTATAACCCCATGTAATATATGAAATGGCGTTTTTAATGGAACAGTTCAATGGCCGCTATTACCATTCAAATTATAATATCATAAGTTTGAATTTCAGTTTCAGTGGCTAGTGCCTAAGGGACTAAAGGTGACAAACGGGCAGGTGGCGTCGGATATGAGCGGGTTGAAAACGGATAATATAAAAATGAATAAATTATCTGACCGACCCATATTTATTACGGATAAAAAATAGGTTAATCGGCGGATAATGTGGATATCCATATTATTCATGACTTCTTGAATATGATCATTTTTTGGAGAATTCCTAGTTCCTAAACTTGAGAAACCTCCAATTTGAATCTTTGTAAATATAAAAGTAAACTCATTGGTTATATATTAGTTAATTGGATAATATGAATCTTATCCATATTTAATCTATTTTTAAAAAGTTCATTATCCAACCCATTTTCTAGTGAATAATATATGGATAACTATATTTTATATCCATTTTGCAACCACTACTAGTGCCTAATTTAAATTTTTCCTAATCAAGAAGGGTGCATGTCTCTCAATAGTAGTGGAGACACCCTTTAGAAAGGGGTGTCACGGTATTACTAAATATAGTTTTAAATCCAATAGGTGTATATAATAGGCCGACACTATTTACAAAGTAATCCCAAGTAAATATTAATTTGGTCGTATTTCTTCGGATTGGTAGTAATAAAATGATTTTATTATCTGAAATAAAGAACTATCTCCTACCAAATGAAAAGTCCAATAATACTTGTTCGTGAGACATGAAATAAAGTATTAAAACCAACATAATTCTAAGTCTAAACTCACTCATAAGTCGAATTGTCATTAAAGACCAATATTATGATTTAAAACCCTGCATATGTCACTGTCGCCCACTCCGGACCTCCAAATCTTCATCATATAGGAAGGAGGAGAAACAATTTTCATTTCTTTTTCTTGTACTGGCTCATTTGACATTTCTTGTTTTGATGCAAAGGGATACTTTATATATATACTTACGTTTTGACTTTTCATTAGGGTGTACGAGAATCATTTGGCGGTGCTTCATAGCAGCAACCCGTTTGATCTAATCCATTCATTTTTGTTGCTTATAGTTTTGCGTTTTGAACTTTAATGGTGTATACGGTCGTCGAAATGGATTTTTAACTTTGGCATGTCCGGTACGGTTCGAAGGGTGGTGTATCGAAGTAAGATCCCGGAGGGGGGCACGAACTAATCTAGAGTCCGAGAAGGCCGGTCCATGTTGAGATCGATATCATAATCAAACTCGAACAAGAATCGAACCATGGCGCGGGTAGATCTATCGTGCTGATAATCCAAAAACCAACCTACATCGACCTGGAATCCATCTGAGGGCTCGAATCAGGATCGGGCTCGAACCAAGATCACGAGTTCGAGCCGAAATCAAGCTCGAACCAAAATCGAGGATTCTAAGCAAGATCGAGCTCGCAGACAAAAGCCGTTGTAATCCCACTAGAGGGAATCTTGGCAGAAATTATGGAAAAGCTAATTTATCATGGGTCTCCCACTGAATGTTTATTTTATTATATTTAGAGCCAAACTCCTTCACTATAAAAGGGCTTGTTTATCATTCTTGTAGGGCATCTTTTTTGAGACTTAGACTATCAAAAACTGTATTATTTCCTCTATAAGCAAGAGTGATCTTTCTAGTTTCTTAGATTGATTCTATTTTGTTAAATCCTAAATTCACTGTTCATAATTGATTCTCCTGGATTACGTTTTTTCTAACCTATATTTATCCTTTTATTTTTCCTAGCATTCTGTATTAAGTTGTACCACATATCTTCGGAACTGCGTATAAATTCAACTTTATCCATTTTTCGGGTAAACAGTTTGGCGCCCACTATGGGGCCGAGGATAACAGTGGTCACTTATTTTCGAAAACACCTTCAATTCAGGCTCGGCTACGAATAGCCACCGACCGATTACGAAGCTGGCCTTCAAGATGAAACCAACAACTTGGCACTACCCGAGATTCGAGCCGAAATAGCACTAGATGTCAATTCACAAATTGCTTTGGAAGCAAACCAGCGTTCCGAACCGGAAAGAAGCATTCAGGGCGGTGCTCGATCCGTAGCCCAAGACACCCAAAACCCAGAGGAGATCGGGGCCAGCTTACACATGATCTTCGAGATGTTGCAAGTCCAGCAATTAGCGATATCTCGGCTACAGAGCCAAACTCAAGCACAAAGCAGGCCGGTTTTCAATCCACTTCGAGAGGTCCGGCAGGGGTTACTTCGAGAGGTCACCCCCAGAACAGAGCCTGCCATAGTAAAATCTAACGAGCAGGAATCGGGGACTACTCCCGGAATTACTAAATTGCTCGAGGAACTCACAAAATGAGTCGAAGCCAATGACAAGAGGGTGGAAATGTATAATGCCAGTGTCGATCAAATCCCGGGGGCTCCACCAATGGTAAAAGGGCTTGATTCAAAAAAATTCATACAAAAGCCTTTTCCATCGAGTGAGGCACCGAAGCCAATCCCCAAAAAGTTTCGTATGCCCAAAATTCCCAAATATAACGGTACGACCGATCCTAACGAACATGTCACCTCTTACACGTGTGCCATAAAAGGCAACGATTTGGAAGATGATAAGATCGAATCCGTGCTATTGAAAAAGTTCGGGGAGACCCTCTCGAAATGAGCTATGATTTGGTACCACAATTTACCACCAAATTCCATCGATTCTTTTGCCATGTTAGCAGATTCATTCGTAAAAATGCATGCTGGAGCCATAAAGGTTGCAACGAGAAAATCAGACTTCTTTAAAGTAAAGCAAAGATAGGGAGAGATGCTGAGGGAATTCGTATCCCGATTTCAAATGGAACGCATGGAATTACCCCCGGTCACCGACGACTGGGCCGTACAAGCTTTCACCCAAGGGTTGAACGAGCTAAGTTCGACAGCATCACAACGGCTGAAGCAAAATTTGATCGAGTATCCGGCGGTAACTTGGGCATCGAAAATTAGGGTCAAGGATGATCAGTCGGGGACCCCGTACGAACCTGTTCATCAGAATAGGACAATTATTAATCAAAAGCAGATCGACAGAGAGCAAAGGTCAAACAGAGACCGATATCGACCGTACGTTACCGATCGAGTAAACAATGGTTCAACACGCAGTGCAGTTCAGAACAGTCAAAAAATTGATCGAGGACAAAATTCTCGGGGGCTTATGAGTAAGAGCGGCTTCGACAAATATGCCGAGCCTATAGAAGCACCTCGATTATCAGAATATAACTTCAGCGTTGTCGCATCCGCTCTCGTGTCGGTCATCGGACGCATCGAAGACACTAAATGGCCTCGACCAATGCAAATCAATCCTGCCCAGAGAAATCCCAATCAAACGTGCGAATATCATGGTACCCATGACCACAGAACAGAAGATTGCAAGCAACTAAGAGAGGAAATAGCTCGCCTATTTAACAAAGGGCATCTTTGGGAGTTTCTGAGTGATAGGGCAAAGAGCCATTTTAGAAGTAGGGATTTCAGCAAGCAGAACGAGCAAGAAGAATCACAGCACGTTATCCACATGATCATCGGCGGCACCGATACCCCCCGGGGACCGATGCTTAAGTGCACTAAAACATCGATGGTGAGGGAAAAGCGATCTCAGACTAAAGATTATGCACCCATGGGGACTTTGTCCTTCGGTGATGAAGATGCAGAGGGGGTCATCCAACCTCACAACGACGCACTGGTAATATCCGTACTCGTAAATAAAACTAAAATTAAGCGTGTGTTGATCGATCCAGATAGCTCGGCCAAAATCATCCAATTAAAGGTAGTAGAGTAGCTCGGCCTGCAGGATCGGATCGTACCTGCAACTCTGGTCCTAAACGGGTTCAATATGGCATGCGAAACCACCAAAGGGGAGATAGCCTTACCAATAAACGTGGCCGGAACTGTCCAAGAAACAAAGTTTCACGTGATCGAAGGCGATATGAGATATAACGCCCTTTTCGGAAGGCCATGGATCCACAACATGAGAGCCGTGCCTTCGACCCTACACCAGGTCCTCAAATTTTTGGCGTCGGGAGATTTCAAAACGGTATACGGAGAGTAACCAGCCGCAAAAGAAATGTTCGCCGTCGACGAAGCCAAACCAATGTCCTCACTTTCGCCGATAAAAGGATCGGGCCCGGAAGGAGAACGGGACACCAAATAGCAATCACAGACAACGACTTCAACCTAGCCAGACAACCAGAAAGTCGAAGAGGATGGGGACCAAAGGGTCCCTCGATCTTTCGTACTTCCCGATGACTCCGATGCCACAAAATCAACGATCGAGGAGCTAGGGCAAGTCATATTAATCAAGCGACGGCACGAGCAAAAGGTATACTTGGGAACGGGGTTGAGCTCTGAACTCAGGAAGAAACTCGTTCAATTTCTTATCAATAACATCGATTGTTTCACCTGGTCCCATTTAGATATAACAGGGATCCTGCCGGACATAACAACGCATCAGTTAGGTTTGGACCATAGGTTCAGACCGGTGAAGCAAAAAAGAAGACCCCAGTCCGATAGAAAGAACGCCTTCATAAAGGACGAGGTAACCAAACTTCTCAAATTAGGGTCCATTCGGGAGGTAAAATATCCCGAATAGTTAGCCAACATAGTTGTAGTCCCTAAAAAAGGGGACAAACTTAGAATGTGCGTGGACTATAAGGATTTGAACAAAGCATGCCCCAAAGATTCTTTTCCGTTGCCCAACATCGATCGCATGATCGATGCCACGGCTGGCCACGAGATCCTCACTTTTCTCGATGCCTATCCGAGTATAATCAAATACAGATGAACTCGGAGGACCAGGAAAAAACCTTATTTGTCACCAAATATGGAACGTATTGTTATAATGTGATGCCCTTCGGGCTAAAAAACACAGGGGCCACTTACCAACGCCTAGTGAATACAATGTTCGAAGAACAAATAGGAAAATCAATGGAGGTTTATATTGATGACATGTTAGTCAAATACCTACGCGCAGAAGACCATTTAATTCATTTGCAGGAAACGTTCGAGATTTTGAGGAAATACAAAATGAAGCTCAACCCCGAAAAATGTGCCTTCGGGGTCGGTTCGGGCAAGTTCCTCGGCTTCATGATATCACATCGGGGAATAGAGATTAACCCCGATAAAATTAGGGCCATCGAAGATATCACTGTCGTAGACAGCGTGAAGGCCGTGCAAAGACTAACGGGTCGGATCGCCGCCCTAAGCCGATTTATATCGAGATCGTCCGATCGAAGCCATAAATTCTTTTCTCAACTCAAAAAGAAGAACGATTTTTCTTGGACCCCGGAGTGCCAACAAGCATTAGAAGGACTAAAACGATGTCTATCAAGCACACCACTGCTTCACACTCCAAAAATCGATGAGAAACTTTGTTTGTACTTGGCAGTATCGAAAGTCGCCGTAAGCGGTGTCCTAGTTTGAGAAGAGCAAGGTACGCAATTCCCAGTTTATTATACAAGTCGAACCTTAGGAGAGGCGGAAACTAGATATCCGCTCCTAGAAAGGTTAGTGCTTGCACTGATAAGCGCCTCAAGGAAGTTAAGGCCATACTTCCAATGTCACCCCATATGCGTATTGTCTACTTACCCACTTCGTAATATTTTGCACAAACCCGAGTTATCAGGCTGACTGGCCAAATGGGCCGTCGAACTCAGTGGGTACGATATAGAATATCGACCCCGCACGGCCATCAAGTCTCAAGTCCTAGCAGACTTCGTGGCTGATTTCACACCAGCCCTCGTACCCGAAGCCGAAAAAGAACTGTTGAAATCAGGTACATCATCGGGGGTATGGATCCTTTTTATGGATGGGGCTTCAAACGTAAAGGGGTCCGGGCTGGACATAGTTTTGAAACTACCCACGGGTGGCATTATTAGACAATCTAATAAAACTATCAGGTTGACTAACAACGAGGCCGAGTACGAATCCATGATTGCAGGTCTCGAGCTAGCTAGAAATTTGGGAGCAGAAATTATTGAAGCCAATTGCGACTCCTTGCTGGTGGTAAGTCAAGTAAACAAAACTTTCGAAGTTCGAGAAGGTAGAATGCAGAGGTATTTAGATAAACTGCTTATCACTTTGCGCCATTTCAAACAATGGACTTTACGACATGTGCCACGGGAACAGAATAATGAGGCCGACGCACTGGCGAATTTGGGGTCATCCGTCGAGGTAGATGATACGGGCTCGAGGAATGTAGTTCAACTTTCGAGATCGGTAATCAAAGAATGACACACCGAAATAAATTCTACAAGCTTAACCTGGGATTGGAGAAACAAGTATATCGAATATTTGAAAAACAGAAAACTCCCATTGGACCCTAAAGATTCCAGAACCCTACGGACCAAGGCTGCTCGATTCACTCTGGCTTCAGATGGAACACTGTACCGAAGAACGTTCGACGGACCATTGGCGGTATGCTTGGGTCCGGGGGATGTCGATTATGTCCTACGGGAAGTGCATGAGGGTACTTGCGGGAATCACTCTGGAGCCGACACATTAGCCCAAAAAATAATCAGAGCAGGGTATTATTGGATCGATATGGGCAAAGATATGAAGGAATCCGTTCGTAAATGTGATAAATGTCAAAGGTTCGCACCAACGATCCACCAACCCGGAGAACAACTCCACTCGGTCCTATCCCCGTGGCCTTTCATGAAATGTGGAATGGATATCGTCGGCCCTCTGCCATCGACCCCAGGTAAAGCCAAATTCATTTTGTTTATGACTGACTATTTTTCTAAATGGGTTGAAGCACAGGCGTTCGAGAAAATAAGAGAGAAAGAAGTTATAGACTTTATTTGGGATCATATCATATGCCGGTTCGGGATACCCGCCGAAATAGTATGTGACAATGGAAAGCAATTCATTGGCGGCAAAGTAACAGGATTCCTCGAAGACCACAAGATAAGAAGGATACTGTCGACGCCGTACCACCCCAGTGGGAACGGGCAGGCCGAATCAACGAATAAAACTGTCATTCAAAACTTAAAGAAGAGATTGAACGATGCTAAAGGGAGATGGAGAGAAATCCTTCCCGAAGTCCTTTGGGTATATCAGACAACATCAAAATCCAGTACGGGGGCAACCCCGTTCTCCTTAGTATATAGATCCGAAGCATTGATACCAGTCGAGGTTGGTGAACCCAGTGCCAGATTTTGATTCTCGATGGAAGAATCAAATAACGAGGCTATGAACACAAGCCTCGAACTATCGGACGAAAGGCGAGAAACTGCCCTCGTCCGAATGGCGGCCCAAAAGCAGCGAATCAAAAGGTATTATAATCGAAGAACCAAGCTGCACCATTTCAAGCCTGGGGACTTAGTGTTGAGAAAAATTACCATCAATACCCGGAATCCGAATGAAGGGAAGCTAGGACCGAATTGGGAAGGACCATATCAGGTACTCGAGGACATCGGAAAGGGGTCGTACAGGATCGGCGTTATAAACGGCAAACAGTTATCAAGCAACTGGAATGTATCACATCAAAAACGGTACTACTGTTAAGGTACAACCTTTCCATATTCGTTTATATCTCAAAATTGACCCCTGCAGAAGTCTGAACAAGGGACGGATCTCTCATCAGAAAGCACGCGTTGTACTCTTTTTTCCTTATACCGGTTTTATCCCAAATGGGTTTTTCGGCAAGGTTTTTAATGAGGCAACCACTGGTCGTGCAGCATTTATAATGATATCCGAGGCCCCGTAAGAGAGTTACTTCACAGCAATAGGGTCTCGATAGGAAAACTGTAAAGAGCCAAATGGTCGAAGCGAGCAATGCTTGTATAAATTGGCCCGAACCCGGGCGTGTAATAACATGCGAAGAATTAAGATATAATGCGACCATTAAGCCTACGGGCTATTTTTTCATTTCGAGTTCGAGCAAACACTCACTCGACCAAATAGCCTACGGGCTGCATCAATTCGAGTTCGAATCATTCACTTGATCAGGCCTATAGGCTATTTTTCATTTCGAGTTCGAGCAAACACTCACTCGACCAAATAGCCTACGGGCTGCATCAATTCGAGTTCGAATCATTCACTCGACCAGGCCTACAGGCTATTTTTCATTTCGAGTTCGAGCAAACACTCACTCGACCAAATAGCCTACGGGCTGCATCAATTCGAGTTCGAATCATTCACTCGACCAGGCCTACGGGCTATTTTTTCATTTCGAGTTCGAGCAAACACTCACTCGACCAAATAGCCTACGGGCTGCATCAATTCGAGTTCGAATCATTCACTCGACCAGGCCTACGGGCTATTTTTCATTTCGAGTTCGAGCAAACACTCACTTGACCAAATAGCCTACGGGCTGCATCAATTCGAGTTCGAATCATTCACTCGACTAGGCCTACGGGCTATTTTTCATTTTGAGTTCGAGCAAACACTCACTCGACTAAATAGCCTACGTGCTGCATCAATTCGAGTTCGAATCATTCACTCGATCGAGCCTACGGGCTATTTTTCATTTCGAGTTCGAGCAAACACTCACTCGACCAAATAGCCTACGGGCTACATTAATTTGAGTTCGAATCATTCACTCGATCAAGCCTACGGTCTCTTTTTTATTTTTTATTTCGAGTTCGAGCAAACACTCATTCGACCAAATAGCCTACGGGCTACATCAATTCGAGCACAAGCAAACACTCGCTCGACCGTCAAAAGCGAATCGTTGACAATTAATAAGTCTAAAGGGCTACATTGCCCCAAGTTTGAATAAACGCTCGCTCGGTTGTAGAGACCACGAGGTTCAAGTTTGATTAAGTGGTTTAATACATAGAGATATGCCTATACACAAAATTTATCTACATAGGTGGCTACAACAAAAATAAATAAATATATATATATTTTAAACGGGAGTGGTCTCTTCTTTATCAGGTTCCCCCCTGTTCTCGGATTCTCTTTTGCTCCCATCGTCGTCGTCATCATCATCGGAAACCAGAGCTTCAACATCAGCTTCGAGTTCTTTTGCCCATTTTATCTCTTCTGTGAGATCGAAGCCGCGAGCATGAATCTCCTCAAGAGTTTCTCTCCTGGATCGGTACTTAGCAAGTTCGGCGACCCAATGCGCCCGACCATTGGCGGATTCGGCTGCCTCTCTTGCCTGAACTTGGGCAGCTTCAGCATCAGCCCGATAGATGGCCACGAGCGCATCCGCATAAGTCTTTGCTGTTTCAGCATCGGATTCGGCCTTGGCGAGTACTGAGGCCAACCGAGCCTCGAGCTCCTTAATTTTTCTTGCTTGAACCAGGCCTTTTTCCTTCATTTTCTGAAGTTGGGTTTCAAACGATGATAACTGGGCTCGAGTAGTCTCTTTTTCTGCAACAAAGCGGTCCATACCTTCTTTCCACCGCAAGGATTCCATCCTTATCACATCGACCTCCTTACGCAGCTTCCCTATCATCTCGATTTTTTGCTGCAGCTGTGAGACCGAAATGTTAGCTACCGTTCTGGTATCGAACCCATAGGTTTTTAAAAGTATCATTACCTGCTCAGACAAATCATTCTGGTCTCGATAAGCCTTGGCCAGCTCGACTCGGAGATCTTTTATTTCCTCCTCTCTCTGCCCTAAGGAAAGTTTGAGAGAGTTCCTCTCATCGGTAGCGCATTTCTGGTCGGTCGCGTATTGATGCAGCTCATTCTGGGAATGAGAACATTGTTCTCGATGGACTGCCGTAGCCTACGAAGGAATAAGAAGCGAAGTTAACGAAAGACGAACATAAAGGTAATACCAACAAAAGATTTTTAAAAGACTCACCTGGTTCAAAGCCTGCCGCAAATCGTGAAAAAGATCTGATTCATCACCGGCACCGGCACCGGCAACATCCTCGATACCAGTAAATAGGTCACGAAACGGATCCTCTTCATCATGAGGCCTACCTAGATCGAGGGCCCCCAGAGCTTAAGTTTCCCGAATCACCCCTGCGGAAAAAGTGGGAAAGGTAGGCGAGTCCTCGATCGTTGCTGCCCCAAGTGACTCGCTCGGAGCATTCCCCTCGGCTTGGAGGGGTTCGAAGGGCTCTTCGATTGTAACCCCTGCCGATTGATTCCGATGAGAGGCGTCTTCGACATCCGATAGTTCGGGGACTCTACCAGAACCTCTCTCCGGTATATTTTCAGTTCGAGACGGAGCCCCATAGGGCATCATGGATCCAGCCGACGTTGAAGCATCGGTGGCTCTCTTCGTCCGGACCGCCAGCGTGGACTCATTATCCTCTTTCTCTTCTTCTTCATCCCTTAGGTGCAAAACGGATTCTACGGTCAAAGGAATAACATTCTTGTTCGGCTTACGAGCCGTCCTTTCCTTCGGTTTTGGATATTCGGGCAACGAAGCTCACTTCCTTTTATTTTCCTTCACCGGCTTTGGAACGAAGGTCGAGACATCCTCCTCATTAGACAGAGGTCTCAAGACCGCGTCCTTACCCAAACCTGCATATGGGAAACCTTATAAAAAATATCGAGAAATGCCTCGTCAGAGTCCGAGAAATGAGCTTACCGTGATTTTTGGCCTCCCACCGACCCTTAGACAAACCACGCCATGAGCGTTCGGCGTATGTGGAAGTCGAAACAAGATCCCGTACCCAATTCTTGAGGTCGGGAACCGCTCCGGGCATCGAGTGAACCGCTACATCACGAAAAGAGGAGTGTCGATAAGAGAACAAATGAAAGAACAAAATAGAAGCAATAGAAAAATCACACTTACGTTTCAAATTCCACTCCTCGAGAAAGGGCATCTTTTCAGTCGGGATCAGGTCCGAAGTCCTTACTCGAATGAATTTGCTCATCCAACCCTGGTCCCTGTCCTCGTCAATACTCGAGAACAAAGCCTTGGTAGCCCGACGTTGGAGTTTTATTAACCCTCCCCGAAAAAGTCGGGGATGGTACAGACGGATAAGATGATCGAGGGTGAACGACATCCCCTCGATTTTGCTCATGAAATATCGGATCAGAATAATGATCCGCCACAAAGAAGGATGGACCTGGCCTAAGGTTACCTGATACTGTCGACAGAAGTCGATAACGACGGAATCGAGGGGACCCAAAGTGAAAGGGTAAGTATATACGTTCAAAAACCCTTTCACGTGAGAAGTGATGTCTTCGTCAGGGGTAGGTATTATCACTTCTTTTTTCCCCCAATTGCAGTCCTCTTTAACAGATCGAGGTGCTTCTCAGTAATCGAACACATGTACCTCGTTACCGGCTCACACCGGCCAGGGACCGATGAACCTTTATCAACTTTAAAATCTGAAGTAAGGACGCATGCCTCGGGGACACACTCCTCTGGCCGTGGCTCCGCCGGTGTCTCATCGGCGACACAATGTGAAGATGAAGCTTTCTCTTTCTGAGGAACGGTTTGCGATGTTTTCACCATTTTTGAATTCAAAAATAAGGAGTAGAAGAAAGTGATAGAGATTTGGTAGAATTGAGGGGTCTTTTCGGAAAGAAATCACAGCTTTTTTGGTAGGCTGGAGAGTATAAAGAAGAAATTGAAAATTTTTAGAAGATAGAAGATGCAAAAATGGTAAAAGATAAAGGTGAGAGTTATTTATAGGTTCATAGCGATGGCGGTTCATTATCAATAGTGGCCGACCACCGCCTGACATGCATTAAATGCCTTGAAAGACTAAACCGACAGGACAACTATCATGTGCGTCATGGTCAAACTTGAATAATTGACAAGATATAATCCGATCGAGCCGTTGAAAATCATATCGTTTCTCGCCATATTTCTTTCTGAGAAACGAGGAGACTATCTGTATACGGTCAAAATAGATTTCAGCTTTGGCATGTCCGGTACGGTTCGAAGGGTGGTGTATCGAAGTAAGATCCCGAAGGGGGGCACGAACTAACCTAGAACTCGGGGAGGCTGGTACGTGTTGAGATCGATATCATAATCAAACTCGAACAAGAATCGATCCATGGCACGGGTAGATCTATCGTGCTAATAATCCAAAAATCAACCTACATCGACCTGGAATCCATCCGAGGTCTCAAACCAGGATCGGGCTCGAACCAAGATCACGAGTTCGAGCCGAAATCAAGCTCGAACCAAAATCGAGGATTCTAAGCAAGATCGAGCTCACAGACAAAAGCCGTTGTAATCCCACTAGAGGGAATCTTGGCAGAAATTATGGAAAAGCTGATTTATCATGGCTCTCCCACTGAATGTTTATTTTATTATACTTGGAGCCAAACCCCTTCACTATAAAAGGGCTTGTTTATCATTCTTGTAGGGCATCGTTTTTTAGACTTAGACTATCAAAAACTGTATTATTTCCTCTATAAGTAAGAGTGATCTTTCTAGTTTCTTAGATTGATTCTATTTTGTTAAATCCTAAATTCACTGTTCATATTGATTCGCCTGGATTACGTTTTCTCCAACATATATTCATCCTTTTATTTATCCTAGCATTCTGTATTAAGTTGTACAACATATCTTCGGAACTGCGTATAAATTCAACTATATCCATTTTTCGGGTAAACAAATGGCTAGTGAAGAGATGATACGAGTACCTCCCTTTTGAATGGAACGAGATATATTATAAAACAGAAAAATATCTTTTTGACCCAAAATTTAGATCTGGGTTTATTCAATTAGATTTAATAAAATAGAGTCAATCTTAGCCAATATTAATGTCCAAAAACTATGTTAGCTGATTTTGTAGTTAGATAATATGTATATTATCCGAATGGCAATAAATGTTGACAATACTAACAATATCCAATGTCCCGAAAATAGGGGAATATCACTAAATAGCAATAAATAATATTTAAGTAAATAAGAACGTGTGAATTACCTGAAAAGGGGTGAGATATATGGATATTCCTTCTGACAATGATGAATGATTGATGAGACTTCAAATGTTGAGGTTGTTCTTGGATCGAGTGGAAAAGTTAGACAAGAATCTTAGGAAAAAAGTATTTGCTTGTATGTTTGCAACAAAGCCAAATTCTATATAGAAAGTTAATGTGTTTTCTTACAAATGAATATCTTATCCTTATTCTTGTGTCTTTTTCTATTTATAGCGAACTCATACCTAAAAAACTCTAATAGTATAGGTACAAACAATATCCACTAGAATATTCTCTTTTGATGTCTTATTCTAAAACTAGCCGTTATTTACTGTCTATGGTGAGTGCTCGATCTCGACCCTGATCTTCGCTGACTTTTCGACCTTGAGCTTCCATAGCTTCATCGGCTCTGTCCTTCATTTTTTTACAGACCACTTTGACCTTAGGCAGGCCTTTATTGAAGTCGTACTGGTGACACGTGGCAGCCTACGAGGGCCTTCTTATTGCGAATACGCTTTGATCATGTCAAAAGTAATTTTTGACCCATACAGTTAGTCCTTCTGCTTATTGAGGTCGTCCTCGCAGGTGAGTTCAATGATTGGATAATATCGTTTGTGGTCGAACTTATCGAGTAGACCACATGAGTCATAGTCGTAGTGACGAGCAGGCAGTGGCCCTCTGTGGGCTGCATATTTTAAGTTCCTCAAGTTTCCTAGGTAATTTGTTGGAGCCATCTTGTCCAAGGGTTAGGGTGACATCATGACATCATGTGTCATGATAACATATGTTCCCTTTCACGACCCAAAATCCACTATAGATTGTGATGGCGCCTAACGCCGCCATCAGGCAAGCCAACGGTAATTGATCAACTTAATTACTCATTCTTATTACTTTTGAAATCATAATTTCCATTAATTAAATAGTATAAAATAGAATTTACAGGGTAAAATGATAATATTACGTGAACTACAATAATGAACAACCCGTAGGAACCCCCAAAACTAGATGTCACAAGTGCATGAGCATCAATTAGGAAATATAATAAAATACAACATCTGTCTCGAATACAAATTAGACAGAAAAATATAAATAACTCTGATAGAGACTCTGCAGGTTGCGGATCGTAACATGGAATACAGCTCACGGTAAAGTCTCCGCAATAGTCGCGCCTTTGCGCCCAAAAGGCCCCCAAACATATATGTACCTACACAATAAGTGCAACAAGTATAGTATGAGTACGTAAATCAACGCGTACCCAGTAAGTATGTAGCCTAACTCCAGAGAAGTAGCGACGAGGGGTCGAAACCGATACTTACTAGTGGTATAATACGACATGTACAGTAGAAGTAAACAGATGTGAGTGAGAGTAAATAAACAAAATATCAAGTCTAGACACGTGGTAAAATTCTCCACTCAGCAATAACTCAAGATCTTAGCTAGTAGTTACCTCCTCAATCGAAGAGAGTGTGTGTGTGTGTGTGTGTGTGTGTGTGTGTGTGTGTGTGTGTGTATAATGGAACACACCAGATAGGTCGTCACAGTTCAAATCAAGAAAACTCATAGATATATTGGCTTCTTGTTAATTATTACGCACGATTTCATCAGAGTGTTGGATCAAAGCAATGAAAGATGAACTTGATCAATGTGAAATAAATAAAGTGTGGGAATTGGTTCCAAAACCATCAAATGCTTCCATTGTAGGAACTAAATGGGTCTTCAAAAATAAGTTGAATAAATTCGGTCAAGTGGTTCGTAACAAAGCACGGCTAGTTGCTCGAGGTTATTCTCAATAAGAGGGAATCGACTATGATGAAACATTTGCACCTGTAGCAAGATTGGAATCTATCTGAATACTACTTGTATTTGTTGCTCATAAAGGATTCAAACTATTTCAAATGAATGTAAAAAGTGCTTTTCTAAATGGATACATATTTGAAGAAGTGTACATGAAGCAGACTCCTGGCTTTGTAAATGACAGTTTCCCAAATCATGTATTCAAGTTGTCTAAAGCTCTTTACGGACTCAAGCAAGCTCCTCGAGCATGGTATGAAAGATTAAGCTCATTCCTTCTAAATCAAGGTTTCAAACGAGGTAATATCGACACAACCTTGTTTATTAAGCACACAAACTCAGGTAATCTTATTACTCAAATTTATGTTGACGATATTGTTTTTGGAAGTCCTAACGCTGTACTATGTGAAGAATTCGCTCACGCTATGAAAGGAGAATTCGAAATGAGCATGATGGGAGAGCTAACTTTCTTTCTTGGACTGCAAATCAAACAGTCTCCCAAAGGGATCTTTATCAGCCAAACCAAGTACACCAAAGAACTTATAAAGAACTTTGGCATGAAGAATGCAAAGTCCATTGGAACTCCCATGAGTCCAACAACTACGCTTGAAGAAGATAATAATGGAAAAAGTGTGGATGAAATGATATATAAAGGAATGATTGGATCTTTATTATATCTCACTGCTAGTCAATCAGATATAATGTTCAGTGTGTGTAAATGTGTAAGGTTTCAGTCGGCTCCAAAAGAATCCCATCTTACTGCAGTTAAACACATTATTAGATATCTTATTGGGACCTCTGAATTAGGATTATGGTATGCTCACTCTAACAATTCTATGTTAAAAGGTTTTTCAGATGTAGATTTTGCAGGTGATAAGGTTGACATGAAAAGTACTAGTGGCACATGCCAACTGTTGGGAAATGCTCTAATTTCCTGGCATAGCAAGGAACAAAATTGTGTTTCTTTGTCAACTACTGAAGCAGAATATTTAGCTATTGGAAGTTATTGTACACAAGTTCTTTGAATCATGCATCAACTTCTCGATTATGATTTATCTATTACCTCCACTCCTATATTTTGTGATAACACTAGTGCTATATGTGTGTCAAAAATTTACGTGCATCACTCTAGGGCAAAGCATATAGAAATCAAGCATCATTTTATCCGTGATCAGGTAGCAAAATGTGATATTGTATTAGAATTCATTAGTTCTGAGTCTCAATTTGCTGATATTTTTACAAAACCTCTTTTAGAATAAAGATTTTGTTTACTGCGCAAAAAGATTGGCATTATGCCTATTTTGTAAAAACAATCTTTTGTATATGTATAAAATATTTTACTTCCATACTTAAGTTTGCTTAATTGATTAAGTGTATTAATTTTGATGTAAGTGTAATTATTACACTTCCATCGGTGCCGCCGAAGCAACTCCTCAGAAGTGTCACTTCCTTCTGAACCTGGCTTTTCCCTTAACCAATGCAACTCTTCAAACTTCCAAATGCCTAGATAAGTATCCTCTTCTCCCTCTCATTCTTCATCTCTTCTCACAAAATTCCCTTACTATGGCAAAAATAAACCTCTCATCTTCCACTGCCACCAGACAGAGCAGACGATTTTAGAAAACCCACAACCCCGAAGAAACCATAGACCTGGAATCATCCCTCGACTCAGACTTCCTCAAAACTGACAATGAAAGCAGAGAATCATCGTAGGATCTACCTTTTAGCCAAAAAAGGCGGGAAAGAGGCCTATGGATCAAACCCCCCAAAAGCCTGCATGAAAGAAAGGGAAAATGAAAAGCACAGATTTTGGGCCAGAGGACAAACTAAACTTCTCTGGACCAAGTGAGAAATCAAGTTTTGAGTCCTATAAGTCAAAATCTATGGCTTATGGACGCTCTGTAAGTCTTTCTCTTATGAAACATTTGCACTGTGATGTGATTGCTATTTTTGACTTTCAACTTCTTTCTTCTCTGTTTGATACAATGGGAAATTCTGTGTATGGAGAGCTTGTGAGAATGTTCTATGCCAATATGTTTGTTAATGACAAAGATGACTTGGAATCCGTGGTTTTAGGCACTCGGATTGTTCTTGATTCTTATTTATTTGAGAAGATATGTTCTGCTAAGTTTCACGAGTATGATGTTTTTGTGCAAAACTCCTGGCCAAAAAATTTTGAAGTTTTCTTAGAAGAGGCAAAGCCTTTCTGTCTGATAACCCTCCCGACATTGGTCCTAGAAATCTCAAGTTTGAACACTGAGTTTTAGCCCACATGATAGCCACCACTTTACTTTGTAGAACCGGGTCCGTCAGCACATTGTCTACTAGAGATATGTTTGTTCTATATTGTCTTGTGAACAATAAAAGACTTGACTGGTTTGTGTGGATTTGTCGGTATATGCTTGAAAGTATCGGGGATATATCCTCTTCTGCTGCATGTCTACCCTATAGTTTACTCATCTTACATATTCTTGAAGTTATGAAGGTTGATTTGGCACCTTTCTTACCCAAGCATATTACCAGTACCTATGATAAGACATGCTTTGCAATGATGGGTTGCACCTTAAGTGACAATGGATGAGTCAGGCGTGCCAAAGTTGAAAGTGCTCCAGTACAGGTTGAATCACCCATTGAACCAACATAGACTCAGCCGATTGCCACTAACAACCTACAACAGATTCAGCATAATCTAGATAAGGTAAAAATCCTGCTCATTGCAATGAAAGAACAGGTGAACAAAATCAGGGAAGTCACCAAGGAACCAGGTACAGATGTAGCCAAGCTCAGGTTGGACATGGGAGCCACGAGGAGGCAAGAGATCTGGGCATTCAACTCTATGACAGAAAAGATGGACAAAATCACCAAAGAAGTTGAAACCTCCTATGACTCTTTCTGCACCAAAGTGACCAATACCCTGAAGTACTTTCTAGGGAGAAACTAAGGCAGTGCGTGTGTGTGTGCTCATAAAGGATTCAAACTATTTCAAATGGATGTAAAAAGTGCCTTTCTAAACGGATACATCTCTGAAGAAGTATACGTGAAGCAGCCTCCTAGATTTTAAGTGAAAGCTTCCCAAATCATGTATTCAAGCTGTCTAAAGCTCTTTATGGACTCAAGCAAGCTCACCGAGCATGGTATGAAAGATTAAGCTCATTCTTTCTAAATCAAGGTTTCAAATGAGGTAATATCGACATAAATTTGTTTATTAAGCACTCAAATTCAGGTAATCTTATTACTCAAATTTATGTTGATGATATTATTTTTGGAAGTACTAACTCTGTACTATGTGAAGAATTCGCTTACGCTATGAAAGGAGAATTCGAAATGAGCATGATGGGAGATTTAACTTTCTTTCTTGGAATCAAATCAAACAAACTCCCAAAGGGATCTTTATCAGCCAAACCAAGTACACCAAAGAACTTATAAAGAACTTTGGCATGAAGAATGCAAAGTCCATTGGAACTCCCATGAGTCCAACAACTACGCTTGAAGAAGATAATAATGGAAAAAGTGTGGATGAAATGATATATAAAGGAATGATTGGATCTTTATTATATCTCACTACTAGTCAATCAGATATAATGTTCAGTGTGTGTAAATGTGCAAGGTTTCAGTCGGCTCCAAAAGAATCCCATCTTACTGCAGTTAAACACATTATTAGATATCTTATTGGGACCTCTGAATTAGGATTATGGTATGCTCACTCTAACAATTCTATATTAAAAGGTTTTTCAGATGTAGATTTTGCAGGTGATAAGATTGACATGAAAAGTACTAGTGACACATGCCAACTGTTGGGAAATGCTCTAATTTCCTGGCATAGCAAGGAACAAAATTGTGTTGCTTTGTCAACTACTGAAGCAGAATATTTAGCTGTTAGAAGTTGATGTACACAAGTTCTTTGGATCATGCATCAACTTCTCGATTATGATTTATCTATTACCTCTACTCCTATATTTTGTGATAACACTAGTGCTATATGTTTGTCCAACAATTACGTGCATCACTCTAGGGCAAAGCATATAGAAATCAAGCATCATTTTATCTGTGATCATGTTGCAAAAGGTGATATTGTATTAGAATTCATTAGTACTTAGCCTCAACTTGCTGATATTTTTACAAAACCTCTTTTAGAATAAAGATTTTGTTTACTGCGTAAAAAGATTGGCATTATGCCTATTTTGTAAAAAAAACTCTTTCGTATCTGTGTAAAATATTTTACATCCTTACTTAAGTTTTCTCAATTGATGAAGTGTATTAATTTTGATGTGAGTGTAATTATTACACTTCCATCGGTGTCGCCAAAGCAACTCCTCAGAAGTGTCACTTCATTCTAAACCTGGCTTTTTCCTTAACCAATGCAACTCTTCAACTTCCAAATGCCTAGATAAGTATCCTCTTCTCCCTCTCATTCTTCATCTCTTCTCACAAAATTCTCTTACCATGGCAAAAAGAAACCTCTCATCTTCCACTGCCACCAAACAAAGCAAACGATTTTAGAAAACCCACAACCCCGAAGAAATCCTAGACCTGGAATCATCCCTCGACTCAGACTTCCCAAAACCGATAATGAAAGAAGTGAATCATCGAAGGATCTACCTATTATCCAGAAAAAGGCAAGAAAGAGGCCTATGGATCAAAGCCCCAAAAAGCCTGCATGTAAGAAAGGGAAAGTGAAAAGCATAGATTTCGGGCCAGAGGACAAACTAAACTTCTATGGACCAAGTGAGAAATCAAGGTTTGAGTCCAATGAGTGAAAATCTATTGCTTATGGACGCTCTGAAAGTCCTTCTCTTATGAAAAATTTGCACTGTGATGTGATTGCAATTTTTGACTTTCAACCTCTTTCTTCTCTGTTTGATACAATTGGAAATTCTGTTATGAAGAGCTTGTGAGAATGTTCTATGCCAATCTGTTTGTTAATGACAAAGATGACTTGGAGTCCATGGTTTTAGGCTCTCGTATTGTTCTTGATTCTTATCAATTTGAGAAGAAATGTCCTGCTAAGTTTCACGGGTATGATGTTTTTGTGCAAAACTCCTGGCCAAAAGATTTTGAAGTTTCCCCAGAAGAGGTAAAAGCCTTTCTGTCTGATAACCCTCTCGACATTGGTCCTAAAAATCTCAAGTTTGAACACCGAGTTTTAGCCCATATGATAGCCACCACTTTACTTCCTAGAACTGGGTCCGTCAACACTTTGTCTACTAGAGATATTTTTGTTCTATACTATCTTGTGAACAATAAAAGACTTAACTGGTTTGTGTGGATTTGTCAGTATATGCTTGAAAGTATCGGGGATATATCCTCTTTTGCTGCATGTCTACCCTATGGTTTGCTCATCTCACATATTCTTGAAGTTATGAAGGTTGATTTGGCACCTTTCTTACCCAAGCACATTACCAGTACCTATGATAAAACAGGCTTTGCTATGATGGGTTACACCATAAGTGACGATGGATGAGTCAGGCGTGCCAAAGTTAAAAGTTCTCCAGTACTGGTTGAATCACCCATTGAACCAACAGAGACTCAGTCGACTGCCACTAACAACCTACAACAGATTCAACAAAATCTAGATGGGGTACAAAATCCTGCTCATTGCAATAAAAGAACAGGTGGACAAAATCAGGGAAGTCACCAAGGAACCAGGTACAGATGTAGCCAAGCTCAGGTTGGACATGTGAGCCACGAGGAGGCAAGGGATCAGGGCATTCAACTCCATAACAGAAAAGATGAACAAAAGCACCAAAGAAGTTGAAACCTCCTATGACTCTTTCTGCACCAAAGTGACCAATACCCTGAAGTACTTTCTATGGAGAAACTAAGGTTGTGTATGTGTGTGTGTTAAAAAACAATTTTTTTCTTGCTTTTTCTTTTGTGACTTATTTTTGCGTTGGTCTGTAAGAACCATCACTCTATGCCTCTGCTAAAGGCATAACCTCTGCTACCCTAACTAGTCTGTCCATTATTTGTTTATTATCTACTCTAATTTGTATGTTCTGTCTGTATGTTTTTCCTTTTTGATTGATGTCAAAGGGGGAGAAAAATTTGTAGAGTAAACCAAAGCAACAACTCAAGGGGAGAAGTGATGAGTAAATTTAAGTAACAACTCAGGGGGGCAGGAATCTCAAGCTATGAAAGGGAAGTATACTCTGTTTACTCTCTCTTGATTGTCATCATAAAAAAATGGGGAGATTGTTACATCTAAGTTTCAATGATGAAAATAGTGTAAATCTAATTGTATTTATTTGATTGCAGGAAATCAGGAAGTAGCACTACTTTAAGGGAAGTCCTTCTGGTAAGGACATCAGAAAGGAAACGAGATCAAAGGCAACATGAACAATGCCAAATCAAAGGAAGTCAAAGCCATCAAAAAGGAAACAAAATCTGTCCAGACGCTTCAGTCTTAATCAAAGGACATCGAGTCTCTCTCAATAAGGAAACATATCATGTGCAGTTGCTAGAGAATATCAGGCCATACCTCAAGGACTAAATTAGAATCACAAGATTTATCAACCAAATCAAAGCCACAAATCACTCCCTGAAATTTGGATATGAAGGGGGAATGACGTAAATGAATCCATCCCATCTCATGGGCAGGATTCAGAGGCACCCCTTGGGTCAAATCTCTTAGAGGATTATGTGCCTCAATTACAGATCAATCTACAATGGCTATTCAAACTCTCCTATAAGAATACTGATAATCTCAAGAAGATGACTTACACAACTACACAAACTATTTTTTAAGCCTTTCTTGTTCTTAGTACAAACACTGTATTCTTGAGTCTACAAGTATCACACAAGATTGGAAGAGTTAGAACACAAAATGAGAGTTGTGTCAACTTTAAAAAAACCACTGTTGCTGAATATCGTTGATGATGAATGTACTAAAACCATCACTACTGTAATTATTATTAAAGATCTAAGAGAACCCTTGTGACCCAAGGGAACTGGACGTAGGTACCACACCGGTACTGAACCAGTATAAAAATTGTTGTGCCTTCTTTACCTTTCCGTTTGTTTAGTTCATTCCTACTGAAATTGTTCACTATGCAAAACCTGGTCGACTAAACTTACACTTAGTCAACCAAGATTTTAATTGGCTACAATTCACCCCCCGTACTTTCATACATCACCTAGGGGTAGTTCCCCCTCACAGAGTTAGACAGGAGACTTACTTCGCTCTGAAGTTTCACAACCGGCTCCAACGCCACTCAAACACCTCAACCCGACGCCCATCTCTTCAAAAGTAGTCAAACAACGTGAAAACCAATCAATATACCCCAATACATATAATTTAATAATTTATAATGATTCCCAGCTTTGCTCAAAAGCCAACAAAGTATACCCTCCGGCCCACGCGGCCGGATTCCAAAAATTTTCGAAGATAAACTTTACCCATAATACCACGAACTCAAATATATAATTTATTTCTAATTCCATGTCCAATTTTGTGGTCACATTCCAGAAATACCAAATTCTAGGTTTTTTACCAAAACCCCCCACAATTTCTACTAATTTTCATATTTAAATCCTTATAGAATCCATGTATTTATCTTACAATAGGTGGGAATAACTTACCTTGCCATAGATGATGAAAACCTCCACTTGAAGCTCTCCACAAATCGCCCAAACCAAGAGAGAATGCAAGAAAAATGGCCAAATCCTATTCTTAAAACAACACTGGCCAGTGACCTTTTTTCATCTGCGGAGCCAATGGTCGCTTCTGTGGCATAAAGTCCGCTTCTGCGGTTCCCTTCAGGTCCCTGAACCTCCGCATCTGCGCCTTCGCTTCTGCGATATTTCATCCGCAGGTGCGGTTCCACTTCTGCAGACTTCATCCGCATCTGCGGTCCCAGCCTTCCCCAGCAAAATTCGCATCTACGCTCCAGTGGTCGCATCTGCGATCACGCAGGTGTGAGAATTTCTTCGCACCTGCGACCTCTGCCCAATCTACTCCCACCCGCTTCTGCGGCTCATTATCGTGCTTCTGCGAGGTTGTTTCTGCGATGAAGCTTCCGTAGAAGCAGTTGCACCAGCAACCAAAATTCCCTAGCTTTTTTCTTAAGTTCAAAATTCGATCCGTTAACCATTCGGAATCCACCCGAGGCCCCCGGGACCTTTACCAATTATACCAACGTGTCCCAAAACGCATTACGAGTCGAGGCCTCAAATCACACCAAACAATATCGAAATTATGAATCAATGATCGAAATCCTTCTGTAACTTTCGCACTTTCAAACTTCGACGAACACGTCCGAACCATACCAAAACATTTTGAAATGATGCCAAACTTTGCGTACAAGTCATGAATCACAATACGAACCCATTCCAAGGCTCGAAATCCCAAACAGACATCGATAACACCAAAGGCCACTTCGAACCAAACTTAGGAAATTCTTAAACCTTGAAAATGCCAACCTTCCATATTAAGCGTCGAAATGCTCCCGGTTGATCCGATACTCAATCCAAACATACGCCCAAGTCCGAAATCATCATAAAAACTTATTGGAACTTTCAAATCCCAATTCCGAGGTCGTTTAGTCAAAAGCCAAACCTTAGTCAATTCTTCCAAATTAAAGCTTCCGAAATTAGAATTTTTCATCTGAATCAACTTTGAACTTCCCGAAATTCATTTTTGACTACACGTACAAGTCATAAAGCAGGAAGTAGAGCTACCCAACGCCTCAAACCGCTGAATGACGCACTAGAGCTCAAAACAATAGGTCGAGTCGTTACATTCTCCCCCACTTAAACATACATTCGACAGTGAACGTGCTAAGAACTGCTCTGGAGTTGCCCAAAATCACTGTTTAACACCTCGTGCACCTACCCGTGCAACCACAACCCAGTTGAACACATTATCTAGAATCAAACTGAAGATCCCCCATTATATTTAGTCAATAAGCCTTAGAACTAAATTCCAACCTTCGAATTTCTCTACAAGACCCGGTTCTAACATACAAACATTGTATCAATCACCACACACTGTACCTAAACATGATCATGCACCTATGCTGAAATCACACCATACACCACATAAATCGATTGCCCATAATAACATCCTCCGACCACAATAGCTGGAATTTCATGAATTTGATGCCCTCAAAATGCCTCATGATGCATATAAGTCTTGTTCCAACTCTCAAAATATTGCCACGACTGCAGAGATGTGTAGAAACTAATAACTACCTGCCAAATCAACAAATCATGGAGGCTCTCCTCCTGGCAAGGACCATTACCTCATTCTGAACTGAATAACGATATTTGCACTTTAACATACACTTCATAACTCCGATCGCACTGATCCCATGTCCAATAACCTCGTCTCACCCAGTACAAGATTCTCGAGCAATAAGACATCTCAAACATTGCCAAAAATCTCATATGACGCCAATAATGCGCCAGCAAGATACAAACTCGAATGTGATACATAAGGAAAAATGAACTCTGGAAAAGGAACTATCCAGCCCGCATAACGAATAAGACCGTCGAACAAACGCTATGAACCTTTCTCAGAGAATGAGAAACAAAATACACAAGAATAGATATAGGGAACCGTACTCAACATCTCACTGTTGCAGCATGCAATCCGATCCACACATGATACCGTTGCGGCGTGCAACCTGATCCAAATAACGTACCCGTGGCGGCATGCCACCCGATCCACACATATAAATAAATAAGAAAATGCACATCAAGCCACAATTCTTATACCTACAAAATAATGAATATCGACCACAAGCACACCAAGTGCGAAAATACCACCCTAGGGAGACGGATAACGCCATACGCTACAAAATCCAAGCACGACAAAGGTGCAATAAATGACCTGCATCTCGAGAACCATCCTGCTCATTTAATACCATAAGATACACGAGACCACAACACATGCGCGAATAATCAAGCCGTCTCAATCCGGAATAAACTCCCACAGTTCACAACCAAAGGACTAGGGTGCCTTCCACGCATAAACTCTCACATTAACAATATCACCAAAATCCTCGTGCTTGGTTTCAATCTTTAACAATCGAGTGACTAACATGTCACACCTATACAAATCTCCCCGTGGGGTACGCTCCCATGACCTTTCGCACCAGGTAGCAAAGTCTACACCTTTATACCACCAACCGTTCTAATTATGTAAAGCAAATCAAGAATCCGCAAATCAATACACAAAGCCTCTTACACGGGACACCGTTCTCAGGTGACACTAAAGAAAATGCCTGCTTACTCTGAACACCTGAATTCTCCCCTAATCATCTGAGATCATGACATTCTTGTCAACACCGAACCACAACTTTGATCCTCAACTTTCAAATTCCCATGCCGCTCACTGCACCTATCATGCCGCTATGCGAGAATACAAGAATTCCACATAACCCCTGAATTACCAGTAGAATAAACACTTCATTGGCTTCAGCTCATTTCAGAAGAGCCAATGCAACACGCAACGGAATTCCCAAACAACAGAAAAATACAAACCCCAAGTCGCGATCTAAATCGCCATGACTCCTCCGGAATCCATTTACACCGTAAGGCCATTTGAATCAAATACCTCCCAAATCAATCAAGTTGTGGTGGCTTTCAAGCCCGTGCGTACAACTTCAAACCACATGTATAACTTCAAATGCTGAAGGAACTAATCTTTGCCACCATCATGCTGAGACCCAACTTCTTCCAATTTACTATCGACTTGCCTTAGAAATAATAATAGCTCCATTCAAAAACATAACGAACCAAATCCACACTCATCCTGAGTGACCCGCATCATGAGACCACATCATCTCAATACTCACGAACCATCTCATACTCTCCTTATGCGCACAACAATATCTCTAACTGGTACACCCATTCTGCAAGACCTTTCGCAAATCTGAAGCTATTTATTCCTTTCCTCCAATACTTCACCGCATACCCGATGATAACATAGAACATTCCAAGTCCGACTCGTAATCCACTGTGAAAACTCGATCCTTAACAACACACGGACCCAAAATCCTTAGGCACTGCACTTTAATTCTTGAACCCATTAGGGCCGTTGTCGAGAGTCACCCACTCTGTCCTGATCTAGAATATAACCAAACTCCAATGCTCTGCTATCACATGAATATCCTCTCAAAGAAGCAACCGACTGAATTCACTTCCTTATACATTACATATACAAGAAGCATAAACTCTGGGTCTTCCCAAAACATGCACCTAGATTGATAAGGCAGAATATAATGCACATTTATCAATTTCTTTGCTCAAATTATCCCTGATGTTTTCTTTCCTTAGTCATAGTAATCCACCAATGCATCGATAACAGAAACCGCACAAGCAGACAACCACGCGATCCGATCATAGACGGTGGGATCCCCCACTTAGCTTAAAGCTACCATTATATAATGTAGAGCCCACAACGATTCCTCCTTCTCAATTACCATGACCTCACACCGTTAACCCGCCAAATTTCTTGAAATCTTTTGTTAAAATTTTCATGAAACATTCTGAATTATCAACCACGATCATATACCCGACCTTCTGTTGGTTAGTAAGTAGAACTCTTCATAGAAACCTCATCAAAATCATACAACCGCTAACCTGTTCATAGGAGATAACCCACATGTGGTATTCCATGCCGACATCTTCCAACGACGCTGCACCGGGTACAACTATCACGAGTTCAGTGAACCCTCCTGAGCCTATGCTCGTCCACCAGCTGTACATGTTTGTTCCTTCCCCATTGACATCAACTGAAAGTTCAAAAATACCTTTCAAACTCAGAGTCATGTTGCATCCGAAACGATAATCAAATCTTCCCACCCCTATTTATTTCAAGCAAACTCCTTTCTGCCATGTTTAATCTTTCTCCGTATATTAACCACCATTCCAATTATAATCTGTAGACCTAGTCACTTTCCACCATGCCTCCCAAATCGCTCTAATCTTCCTCAAGGTACATGGCTATCCTACCACAGAATCTAGATGCTACTCTGTCACTCTCACTTCGGTCAAACCATCTCCTTTAAGCAACTTCTCGACCTTCGCTTTTCATATTTGGCCTGCTAGTAATCCAACCACCGTGAGACAACCTCCCGCCATGTCATTCCTCATTATTTGCTGCCTAATTACTACCCCAAACCAAAATCCATACCTGTAGCACCTAAACAAATAAATTTCTACCAACTCTAAACCTCATAGAAGATCATCTTTCCCAAGCCTTCAGCATTAGAAACACCGATCCGATTTCTGAAACCACTACACACCGCCATCTCTAACAACCGGTTCTTAGGCACTATTTCACAACACCCTGCCCCGAAGGAAAATGAAAGAAGACCGTAACACCGGTGAACCTTAATATGTTCAAACAAGGACGACGACACCACATCACAAATGAGAATTCCACCACGCTCGAAAATATCAAGTCTCGTTACTCCATCAACCAAAGACTAAACATCCATAGTCCGATTGCCTTTCCTCTGCTGGAATTAAATGTTGAACCTCTAAATCATGCACAGGGAAATCCTCCTTTCATGTCATTCACTGCCTCGACGCATAAACAAACACCCTACCATAACGCCAACATTGTGTGATAACAACACATAGACATCATAGCAATCCGTGCACAGTCTCGAAACCATAGGAAATACATATACTGAGCTTGAACAAAAGAACATCCTTCCGCAAGGCGATGATAATAGCCTGACCAAACACGCAATGAAAAATATCCTGCACCCCCGTCTACAGTACCATTACAACTCCTCGACGCCCAATTGATAACAAGCACCCGACGTCGCATAAGATTGAGTAAGAAGGAAATAAAGGCACAAGCCTTGATGGAATCAAATTGCACGATGAGGAATCAAGAAGGGAATTGCTCCTAACAGCCCTGCAGCCTCTCGAAGATAAGTACAGACGTCTCTGTACCGATCAGCAAGACTCTACTTGACTTGCTCATGACTTGTGAGACCTAAGTGAACCTAATACTCTGATATGAAGCTGTCACGACCCAAAATCCAATATAGGTCATGATGGCGCCTAACGCCGCCGTCAGGCAAGCCAACAGTAATTGATCAACTTAATTACTCATTCTTATTACTTCTAAAATCATAATTTCTATTAATTAAATAGTATAAAATAGAATTCACAGGGTAAAATGATAATATTACATGAACTACAATAATGAAAAACCCGTAGTAACCCTCAAAACTCGGTGTCACAAGTGCATGAGTATCAACTAGGAAATATAATAAAATACAACGTCTGTCTGGAATACAAATTAGATAGAAAAATATAAATAACTCTGATGGAGACTCTGCAGGCTGCGGATCGTAACATGGAATGCAGCTTACGGTAAAGTCCCTGCAATAGCCGCGCCTTTGCGTCCAAAAGACCACCAGACGTATATGTACCTGCATAATAAGTGCAATACGTGAGTATGAGTACGTAAATCAACGCGTACCCAGTAAGTATCTAGACTAACCCAGAGAAGTAATGACGAGAGGTCGACATCGATACTTACTAGTGGTCCAATACGACATGTACAATAGAATTAAACATATGTGAGTCAAAGTAAATAAACAAAATAACAAGTCTAGATATGTGGACCTCACCAGATAGGTCGTCACAGTTCAAATCAGGAAAACTCATAGATATACTGGCTTCTTGTCAATTATTTTGCACGATTTCATAGGAGTATTTTATAGAAATGACGAGGTGTACGGCCTGATCCCATCATAATATGTACACTTCCGAGGTTCGAACAACACGAATCATAAATACATCTATTTTATTGCTGAGGCAAATAGCCCGCTTCCATGAGAGTGTGATACATAATCGTGCCGAGGCAAACGGCCCGATCCCATCATAATATGCGCACTACCGAGGGTCGAACAGCACAAACCATAGATGTATCTATAATACTGTCGAGGAGAACGGACCGATCCTATTAGAATAAGAAGCTTTAACTGGTCCTTAACTCCACTCACGAATAGACGTGTGATTTATATATTTTAAGGGAAACCTTTCGATGAAAATGCATAATGCTGAAGAACTTCGTAAGAGGAGTACAATTATTGCGAGGCTAATCATGAAGCCCGTCGAATCTCTACCATAGCAAGTCTATCACTCTACGCAAATCTAGTCTCAAGTCGTAATGTAAAATAAAGGAATTTAATAGGCAAGGGACAACTCAAATAGTACAGTTATAACAAAGTGTGAACCTAAGTCTACCTGGACAATAACATGAATTTAGCTACGTATGGACTCTCGTCACCTTGGGGGTACGTAGCCCCCGCAATAAGTAGCACATATCAAATACATCACCTAGGGGTAATTCCCCCTCATAGAGTTAGACAAGAGACTTACCTCACTCCGAAATTCCATAACCAGCTCCAACGCCACTCAAACACCTTAACCCGATGCTCGTATCTTCAAAACTAGTCAAACAACGTGCAAACCGATCAAAATATACCCCAATTCGTATAATTTAACAATTTATAATGATTCTCAGCTTCGCTCAAAAGTCAACAAAGTCAACCTTCGGGCCCACGCGCCCGAATTTCGAATATTTTCGAAGATAATATTTACCCATAACACTACGAACTCAAATATATAATTTATTCCTAATTCCATGTCTAATTTCATGGTCAAATTCCAAAAATACCAAATTCTAGGTTTTCCACCAAAACCCCCACAATTTTTACTAATTTTCATGTTTAAATCCTTATATAATCCATGTATTTAACTTACAATAGGTGGGAATAACTTAGCTTGACATAGATGATGAAAACCTCCACTTGAAGCTCTCCAAAAATTGCCCAAACCAAGAGAGAATGCAAGAAAAATGGCCAAATCCCGTTCTTAAAACAACACTGCCAGCGACCTTTTCGCATCTGCGGAGCCAATGGCCGCTTCTGCGGCGTCGCTTCTGTTGCACAAAGTCCGCTTCTGCAGTTCCCTTTAGGCCCCTCAACCTCCGCATATGCGGCCCCTCCAGCGCTTCTACGCCTTCGCTTCTACGATATTTCATTCGCAGGTGCGGTTCCGCTTCTGCGGACTTCGTCTGCATCTGCGGTCCTAGCCTTCCCATCAAAATTAGCATTTGCGCTCCAGTGGTCGCATCTACGATCACAAGGGTGCGGGAATTTCTTCGCACTAGTGACCTCTGCCCAGTCTACTCCCAGCCGTTTCTGTGAGGTCACTTCTGCAATGAAGCTTTCGCATAAGAGGTTGCACCAGCAACCAGAATTCCCCAGCTTTTTCCTTAAGTCCAAAATCTGATCCGTTAACAATCCGGAATCCACCCGAGACCCCCCGGACATTTAGCAATTATGCCAATGCGTCCCAAAACATATTACGAACTTATTCGAGGCTTCAAATCATGCCAAATAACATCAAAACTATGAATTGACGATCGAAATCCTTCTTTAACTTTCGAACTTTCAAACTTCTACGAACGCATCCGAACCATACCAAAATATTCCGGAATGACGCCAAACTTTGCGTACAAGTCATGAATCACAATATGAGCCCATTTTAAGGCTCGGAATCCCAAATGAAAATTGATAACACCAAAATCCACTTCAAACCAAACTTAGAAAATTCTTAAACCTTCAAAATGCCAACCTTCCATAATAAACGCCAAAATGCTCCCGGGTGATCCGATACTTAATCCGAACATACGCTCAAGTCCGAAATTATCATACGAACTTATTGGAACCTTCACATCCTGATTCCTAGGTTGTTTACTCAAAAGTCAAACCTTAGTCAATTCTTCCAACTTAAATCTTCCAAAATTGAAATTTTCCATCCGAATCAACTCTGAACTTCCCGAAATTCAATTCCGACCACACGTACAAGTCATAAAGCATGAAGTAAAGCTACCCAAGGCCTCAAACCGTCGAACGATGCTAGAGCTGAAAATGACCGATTGGGTCGTTACATTCTCGATGCGTTGCTTCGATTCGTGTGTGACCCATGATTGGATCTGCGCTTTCAATTTTGGTGCCAATGATGATGAGCCATTTCGGGTTTGGTGCCATGATTTCTATAATTAGAGGTTGTTGGACCTGAATTCGAATTTTTGCTCTTCTAACCTATCGAAATACCAGCCTTCTTCTCTGAATATTATTTCTCTCAATCTCTTTTCTATGTTTCATTGCCCTACACCACCCCCAATTTCTCACTTTTGTATTCTTCTTCACTATCTTGAAGCATGTCAAACTTGCCCTCAAATGCTGGTGAAGGGAGTCGCATTGCTCCCTTGGCGGTTGTGTTTCCCTCCCATGGGGAGACCGCCACTGCTAAGGATGAAGCTTTCCTGTCGGTGGAGGAGATAATCCCTTGTAACCCTGACGTCAGGTCTGATCTTACCTAATTACTGGATGCAGAACCCGAGATCTTTCTATCAACGATGACGTCCAAAGAGTTGGCAAAATTCAAAGCCAAGTTTGGTCTTCCCAACCACGTCGAATTGATCTTGGCTGAAGGGAACGTGGTGCAGGTTCATCTTCTTAGGTACTGCGCTTTATACACCTACACCTTCCTCATCGGTTATTCATTCCCTCTTCTTCTGTTGGTGGAAGAATTTTGTCGTCACTACGGCGTTTGCCCTTCTCAGCTTGCATCGGACTTCTACAAGATTGTCATAATGCTGACAAAATTTGCCGAGATGGTCGGGAACTGAAGCTGCAGCATTTGGTGCATCTATCCCCCCTAGATTTTATAGGGGAGCGATGTTAAACCTTCGCCATCGTGGACGTAAGGTGAAGACGGAAGACAAGGCCATTCGTCCGTTCTGGCTTAACTTCATTTACATCAGAACTGAGGACGTTGTTGCTAAGGTCGATGGCTTTCCTAAGGATTGAAACTACACACGTAAGTGCCCTATTTCTATATTTATTCCTTGGTCAAGATTTTTCAAGAAGTTCAAGCTGACTCTTCCTTCGACAGGTAACTTCTTCTCTTTGGCCATGGTCGTTTTACTATTTGTTGTTTGTCGATTCGTTCTACTAACTTCTACGTTTATCTTTTTCCCAGGAAGGGGATGAGCTGGGCGCTTGTGCCTTATTTTCAAAGGAAGGCTATTGCGCCTTCGGCTTCTTCCCCTATTGCAACTAGAGTACCTTCCGTGCCTTGCCTTGGCTACTACATTCCAAGAGCCTATCTTTGTCCTGTCTACTACTTCTGCTCCTTAACGTTTTTCGCTGGTTGATGAGGATAATGATATCTCCCCTGATGATGGGGGGTCTAATGCCTCGTAAGAGGAGAGCCGTAAATAGGGGGAGGGAGGGAGAAATACATGTTCTTCGAGAGATGACTGTAATAGGGGAGACTTTGTTCTTCGAGAAACGGTTGTAATACATGTTAGAGAGAGTACTGGGGTGGATTACGAGGCCCTGCACTTGGAGGAGATGAATGTGGATGCACTGGTATGTCTCGAGGGGGAGACGGTCAAAGGGGGCACTTGACGACGGCCTCGCACTTCCAAGGCAAGAGGAGGCTTTGTCCTCTAGGGCTGTAGTAGATGTCTCCTTGTCTGCCGGTGATAGAGGAAAGACTGTTGCTGAGGAGGACGCCGGATATGATTCTGACATGGATCTAGATGAGTTAAGGATGATTGATTAGGGTCTCATTCAACTTGAGGTGAGGTTGGAGGGGGGATCTAGGACTATTACAATCCCAATGGATTGTAATATGCTTGTAAATACAGAACGTGTAATTCCTGCTCTTGGTCCTCTCCATTCTGAAGTAGAGGGCATTACCCTCGAGAAGATAAACGACGGTACCTTGTCGAATAATATTTCTGGTATCGCTCTCACGATAAGTACAATTATCGTCTGTTCCTTTCCTTATGCCGTAGTTTCTTTGCAAGTTCTAACACCTTTTCTTCATTTTGTAGACGGGCATTCTAGAGATTGAGAGTGCTCGGTGGGAAAAGAGGCATAAAGAAATTTATGTGAAACTGAAAGATAAGTATACAATATGCCGTGGAAAGTATCGGAAGCTCTGGGGTCAATTTCACAAAGGAGGCGACGTACTGGCTTTGAGGGAGGATTTTTAAAAAAATGAAAAGCTGATGGCGGTTGTGGAGTGTTTCAGCATTCTTGAGGGGACGTTAAAAGATAAGGAGGAGGAGGAGCTAGAACTCAGCAAAGGCATTGAGGCCCAATGTCAGTACCCAACTGCAAGTAGCCTAGCTGCAAGGCCAGTTAGATGAGTGTCAGTTTCAGATGGAGGCCCTCAAGGGTGAGATCACCGAGAAGCATGAGGATCTTGAGAAGGCGGATTCTTCTCGGTCGGAGGCTCGAAGGAGGGTGGAGTTCCTTGAGTTGGCGAAATGAACCCTTCATTCTGAGCGGGAAAATGAGCTGTCAATGGTAAGGGCTAAAGAGGACTAGCTTGAGGAGATGATCGGGGAGATGGAAAAGGAAACACTGCATACAATGCCATAGTAGGACGACTATGGATATATCCCATGAAAGCGCTCCCCTCCAACTTATACTAAGTTATAAAGTTCCCAACACCTTGGGGAATATTCAGCATATGCAGGGAACAACGCACATCCCGGGAATGCTACCACATCGCCATGGATGGATTGACGACCCAACAAAGGAAAGATAAGGAAAAATAAGCATAGCAATCAACAAGGTTAAGGTCGACACAAGAAGAGCCCAGGGACGACATCACGAACCCTGAAACAGTCGAAGTCGCGGACTCAACTATAATAGACCTTGAACCCGTTCAATTAGATCTCATCGATCCCGGTAAAAAGGCATACATCGGCTGCAAACTCTAAGAACCAGGTAAATTTAGTCAAGTTTTAATATCTAACACAGATTTGTTCGCCTTCAGCCATGCAGATATGCCGAGCATCCCCAAGAAGATCGCCACACATAAGTTGAACGTCGGCCCATTATATCCCCGGTAAGGCAGGTCAGACGAAAGTTTAAGCCCACCATCAATGATGCCGTCCACAAGGAGGTGGAAAAGTTATTAGAAAATGGCTCCGTCGCGGAGTCAAAATATCCCAAATGGATAGCTAACATGGTGATGGTCAAATATAAAAATGGGAAATTGAGGATGTGTGTAGACTTCACAAACGTAAACAAAGCATACCCGAAAGACTCATTCACATTGCCACATATCGACCAACTCATCGACGCAATGGCCAGGCACGAGCTGCTGAGTTTCTTGGACGCATACTCCGTCTATAACCAGATACTCATGGAAGAAGAGGACTAGGAGAAAACCACTTCATCACCCACCGAGGAACATATTATTTTAGGGTCATGCTGTTCGGGTTGAAAACACAAAAGCCACCTATCAGAGATTGGTCAGAAGAATGTTCAAAGACCAACTAGGTAATACCATGGAGGTATATATCGACGATATGCTGGTCAAATCCGTAAGGAGAGAGGATCATATCGACCACTTAAGGGAAGAATTCGACAAACTAAGACGGTACGAGATGAAACTAAACCAAAATAAATGCGCATTTAGCGTAGCCTCGGGGAAGTTTTTAGGTTTCTTAGTGTCACAACAAGGTATAATTAACCCAAACCAAATCAAAGCTATCGAAGGGATACCTAAGCAACTGAATACTAAGAAACAGGTCTAAAGGTTGACTGGTCGAATCGCCGCCCTATCGAGATTTATCTCGCAGTCATCCGATAGATGTCACAGATTGTTTGGCATACTCAAAAAGGATAATGGCCTCGAGTGGACACCCGATTGTGTACAAGCTCTGTGAGAACTAAAGGTGTATCTGTTCTCACCACCCCTGCTCTTGAAGCCTGAACCCGTTGAACACCTCCTCATCTAGCTCACCATCTCTGGAGTGGAAATAAGTGCAGTCTTGGTCCGAGAAAGTCAAGGTACGCAATCTCCCATTGATTACATTAGTAAAATAGTCGTCAACGCCGAGACGAGGTACCCACACCTCGAGAAACTGACCCTCGCATTGGTCGTAGCTTCACGAAAGCTTAGACCCTATTTCTAGTGCCACCCTATCTTGGTCGTTACCACTTTTACTTTAAGAAGCATTCTGCATAGACCCGAATTGTCGGGAAGGCTAGCCAAGTGTGCCATCGAGCTAAGCGAGCACGATATCACATATCAGCCTCAAACAATGATAAAGTCGCAAGTGCTCGCCGACTTCATCGCAGACTTCAATGCAAAGATAATGCTTGAGGTCGAGAAGGAAGCCGCCCAAGTTTCTCTTCAAACAGAAGACATGTGGGTCCATCCAATGTTTCTGGATTCGGACTGGGACTCGTACTCGAGATCCCTACCGGCAAAGTAATTCGCCAGTCCATAAGGTGTCCCGATATGACTAACAACGAGGCCGAGTATGAGGTCTTAATTTCAAGATTGAGACTAGTACTTAAATATGGGGCTAAGCGGTTGAAATTTCGTTGTGATTCACAGCTCGTAGTCAACCAAGTCACAAGGATTTTCCAAATCAAAGAACAAAGGTTTCAAAAATATCAAATAGAGATCTGTAAGTTGCTCCCCAATTTCGACGAATGCCAGCTCTACCAGATCCCGCGAGCCCAGAATGTTGAAGCAGACGGCCTTGCCAAACTGGTTGCAACCACCAAAAGCATCATAACCGGGGATAAAAGTGTAGTCCACCTACTCAACTCGTCGTTAGACCAAATCGAGGTAAGATCTGTAAGTTTAACTTGGGATTGGCATAATTGAATTATCACCTACTTACAGGATGACACGCTTCTAAACGACAAAAAAGAAGCTAAAAACTAAGAATGCAAGCAGCAAGATACAACCTCCTTCATAACGACTTATACAAGAGAACACACAGCGGCCCTCTGGCTAAGTGTTTGGGTCCAAACCAAAGTGAGTGGGTTCTTGAAGAGGTCCATGAAGGCCATTGCGATGCTCATTCTAGTGTCGAGCACTCGTTATGTGCCTCATACGGGTAGGATACTACTAGCCCATGATGAAAAAAGACTCAAAATATTTGAAAAAATGCGAACAATGTCAGAAATATGCCCCAATAATTCACCAAGCATGCGAACATCTCCACTCAGTCACCTCTCCATGGTTGTTCATCAAGTGGGGAATGGACATCATGGGCCCCCTCCCGGCAGGGCGAGGTAATGTACGATTTCTTTTGGTTTTAACTGACTATTTCTCTAAATGTGTAGAAGCAGGAGTGTTCGCCCAAATACGCGAGCAAGAAGTAATCACCTTCATATGGAAAAACATCATCTGTCGATTCGGCTTACCTAAAGAGATCAGCTGCGACAATGGACCTTAGTTCATGGGAAAGAAAATTGTTGATTTCCTCGAGAAACGATACATTACGAGGATACTTTCAACCCCTTATCACCCGGTGGGCAACGGGCAGGCAGAATCCTTCAACAAGTCCATATTAAACATCATGAAGAAAACACTCGAAGACGCCAGGACTATGGCCAGAAATAATCCCAGAAGTATTGTGGGCATATAAAACCACCCCAAAGACAAGCACAGGAGAGACACCCTATTCTATGGTCTACGGAATCAAAGCAGTTATACCAGTCGAGGCCGGAGATCCTAGCCTAAAGTACTCCCATGAAAGGGGCACCAATAATGACGAGAGTAGAAGGCAAGATCTCGATGAGATCTACGAACGAAGAGACATGGCGTACATAAGAATGGTCGCCCAAAAGAAGAAAGTGGAATGTTACTACAATAAGAAGGCAAAGGTCCGGCCACTCAAAGTCGTAGACTATGTACTCAAAGGCAAAACCCAAGCAAGTAAAGATCCACGAGAAGGCAAATTAGGACGATCCGTACAAAATTACAGAAAAAGAAAATAAGGGTTCGTTCCAACTAGAGACAATGGAAGGAAAACAATTACCAAACAATTGGAACATCAGCCACCCCAAATACTTCAACTTTTAAAATGAAGAAGTGTCCCCAAGTCGTACTCGTTTTCCCTCACTTGAGTTTTGTCCCATTAGGATTTTCTCAAGGAGGTTTTTAATGAGGCGACATAAGAGACACTTCGAGTCGAAGTATGCGAAGAACATACTGATTTCTCTTTCATTGTCTGAATCCTCAAGGCTCTCCAAGTTGAACAATGAAGGGACTAGACATACTGGGACTGGGACTGTAATGCCAGCCAATGACCAATGTTTGTAACTTTCTCCAATTATGTAATTAGAGCAACAATGTCAAAGTAATAGAAACTTACGTTTATCAAAACTATCTAAACAAAACACCTACCGGCCCTCGACCGTGATTTAACAAAAGGTCAAGTTCAACCATGCTCGAACAACACCTACAGGCCCTCGGCCGTGATTTGATAAAAGGTCAAATTCGACCACGCTCAAATAAATACCTACTAGCCCTCGGCCATGACTTGATAAAAGGTCAAATTCGACCACGCTCGAACAAACACCTACCGGCCCTCAGTCACAACTAGATAAAAGGTCAAATTCGGCCACACTTGGATAAATATCTTCCAGCCCTCGGCCACGACATAACGAAAGGACAAAGTTTGAGTAAGCTCGAAAATGTCTATCGGTCCTCAATCACGTCTCGATAGAAGGTTCAATTCAACCAAACAAAATGTTAAGTTCGACCAAGTTCAAACAAAGACCTACCGCCCCCCGTCCACGATTTAACAAAAGGTTAATATCGACCAAGTTCAAATAATACCTATCGGTCCTCAACTAATGAGACGTACTCAATTTATACAGATAAAGGGACGATTCGGTATATGGTTATTCAACCCAAGGACTACAATCAGCTAGAGGACAACAACAAAAAATATAAAGGAGCAAAACATTCAAGTACATAAACAAATCACGACAAATAAGAAAGGCACAAGTGAAAGAAATAATCAACTTTGATATTCATAGATAAAAGTTTATGAAGGATCTTGGGGACGCCAAACAAAAACACAAAAAATGTTTAAAAAAACTACTGGACATTGCCATCATGACCCATAATGGCTTCATCAGCCCGACCTTTAGCAATGTCACCACCATGACCGTCAACACCATCACCGTCCTGGCCTCCAGCGTCCTCTCCATCCTCTCCCTGAGGGTAAATAGTATCGTAACAGGTATCCTCCTCAAGATGATCCATGGAATCCTCCTTATCCTCATCCTCTTCACCATGCCGAGGCGTAGAAGGGTCGTAGCCACAAGAAAGCCAAGCCCCGCAAGCCTTGACCCGAGCATCCTTAAAGGCCGCCCCAGAAATGGTGCCCGTCGCATGCAACTCATGAAACACATCCAGTCGGGCATCGACATGAGTCCATTCTTCATACATATCACAGGGGTCATTGGGGAATCCATAAGCATTAGACGAAGAAGGCCGCGCAAGCAGTTGGGCCTTCTCGGCCTCCAAAAAAGCAACTCGATCATAAAGATTGAATTGTTAAAGCCAGTTAGTGTGATGCAGTGTGGCACTATCTTGTCCTTGGGTCTCATCTGGGTGAGGACTCGAGGATGGATAACGTATGATCCACTCCCGTCATCCACCATGATATGCTTAACATCAGTATCTAAAATTTGTAAAGTAATGACAAGAGCATTGTTGTGGGGGAAAGTCAAACTGTTGGCATCTAACTTTTAGAAAATGATACTTTCTTCGAGTTTGTCATACCGTTCGTGGGTGATCTATCTTTTGAGCTTGTGGGTAGCGGTGAACTTAATACCATTGATGGAGGCATCGTCGTTGCCGCCAATAATCATGATGGTGCGGGCAGCTTTGGCGGGTCTTGACGTTCTCGACCCCTGGCGAAGGTGTTCCTCCCCTTGTCGCTCTTTGAGGTGTCCTTGCTGTAACATGTTCACAACCTCTTGCCTTAGGGTGATGCAATCTTCTGTCTTGTGCCCATGTTCCTAGTGGAATTCGCAGAGGGCGTCAGATTTTCTAGTACTTGGGTCGGACCTCATCTTTGGCAGAAACTTCACCTTCGTTCCGAATTTATCCAGGGCGTAGACTATATATGTAGGAGACACACAAAAATTGTTTGTAGATAACAAGGGGCATACCTCTCTCGTTCCTGTGAGTCCCCATCCTCGGCTTAGATGGTCCATCATCATAGCAGAAGGAAGGAGGGGCGGGGACCCTGACGTAAGGCTGATGTCATTTCCTGTTTGGCCGTGAGACTGGGTGATCCCTCCTTATGTTATCTCTTTGTTCTCTCCTGGGCTCAGCTTGTACTGAGATGAGCCGTCGAGTTGGTCTGTTAAGGTCGTCATCATCTGCTTGGACTTCGACACAATAAGCATTATGAATTTCGTCCCAAGTGGTTGGAAGGTACTTCATCAACTGGCTCAGCAACTTTCTGGTCGCTCTTGAAGCCTCTCTACTCAACCCGTTCTGAAAGGCTGCGACTGCCATCCCTTCGGACACATTTGGTAAGGTCATCCTTACCCTGTTGAATCGGGCGGAGAAGTCCCTTAGTCCCTCTCCTAGGGATTGCTTGATGGCGAATATGTCGTTTACTCTTGTTTCATCTTTCTTGGTCCCGTTGTGCGCCGTCACGAACTTGTCGGCCATTTATTCGAAGACTTCTATAGAGCTGGATGGTAGCCGTGGATACCATGTTAACACCCCTCCAGTGATGGTTTCGCCAAATTTCTTCAGCAAAATAGAGGACACTTATTCCTTGGTGATATCGTTGCCCTTCACGGCGGTGGCCTAATGAGTCACGTGATCTTCGAGGTCAGTTGTTCCGTCATAAATCCTGAGATATGGTGGCACTTTAAAGGTCTTTGGTATGGCATGTGGGGTTGCTTCCTCGCTATACAGCTGCTCTACAAATCTTCCGGTGTCCCTCTTTGGCACTAGCTTAGGGGCACCCGGTATCTTGTCGACCCATTCTTGGTGTTCTTTTATTTAGTCTCTGAGAGTTTTGTTCTCATTCTCCTTTTCTTTCATTCTCCTCAGAACAACGGCGAGGACGTCGTCACCTGCATTGTTAGTAATATTATGAGTTATACCTGGCGTTGGAGGGTCTGGTTGGTCGCCATGTTCGTATGCTCGTTGTACCGTTTGGGCTCTTGCGGTCTCTATGGTCATGCATGGACCTTGTTTGTTGAGCACGCTTACTAATGTATCGGTCAACCACGTTTCGAGGAGCATTTTCATGGCCGGTGGCGTCCCCTCTCCTGTGGACGTCGAGGCCCCTTTTCCATTTGGTTTTGTCGTGCTACAATGGGGTGAGGTGACCTATCGCGCCAGGGGGGCGATTGGTGTCACGTCATCACCCAACATTTCATAACTCGTGTTGATATCATTCATGAGGCTTCCAGGGATGTCACCTGTCACTTTAGTCATGTCTCCTTGGTTACCTGCCATGTAAATTTTAGTACGTGTAGAGAAAGAGAAAAACCTTGTGATTTGTTAGGTTAGCAACTCACGTGAGTTGTAGATCTAAAAGAAACCAAAAGATTAGCTAAGAAGTCCCCACAAATGGAGATAAATTGTTTGACCCAAAATTTAGATCTGGGTTTACCGAATTAGATTTAATAAAATAGAGTAAATCTTAGCCAATATTAATGTCTAAAAGATATGTTAACTGATTTTGTAGTTAGATAATATGTATATTATCTGAATTGCAATAAATGTTGACAATACTAACAATATCTAATGTCCCAAAAAGAGGGAAATATCATTAAGTAACAATAAATAACAATGAATGTCATTTAAGTAAATAAGAACGTGTGAAACACCCGAAAAGGGGTGAGATCTATGGATATTCATTCTGACAATGATGAATGATTGATGAGCCTTCGAATGTTGAGATTGTTCTTGGATCGAGTGGAAAAGTTAGGCAAGAATCTTAGGAAAAAGGTATTTTCTTATAAATGAATATTTTATGTCCCCTATCCTTGTATCTCTTTTCTATTTATAGGGAACACATACCTAAAAAAAACCTAATAGTACAGGTATAGAGAATATCCATTAGAATATTCTCTTTTGATGTCTTATTATAAAACTAGTTGTTATTCACTATGTCTATGGTAAGTGCTTGACCTCGACCTTTATCTTCGC
Organism: Nicotiana tomentosiformis; assembly: GCF_000390325.3. Classification (NCBI taxonomy): domain Eukaryota; kingdom Viridiplantae; phylum Streptophyta; class Magnoliopsida; order Solanales; family Solanaceae; genus Nicotiana; species Nicotiana tomentosiformis. Next base: position 104,677,250 of record NC_090819.1, on the reverse strand, counting down.
TAACACTTCGACCTTGATCTTCAATAGCTTCATCAGCTCTGCCCTTCATGTTTTAGAGACCACTTCGACCTTGGGCATGCCTTTATTGAAGTCGTACTGGTGACACGTGGCAGCCCACGAGGGCCTTCTTAATGCTAATACACTTTGATCATGTCAAAGGTAATTTTGACCCATACAATATCTACAAAATGTTTCCTTGAATTTATGTACTTATCTGTGGCAGGATGAGTATTGTTCTTAGATTAGCAGTTCTCATGTCATATTATCATAATTAATAAGGGTGTACATAGGTCGGGTTGGTTCGTATTTTTCAATTATCAAACCAAACCAATGGTGTCGGGTTTTAAATTTATAAACCAAACCAAACCAACAAAGTCGGATTTTTCAATCTCGAGTTTTTGGGTTTTCAGGTTTTTTTCCGGTAAAGTCTTCATAACATAAAATATGCAACTTGTGCTCCAAATATTTCTTAAGTCCTAGTAAAATACAACTATATAATGTGTTTTTCAAGAAACTAACACAATAATATGAGATAAGTCATAGCATTATAATAAAATATTCAATAACAAAGATAAAATAATAAAATTACATAAAATAAATATTGCTAATTAATAATCCATAATGAAAATTAACATAATCTAAAAATACTATATAGGTCATGCTAAAATAAGTATAGCTAATAAATACTAATATTAATTACATAACTAAGCACTAAAGAAAAAGATAAACTAAGTTATGCATTTTCATTATAAACCAATGTAAAATTAAAATAATTATCCAACACTACCGTCATTCCTAATATTGAATTGAATTTCTTTTGTTAGCATTAGTATTGATTTGAACTTTGTTTGAGTTACTACATTTATGGGCTATAAAATTTATTTACCATTCAAGAATGTTAAGTCTAAACTTGAAATAATACGTTAAAAAATAAAATTGTGAAAAAGTTTAAGAAATATTTATAAATTACATTACAATAAATATTTATATGTATAAAATATTTTTTAAAATTATATAAATGTACTATCGGGTTAATTTGGTTTCGGTTTGACGTTTTTTAAGTTAAAATCAAACCAAATCAATTATGGTCGGATTTTATTTTTCAATACCAAACCAAATCAAACCACACCACATCGGGTATTTTTTTCCGTTTTGACTCGGATTATCAGTTTGGTGCGATTTATCGATTATTTTTGTGCACCCCTAATAATTAATACCACGCAATTACTCCGCTTAATAAGATGGAGTAATAATAAACTAAAACAGTACTGCTAAGTGGACACCTATATCTTCTTTCTTTTCTTACATTCACACTATTCATTGACTGTTTTCTATGTTTTAACAACGGAATACAATTTGGAAATTCCTAGAAAACATGCTAATTTGATTCCCTTCTTCATCATTGTAACAAGTATCAAAGTCCCCTCTTTCTCCCTTTCCGTTCCTACTTAATTTCACCATATCTACCAACCAAATATAGTTAGGAGTTTAAAATATTCCTTAGTAATGTCAAAAATGGAAAGCTGCATCCATACTTGAGGAAAGTATTAGGTTTCCATAAAGATGACAGTGTGTATTACTTGGTAATTAAAGTTAGAAGTTCAGTAGAGTTTGAAAAAGATGGAGAATGGAGAAGAAAAGAAGAAGCCCGTTTCTTCTTTTTCCACTCAAATGTTGGCAAAAACTTTGTCCTATGTATTACTTTCTCATTTACTCCCCTGCAGTTATGGCTATTAAGGTTCAGTCAAGAGATTATAGATGAGCAGGTGAACTCTTTTATTGCACTCTCCAACTCCCTCCACTCCCCCCCCCAAGTGATCATCTTTTTAAACACACATATATATATATATATATATATATATATATATATATATATATATATATATATATAGAAAGTTATTTTCAGCTATTATGAATAATCACAGTTCATGTCACTTCATTTAAGCCCGCCATAATCAAATACATTTATGTATCATGAGGATTCATCATAAATTGACTAGTTTTACGCTAACTGTCAACCTACTGAAAATCTTCTTTATTCGGGTAGGGACCGGCAATGTAAGAGAGTTATTTATATTTATTGGACCAGAAAATGAACATTTGATCTATAGTGTACTTTGTAGACTTTACCTACCTTCTCTATAAATTCCATTACTAAACTCATCTTCCTCCTCTACCGACACCACTCTCTGTAATGGCTTTAATTCTTCTCATCTAACCCTCATTTCATCATTCATTTCTGTGTCTCCCTTTATCAGAACTTCTGCAACTTTTCTTTTTTTTTTTTGGTTTAATTTTTCTTACAAATATTAATATTCTGTGACAGAGAAGAACATGGTACAATCAAAGAAGTTCAAAGGTGTCAGACAACGCCAGTGGGGCTCTTGGGTTTCTGAAATTCGCCACCCTTTGCTGTAAGTTCACTCCCCCACCCCACAACCAAAACTATAAGTACAGAAGCACTCCTACTTATTAACTTTCCCACATTCTTTTGCTCTGAGTATTTTCTCCAGGATATGAAAATGCTGCTACACTGTATCTTTACTAGTGCTATAAAAATGCCAACTTTCCCCTACAATTTAATGTTTCTTGATTTTCCAAATCTTTGTATACATGATCTCATTCTGTTCTAAGAGACCAAGTCTTTCTGCTTATAGGAAGAAAAGGATATGGCTCGGAACATTTGAGACAGCAGAGGAAGCAGCAAGAGCATATGATGAAGCAGCAATCTTGATGAATGGTCAAGTTGCAAAAACAAACTTCCCAATAGTGAAGGAGAATCATGTTAACAACAGTAATGACAAGAAATTCCCCTTATCTTCTTCATCAACACTGTCCACTGTGCTCAATGCAAAGCTGAGGAAATGTTGCAAATATCCAGCACCTTCCATGACCTGTCTGAGGCTCGATAACGATAATTGTCATATTGGAGTATGGCAAAAAAGATCAGGAAAAAATTCAGGTTCTAATTGGATAACAAAAATTGAGCTTGGGAAGAAGGAGGAGCCTCATCAAAGCCATGAGAGTATGAATTCTTGGTCTCTATCATCATCCTCTGGTTTTACATCCTCTTCATCTTCTTCTGAACTAGGAATAAGTAAGCCATTGGATGAAGAAAACAGAGCTGCTATGCAGATGGTTGAAGAGCTACTCTATTGGAATTCTCCATTTTCTTCTGCACCTATTAGTGATCTCTCTCCCTCTTTTTCCAACTCTAAGTGATAGCAAATGTGGGATGTAGTACATAGTTAATTAGGTACCCTTAGACCAGTTACAGTATCCCCCCCCCAAAAAAAAAAAAAAAAAAAAAAAAAAAACCCTTTGTTAAAAGGTGTCTTCCCTAAATACCATAATCTACAATAATATGGCCTAAAAAGAAGTTGGATATTCAACTGGCCCTATCTCACTCCTTATATGATCAGATATATGTATATGAAGATGAGTAATACTACCATAAAGTGGCGCTGATTTCTTAATTAAGCTCATTTAATCCTCTAACACATAAATAGGTTGTATGAATTGCTCCAAGATCCTTCTTTTATTTCTTGCAGACTTCATATTTCTGCCATTTCCCCTCTATCAGGCAAAGAGTTGTGTTAGATGGGAAACAAGTGCATTAAATTTAGGCCAGATAGGACATGTGTGGTTTAAGAGTTGGTCAACCTAACCAGCTAGAATCCACTGGGACAGTTCTTGCCCCATTAATTGCTGCTGTACAAAAGGTGTCCTATATTTCATGTGGCTTGAGAAGAAAATGAGTTTCAAGAACAAGGTTGAAAACTGAAGGGCACTTCTGTTTGGTTGACAACAAACCATGTGGTCTGAAAGGATTTGCACTTCCTAAAACCCCTTACAGATCATCATGCCAAACAGAGACTACAATGAGCTCAAAACAGAGTGGTTGAATCTCACATTAATGTTCTTCACCGCCAACGGGGGAAAAAGAAAAAGCAAAACTGAATCAGCAAAGAAATTGTTAGGAGTAGTTGTAAATATTCTGTAATTAAGGATACAGCTTAGTGAATATCTTCCACATCAATTAGAAGCAATTAGGGAGATTGAATTATGTTCAAAAAAAAAAAAATCAGGGAGACTACGAGTGTGAGAAAAAAAACTGCCAAAGGTTAACTTTGGTACCATGTGAAAAAATCTTAACTTCCAACTCAGAATCTCAAAGCAATAGGTAAAACAATTCAATTTAGAAGCTCCTTTGGATGATTTTTACACCCGAACGTGGCCATTTGGGACAGTACATAACTTAACAGCGACAAAGTATCCTCCATCCTCTCCTGTTCCTCGTTATCGCATTTTAACATGATTATACATAACAAAGTCTTTCTTCTGACCAAAAATAATAAAAGAAAAATGAAATTACAAGCTCATGAGACAATTCTGAAATGCGAAGACATTCATAAAAACCAAAAATATATGAGAACTATTCCAAGAAAACTCGGGCAACAAGCAAATCACCAGTATCAGCAGGCAAACTCATGGAACAAATTACATATAATAACAGATCAACATAAGGAAAGAGGAGATTAGGAGGTCCTAAAGGACATCAAACCAGGTATTGATAATGGCAGAGAGGCCTTGCAGCCAAAGAGTTGATGAGCATCATATTTTGTCAACAAGATACCTTCCAAGGGAATTGATTGGCTTGGTAGAGTCGGAATACTGCAATCCCCTGTGCCTAATTTTAATTCGAGCAAGGTAATCTGCTGCAATCCATGCAAAACTTAACATTACAGTATTTGAGACAGCATCTGCCAATTGCAACTCCAGTGATCTAGCAACCCAATGAGGATGGTAGGTGACCTGATACCATGCAGATGCCTTTCTTTCATACATATCATTCTTCTCATCATCAGGAAGAAGATCAAAATCAGGCTCCATACGCTCGAAGACATTCCTGAACTCCTTCCTCAGCGTATTATATGCGTGCTTCAGCCTCTCTTTTAATTCTCCTTGCTTCTTAGCATTGTACTTCGGCATGGACCATATATATCCAGTAACCACCTCTTCTTCCCTGTTCACTTTGTATTGTCCTAAAAGTCCATTCAATTGACCATCATAAGAACATTTGCTGTTCCATGCATCGTCTATGAAAGTTGTGGATCCTAGGATCTCAAGAGTAGTGTCATATGGGATGTCTTTTGGGACAACCTCAAGTCCAGCAGATACTTCACCCTCTGCATCACATACATCTTTCACTTGCCTATACAATTTGCCCAAAATTTTCTTTGACTTGTATGATTGGAATTCCTCTTTCCCCATGAAGTCGGGATACATTTTTGGTTTGAGGTCAAAAGGCATGGTTACAAGTTTTCCAGTTTTGGGGAAATCAACGGCTAGAGCAGCAAGCTCTGCCAATTTTAGGCACTTCTCATCCAAAGCTCCAAATCCACTGAGGTCAGCATGAACCACATGTGCGTTGCAGATTTCTCCTAGACTCTCTTGGACCATGTTTTTTGAAAAAAAATCTATTATGTCCTGTAAACAGAGCAAAAGATATTTAAGACTGAATAAATACCACATGTGAAAAATAAAACATAAATTAATATTATTCAACCAGTTAAATGATCCAACCAATAACAAGTTCCAAAAAGTAGACTTAAATTTCTAATCAAGCGCAAAGTTTTGAATATAGCCTGATAGCACAAATAATCACAAATATTTGAGCCATGAAGAGCACAAGATCTTTGTAAGTGTCTTTTGCTTTATCTTTTTATTTCTAGCGAGTGTGCCGACAGAAAAAGAGTCTCCCTCTTCTATTACAACTAAATCAATTACGGACAAACCAAACAGCTTAAATATGATCAAATGCAAACAACTTACCATAAAAAGGAAAATACACATATCAGAGAAGCATCAAGTTGGGGCTCACAAGACAAGAAAAGTGAGCAACAAGTATATCTTACTTGTGCAACAAAAATAAAAACAGTTGTTAAATACAAATATTAGCTAAAAAAGTAATGGTAGCTTTTCTAGAAGGCTTATAAATATTTCATCAACATTCTAACCAAATGAACATTATGTTGCAAAACAAACTTATAAGCATCTGAAAAAGCTAACAAATATTTAGGAAGATATGAATCAAAGCTGCAAGAAATATCATTAATGTTGGGTAGCTACCATATGATTAACTTGACGACCCAACTGTTTGACTTCCGCAGGTTCATAGTTCATGGGTATCCAGCTTTTCTTACTGGGTGGGATGAGATTTTCATCCCAAGTGACAAAGTAGAGGTCACCGTCCAGGTCACTTCCTGATGCTTCATTTGAATGTGGCCTATCCCCCTTCTGAGGAAAGACCAGACAATCATAGAGATGGCTTAAACTAGGAACATCTACAGCCTCCAGAATCCTCACATCCCCGGGATGAAGACACGGGTTTTTTGCAATTACAACAAGGCCCTTTACTACTTGAAGATTTTTCTTTATATCAGAAAATTTCGGACCATGCTTAACAAAACAATTCTCCAACGAAGGGCTTGACACTTGAATAAAGCATTGGCCTTGCTCAAGCTCACCTAATTCATCCAAACAGCCCATCAACCACCTTCCTGAAGGAACAAATATCCTTGCCTTATTCCTGAGGTCCCCAAGCTGAGAAGCTCTTATGCTAGACAGCATCCCTCTTAAATGAGGCTCACTTTGAGGTTTAAAACCTGCACTCAACATTAGAGCTGCAGTATTTCCTGCCTCAGCACATGAAGCTGTGATGACATCAAAAGCCACGTCCGAATCCACGAGCATTTTATCCAACCCTGATATCATTTCTTTTTGCATTTCCCAGAATATTCCATCTTTAACGTCCAAGGAAGAGAGCAGGGTTACTATTTGCCGGTTCAGGAAACCAGGTTGAAATCTCGTCCAAGAGCATATTTCAAGGATAGTGTGATTTGAGTCGAATTTCTTCATACTTGGCCTCAGAGAAAGGCGGATGCCATCATTCTTTGTCGGCCAACAAGCAACAACACCTTTACAACCAGCATATCTTATCTGATAAGCAGAAGGAGGATTGACACTTAAATGCAGCTTCTCTGCAACTTCTATAGCTAGATCTGCTGATATCATGCCGATTCCATCAGAGAAAACATACCCATTTCTTTCAATATCTGGAAGCTCTGAGTTAACTTCACTTGAAGGGACTTCCACTGTTGCATAAGTTGATGAAAAGCACTGTCCCATCCTAGCTGCACATTTGGCGACATTCCTGTTACTGAACCTCCCCATCCAGCTTATGATGCCGGGCACCCTAATTTTAGGGTCTTCTGCAAAAAACCAGGCAGAACGATCCCTCAGCTGGTTAGCTGAGAATGCCAAAAAGGAGTACTTTCGACCACACAAATGAAATCCTTTACTCAGAATACTTTTCACCCTTTGGAAGATTGCAGTTCTCTGGGGATTTGAATTTGATGTGATTTCCCTCACAATGGTAGCAGCATAGTATGTCAGCACATTCCTATTCAAGTTCCGCATGCCCTCGTCCATGAATGTAACTCGCAAAAATCGATCTGCAACATGTTTATAATTCCTGAGGACTCTGTTGGAAAGCTCCACAGTCGGCGGAAGACAGTATGCTTTGGTTGGGGTAATAACCAATCTCCTAACCTCTACAATATCATCCAACTCTCCAGTTCTGTCGAGAAGTTTAGGGTTTTTCAACAGCCATTTCTGGATGCCTGCTAACTTCTGAATAGCATCATTGACAGGCCATTTGTAAGAAAACATGTGCTTCAGTGCAGCTAAATTAACCTCCTCCTGATGACTTCTAAGTAAATAAAAGAATTCATTAGCCATTTGATGCTGATTAACTATGCCCTTGTGCAAAACCGCATTCACCAGAAACAAGACCCTAAAGCTTATACCTTCATTTTGGAAGCAGAAGAAAGGATCTGACATGGACACCCCAAAATCAGGCTCATCCTTCACCCGGAGCATCTTTCGGTTACACATTTCTACCATGGGCACCCTACGAAAACTGAAATATGCCATGGCCTTCTCAAAGCTAGGACCATTGCGAGGTCGAATTGAAATACGGTAGGTATTACACCTACCAATGGCTCCACTACCTGTAATGTCTGTGGTACGGATCCATTGATCATCATCGTCTAACAAGTCAAATGCAACTGATTCTTCAATATCATCATCAGCAGTTCTATAGAAAACCAATGGAGATGAAGCCAACTGAAACAGTATTACCAAAGACGTAAAGTCTTTACATTTCTTTATCTCATTGATTTCCCTTACCAAAAACTCAATCTTGAAATTGCATTTTATAATGGCATGTCTGGCTTCACCCCTGAAAGAGAAAGCAGTATCCTTTGTGAAAAGTATTTTGCATGTCCCGTTGAATGGGTCCACAAGAAAGTCAACACCAGTACGAGGTCCCCTCCAACCAACCACAAAGTCATCTTTACTAACCAGAACTCCCATTTCTACACTAACATCTGAAAATTTAAAGGGCATGGTAGTTCTTCTCCGCTGATTCAGACGATAGGGATTCTCAGGTCCCAAACTAACGATCAAAGGCTTCTTTCCTAATATGAGCTCATTACCCCCAGCAGCAGCCAGAGCATGCTTTGCGGACTCTGAAGATGCAAAATGAACGAATGCATGAGGTACCACTTTTTCGTAATTATTCATTCTTTGCACCTTCTCTGCATCAATGTCATAAGTTGGGTAAGAGTCAGGAGGGGTGGATGAAATCTTTAATCTACACCTCCATACTTGTCCAACTTGTTCTTCCAGATATTCTGAAAGCATTTTCGCATTGACATCATTGTCGAACCCACCAACACTAATTTGAGTCACTACGAGTTCCTTTTCAGAGCCCTCTGATCCCATCTTTTTCTTTAACGAGTCACAAGTACTTTTGGACTTGCTTGTTCACACAACATCCAAGTTCACCTGTTATATGACCCAATATTTGTGAGAAAAATGAAATATAACAAACATTAACTGAAAGGAGAAAAATGAACAACAAATGAGGCAGCAAAATGTTTAACTATTTATAGAATACAATAGCGCATCAGGTTGCTGAGAAGGATCAGCTATGAGCTGGAAAATCATAGTTCATGATTGTACAATCGACTTGTTGATTATTCATTTAGACCGCATGGATAACCTTCTAAAAGGTCCTTAAGCATTTCTACTTTCTAAGTGCAGGGAAAAATAGATTAACAAATAAACTAACCAATTATGCACAAGAAAATGAAATATAAGTGCTGCATTTCAGTAATTAGACAGTGATGAGACACCGTGGAAGAAAAAAAATCAAGGAAGTAGAGGACAACATGGGTCAATAACTCCTCTTCTTTACCAATTGACTATTTGAAAAGCAGACATCTGCAAATCAGTATTTTGTACTATATTCAGGTATTAATCATGTTTTTTGTCCATGACTCCTGTGGTACATCTGTTTATCAGATTTGTTTGAATTTCACTGCAAAAGGTCACTGACTAACCTTTCAGTGCCCATATAAGAGCATCTAATTATCTGGCTCTGTGAATTAAAGACATTCAGCTAGCAGATAACTAGTCGAACAATCTCAGAACACAACTCTTAACCTAAAATTTGATACTCTCCGAAGAAGAAAACCTAAATAAACCCACAACTATAGTTGCAACTTTATTAAGTGATTGTGTTGTAGCACCATGTGAAGAATAGTTGATCAAACAAAATTATGCCTAATTCATTTTTTCGAAATCTCACCCATTTTCCCCTTGATTAAGGACAAATGATCAATTGATGCAAATTTGGATCTGAATTTCAAAAAGGTACAAACTTTAAGAAACCCAATCGAGAAAATTTCCATAACCCACTTTCTGTAACTAAAGGAAAAACAGAATACTGCATAAACAACGCAGCCATAAGTGAAACAAATGATCAATTGATACAAATTGGGATCAATACTTAAAAAAGATACAAACTTTAAGAAACCCAATTGAGAAAAACACATAACAAGAGAAAGAAACCCACTTTCTGTATAAACAATGCAGCCATAAGTGAAGCAAATTAGCATCAAGAACTTCAAAAAGATAGAAACTTTAAGAAACCCAATTTGAGAAAAAATGCAAAATGAGAGAAACCCACTAACCTTTCTGAATCAAATGACCATTAACAACACAACCCAAGAAGGAAATGCAAGAAATTAGAACAAAAGAGTGAATGAATGAGTGGACTATGAATTGACTGAATTTTGATGATTCCCTTTTGCTTATTGAAGAAGCTTACAGTTACAGGGAAGGTTTTTGGACACAGTGGGGCCCAAAGGAGGGGTGGCTAAGGGGCCGGGGTTCCTTTTTCACGCGGGAAGGATGTATCCATTTCGCTCTTTTGAGTACGGAGAATATTTGCAGGAAAAGCAAACCAAAAAGAATAATAAAAGAATGTACAATTTCATTTTTCTAAACTTTATAGTATTGCCTAATACCCCTCCCTATTGTTTCATGTAATCGGTGTTTTCCCCCATTTTTGCGTTACATATTTATTACTATGTTGTATGAAGGAAAATTATGTTTAATAACAATTTAAAGTGGTCCCTCGTGTATTTTGTAGATTAAAAATATTACTATTGCTTACCCCAACATGAGTATTAGAATAAAATGAAACCATTCTTGTACTAACCAATGTGATAATCCTAGGAAATACTGGAAAAGCCGAAAAAGCCATGAAATATTTTTTAAAATAAAATACCATATAATTCAATTCCAATCAAATTTATTAAAGTAGAAATGGCATCAGCTAGCCGATTTTAAAGGCATCATTTAAAATATATGCATTTTTAAAAAGAATATAAAGTATAATCAGATTTGGCAAACTTCAAATTTCCTCCTTCAAATCTTCGAGTTTGAAATTAAATTTTGAACTGCTAAAGCGTAACTTCAAATCCGAAATTAAAGTTTGAGTCCAAAGCAATTACATTTTATATGCTTTGCTATGTTATAAACAATATGACCCTGAGATTGTGCACTTCACCCTTTCTTAAAGGCGAAGCTCTAGCAGTGGCGGAGCTAGAGAAGTAAATATAGGTCCAAACGAACTCAGTAACTTTTATTAAGATCTTGTATTTGTATTAAAAGTTTATAAGATATATATAAATATTAAATTATGAACACAATAACTAAAACGAGTTATGAATTCGATGATAAGTTCAAAACTCATAAACTTTAAATTATGACCGTCTATGTTTAGCAGCCAAAGTTGTGAGTACCTTACATGGCCCTTAAGCATGCCCCCATGAGAAGAACACGGACTGCCTAGCTTAGCATAAAATAATAGTAATATGTTTGGTTGGAAGGATTTAAGAAAATAATTCGCGCATATAAGTAATACAATATTGGTTGGTTGTGTAAGAAAAAATAATTCTTATATAACTTTTTACTGCTTTAGCACATGAAGTATCTTGGGATGAGCAGTTTAATATATGACTTCTACATGAAACTCGTGACTCTTTTACTTTGTTAATGTATGATTAAGAGACTACTTGTTTTGATGGGGAAAAAAATTAACAATATTAAATAATACTTGCATTAAATTAAACAAGAACTTATATTACGTTATAGATATAAAAATATCTTGAATTAACCCGTAAGCTAGTTAATGAATTGAGAATTGTTGCATTTTTCTTTAAAGGGTGTGAATAGAAAAGGGAAAAGGCATCTTTTCGATTGCACATCTCCATATCATCCTTGTCGCACCTCATTTTTCTCAGTGGATATGGAGTTTTTTCAATTTAAGTGACATCATTAAAATGAGATTATTTTATTTTTATTTTTTTAAGAGTTGCCACTCGGAATTATTGAATTATGGTGTTCCGAGTCACCATTTATTTTAAATCCCAAATCAAGGAAATTTTACTCTGAATTATGGTCCGCGAACACATAAGACCGAGTAAGGAATTTTGTTAACTCGGGAGAAGGTATTAGGCATTCCCGGATTCCGTGGTTCTAGCACGGTCGCTTTAATAATTATACTTGGCTTAACTAATTCTGGATATTTTATATTCTAGGAAAATTTATGCATTTTTTGCCTTAAACCGCTTTTAATTGCTTGCTTATTCATAATTATGAAATTATCTTGAAACGAGTTACGTGTACGTATACTCATTTTGTTTAGCGCATTAAAAATCATGTCACGCATGTGTGTACATAATTGATAATACTTTTATTATTATTAAGATTATTCAGTCAAAGTCGCGTGAATGCGTACCTTGAATTATTTTGAAAATCATAATTGTGTCGCGCGAACGTGTACATAACTACGATAATTTGATTAATTTAGAGCACACTTGAAATACACTACCGTGTTCATGAATTATTTTTCCTAAACTAATTTAAAAATTATTGTAAAGTCAAGAGTTATGAAATGTATTTATGTAGAACTAGAAGTATAGAATTTAATTACTACAATTATTTACAAAATGAATTACTTTACTAAGTTATGAAAAGTATCTGAAATTATTCATTATAGAAGAAATATGAGCTAGCTTATGAATTTTATTACCATGGGCCATAGTCATCCGACCCAAAAATTTCTAAAGGTCTGATCTTTCTAATTTTAAAGTCAGAAAATTCCATGGCCCATTCTTTCTTAATATCAAAATTATTTCATGGCACATCAACGTTCGTATGGCCCAATTCCCTTTCTACATTGCTACCTTTTGTACCTTGATTTACTCTAACATGAATTTTTACTTCTCTAAAATTATATTAAACAAATAATGACAGTGAAAATTTCACGCCTTATTAATTCATGGAACTTAATAGTTTATAAAACTAATCTACCAAAAATAGCTAGAAAATTTAAGAAAAACTAACCAAGAACAGGAAAACTATGATTGTTTATGGATTAAAAGAAAACAAACATATTCTTGGTAAAGCTTTAAACCAACAAAAGATGACAAATTAATTTATGCTAACTATGACCAAGAAAAATAATATGCTCAAATAATCAATAAGTATGAACCATCAAATTTTACTCAAATACCCATTATAATTAAAAAAAATCCAAACTTATATATTAATCAAGGATAAAGTAAGAAATGGACCTCGATACAGCTTCTCACGAAATCGAATGAAATGAAGAAAGGAAATTTGACCGGAGTCTGGCTCGTCGGAGACCTCAACGAAGACGGAGAGAAAAAGTCGGAACCTTATTACGTTTATTATGATACTTCAAGGGTGTTTTTAGGCTTGAATTTTGGGTATTTTCGAGTTTTAAACGGGGTAATGAATTGCTTGATTGTTTGAAATAAAGAGGAAGAAAGAATGACACGAGTAGAAATTCCCTTAGCGTAAAAGAAGAAAAACAATTCTCTCAATTCCCTCCTCTCATTTTTTGCTCTCCTTATTCTCCTTACATTTTATCTTCTATTTATAGAAAAAATTTCGGATTTTTTTTCAGATTTGTTTTTAATTATTTTATTATTTTTTTAATTAAATAATTCCCATTTTTCTTCTTTTCAAAAACAAATAAATTCCCCACTTTCCTTTATTTTTAATTTTTAATTTCCCACTTTTTACTTTTATTATATTTAAATTCCCACTTTTTTTACTTTTTTTTAATTTTCCACTTATTTTACTTTTCTTTTTTTAATTTTCACTTTCTTTTACTTTTTAAAAAAAAAATTCACCTACCTTTACTTTTATTTTTTAATTCCAACTTTCTTTTACTTTTTATTTTTTAAATTTACACATTCTTTTACTTTTATGTTTTTAATTTTTCACTTTCTTTTACTTTTTTTTAAAACAATTTTCACCTACTTTTACTTTTACTTTTTAATTCCATAATTTTATTTTTCCTATTTCTTATTCCCATACAAAAAATTTTTTTAAAAATATTTTAATTTTTTTTCGATTTTTTTAATGTATTTTATTTTAAAAATAAAATAAATAAAAATAATATTAATAGTAATAATTGACCTTTTACATTATTTTTAATTTTTATCTGACATAAAAAAAAGTGTAGCAAAACTAAAAATATATATATTAAATTTCTAAAAATATTTACATAGTAGAAGGTGATAAAAATTCAAATATAGTCAAAAATTATGTGCTCACAGGTGCCCCTATTTGCTTAGAAATATGAAGAGTTTTTAGGCAAAGACTAGGTGAGCCATGTGACTAATTTTTGACCAAACCATTATTCAAAAAAAAAAGAAATAAAAGATAAGGTGCAATCGAGTCCTGGTTTTGGACAGCCTACATATCTCGGGTTATTGTGATGACCCAAAAGGTCATCTTATATTTTAGAACTCGATTCTGCATTTTTAAGCCTTTAAAATCTCATTTTTACCCTCCTAGATTTGCGTGAGCAGTCCGGACGTGTTTCCGGAAAGCTTTTATGTTGAAAATTGATGAAAATAAGAATTTTTGTCATAAAAGTTGATTTTAGTTGATTTTGGTCAATATTTTTGGTAAACGGACCCGGATCCGTATTTTGACGATCCCGGTGGGTCCGTATCGAATTATGGGACCTGGGCATATGCCCAGAATCGAATTCGGAGGTCCCTAGCTCGAATTATGAATTTTTTATGAAAATTAAAAGTCTGCAAATGTAATTATTTTTAAGAATTGGTTGATGTTTGGCCTTGTTGATACCGGGTCCGTATTTTGATTCTGGAGCCCGGTATAGGTCCAATATAATATTTATGACTTATCTGTGAAATTTGGTGAGAAACGGAGTTGGTTTGACGTGATTCGAACGTCCAGTTGAGAAAAATGGAAATTTTAAAGTGTTCTTGAGAATCTCATTTGATTTGGTGCTAAATTCGTAGTTCTAGGTGTTATTTTGGCGATTGAATCGCGCGAGCAAGTTCGTATGATATTTTTAGACTTGTGTGCATGTTTGGTTTGGAGCACCGAGGGCTCGGGTGAGTTTCGGATAGGCCACGGGATGTTTTGGAGTTGGGAAAATCTGGTTTTCTGCATATTCTGGTGTTCTGGCATGTCCTTCTTCGCGTTTGCGAAGGTACTCTCACGAACGCGAAGAGTAAACTGGTGAGGCTGAAATTTCTTCTTTGTGAACGCGAAGTGATGGGGGATTTATCCTTCGCGCAAGCGACCGGCTCATCGCGAACGCGAAACACTTGGGGACCTGGGGGAGGGTTGGTCGTTCCTTCATCGCGAACGCGAGCCATGTCTCGCAAACGCGAAGGCCAGGGGGATAACCATCGCGAACACAAGAAAGGTATCGCAAACGTGAAGGCTTGGTAGCCGATACTCTTCGCGAACGCGACAGTGGCCTCGCGAACGCGATGCACACTGTCGCCCAGTGCATAAAACAGAATCAAGAACGGGAATAAGTCATTTTTCCAACTTTCATAAAAACAAACGGGCTAGAGGTGATTTTCAAGAGTTAATTTCTTTCCCAAAGTATTGGTAAGTGATCCTAAACCATTTTCTTTCAATTACCCATTACATTTTATGAAGCTTCAACCTAAAATCTAAGGTTTTCATGGTAGAGTTAGAGGTTTGGGTAGAAACTAGGGGTTTCAGAAATTTGGGGATTTAGACATCAATTTGAGGTTGGATTCCAAAACCAATTATATATCCAGGCTCGGGGGTAAATGGGTAAATAGATTTTGGTCCGAACCTTGGGTTTTGACCAAGCGGGCCCGGGGTCGATTTTCGACTTTTTGGAGGAAAATTTGGGAAATTTAATTTATGAAATATAATTGATTCCTTTAGAAATATTTGATATTATTGAGTCATTTTTGAATAGATACGAGTGGTTTGGAGGTGAATTCTAGAGGAAAAGTTGTGAGTGAGAATTAAGTGGCCTTCGGAGCAAGGTAAGTATTGTGTCTAACCCTAACTTGAGGGAATTAGGAACCTCAGATTATTTGCTATGTGAAACTCATTTGAGCGGCGTATATGTGAGGTGACGAGTACTTATGCGCCGCCAATTTACCTGTTTTACCTGTTTTCTCTCGTTTTTCTTATATTGTCTCTTTCCTATGCCTAATTACTATGTGTTTATATTAGTATTGTTAAATTGATCGTTCTTATCATGTTTACGATTTTTCTGGTGATAATCGAGTATTTATTTCAAAGTTGAGATTGATATTGTGGAGCCAAATGTTGAAGTAAGGCTTGTACTTGTTATTATATCTCTCTGTTGTTATTTATGTATTGCATTATGGTAAGGGAGAGTGTTAATGCATGAAGGGTGATGCCGTGTCATATTGCGAGTGTTAATGCACGAAGGGTAATGATGTGCCATATTGTGAGTGTTAATGCACGAAGGGTGATACCGTGACATATTGTGAGTGTAAAAGCACGAAAGGTGATGCCGTGCCATATTGTGAGTGTTAATGCACGAAGGGTGATGTCGTGCCATGATATGAGAGTTAATGCACGAAGGGTGATGTCGTGTCGTTTCTATTGTTTTTATGGTGAGATTGAGAGTAAAAGCACGAAGGGTGATGCCGTGCATTTTTCCTTTACTGTACTCATTATTCCTGTTGATTCATAGTATATTGACTGTTCCAGTTACCATTCTGCTGTAGTTCTTCATCTCGTATTTCCCCCAGTATGTTTTTCCCTCCCGATATTTCATGTTTAGCTCTTCATTACTGTTATTTGCATATACACTGTTAAATTGTACAGGTTGATTTGTAGGTACCTTGCCTTAGCCTCGTCACTACTTCATCGAGGTTAGGATCGACACTTACCCAGTACATAGGGTCGGTTGTACTGATACTGCACTCTGCACTTTCTGTGCAGATTTTGGTTCCGGCTCGGGTTGATCGAGATTATAGCTGTTGGACCCGCTATCCGGAGACTCAAGGTAGATCTGTCGGCATTCACAGACCTTGAAGTCCCCATCCATCTTTTCTATTTTACTGTTTCTTTCACTCAAACAGTTGTATTTCTTTCAGATTATTACTTGTAGTGAATTCTAGAATGCTCGTGAATTGTGACTCTAGATCCGGATAGTAGTAATTAACGCAATATATATATATATATATATATATATATATATATATATATATATATATATTATTCCACACTCATTATATTTCACCTTAGTTAAATTGTTGTTATTAACTAAAGGGGATAAGAATTAGTTTAATGATTCTCTAACGTTGGCTTGCCTAGCAAGTGAAATGTTAGGCGTCATCACGGTCCCGACGGTGGGAATTCCGGGTCGTGACAGTTATAGGGGAATCATGTTGCGTGTAGTTCAAGGAGAATGGTAGAATGATGAGTTGAGGAGTCGAGTGAGGTTTCGTCGAGGCTCCGATCCACGGTCCTGCTATTATATCAAAATAAAAAAGAAACCAAACATGCACTAGGAATGAAATTTTTCTGCCCTAGTTTGCACTAGGAAAATTTCGTGAGTTATTGTAACAAAATTCTAAACTACTTATTTATTGAAAGCAATAAAAGGTCGGGAATGGTGTTCCCCGAAAAGATCATGCTGATTTTGTTTTTTGGTATTCTTTTATTGTCAAAAACAATGTCTGGACTAAGGATTGGTGTACCTTATGTTGGGAAAGTATGGCCAGGGAATGGTATATCCTATATTGGCAATGATATCAGGGTCTGGTGTACCCTGTGTTTAATATCAAATTAACTAGGGAGTGGTGTACTCTATGTTGGAAAAAGAGACTAGGGAGTGGAGATCATATGTCTAAAAAATAAAATCAACTAGGGAGTGGAGGCCCTATGTTGGAAAAGCATACTAGGGAGTGGAGACCCTTTGTTGGAAAAGAGACTAGGGAGTGGAGACCCTATGTCTAAAAAATAAAAATCAACTAGGGAAGGAGACCCTATGTTGGAAAAGAGACTAGGGAGTGGAGACCATATGTCTAAAATAACTTCAACTAGGGAGTGGAGACCCTATGTTGAAAAAGAAACTAGGGAGTGGAGACCCTATGTCTAAAAATAAAATTAACTAGGGAGTGGAGGCCCTGTGTCTAAAATAACTTCAACTAGGGAGTGGAGACCCTATGTTGGAAAAGAGACTAGAGAGTGGAGACCCTATGTCTAAAATAACTTCAACTAGGGAGTGAATACCCTATGTTGGAAAAGAAACTAGGGTATGGAGACCCTATATCCAAAACAACATCAACTAGGGAGTGGAGACCCTATATTGGAAAAGAGACTAGGGAGTGAAGACCCTACGTCTAAAATAACTTCAACTAGGGAGACCCTATGTCTAAAATAACTTCAACTAGGGAGTGGAGACCCTATGTCTAAAATAACTTCAACTAGGGAGTGGAAACTTTATGTCTAAAAAGGGAGACTAGGAAGTCGAGACCCTACGTATAAAATAAAATCAACTAGGGAGTGGAGACCTTATGTTGGAAAAGCAGAAAATAGAGTGGAGACCCTATGTCTAAAATAAAATCAACTAAGGAGTGGAGACCCTATGTTGGAAAAGCATACTAGGGAGTGGAGACTCTATGCCTAAATATAAAATCAACTCGGGAGTGGAGAGCCTATGTTGGTAAAGGAGACTAAGGAGTGGAGACCCTATGTCTTAAAGACAATCAACTGGGGAGTGGAGGCCCTATGTCTAAAATAAATCAACTAGGGAGTGGAAACTCTATGTTGGAAAATGCAGACTAGGGGGTAGAGACCCTATGTCCAAAATCAAATCAACTAGGGAGTGGAGACCCTATGTTGGAAAATGCAACTAAGGATTGGAGACCATATACTATCATTATTTTGATTTTTTTTTTTAATTTTCATTTTTTTTAATTAAGAGAATGAGTAAAATGCGGGAAAGAATTTGGACAAGGCTTCCCTTTTGGAGTTGTTGCTGCTGTAGAGCTATTTTAGTCTTCGCACGGTTTTTTTTGTTGCGCCTGCTTCTTGCAAGGTTGCTTTTGGATAGCACCTATTTCCTGTTTTTCAAACAAAGAACAATTTGTCAGTTTGAAACGGTGGTTGGTTTTGTGGCCTTGAGTGTTTCAGTTGTGGCCTTGAGACTAAGGAGTGGAGACCTATGTCTTAAAGACAATCAACTAGGGAATGGAGGCCCTATGTCTAAAATAAAATCAACTAGGGAGTGGAGACCCTATGTTGGAAAATGCAGACTAGGGGGTGGAGACCCTATGTCCAAAATCAAATCAACTAGGGAGTGGAGACCCTATGTTGGAAAATGCAACTAAGGATTGGAGACCATATACTATCATTATTTTGATTTTTTTTTTAATTTTCATTTTTTTAATTAAGAGAATGAGTAAAATGCGGAAAAGAATTTGGAGAAGGCTTCCCTTTTGGAGTTGTTGCTGCTGTAGAGCTATTTTAGTCTTCGCGCGGTTTTTTTTTGTTGCGCCTGCTTCTTGCAAGGTTGCTTTTGGATAGAACCTATTTCCTGTTTTTCAAACAAAGAACAATTTGTCAGTTTGAAACGGTGGTTGGTTTTGTGGCCTTAAGTGTTTCAGCCACTTGATCTTGTCCGACTTCTTTGAAGATAATTTCACCTGCAACTAGTTGTTTTCCTGAATACCACTTGTATTTCTAGCCCCCGAGAACCTTTGGCTTTTCTAAATTTTGCCATGACGGTCGTTCACGTGGGACTTAACCTTTTTCAACTTTTTTTTGCCTTTGTAGGTCTTTGACTTCTTTCTTCCAATTTTAACTTCAGAGTATTGGGGAACCTTTGGCTTTTCAAACTTTGCCAAGATGGTTAGCCACTTAGGACTTAACCTTTTCAACTTCATTTTGCCCTTGTAGGCGCTTTCAATTTGATTTCCTCCTTTCGAGAGTTTTTGATTTCAAAGCATCAGCCACCATGGCTAGTCGGGGTTGGCTTGATGCCCCTGCCGAGGCTGGGTGCCTCTTTTTTACATATTAGCTTGTATCAAACGAGAGCCCTGTAAATCAGTCTTGCCATCCCTTCTTTGCCTTAGTTGTGGAACAGAGTTAGATCGAAAGGGATTCAAAGAAAAACAAACAATGGAATGGACAATGAATTTAGACAAGAGGTATCCCTTTCAGGAAAAGGAAAGAAGGACTTATCTGGAGTATATGCAGACTTCAATGAACATGACATGCCTTTTGGACTGAATGCCTGGTATGTGTAAACCGTTCTACTCTCAGAAATTCATCACAACTTTTGCCTTGAAATCGAGAAACCCTGTCCAGGACTGTGTCGATACCAATGGCTATAAGGATCCTCTTTTTGATCAGTGGCACCCTTTGCGGGTTTTCACCAGCTGACCTCTCTTATTTCTCTTCTCACCATCGCCTTATAGTGCTCATTGCGAGTTTTCACCAACACGACTCTCTCATTTTGGTTTCTTTACTCACCACCGCCTTATAGTACCCTTTGAGGATTTTCACCAAAAAGACTCTCTCTCATTTTGTTGTATCAGATCTAAGTGACTGTATCCTCCAAATCTTGAATATTCTCGTTGATTGGCCGGAAGGAATTGAAAAGGATTTGGGTAAAAATGATTTGGATTGAATTACAACTTTGGAACCTTTCAGGAGAAACCATCGTCGGACCATTATAATAACTTCTCCTGTAACGACCCGACCGGTCGTTTTGAGCTTTAGTGCATCATTCAGCGGTTTGAGACCCTAAGCAGCTTCACTTCAGGTATTATGTGTAATGACCCAACCAGTTGCCATTGTGGATAAACAGGTTTGCCAGTTGAGGTCCAAGAGGATTTCCGTAGTAAAAGTTTAGTGGAGGGGCCAACCAGTAGAAAAAGCGACTTGGGAGGCCGGGGAAGACATGCGGAGCAGATATCCACACTTATTCAGCACTCCAGGTACAATCTTAACCCGTTCGAGGACGAACGTTTGTTTAAGAGGTGGAGAATGTAATGACCCAACTGGTCATTTTAACTTTTAGAACCCCGTTCCCTAAAATAAAACTTCATGTATGTGCTTTTAATGATTTATGACTTGCGGGGATGGTTGGTTCGGGATTTGGAAGTGTTTGGGTTGAAATCGGAACACTTGGTTCCTTAAGTTGGCTTTAAAAGGCTAAGTTTGACTTCGGTCAACATTTTAAGAAAACGACCCCGGAATAGAATTTTTACGATTCCATTAGCTCCGTATGGTGATTTTGGACTTAGGAGCGTGTTCGAAATTTTATTTGGAAGTCCGTAGTTAAATTGGGCTTGAAATAGCTAAAATAGGAATTTAAGTTTGGAAGTTTGACCGGGGAGTTGACTTTTTGATATCGGGGTCGGAATCCAGTTCCAAAAATTTTCATAGCTCAGTTATGTCCTTTATGACTTGTGTGCAAAATTTGAGGTCAATCGGACTTGATTTGATAGGTTTCGGTACATAATGTAGAAGTTGGAAATCTTAAGTTTCATTAAGCTTGAATTAGAGGATTATTCGTGGTTTTAGCATTGTTTGGTGTGATTTGAGGGTTCGACTAAGTTCGTATGATGTTTTGGGACTTGTTGGTATAATTGGTTGAGGTCCCGAGGGGCTCGGGTGAGTTTCAGACGACTAACAGATCACTTTTGGCCTTTGGGAGACTGTTGATAACTGCTGGTATTTTCTTCTGATTTCCTTATACGCGATTGCGTAAGATGGTCTGCAATTGCGTAGAGTAATTTGGACTGAGTTGGATTTGTTCTACGCGATCGCGTGAATGGGGTTGCGATCGCATAGGCTTATTTTGGGCAGCTGATAATTCGTTCTATGCGATCGCGTAACATCGCGATCACGTGTCGTTGTTTGCGATCACGTAGGGGAAACTGGGGAGGAGCTGGGCCACGCGCTTAATACTTCGTGATCGTGTGAGGAGGCTCTCAATCGCATAGGCTTGCAGAGACTGTGCTTCGCGATCGCGTGGGATTTTCCGCGATCGCGTAGGGTTAATGTTTGGGCAGTAAAATTTGTGCTACGCGATCGTGTGAGGAAGTTCGCAATCGCGTAGAAGAAATCACTGGGCAGAGAATTTAAGTTCTAAAAATTTTTAACGATTTGGAGCTCGGATTTGGACGATATTTGGGAGATTTCAGAGAAAACAACGGGATTCGAGCCAAACAGAGTTGGATAATTGTGGAAAAGGCCTTCTAGTGGATTAAATTAGAGCAAATCGAGGTAAGTCTCTTGTCTAATGTTGTGAGGGAGAAATTACCTCATAGGTGATTAAAATTAAATAATTGTTGCTAATTGTAGGGGCTACGTACGCACGAGGTAACGAGAGTCCGTGCGTAGCTACTATTAATGCTAAAGTCCGGGTAGTTTAGGACTCAAAGCATGAATTACTTGTGTAAATTGTATTCTTTGTTTAATTAATATTATTTGATATATATATTAAAGGATGAAAATCTCTTATACTTGATTTTTCTGTTTAAATTAATTAATTGTTAAGAGAAATTATTCTTCTTATTGAATTTATATTATAATAAATATACTCTCATTCCGGAGGTACATAAGAAAATGTCGTCCTTTCTTGTGGAGAGGGCCGAACGTCTCGGCTGGATAGATGCATCTATGGATCGTGTCGCACGTCCCTCGACAGTGTACACGAAACTCTGGATCGGGCCGTACGACTTCGGCAAAAATCGTGACTAATAATAATAATTATACGATACTTTGATAGTTTATTGCATCTTGTGAAGTTAATTGATAAATTGGAAATCTTTGGAATTTAATGAATTATGATTCCTGCTTGTTAAGGGATTATTGTTATTCCTGTAAATGAGACTAATTGATAAATTTGGAAATTTATTAAAATTGAAGGAATTTAATTATTTCTGCTGGTTAAATAAATTATTATTATATTCTGTGAATCATGCTGATCTAGATATTCTAGTTTTATTTCAATTATTATTATTGACCCATAGTGAGTGTCAATGTCGGTCATCTCGTCTCTACCGCTTCGAGATTAGGCTTGATACTTACTGGGTACACATTATTTACGTACTCATATTACAGTTGTTGCACTTTTTGTGCAGGACCTGAGGCACGTACTAGTGGGGGACCTATCGTCTTACACCCACATTATCCAGGGGCATAGTGGTGAGCTGCCTTTCTGTGCCGTTCTGTAGCTACCAGTGTCTCTCCTTGTATTTTTCATTCTGTCTATTTTTATTTCAGACAGTATTAGTGGTTTTGTATAATCTACTAGATGCTCATACACTTGTGACACCAGGTCTTGGCACACACATTGGTAGACTTTGGTGTCTTATATTTTTCTTGGATTTAAATTTTATCGATATATGTTTAATTTATTAGTTAGCTTGCCTAGCTATAGTGTTGGGCGTCATCATGACCTATAGGTGAAATTGGGTCGTGACAACATGGTATCAGAGCACTAGGTTCACGTAGGTCTCACAAGTTATGAGCAGACCTAATAGAGTCTTGCGGATCGGTACAGAGACGTCTGTACTTATCTTCGAGAGGCTATAGGGTGTTAGGAAACTACCTTTTCTTCATATTTCATCATGTAATTAATGTAGTACTAAATATCCTTCTTTTATTCTCTCACAGATGGTGAGAATGTGCTTTAATGAGGTTCCAGACCAGGGAAGAGCTACTCCCCCAATTGCTAGAGGCAGAGGGCGAGGGAGGGCTCCAGCCCGTGGTAGAGGGCGAGGACGTCCCACGACTGTTCCAATTATGCCGCCAGTGGATCTAGCAGAGAATCCCATTATTGAGGAACAGGGTGAGGTGCCTGTGGCAGAGCCAGCTCCGGTGGATTTCACATCTGCACTAGGGTTTCAGGATGTCATGGGTCGTATGCTGCGGTTCATGGACAAAATGACTCAGGCCGATTTATTTCCGGCAGACCCAGCCACATCTCAGGCAGGCGGGGGAGCACAGACCCCTACCACACAAGCTCATGGACAGGCAACTGCTGTATATCAGACCCAGGGCGCACTACCCGTGGGTGAAGCCCAGCTAGTGGCAGCAGCTACACCTGAGCCCAGGCCAGCTGTAGCCGCTGATCCTCAGAAACTATTGGACAGATGGACTAGACTACATCCTCCTGTCTTTAGAGGTGAGCGACATGAGAATCCTTAGGATTTCATTGGTCGGTGCAAGGATAGATTGTACAACATGAGGATATTGGAGTCTTACGGGGTAGACTTTGCTACTTTTCAGCTAGAGGGCAGAGCCCGTAGATGGTGGCAGTCTTATGTTCTTGGCAGACCAGCAGATTTTCCTCCCATAACTTGGGACATGTTCACCCGTATCTTCCTGGACAGGTATATTCCACCCTCCTAGAGGGAAGAGTTGCGGTGTCAGTTTGAGAAGCTCCAGCAGGGTCAGATGTCAGTGACCGATTATGAGGTAAGGTTTTCTGAGTTATCTCGCCATGCACTTATGATACTCCCTACTAAGGCGGAGAGAGTGCAGAGGTTTGTAGCTAGTTTACATACTGGCATTTAGGCCACTATGGCTCAAGAGGTTGAGATTGGTACTTCCTATGAGCTAGTCGTGGAGATAGCTCAGAGGATTTAGGGTGTACGACAGCATAGCCGGGAGCAGGTTACTAGAGATAGGCGGTTTAGGTATCCTGGAGAGTTCAGAGGTGCTTCGTCTGGGGGCAGAGGTCAGTCGTGAGAGGGCAGTCCAGCAGGCCCCCATATCCAGCACCACCGCCTCCTCGAGGTGCTCCAATGCGACCTTATCTAAGTTCTATACCAGAGAGTTCTTATCGCCCACCAGCTATTCAAGGTCCTCCCAGTGGGTATTCAGTTCCCCAGGGCCAAACTCTTAGTCAGCAGCCCATCGCACCGAAGAGTTGTTACGAGTGCGGGGATCCCAGTCATATGCAGAGATTTTGCCATAGGCTTCGGGGTAGACCAGTACAGCAGGGTCAGCAGCCTATGCTTACAGGACCAGTTGCTCCACAGTAGTCCGACCACCAAGAGTTAGAGGACAGGTGGGTAGGGTTCGTCCTAGAGGTGGGGGTCAGTCAGGCGGAGGCCAGCCAGTTGGCGCTCCAGCTTGGTTCTATGCTTTTCCGGCTAGACCAGATGTAGAGGCCTCAGATGTCATGATTACATGTATTATTTCTATTTGCGGCAAAGATGCCTCAGTATTATTTGATCCAGGATCTATGTATTCATATGTGTCATCTCTATTCGCTCCATTCCTGGGTGTTTCTTATGAGTCCTTGAGTACTCCTATTTATGTGTCCACTCCCGTGGGCGATTATGTTATTGTGAACCAGATCTACCGATCCTGTATTATTACATTCTGTGGTTATGAATCTAGAGCAGATCTCCTATTGCTCGAGATGATCGATTTTGAAATTATTCTGGGTATGGACTGGTTATCTCCATATCATGCTATTCTAGATAGTCATGCCAAAACTGTTACCTTGGCCATTCCATCTTTACCTAGGCTGGAGTGGAAGGGTTCGTCTGTTAGTTCATTTAATCGGGTTATTTCTTTTATGAAGGCTCAACATATGGTTGAGAAGGGTTGTTTAGCTTATCTAGCTTATGTTCGGGATACTATTGCAGAGACTCCGGCTATTGATTCAGTGCCTGTAGTTCGGGAGTTCTCCGATGTATTCCCTTCAGATCTTCTAGGTATGCCACATGATCGTGATATTGATTTCTGTATGGACTTGGCTCCAGATACCCAGCCTATATCTATCCCACCGTAATGCATGGCTCCGAAAGAATTGAGAGAATTGAAAGAACAGCTTGAAGAGTTACTAGCCAATGGGTTTGTCAGACCGAGTGTATCGCCTTGGGGTGCACCAGTATTATTTGTGAAGAAGAAGGATAGAACAATGCGAATGTGTATTGATTATCACCAATTTAACATAGTCACTATTAAGAACAAGTACCCGTTGTCATGTATTGATGATCTATTTGACTAGTTGTAGGGTGCTAGGGTGTTCTCTAAGATCGACTTGAGGTCAGGGTACCATCAGTTGAAGATTCGGGATTCGGATGTTCCGAAGACTGATTTTCGGACTAGATATGGTCATTATGAGTTTCTAGTGATGTCCTTCCGTTTAACTAATGCCCCGACAGCATTTATGGATTTGATGAACAGGGTATTCAGGCCATATATTTATTCGTTTGTCATTATCTTCATTGATGACATCTTGATTTACCCACGCAGTAAGGAGGAGCACGAGCAGCATATGAGAGTGGTGCTTTAGAGGTTGCGGGAACAAAAACTATATGCTAAGTTTTCCAAATATGAGTTCTGGCTAGAGTCTGTAGAAGTTTTGGGGCATATTGTATTGGGCGAGGGTATTAAGGTTGATCCCAAAAAGATTGAGGCAGTTAAGAATTGGCATCGTCCCACTTCGGCGACTGAGATCAGAAGTTTTCTGGGTTTAGCAGGTTATTATCGTCGGTTCGTGGAGAGTTTTTCATCTATTGCAGCACCTTTGACCAAATTAACCCAGAAGGGTGATCCGTTCCGATGGTCTGATGATTGTGAAGTGAGCTTTCAGAAGCTCAAGACAGCATTGACTACAACACTAGTGTTAGTGTTGCCTTCCGATTCGGGAATGTATACAGTGTATTGCGACGCTTTACACGTTGGCTTGTGTTGTGTATTGATGCAGAAAGGGCGAGTTATTGCATATGCTTCACGTCAGCTGAAGTCCCATGAGAAGACTTATCCAGTACATGATTTGGAGTTAGTTGCGATTGTTCACGCTCTTAAGATTTGGAGGCATTATCTTTATGGGATGTCTTGTGAAGTTTACACTGATCATCGCAGTTTGCAGCATTTGTTCAAGCAGAGGGACCTAAATTTGAGGCAGCGCAGATGGCTGGAATTACTGAAAGATTATGATATTACTATCCTATACCATCCGGGTAAAGCAAATATGATTGCAGACGCCTTGAGTAGAAAGGCGGAGAGTATGGGTAGTTTGGCTTTCATTTCAGCAGAGGAAAGGCCAGTAGCTTTGGATATTCAGTCCTTGGCCAACAGACTTGTGCGGCTGGATATTTCAGAGCCCAGCCGAGTTCTTGCATGTGTTGTAGCTCAGTCTTCACTATTTGAACAGATCAAGGCTCGACAGTATAATGATATACACTTAATGGTTCTTCGAGAAACGGTACTACAGGGTGGTGCCAAGGAAATTACTATTGGAGTGGATGGCATTCTACGACTCCAGGATCGTCTATGTGTCCCTAATGTGGATGGACTGAGGAGAAAGATCCTAGAGGAGGCACACAGTTCTCGGTATTCTATTCATCCAGGTGCTACGAAGATGTATCGTGACCTGAGGCATCATTATTGGTGGCGACGAATGAAAAAGGACATTGCTGCGCATGTAGCTAGGTGTCTAAATTGTCAGCAGGTTAAATATGAGCACCAGAGGCCAGGTGGCCTACTTCAGCAGATGACTATACCGGAGTGGAAATGGGAACGCATCACTATGGACTTTGTAGTTGGATTGCCGCGGACCTTGCATAAGTTTGATGCAGTTTGGGTCATTGTTGACAGGTTGACCAAGTCGGCACATTTTATTCCTGTTGTGACTATGTATACTTCAGAGAGGTTGGCCCAGATTTATATTCAGGAAATATTTCGGTTGCACGGTGTGCCAATTTCCATCATATCAGATAGAGGTCCTCAGTTTACTTCACATTTCTGGAGAGCAGTACAGAGTGAGTTGGGGACCCGTGTAGAGCTTAGTACAACCTTTCATCCGCAGACTGACGGGCAGTCAGTGCGGATAATTCAAATTTTGGAGGATATGCTCAGGGCATGTGTGATTGACTTCGGAGGCCAGTGGGATCGTTTCTTGCCTTTGGTCGAGTTTGCTTATAATAACAGTTACCAATCTAACATCAAGATGGCTTTATTTGAGGCTTTATATGGTCGACGATGTCGTTCGCCCATCAGGTGGTTTGAGCCCGATGAGGCTAAATTATATGGTACTGATTTGGTGAAAAATGCCTTGGAAAAGGTAAAGTTGATTCAGGAGCGACTTCGTATAGCACAGTCCAGACAGAAGAGTTACGCGGATTAGAAAGCACGTGATTTATCATTTATGGTAGGTGAAAAAGTTCTCTTGAAAGTTTCGCCGATGAAAGGAATCATGAGATTCGGGAAGAAGGGAAAGTTGAGCCCAAGGTTTATAGGCCCATTTGAGGTGTTGAGACGAGTTGGTGAGGTTGCTTATGAGCTTGCATTGCCTCCCAGTCTATCGGGAGTTCATCTGGTTTTCCATGCATCTATGCTCCGGAAGTATCATGCCGACCTATCACATGTGTTAGACTTTAGCAGAGTTTAACTAGATAATAGTTTGGGCTATGAAGAAGAACCAGTTGCCATTGTGGATAAACAGGTTTGCCAGTTAAGGTCCAAGAGGATTTCCGTAGTAAAAGTCCAGTGGAGGGGCCAACCAATAGAGGAAGCGACTTGGGAGGCCGAGGAAGACATGCGGAGCAGATATCCACACTTATTCAGTACTCCAGGTACAATTCTAAACCCGTTCGAGGACGAACGTTTGTTTAAGAGGTGGAGAATGTAATGACCCAACTGGTCATTTTAACTTTTAGAACCCCGTTCCCTAAAATAAAACCTCATGTATGTGCTTTTAATGATTTATGAGTTGCGGAGATGGTTGGTTCGGGATTTGGAAGTGTTTGGGTTGAAATTGAAACACTTGGTTCCTTAAGTTGGCTTTAAAGGCCAAGTTTGACTTCTGTCAACATTTTAAGAAAATGACCTCGGAATAGAATTTTGACGATTCCAACAGCTCCGTATGGTGATTTTGGACTTAGGAGCGTGTTCAGAATTTTATTTGGAAATCCGTAGTTAAATTAGGCTTGAAATTGCTAAAATAGGAATTTAAGTTTGGAAGTTTGACCAGGGAGTTGACTTTTTGATATCAGGGCCGGAATCCAGTACCAAAAATTTTTATAGCTCTATTATGTCATTTATGACTTGTGTTCAAAATTTGAGGTCAATCGGACTTGATTCTAACGGATCACTTTTGGCCTTTGGGAGACTGCTGATAAGTGCTGGTATTTTCTTCTGATTTCCTTATATGCGATCGCGTAAGATGGTCTGCGATCGCGTAGAGTAATTTGGACAAAGGTGGATTTGTTCTAGCAATCGCGTGAATGGGGTTGCGATCGTATAGGCTTATTTTGGGCAGCTGGAAATTCGTTCTATGCGATCGCATGGGCACGTTTGCGATCGCGTAGGTTAGGCCAGCTTGTGCATCGCGATCGCGTGTCATTATTTGTGATCGCGTATGGGAAACTGGGGAGGAGCTGGGCCACACGCTTAATGCTTCGAGATAGCGTGAGGAGGCTCGCGATCGCGTAGGCTTGCGGAGACTGTAATTCGTGATCGCATGGGATTTTCCGCGATTGCGTAGGGTTAATGTTTGGGCAGTAAAATTTGTGCTACGCAATCGCGTGAGGAAGTTCGCGATCGCGTAGAAGAAATCACTGGGCAGAGAGTTTAAGTTCTAAAAAGTTTTAACGATTTGGAGCTCGGATTTGGATGGTTTTTGGGAGATTTTCAGAGAAAACAACGGGATTCGAGCCAAACAGAGTTGGATAATTGTGGAAAAGGCCTTCTAGTGGATTAAATTGGAGCAAATCGAGGTAAGTCTCTTGTCTAATGTTGTGAGGGGGAAATTACCTCATAGGTGATTAAAATTAAATAATTGTTGCTAATTGTGGAGGTTACGTACGCACGAGTTGACGAGAGTCCGTGCGTAGCTACTATTTATGCTAAAGTCTGGGTAGTTTAGGACTCAAAGTATGAATTACTTGTGTAAATTATATTCTTTGTATATATATATATATATATATATATATATATATATATATATATATATATATATATATATATATATATATATATATATATATAATGTGAATTGTTAGATAAAAATATTAAAGGGTGAAAATCTCTTATACTTGATTTTTCTGTTTAAATTAATTAATTATTAAGAGAAATTATTCTTCCTCCTGAATTTATATTATAATAAATATACTCTCATTCTGGAGGTACATAAGAAAATTGTCCTCCTATCTTGTGGAGCGAGCCGAGCGCGTCGGCAGGATAGATGCATCTCTGAATCATGCCGCACGTCACTCAGCAGTATACACGAAACTCTGGATCGGGCCGTACGACCTCGGCAGAAATCGTGCTTAATAATAATAATAATAATACGATACTTTGATAGTTTATTGCAGCTTGTGAAGCTAATTGATAAATTGTAAATCTTTGGAATTTAATGAATTATTATTCCTACTTATTAAGGGATTATTGTTATTCCTGTAAATGAGACTAATTGATAAATTTGGAAATTTATTGAAATTGAAGGAATTTAATTATTTCTGCTGGTTAAATAAATTATTGTTATATTATGTGAATCATGCTGATCTAAATATTCTAGTTTTATTATAATTATTATTATTGACCAATAGTGAGTGTCAAAGTCGGTCATCTCGTCTCTACCACTTCGAGATTAGGCTTGATACTCACTAGGTACACGTTGTTTACGTACTCATACTACACTTGCTGCACTTTTTTTGCAGGACCTGAGGCAAGTACTAGTGGGGGACCTATCGTCTTACACCCACGTTATCCAGGAGCATAGTGGTGAGCTGCCTTTCTGAGCCGTTCTGCAACTATCAATGTCTCTCCTTGTATTTTTTATTCTGTCTATTTTTATTTCGGATGGTATTAGTGGTTTTGTATAATCTACTAGATGCTCATACACTTATGACACCAGGTCTTGACACACACATTGATAGAATTTGGTGTCTTATATTTTTCTTGGATTTAAATTTTATCGATATATGTTTAATTTATTAGTTGGCTTGCCTAGCTATAGTGTTGTGCTCCATAATGACCTATAGGTGAAATTGGGTCATGACATTATGACTTGTACACGTGGTTGGAATTTAATTTCGGGAAATTGAGAGTTGATTTGGAAAGAAAATTCTAATTTCGGAAGCCTTAAGTTGGAGGAATTGACTAAAGTGTGATTTTTGAGTAGACGACCTTGGAATCGGGATTTGAAGGTTCCAACATGTTCGTATGATGATTTTGGACTTAGGAATATGCCCGGAGTGGGTTTTGGATGACCCGTGAGCGTTGCGGTGCATATTATGGAAGTTGGCATTTTTGGAAATTTTTTCTAAATTTGGGTTGAAGTGCATTTCAATGTTATTGATGTCCGTTTGGGATTCCGAGTTTGGAAATAGCTCCGTATGGTGATTCTGGTGTTGGGAGCGTGTCCAGATGTGGATTTGGAGGCCCGTAGGTCATTTTGAGGTCATTTGGCGAAAGCTGGAATTTGAAGATTTTTGAAAAGTTTGACCGGGAGTGAACTTTTTGATATTAGGGTCGGATTTCGATTCCGGAAGTTGGAGTAGGTTCGTAATGTCAATTATGACTTGTGTTCAAAATTTGAGGTCAATCAGACGTGATTTGATAGGTTCCGGCATCGAATGTAGAAGTTTGAAGTTCTAAAGTTCATTAAGCTTGGAATGGGGTGCGATTTATGAATTCGACGTTGTTTGATGTTATTTGAGTCCTCGAGCATGTTTGTGTTATGTTTGTAGACTTGTGTGGGTATTTGGTTTGGAGCCCCGAGGGCTCGGGTGAGTTTCGGAGTGGCTTCGGAGTGTTTTGTTAAGAAGTTGGATTGTTGGTTTTGGTATGATCACAATTGTGATGTTTTGGTCACAAATGCGACCATCGCATTTGCGAGGCAGTGTTCGCATTTGCGAACTTGGGCTGCTGAGGGAACGGATCTCATTTGCGACAATATGGTCGCTTTTGCGAAGCCTGAAGAGTTCGCATTTGCGGGTCGCATTTGCGATGCTTTCTTCGCATTTGCGAACCCCCTGTCGCAAATGCGACATCTGCCAAGGGCTTTTATTCCGAGACTTAGCTCATTTCTCTCATTTTCCACTTGGACTTAGGCGAATTTTGAGAGTATCTTGAGAGGGGGTTCCATCATCATCAAGAGGTAAGTGATTTCTTCTTGTTGTGAGTTAAATACAAGTTTATACATGGATTAAGACATGAAAATTTGTAGAAATTTAGAAGTTTGAAGAAAAACCTAGAAATTGATATTTTTGGATTTTGACCACGAAATTGGGCATGGAATTGGGAATAAATTATATATTTGAGTTGTAATGTTATGGGTAGTGTTTATCTTCAAATTTCGGAATCCGGGCACGTGGGCTCGAGGGTTGCTTTATCAATTTTTCGAGCGGAGTTGGAAGTTGTTATAAATTGATTAATTATGAATATTAGAGTATATTTTTATTGGGCTGCATCTTATTTGACTAGTTTTGGATCGGCGGGAATCAGTTTGAGGTGTTAGAGAGGCTTTGTAGCTGGTTATAGAATTTCAGAGCGAGGTAAGTCTCCTGTCTAACTCTGTGAGGAGGAAATTACCCCTAGGTGTTGTATATTGATGTGTGCTACTTGTTGTGGGGACTGCGTATGCGCGAGGTGACGAGAGCCCGTACGTAGCTACATTCATGTTTTTGTCGGGGTAGGCTTAGGTTCACATCATGCTATAGTTGTATTATTTGAGCAGTCTCTCGCCTATTAAATTTCTCTGTTTTACATTACTACTTGAGGCTAGACTCGTTATTGTAGAGACTTCACGAGTTCATGATTAGTCACCGAATAATTCTGCTCCTCTTACGGCATGTTTCCGCGATATATATACTTCATTGAAAGGTTTTTGTTAAAGAAATTACAACTTACACGTTTATTCGTGAGTGGGGTCAAGGACCAGTCAAAGCTTCTTATTTTTATGGGATCGGGCCGTTCGCCTCGGCAGGAATTTGTATTTCACTTCTTATGGGATTAGGTCGTTTGCCTCGGTAGGATTTATGTACCACACTCTTATGGGAGCGGGCCGTTCGCCTCAGCTGGTTAATTGATTTATCATACGGTTCGGGTAGTTCGACCCTCGGCTGTGCACAATTTTACTATTATGTTATATCGGGCCGTACACCTCGGCATTCCCTATATCATATCTTCATGAAATCGTGCGTAAGACTTGGCAAGAAGCCAGTGTATCGGTAAATTTCCGGATTTGAATTATGGTAAGCTACTTGATGACATCCACTATATCTATATATATATATACTCCGGTTGAGGAGGAATTTGCTAGTTAAGAGCTTGAGCTTATTGTAAGGAGGATAATTGTACCATATATTTACACTTATTTATTTTATTTATTTACTTTGCCTCATATTTGCTCACCTCCTTACTATGCTTGATACTGTTGGACCACTAGTGAGTGTCGATGTCGACCCTTCATCACTACTTCTCCGGGGTTAGGCTAGATACTTACTGGGTACACGTTGATTACGTACTCATACTACACTTGTTGCACATTTTTGTGTAGGTACATATGTGACTAGTGGCCTTGTGAGAGCAGAGGCGTGTATGCATGCGGGGACTTACGTGAGCTACATTCCACATTACGATCTACAGCCGGCAGAGTCTCCTTTAGAGTATTTATATTTCTCCTGTCCAAATTTGTATTCCGGACAGATGATGTATTTTTATCTTACACATGCACATGTGACACCAGTTTTTGGGGTGATTATGAGTTGTTTTATATTGAAGTTGTTAAAAATTTTATCATTTATTTTGAAATTTTCATCTTTTACTATTAAATGCAAGGAAAATATGATTTCAAATATTAAAATGAGAACCAAATTAAGTATTTATTTTTGGCTTGCCTGACAGCGGTGTCCGGCGCCATCACGACCTTTAATGGATTTTGGGTCGTGACAGCCCAGTTTTCACTTTTGGGGGAATGTGGATTTTTGTTTTGGTGTGATTGAACCCTAGAGAGAGGCTGCCTACATATCCTTTCGGAATCAAGTCAAACATAGTTCAAGTAACATGAACTTGTTTGGATTTTTGTTTTGTTTTCTTTTTCTTCTTCTTTATCTTTTTTTTAATAACATCTTCGGGTTCCAAAGAGGGTAATCAAAGAAAGGTAACCAGCTCAAAAGGGTTAGCAAAGGGTTGATAGTGTTTGGATAGTGAGAATGAAAGCCTTCGTCATCCCAATCAGAGAACATTAATGCTACGTAGAGGGTCTAACATAATACCTTTTGACTGCATCCGCGTTAACAGTTGTTTCAGGGACATTTCCTTCGATGATTCCTAGGTACAACTCTCTCTTTTGGCAGTACTCTCATTACAATGTATGGACCTTTCCAATTTGGAGCCAATTTTCATTTAGCTTCTTCATGAGGTGGGAGGATACGTCTCAGAATGAGTTGTCCTATTTCAAATTTCCCGGGCCACACTTTCTTGTTGTATACACGAGCCATTCTTTGTTGGTACAATTGCCCGTGGAAAACTGCGACCAATCATTTTTCATCAATCAATGTCAATTATTCCAATCGATTCTTGAACCAATCTTTATCCTCAATCTCGACTTCAACAATGATCCGAAGAGAGGGAATTTCAACTTCTTCCGATTTCATTCGGACTTGGCTTAGGCCTGCTGTTCCAATTCTTTTTTTATATTCTCACAAGCCTTATCTTTAACACATTCTGTTTCTTGATTCATTATTTCGAGGTCTGACAGCGTTTTAGGATCTGGGCATGAAGTCCGCAAGCATATCATGTTATTAAAATCTGCATTAACAGAACTGAAAAGAGAATAAGAAAGGTGACAAGATTAAGAAAAGATATATTCCTGGACAATGAAATATTAATTTCATTTGATCTGATTTTTTTTAAAATTTTTAATGATAGAAGAGTTTACATCACAAAGTAAGACAATAAAAGCAAAACATCCTCCTTTTTCCCGAGGGATAGGGAGTTTTTCCAATTTAAGTGATATTATTGAAATGAGATTTTTATTTTTTTATTTTTTTAAGAGTCACCACTTGGAATTATTGAGTTACGTTGTTCCGAGTCACTATTTATTTTAAATCCCAAATTAAGAAAATTTGACTCTGAATTATGGTCTGCGAACACAGAAGACCGAGTAAGGAATTCTGTTAACCGTGAGAAGGTGTTAGGCATTCCCGGATTCTGCGGTTCTAGCACGGTCACTTTAATAATTATACTTGGCTTAACTAATTCTGGATATTTTATGTTCTAGGAAAATTTATGCACTTTTGCCTTAAAACGCTTTTCATTGCTTGATTATTCGTAATTATGGAATTATCTTGAAACGAGTTATGCGTACGTGTACTCATTTTGTTTAGCACATTAAAAATCATGTTACGCATGCGTCTACACAATTGATAACACTTTTATTATTATTAAGATTATTCAGTCAAAGTCGCGTGAACGCGTATATTGAATTATTTTGCAAATCATAATTGTGTCGCGCGAACGTGTACATAACTACGATGATTTGATTAATTTAGAGCGCACTTGAAATATACTACCGTGTTCATAAATTATTTTTCCTAAACTAATTTGAAAATTATTGTAAAGTCAAGAGTTATGAAATGTATTTGCGTAGAACTAGAAGTATGAAATTTAATTACTAGAATTATTTACAAAATGAATTACTTTACTAAGTTATGAAAAGTATTTACAATTATTTATTATGGAAGAAATATGAGCTAGCTTATGAATTTTATTACCATGGGCCATAGTACTTAAACCATCCGACCCAAAAATTCCTAAAGGCCCGATCTTTCTAATTTTAAAATCAGAAAATTCCATGGCCCATTCTTCCTTAATATCAAAACTATTTCATGGCACATCAACGTTCGTACGGCCTAATTCCCTTTATATATTACTACCTTTTGCACCTTGATTTACTCTAACATGAATTTTTACTTCTCTAAAATTATATTAAATAAATAATGACAGTGAAAGTTCCATGCCTTACTAATTCATAGAACTAAATATTCTATAAAACTAATCCACCGAAAATAGCTAAAAAATTTTAAAAAAACTAACCAAGAAGAGGAAAACTATTATTGTTTATAGATTAAAAGAAAACAAACATATTCTTGCTAAATCTTTAAGCCAACAAAAGATGACAAACTAATTTATGCTAACTATGAACAAGAAAAGAAACATGCTCAAATAATCAATAAGTATGAACCATAAAATTTTACTCAAATACTCATTATAATAAAAAAAATCCAAACCTTTATATTAATCAAGGATAAAGTAAGAAATAGATCTCGATACAGCTTCTCACGTAATCGAATGAAATAAAGAAAGGAAATCTGACCGGACTCTGGCTCGCCAGAGACCTCAACGAAGACGGAGAGACAAAGTCGGAACCTTGTTACGTTTATTAGGATACTTCAAGGGTGTTTTTAGGCTTGAATTTGGGGTATTTCAGAGTCTTAAATGGGGTGATGAATGCTGGATTTTTTGAAAGAAAGAGGGAAAAAGAATGACACGAGTAGAAATTCCCTTAGAGTAGAAGAAAAAAAGAAATTCTCTCAATTCCCTCCTCTCTTTTTTTCTCTCCTTCTCCTCACATTTTCTCTTCTATTTATAGAAAATATTTCTGAATTTTTTCAAATTTGTTTTTAATTATTTTATTATTTTTTAATTAAAAACCACTTCCCATTTTTCTTCTTTTAAAAAAAAAATCCTCACTTTACTTTAATTTTATTTTTTAACTTCCCACCTTTTATTTTTATTATATTTAAATTTTCACTTTTATTTTTTTTTATTTTCCACTTATTTTACTTTTCTTTTTTTAATTTCCACTTTCTCTTACTTTTTTTTAAAAAAAAATTTCACCTAACTTTACTTTTATTTTTTAATTCCAACTTTCTTTTACTTTTTATTTTTTAAATTTACACATTCTTTTACTTTTATTTTTTTAATTTTCCACTTTTTTTTACTTTTGTTTTTAAACAATTTCCATCTACTTTTACTTTTATTTTTTAATTCCATAATTCTACTTTTCCTTTTTTTATATTCCAATCCTAAATTTTAAAAAAATTATTTTTTTCGGTTTATTTATTTATTTTATTTTAAAATAAAAATAAAAATAATATTAATTGTAATAATTGACCTTTTAAATTATTTTTAATTTTTACCCTATATAAAAAAACGTGTAACAAAGCTAAAAAATATATATTAAATTTCTAAAAATATTTACATATTAAAAAGTGATAAAAATTCCAATATAGTAAAATATTAGGTGCTCACCACCCTTCCTTTGTCTTAAAATTTAGAGGCTTGGCCTCTTTTTGCAAAGATGGAAAATCTGAAAATTTCTCTCCTCTTTTCTACATTGTCGCATTATTTTCTAAATAAATTTAAGTGTCAAGTGTGATTTGCTCTGTTAATTGAGTTCAATGAAGTTCTGTAATTTCGATTGCCAGTATTACATAATAGTTATTCCGTTTTATCCTGGGAGGAATTAATCTATAACCTTGGACAACAGTGAGGGAATTAAATTCGGGGGATTTGTAGTCGTACCCTATATTTATGTCACCTTTTAACATGTACCCTATTTTTTAAAATTATTGATTTGGTAGCCATCTCACAAAAATTCGTAATAATATGACAATTACACCCCTGACAAAAGATATAAAACGATCTCCTCCTCTCCTCTCAGCAACTTTATATAACAATCAGAAACTTGTCCAGATTCATCTTCAGAATCATACTTGCATGAAGTTGTTTCACCTTGAAGCTAAAATTTCATGCTAATATAGCATGAAGTTATTTCACATTGAA
Source organism: Nicotiana tomentosiformis (assembly GCF_000390325.3). Classification (NCBI taxonomy): domain Eukaryota; kingdom Viridiplantae; phylum Streptophyta; class Magnoliopsida; order Solanales; family Solanaceae; genus Nicotiana; species Nicotiana tomentosiformis. The sequence continues at coordinate 104,639,678 of NC_090819.1, read as the reverse complement.
GCTAAAACATCACGCTAATGCATGCTGAAGTTATTTATCCTGCAATCTATTGTTTTGTCATGAATTTTATCCGAAATTTCAGTCTAAACATGCTGAAGTTATTTAATTCATTTGCTAAAACTTCAGACTAAACACGCTAAAGTTATTTAGTTCATTTGCTAAAATTTCAGACTAAACATGCTTAAGTTATTTAGTTTATTTACTAAAATTTCATACTAAAACATGCTTAAGTTATTTAGTTCATTTGCTAAAATTTCAGACTAAACATGCTTAAGTTTTTAGTTCATTTGCTAAAACTTCACACTAAACATGCTTAAGTTTTTATCTTGTAGTATGTAATTTTCTAATGAGTTTTTGCTAATGCATGTTGAAGTTATTTAGTTCATTTGCTAAAATTTCAGACTAAACATGCTGAAGTTTTTTAGTTCATTTGCCAAAACTTCAGACTAAACATGCTTAAATTTTTGTCTTGCAGTATGTAATTTTCTAAAGAGTTTTTGCTAATGCATGCTGAAGTTATTTAGTTCATTTGCTAAAACTTCATACCAAAATATGCTGAAGTTTTGTAACACAGTCTACAGTTTTGTCCTGAGTTTTATCCGAAACTTCAGTCTAAACAAGCTGAAGTTTTTTAGTTTATTTGCTAAAACTTCAGCCTAAACATGCTTAAATTTTTGTCCTGCAGTTTGTCAATAGTCTTTTATTAAAGAAGGGCAAATCATCTTTTTAAAATGCTTATAACAAAAAAATGGGTACGGATACAAATTTATTATTGATGTTGATAGTTGATATTTGAATAATTCAAAGCGCGCGCGCGCGCACACACACATATATATTTAGTAGGTAAAAATTGAGGTCACGAGATGATAAAAATTTTAAAAATAATATTGACTTAGCCTCGATTAAAACATAATAGCCACTCTCACATGATAGTTTAGACTTATTTTTTAAATTATATAACGTTAAAGAAAATATTACAAATATAAGATAAGATTCTAATCGATATACTTAATAAGATATCAAGACTTGATTTTCTGCCAAATGCCTATATTTCTTATAAAAAAATATTGCTATAACAATTACATTCTGGGAGAAAAGTTTTTTCAAATTAAAATTGATAAAATCTTATATAGGATCAACTCACGAGAAGCTAAACAGATCTGATTAGCATTATTACCAGTTGAAAAATAATTATTAGAATAACTCGATTATAAGAAAATTATTAATAATTTTATATCTAAAAAGGTTAGGAAAATAAACTTCAAATAATATATAAAAAAGATTTAAAAATAATTAAGGCCTCCCCTCCAAATTTTGCTTTAGGCCACCAACTATGTTGAGTCGCCTCTGCTTTCGACCAATTTTTGCAAATTAGTTGCTAAAGAAAGAAGAATTGGTGTCGTGGATAGAGGCTGAAACAAAACGCAATTTATAGGGCGTGTTAAACTTAAATGCAACACCGGGTAATTGGTTGATAAGTGTCACACTTGCTTTTTACGAGGAAAGGACCAAAGGAGCTTTTTCAATTTAAGTGACATTATTTGAAAATGAATTAATTTATTTTATTTTAAAGAGTCGCCACTTGAAATAAATGTTTACGGTGTCCCAAATCATCATTTATTTTAAAATTCCAATTCAAGAAAATTGACTCTGTTTAAGTCTGCGAAACACAGAAGATCGGGTAAGGAATTCTGTTGACCCGGGAGAAGGTGTGAGACACTTCTGAGTTCTGTGGTTCTAGCACGGTCGCTTTAATAATTATACATGGCTTAACTAATTCTGGATATTTTATGTTCTAGGAAAATTTATGCACTTTTGCCTTAAAACCCGCTTTTAGTTGCTTGATATTTGTAATTATGGAATAATCTTGAAACGAATCACGCGTACGTGTATTCGTTTTGTTTGGTGTGTCAAGAATTATGCCATGCGTACGTGTACACAATTAATAACACTTTATTAGTTTTCTGGTTATTTCGCCCAAAGTTGCGCGAACGCATACCTTAGTTTTAGTTTTGAGAATCTTAATTATATCACGCGAAAGTATACATAATCACGATGATTCAATTAATTAAGAGTGCGCCTAAAGCATTCTAGCGCATTCATGATTTGTTTCTTTCCTAAGTTTGAGATTATTGTGAAGGCCATGAATTATGGAATTACTTGTGGAAGAAGTGTATGATTTTAGATATTTGAATAAATAAATCATCATTTACCAATACCCTATAACCCAACAACTGAAACCCAAACTTATTAGGGTCCAAATCTTTCCAACTTTAAAACAAGTTTGAATACCATATTTCCAGAAACATGATTAAGCATATAACATTTAAGAACTAACTTACATTATTATTTATAAAGTTTAAAGGCAAATAAATAAAATCACATGAAATAAGAAAAAAAGTACAGAGGGAAGAATAAACCTTTAATGCAAAATTTTCAATTAAATGAGTCTCCAAGAACAAGTACAATAACTCAGACGAACGTCGAACATGCATAAGCGATGAAGAACATCAAACCAAGTGAACGAAGCTCCAACGGAATCCTCGACCTCGACTATTGACTCTACTATTTTGCATGTAAAAAGGGATGTTATGAAGTATTTTTGTTGGGTTTCGGGTGATGATTTGCTGGATTTTTCGAAAGAAAGACGAAGAAAGAATGACACGAGTAGAAATTCCCTTAACGTAGAAGAAGAAAAAATATTTCTCTCAATTCCCTCCTATCTTTTTTTTCCTTCCTTTTTCTCTCATTGTTCACTTCTATTTATAGAAAACAATTTGGAATTTTTCAGATTTATTTTTTATTATTTTTAGTTAAAAAATTCACACTTTCTATTTTCCTTCTTTAAAAAATAAATAAATTCCACACCTTCCTTTACTTTTATTTTTTAATTTCCCACTTTCTTTATTTTTCTTTTTAAATTTTCCACTTTATTTTACTTTTGTTTTTTAATTCCCACCTACCTTTACTTTACTTTTTTTATTTTCCACTTTTTTTTTAATTTTCTTTTTTTCCCCATATTCCTTTACTTTTTTAAAAATATTTTCCACTTTCTCTTACTTTTTTTACTTTTCTTTTTAAATTTTCCACTTTCTTTTACTTTTGTTTTTTAATTCTCATCTATCTTTACTTTTATTTTTTACTTCCCTACTTCTCTTTTTCCTCTTTTTTTTATTTCCACCCGAATTTTTTTTATTTTTTATTTTTATTTTTATTTTTCATTTAATTTATTGGGTTTTTATTATAAAAAAATAAAGATAAAAATAAAATAGTAATAATAATAATAATAATATTTGACCTATTGTTTTTAAAAAATATGTTCTAAATTTTTTACCCTATAAAAAAGTTGAAACAAAGCTAAAAACTTTAGATTAAACCCCTAAAAATATTTACATAGTAAAAAATGATAAAAATTTAAATATGGTCAAAAATTAGGTGCTCACAGTATGCCTCTCTTTGCTTGGAAACATGAAGAGTTTTCAGGCAAAGAGAAGGTGAGCCATGTGACTAATTTTTGAACATATCTTTATTCAGAGGGGAAAAAATAAGGAGAAGAGAAAAGAGTGCAACCTGGTCCTGATTTTGGGCAACCTACATATCTCGGGTTTAAGGGAATCACGTTATGTGTAGTTCAAGGAGGAAAAATGGAATGATAGAAAGATGAGTTGGAGAGTTGAGTGAGGTTCCGTCGAGGCTCCGGTCTGTTGTCCTGTTATTACATCAAGAAAGTGAAAAAGGAAATTATATTAAAGAAAAAAAGGAAAATACAAAGTCTTGTCTACTCTCTGTGTATTGCATCTTGCATGTTTACTTGAAATCTTGTAAACCCGTATTGGAAGGTGGGTGCCTTGACTTTGAAGATTGATGACCTACTTTTTAATCAGAGTTTGGAGCTTGATTCTTGGAAAGCCGGGTTGTTGACACATTATCAAAGCTAACTCCGACTATCTTGTGATTGAAAAACCTCTTCTTTTTTGAAGATAACTAAAACTGCAAGGTTTAATCAGTCACATGTGCTCTACGACGGGGCCTGCAAAGCCATCCATCAAAGACAAACAAAACGATTTTTTTTATTTTATTAATTTATTTTTTTGCCCCAGTTTGGACTAGGAAAATTTTGTGAGTTATTAGAGAAAGCTATAAAATATCTAACATATTGAAAGGAAGACAAAGACAATAATATAACCTATCTATGTGAGGATATGCAACCACGACTAGTACAATGTATTGGCAATAAGGTAAGGCTCTTGGCTCTCTAAGATTCTACTAGGGAATATTGTACCCTATGTAGGCAGAAAAATAATGTGACCAGGGGATGTAGTACCCTGTGTTGACAATAAGATGAGGCTCTTGGATCTCTAAGATTCTACTAGGAAATGTTGTACCCTATGTAGGCGGAAAATAATACGACCAGGGGATGTAGTACCCTTTGTTGATAATAAGATGAGGCTCTTGGCACTCTGGGATGCTACTAGGGAATGTCGTACCCTATATTTGCAATAATAGATGCAACCAGGGGAAGTAGTACCCTGTGTTGGCAATAAGGTGAGGCTTTTGGCTCTCTAAGATTCTACTAATGAATGTCGTACCCTATGTAGGCAGAAAATAATGCGATCAGGGGATGTAGTACCCTGTATTGAATATAGGGTATTGATTCCCTATAATAAAACTAAAAATACATGATTACATGTATATTGGAAGAAAATCAAGGATTTGAGAACTTCATTTGGTGGTGTTCGTCTTTTCACAAACTTTTTCCTAAAATTATTTTATTCCTATTCTGAACAAAGAAAGATTCGCTAGTCTTAAAATGGTGGTCAGTTTGTGGCCTTGATTTCTTGGGCGACTTGACTTGCGTCCATTACAATTGTTAGAAAAACTGACTTCATCGATGGTCGTACAAATTGCCGGGAGATTCTATCTTTACTTTCTGTAGATCTTCTTTCTCAACATAAAAAACCTAACTTTTTTGTGCCTATCCCCATTTGTGTTTATGGTGCAAACAACCTTTCTCCCAAAACAACTTTTAACCGAGTAACTTTTGTTGACCCTTGAAATATTGTTCAGTCCTTCAAGCGTTTTGCTCATCAAGGAAGATCACCGATGTCTTTATGCCTTTGCCCAACAATCTTTGCTTTATATAACGGGGAAACTGTAACCAATTTTACGGCCTTTTATTTGCTTTGCTTTGACAAAATTAGACTGAAAGGGACTCAAAAAAGTAATACAAAAGAAAATAAGAAGGTGAACTAATAGGTATTACAACTTAATCAAGAAGTGTCCCTTTCAGGGAAAAAAATAAGAAAGGACTCATCTAGAGGAATATGCTGACTTTAATGAACATGACATGCACTTTGGAATGGATGCTCGATCCGTCTGAATCGTCTAATTCTCGAAATTTATTGTAAACTTCACTTTGAAACTGAGTTCTTGTCTTAACCATGCTTGTGCCGGGATGTACGAAGCCTTAAATCGATTAACGATGCCCTTTGTGGGTTTTCACCAATTGACCTCCTTAATTTGCCTTTCTCTCAACTCATCATTGCCTTATAGTGCCCGTGAGGGTCTTCACCAATAAGACTCTCTCATTTATTTTTCTCTCTTTACAATGGCTGAGGTCCCGAGGCATCACCCGTAGTATACTAACTTAGCATTCTCGAAAATTGATCAGAAGGTCTTAGTAGGGAAAGGCAAAAAAGAACTATTCAACTAAATTACAACTTTTGGAACCATTTTGATGGAACAACCATCGAAAAATAAAATAAAATCATGCCCCAGTTTCTTTGAATACTGGGGAAATATGGATTTTATTTTGGTATGACCGAACCCTAGAGTGAGGCTGCCTACGTATCCTTTCGGAATCAGGTCAGACGTAGTTCAATTAACATGAACTTGTTTTGAATTATTTTTTTTGCTCTTTTTTTTCATCATTTTTTTGATTTAGTACATTGGTTCCAAAAGAGGGGAATAAATAAATAAATAAATATATATATATATATATATATATATATATATATATATATATATATATATATAAAGGGCTAACTAAGGTTGATTAGTGTTTGGGTAGCGAGAACGATAGCCTTTCGTCATCCCAACCTGAGAATGCTAAGTATAAAAATGCCTCAACAGAGGCATGTCAGGCATAGTATCGCTTGACCGCATCTGCATTGACGGATATATTTGTCACCTTTCCTTCTATATCTACCAAGTGTAGAGCTCCTTTTGACAATACTTGCTTTATGAGGTAAGGACCTTGCCAATTCGGGGCGAACTTTCCTTTTACTTCTTTCAGGTGCGAAAAGATACGTTTCAAAACAAGTTGTCCTACCTCGAATTGTCTTGGGCGCACTTTTTTATTGTAAGCACGTTCCATTCTTTGTTGGTATAATTGGCCAAAACAAAGTGTCGCCAAACGCTTTTCATCAATCAAACTCAATTATTCCAATCGGGACTTGACCTAGTTAGTGTCCTCGATCCCTGCTTCAATAATGATTCGGAGAGAGGGAATCTCAACTTCAGCGGGTATGACCGCTTCAGTGCTATAAACCAATAAGTAGGGCGTTGCGCCAACTGATGTACGGACAGTTGTCCGGTATCCCAAAAGAGCAAATGGTAGTTTCTCGTGCCATTGTCTAGACCCTTGGACCATCTTCCTAAGAATCTTCTTGATGCTCTTATTTGCAGCTTCAACAGCCCTATTAGCCTTGGGCCGGTAAGGAGTAGAATTGTGATTCTCAATTTTAAATTGTTCACATATCTCCTTCATCAGATGACTATTCAAATTAGCAGGATTATCTGTGATAATGGTTTTTGGACTATCGAAACGACAAATGATGTTGGAGTGAAGAAAGTCTACTATTGCTTTCTTGGTGACTGCTTTCAATGTAATAGCTTTCACCCATTTGGTGAAGTAATCAATTACAACCAAGATGAATCTGTGCCTATTTGAAGCTTTTGGCTCGATTGGCCCAATGACATCCATTCCCCAAGAAACAAAAGGCCAGGGAGCCGACATAGGATACAACTCTGAAGGAGGTGAGTGAATCAAGTCACTGTGAATCTGACACTGGTGGCATTTTCGAACAAAACGAAAGCAATCTCACTCCATAGTAAGCCAATAGTATCCTGCCTGAAGGATTTTCTTTGCTAGAACATATCCATTCATGTGCGGACCATATACTCCTGAATGCACTTCATTTATAATCATTTCAGATTCTTTGGCATCTACACATCTCAACAAATTCAAATCTGGAGTCCTTTTGTATAGGATTTCCCCACTCAAAAAGAAACCATTAGAGAGTCACCTAATTGTTCTATTTTTATCTTTATTAGCATGTTCCAGATATTCTCTTGTTTTCAGAAACTATTTAATATCACAGTACCATGGTTCACCATTCGATTCTGCTTCAATTGTGTTGCAATAACCATGTTGATCCCGAATTTGAATTTCTAGTGGGTCAATGTGAGTATTACCCGGATATGGAAGCATTGAGGCTAGGGTGGCCAAAGCATCAGCTAATCTATTGTGAAACCTAGGAATGTACCTGAACTTGATGGACTTGAACCTTTTGTTAAGATCTTCCACACATTGTCTATATGGAATGAGCTTGATGTCTTGAGTCTCCCAATTACGTTGAGCCTACCGAATAAGCAAATTTGAATCTCCCATCACCAACAATTCATGCACATTTAGGTTTATTGTCATGAACCCATGATGCAAGCTTCATATTCTTCCGTGTTGTTTGTACAGAAGAAACGAAGTCGCGCCGTGGCAGGGTAATGTTGACCAGTAGGTGATACAAGAATTGCCCCAATTCCGGCGCCTTTGATATTGACAGCCCCATCAAAGTATAGTTTCCAAATTTGACTGTCACCTTGGCCTGCTTCTCCAACTAAATTAACCTCTTCATCTGGGAAGTATGTGTTCAAAGATTCATAGTAATCATCAACCGGGTTTTTTGCCAGACGATCAGCCAAAGCTTGTGCCTTCATGGCAGTACGAGTGACATAAACAATATCAAACTCTATGAGCAAGATTTGCCATTTTGCCAATCTGTCGGTTGGCATCGGTTTCTGAAAGATGTACTTCAAGGGATCCATTCGCGATATGAGGTAAGTCGTATAGGCTAAAAGATAATGCCGAAGTTTTTGGTCGATCCAGGTTAAGGTGCAACATGTCCTTTCCAAAATAGTGTATTTGGCCTCATAAGTGGTGAAAGTTTTGCTTAAATAATAGATTGCTTGTTCCTTTTTGCATGTGGCATCATGTTGACCCAGAACACAATCAAAGGAACTATCCATTACTGAAAGATATAAAAAACAAAGGCCTACCAGGTTCTGGTGGGACCAAAACAAGGGGATTTGACAAATATTCCTTAATCTTGTTAAAAGCTTCTTGGCATTCAACTGTCCATTTGGTAGCGGTATTCTTTTTTAACAACTTGAAAATAGGGTCACATGTGGTTGTAAGCTACACGATGAACCTGCTGATGTAGTTCAACTCCCCGAGTAAACTCATGACTTCTATTTTGTTCTTTGGGGGAGGTAGCTCTCGAATGGTCTTTATCTTGGAGGGATCTAACTCAATGCCTCTTCTACTAACTATAAAACCTAAGAGCTTCCCAGAAGGAACTCCAAATGCACATTTGGCTAGATTGAGTTTGAGATTGTACCTTCGTAGCCTTTCAAAGAACTTTTTCAAGTCTTGCACATGATCAGCTTGTGTTCTGACTTAATGATCATGGAATATGGTAGTCATGGCTCTCATGTAAGTTGCCCCTGCATTCTTCAAACCAAATGGCATGACCCTATAACTGTAAGTTCCCCATGGAGTGGTGAAGGCGGTCTTTTCTGCATCTTCTTCATCCATCAGAATTTGGTGATACCCGGCATAACAATCCACAAAAGATTAGATCTCATGTTTAGCACAATTGTCAACAAGGATATGAATGTTGGATAAGGGAAAGTTGTCCTTTGGACTTGCTTTATTTAAATCCCAATAGTCAACACAAACTCTGATTTTCCCATCCTTCTTTGGCACTAGCACAACATTTGTTAACCATGTAGTATATCGGACGACCCTGATCACATGTGCACTTAGTTGCTTCGTGATTTCTTCTTTATTCTTATCACTCATGTTTGTCTTAAAATTCCTTTGTTTTTGCTGGATTGGTGGAAAATTAGGATATGTGGGAAGCTTATGAACCACTAAATCGGCACTCAAATCCGGCATGTCATCATACGACCAAGCAAATACATCTCTATACTGTAACAAAACTTGAATTATGGCATCTCTAGTCTTTTGTTCAGTATGAATGCTTATCTTTGTTTCTCTGGTTTCTTCAAGACTCCCCAGATTAATTGCCTCAGTTTCATTTAGATTAGGCTTAGGCTTATTCTTATATTGATCTAGTTCCCTTTTTATTTCCTTAAAAGCCTCATCTTCATCATACTCAACTTCTTGATTCATTATTTCAAGATTAGATAACTTTTTAAGATCTGGGCATGAATTCATCATGCATGTCACGTTTATAAAGCCAGCATTAATGAAACTGAAACTGATAAGAAATTAACAAAAATTAGGGAAAGGAAAAGACAGAATTTTACTGTGGAACTAGAACTTCATTTCATTTAATTTGAAAGGATAGAAGGGTTTGCATCAAAGCAAAGCAAATAAACTAAAATATCTGGATTACAACTCTGAAAATAATCCAAATACAGAAAAAGCAACAAAACGGACTACCAAGACTCCTTCCTGATGGGAAGAGGAGTTGCTTCCCAGTTGTTGAGCGAGGTATCTGGACCAATCAACTGAACACTTGTACGTCTAGGGCCCTCACCAACTTGGACCATATTGGTCTCATAGAACATCTCCTTGAGACCCTGTCAAACTTCATCAATGTCATCCCGAGTAGAAAGATTTTGGACTTCTTCAAATTGTGGCTTGACAAAAGAGTAGGCAATGTGAGGGATTGGTTCGGACAAATTTCAACCATTCTTTTTACGGGCCTTGGCTCTGTCTATGTTAGTTGATGTTGGTTTAAAATCCAAGCCAAAGGATCTTTCTTCGAAAAAGGAGCAATGGAGTTCACATATACTTGCAGAGAAGATCCTAATCCTTTTCCTGGTTCATAGTCGTTCTTCAACATCAGCGCAGCTACCATCATGGATGTGGCTAAAAGACGAGGATACAAAATTGGTTTTCCTTCTTCCAATTGGTCAACCTCATTCACCTCAAAATCTTGATATATGATGGATTCACATCCTTCCTTGGCCTCGATACATGGAATGGACGGGTCTTTATAGACGGATGAGTCGTCCTCCCAGTGAACAACAATTTCTTGCTTATCATACTAGAATTTGAACATTTGATGTAGGGTGGATGGTATAACTCTGGCCATATAGATCCACGACCTTCCTAGAAGAAAAATATAGGAAGTTTCCATATGCAACACTTGAAAGACAATGTTAAAATAAACCAGGCCAATTGTCACGGTGAGTTCGATTTCCCCAATAGTATCTCTTCTTGAACCATCAAAAGCTCTGATGCTGACATTACTAGTCCGAATTATGTTAGTGTTAATGTTCAGCTGTTGTAGAGTAGAAAGAGGGCATACATCTACACTTGAGCCTCCGTCAATCATGACTCATTTTACGTAGTGCCCTTCACATTTGACCATAAGATGCAGAGCTCTATTGTGCCCAGCCCCTTCCGTAGGCAAATCATCATCGCTAAAAGTAATTCTAGTTACCTTAATTTTTCAGCCATTTTTTCTAGCTGATCACCGTTGTCTTTTCTGAGACATATTCCTCATTCAGAATTTTGATCAACACACGGGCATGCTCTTCCGAGTGCAAAAGCAAAGATAACAAAGATATATGAGCTGGAGTTTTCCTTAGTTGGTCAATGATTGAGTAGTCTTGCATTTTCATCTTCTTAAGGGATTCCTCCGCTTCATTTTTTGCAACAGGTTCTTTCACTGGCAAATGACTTTCCCTGGCTTGCTTAGATTTTATCAATTCCTCTGGTTAGTAGCACCTTCCAGAGTGGGTCAAACCCCCCATTTCATCTATTTCATCAACTATCTCTTTTCCTCTGTATGTTATGATAGTCTTGTTATAATTCCATGGAATAGCTTTTGTGTTTTTTTCACCGGGAGTTGTGCAACAGACCAGATCACGACTGGCTCTAATTTATTTCTCAATCCATTATTTGGAATGATCATTTGAATGCCCCGAGGGATGTATAGTTTTGGCCTACCCAATTGTACCTCAACTTTTTTTGTGCTTCCAGGGACATAGAGAATCATTTTTCCAAAGCCTGCCAAGTTCAAACTAGAACTCGTACCTTTCACAATCAACGGTGCTAATTGCAGAGGGCTTACTATCACTTTTGGTTCTTGCCCTATGGTTCCAACAATCATCTCTCTCTTGCCAAACTGCTTATAATCCCGATCACCATAAATTATCCCAATAAAATTTGTATTATTATTAGCTAGGAGCGGATTATTTGTGATATTAGGAGTATCCTCATTGTTTGTCACCACAATTGCCTTTGCTTCAATCAAATCTTTAATAGCTTTCTTTAACGTCCAACAATTTTTGATGTTATGACCTTGGGTGTTAGAGTGAAACTCACATCTTGCATTTGAGTCAAAACCTTTTGAATTTGGATTCACATAACGCGACATGATAGGTTCAATCAACCGCAACTGCATCAATTTTTGAAATAGGCTTGTATATGATTCTCCAATTGGGGTGAACTCTTTCTTTGGCTCCTGTTCTCTCACATATTCTTGTGGGGGACGAGGATTATATGGCGCTTGAAAATTTATCTGGAGTTAACGGGAGCCTTGTGGAATCGGTACCCGCCATTGTTGGTGATTGGGAGGCCTAGCATGAGCCTGAGAATTAAATACTGTGTATTATTGTGGGAGAACTGAGTACCGGGGACCCTGAGGCGGATAGTAATGTTGAGTAGAATTGGATTGTCCTTTTTGGAATTGCGCATAAGAAGGAACTATTCCTCTTTGATCTCCCCCGAACCGAAATGCCATCATGGATTCTTCCTCGTTCTTTTTCCGATTTCCGAAACTTCCTGACCCGCTTTGAATTTCTTGTGTAGTCACTTTAAGGGCCGAGCCTGACTCACAATTTTATCCGACTTCATGCCATTCTCAACTATTTCTCCAATCTTAATCGCCTCAGCAAAAGGTTTGCCAATGGAGGCCAACATGTAATGGAGGTAATCATGATCCTGAGTTTGGAGAAAGTAGTCAATCATTTCTGCCTCTTTCATTGGTGGTTTGACCCTAGCAGCCTGCTCCCTCCACTTGATTACATATTCTCTGAAGTTTTCTGTTGGTTTCTTCTTTATGTTAACAAGAGAGGAGCGGTCTGGTACTATATCAATATTGTACTAAAACTGTTGGACAAAATCTTTAGCCATGTCATTCCAAGCATGTCAGTGAGACATGTCTTGATCTATGAACCACTCTGAAGCAATTCCTGCCAAACTTCCCCCAAAATAGGCCATGAGCAATTCTTCTTTACCTTCCGCTCCCCTCAATTGGTTATAATACCTCTTCAAATGGGCCACGGGATCACCATGCTCATCATACTTGTCAAACTTGGGGGTCTTGAAGCCAGGTGGCAAATGAACATGGGGGAACATGCATAGATCGTTGAACGAAACACTCTTGTGGCCTCCCAAACCTTGTGTGTTTCTCATGATTTGTTCCAAGCTCTTCATTCTTCTAGTCATCTCATGTTGTTCCATATTTTTTTGGGGTTTTCAATCTCAACTGGAAACATGTTCTGAGGAGTATGCTTGTATGAATCTAGAACCTTGAAAGTCAGTTCTGGAGAGTGATGTTGGGCATCATGAGCATTGAGTTGTGGATCATTCTTGGACTTTTAAGCAAGAGCCAGTTGAGGGACAGTAAAAGTATAGGTAACGGGTATAGTATGTGCGTCATTTCTGAGGGGTGCGGTTGGAGGACGTGGAATGGAGTTACTGGGGATAATGGGAAGGTTGATGCTTGGACTGAATCTAGGTTGGTACAATGGGTTACTTGTTATGGAGATGAGGACGTGAGTTGCAACTGACACATTATGAAGATTATCCGAAGGCCCTATGGGTATGGGGGCGGTGCCTGTCCATTCACCCAGACTTGGTACATCTCAGCCAATTGTTGCTTCAGCATTCTTACTTCTTTAGCCAATCCCGAACCTTGTTCGACCAATTGTCCATGGACATCATCATTATCTGACTCATTCTCACTGTTGTTTGCCATTCTACTTTTTCCTTTTGTTCTTGTGTTGTAAGGGTGAGTCGCCAGTTTAAACCACAAACCAACCACTTTTATTTAACTTTATCTTTGAAATAACAAACAACAAACGTGTTAGAGTTAGGAATTTTGTAGATAGTAATCACACATTGTATGTCATGCACCTAATGCCATTTTCATTTCTAAAATGAGCTTGGAAGGCTTCATGCTTCATCCCGGCTTATTGGTTTATTTTAACTTGAGTTTAACACTCTTTTCTTATTCTTTTCTTCCTTTTGTTTCAGTTTTTTTTGTTTTAAAAGAATTATGATCGAACTCGTTGGAGGTTGCCTACGTATCATGTTGAACATGAATCAGATCATTACATAGTTCAGGGGAAAACAATAATCTTGATTTTTTTATTTTTTTTATTTTTTTATTTATTTCTTTTTTCAAAACAATTCCAAATACAATGACAGAGAGGACATTACATAAAAAATGACTTAACAGACTCTAACAGGAAAAAAATACAATGATTAAAAAACTCAACGATGACTCAAACTAAAGTATTACTGCTACATGAAAAGTCCTAACAACTAGGACTATGTTTCAAACTCCACAATCTTTGCTTTCAACCACTGGAACATCTACTCATGGTAGAGCTTGCCCTGGCTGACCCCCAATGTACGGTACATCTTCTCTAACTTTGCTGCAAGATGACGGGCAAAAGTAGGTGCATGATCCAAAAACTTCTCATAATCCATCCCTTGGCAGTTCACATAACTTTAAGTGGTATAAACAACCAAATCATGGACTTGCTCTCTGAAGTACTGAAAGTTTTGGTCTCGATCTTATTACTGCTGCTGGCAAGTGGTGGCTATCTCTCTTATGTGTCCCTCGCGATCTAAAGCTGACTCCAAGTGAGCCCGAAGTCTAGCCTGTTCGAGTGTCGCCTGAGCCCTTACCCTATCAAAATTTGCATGCTGGTAGTCTCTATTGTATCTTTTCATTTCTTCCAACTGTGCCTGAAGCTGAGCTTCCAAACATACCCAATGGACCCTCTCTCTCTTGAACTGAGCCCTCTCTTCTTCAAATTTTGTTGCTTGGTGATCCTTTCTATATTTGACCTCCTTATTTAACTATACGATTTATTCCTTGGATTTGTCCAATGCCTTTTTAGTTTTTGCCAAGATGGCATCATAATCTTGCACCTTTCCCATCATATTGGCAATTGTTTTCTGGTCTTTCCAACTTCTGACCGGTACCTTGGAGGCTTTCTTCATATGTTGAAGTTGGGCATGAAGGGCTTCATTTTTGCGGATCAGACTCTTCTTTTCCCCTTCAGCTTCTTGTGCTTGCAAGTCTTTCTCAAAATGGAGGTTCCTTAGCTTTTCTTCCAAATCATGGATAATTGCTTGGTATCCCTTTTCCTTTTCACCCCAAGCCAACCGTTCATGGATCTTATCATTAAAGGCTTGAACATGTGGCCTTTTTACGGGCCTTTTGGGCTCGGGATCTGGCTCATCATTTATGCAGAACCTCTTCTCAAACCACCTAGCATAACCCGGATCTACCTCATCTCTTGCAGGATCTGGCACCTAGGTATTATCTTTCAACTAGCGATAACCATTCCAAATTTGCTGGATTAAAGCCTTGGGGAGTGGGGTTTCGGGGTGTTGCTCAATAACTTGCAAGTTCATATGTTCATCCTCAGGCATTATTTGGTACCTTCCTAGCTGTCTTAGAACTCTCTGTGGCACATACGGCTGGACACTTCTCAAACCCAACAGCAGCAAATAACTTTTTAGGGCCAACATATGTATCACCTCTCTTACCGGGAGCCATTCCAAAGTACACTCAATTTGACTTGCGTTTCAAGATCTTAGGTGGGATATCTAGGCTTCCACCCCCTCTGGAGAGTTGTAATCTTTTACTCTTTCTTCATAACTCTCAATGAAATTGTTTGTTCTCGGACCATAGCTCATAAACTTGGGGTGATATCGGAGATGCTCAATTAACCACATTTGCAACAAAATATTGCACCCTTCGAAGAATTTTGCCCCGGACTTACACAAAGTCAACGCCCGATAAATGTCTGATAGAATGATATGGGCAAGAGTGTGATGTTATTTGGTAGTGAGGACTTGTACAACCCTAGCTATGCGGGTATCAATTGTCTGCTTCTCCTTTGGGAAGACCATAATTCCCAGAAACGCCACTATGAAGGCAAAGCGACGGTGAATCTGCCATGTGTCCTTGTTCTGCTTGTTATTAAGGCCCTTTTCATGCATTTCAAACCCATTTGGCTGGCCGAACCTGGAGTACAGGAAGTAGAAAGAAAAACACCCTTCGACTACTTCGGTCTTTCTGATTTGCTTACTGATGTTCAGAAGATCGAATAATCGATGTAGAGAGAGAGCCCTCGGGAATATGAACTTCTAGTTTCTCAAATCCCTGCCAAACCCGGAATATCCAGCTATCTCTTCTAAAATGGGAGTAAGCTCAAAATCAGAGAAGCGGAAGACATTGTGAACTGGGTCCCAAAAAGTCACTAGTGCCTCAATCAAATCGTCCCGTGGTTTAACTTTCATAATATCTGAGAGGGCTCCAGGTGTTTGGTGATCCATTTCTGACCATCTTCCCCCATGTCATACCACCACATCTGAAGCTGAAGTGGAGCTTCGTCTACAACCGTCATAGGTGTGTTCTGAACAATGCTCATTTTGTACCTGTGGGTGATTAAAGTAAGGGTTGAAACTAGTTCAAAAGACACAACCAATGCTCTCTTTTTGCAAAATAATCTTTTGTAAATAACACAATTTTAAGAAAAGTCAAAGAGAGGGTGGCTATTTTTGCAATTATGGTCAAGGAAAGGGTGGCTATTTTTGTAACTATGCCCCTTTGTACTTCCAAGGAAAGCTTTAGGGCCGGGGGAAGGACATTATGGTAAAAGTGATGCCCAATTGACAAACACGTCCGTTCTTGCTAGTACAACCCTTTGACAATTTTGAAGATGTTCTAAGGCTATTCCGACAGAAACGACTCAGGATTAACCGAAACTGGGTTGGCTGATTTGTTTTGACAAAACAAAAGAAAACACTAGACACATCTCTTTCTTTTGGTTATTTTTGCAAAAAATGGGGCCGAACCCAATGAAGGTTGCCTACGTATCTCACATCCGGTGAGAATCAGACTCGCGTACTTCGTAAATATTTCAGGAATGGGATGACACTCTTTTTAGGAAACATTCAATCTTATTTTTTTATAATCGTTTTGGGGTAAACTTTTGACGCGGTTTTTGGATTTTCAAATACCGAGACTTTTTTAAAACCTGGTAAATTTTCTCTCTCCTATTTTCTTCCTTCTGGTTTTCTCTCAATTTTTATAATTATTTTTTAGAAGCCGGTCAACATGCACAATCCGAATCAAACATAATATACATGTAGCACATAAGATGCATTCGGATGGTCTTGTAATTTTCAGGTACATCTGTCCTAGACAGACCCAACCCCTATGTTGAGTCCCCAAAGTCAAATGTACGTAATGCAAAAAAATATTCCTACTAGGGATCCGGCATGAGGCTATGTTATTCCAGGTTTAAAATCCTGGGAGGAGTGTTTTAGACATGGCTTACCCAAGCGAACAACTCGAGTGAGGTGGGGGCAACGTACCGGGAGCACGAAAGTCTACCCAGCCTAGTTATTGATCCAGCCTTGTTCTATTTGGTATGACCTTTAACAGAAAAGTGGGCCACGCGCACGTGTGCACCATAAATTCAGAAAACTCAGAAGGGAGGCGTAAGAAGGCAGTTTATACAGTTCAAATAATATCAAAGCGGTAAATGAGCGGCAATTAGCAGATTAGGCCCACAAACACATTAATATCAACAATCAAGAAAGCCAAGTATAGTTCACATTACAAGCTCAAATTCTGAACCCTGAACTAGAGATTCTGGGATCGATCCCTAACAGAGTCGCCAAAGCTGTCACACCTCTTTTTTATGGGGAAAGGACCAAAGGAGTTTTTCCAATTTAAGTGACATTATTTGAAAAGTGATTAATTAATTTTATTTTAAAGAGTCGCCACTTGGAATAAATATTTACGGTGTCCCAAGTCACCATTTATTTTAAAATCCCAATTCAAGGAAATTGACTCTGTTTAAGTCTGCGAAACACAAAAGATCGGGTAAGGAATTCTGTTGACCCGGGAGAAGTTGTGAGGCACTCCCGAGTTCTGTGGTTCTAGCACGGTCGCTTTAATAATTATACATGGCTTAATTAATTCTGGATATTTTATGTTCTGGGAAAATTTATGCACTTTTGCCTTAAAAACCGATTTTAGTTGCTTGATTATTTGTAATTATGGAATTATCTTGAAATGAATCATGCGTACGTGTATTCGTTTTGTTTGGTGTGTCAAGAATTATGTCACGCGTACGTGTACACAATTAATAACACTTTATTAGTTTTAAGGTTGTTTCGCCCAAAGTTGCGCGAACGCATACCATGGTTTTATTTTTGGGAATTGTAATTATGTCACGCGAACATATACATAATCACGATGATTCAATTAATTAAGAGTGCGCCTAAAGCATTCTAGCGCATTCATGATTTGTTTCTTTCCTAAGTTTGAGATTATTGTGAAGGCCGTGAATTATGGAATTACTTGTGGAAGAAGTGTATAATTTTAGATATTTGAATAAATAAACCATCATATACCATTACCCTACAACCCAACAATTGAAGCCCAAACATATTAGGGTCCAAATCTTTTCAATTTTAAAGCAAGTTTGAATACCATGTTTCCAGAAACATGATTAAGCATATAGCATTTAAGGATAAACTTACATTATTATTTATAAAATTTAAAAGCAAATAAATAAAATCACATGAAATAAGATATAAAGAACAGAGGGAAGAATAAACCTTTAATGCAAAATTTTCAATTAAATGAGTCTCCAAGAACAGGTACAATAACTCACACGAACGCCGAACAAGCATAAGCGAAGAAGAACATCAAACCTAGTGAACGGAGCTCCAACGGAATCCTCGACCTCGACTATTGACTCCACTGTTTGGCGTGTCAAAAGGTGTCATGACCCGAAATCCATTAAAGGTCGTGATGGCTCTTAACACCGCTGTCAGGCAAGCTAACAATAATTTATTAACTTAATTACCCATTTTAGTAAAAGATAGAACTTACAGAGTAAATGATAATATTTTCACAACTAAAATACTGAACAACCCATAACCACTCCCAAAACTCGGTGTCACAAGTGTATGAGCATTAACTATAGAGTAAAATAAAATACATCATCTGTCCGGAATATAAATTAGACAAGAAAGATATAAATAAATCTGATGGAGACTCTCTGGCTGTAGATCGTAATATAAAATGCAGCTCGCCTAAGTCCCCGCATTAACCACACATTTGCGCCCACAAGGCCACTAGACATATATGTACTTTCACAAAAATGTGCAGCAAGTGTAGTATGAGTACGTAAATCAATGCGTACCCAGTAAGTATCCAGTCTAACCTCGAAGAAGTAGTGACGAGGGGTCGACTCCGACACTTACTATGGGCTAACAATAAGATACCGATATTATAATTAAGCATGGATTGTATAAAACAACTGAAAACCCAATAAACAAGAGGTAAGTAAACAATTCCTCTAATAATAGGAAGTTTCCGAATTTATTTTTTTGTCATTTAACAATTTATATCTCAAGCCAATAAAGCAATATCAATTAGTATTAGTTCCAAAGATTTATCATGCGCAAATTATGCCGAGGTTGTACGGCCCGATCCAACATAATATTTAAACTGTGCACTGCCGAGGGTCGAACGACACGAACCATAGATGCATCTATCTGCTACCGAGGTGTTCAACCCGCTCCACAAAAGAGAAAATACATTTACAACAATCAATTCAAGATTTATTAAGGGGCAATTATTCAAGGGAATACCAAATTCTCATTAACGGTCAAGAAGATGAAGTTTAACTTTTTACAATTCCTTTATCAAGTTTCAATATGATTTAAGCAATTAAATTAATAAGTAAGGTACAAACATTTGTAAGTATAGCATGATATGGGTCCTAGACTACCCGGATAATAGCATAATTAGTAGCTATGTACGGACTCTCGTCACCTAATCTGTATGTAGCCCCCACAAATAGAAGCACGTTTTAATTCAATTCACCTATGGGGTTAATTCCCTCTTACAAGGTTAGAAAAGAGACTTACCTCGCTCCGAAACTCCATAACTAGTTCCAAAGCCCTTCCAACAACTCAAACCGATGCCCATCGCTCCAAAACTAGTCAATAAATGTACAAATCCATAAATATATACTCCAATACTCATTATAATCCAATTTACAACAATTCCCAACTCCGATCAAAAAGTCGATAAAAATCACCCTCAGGCCCACATGCCCGGATTCCGAAACTTTTCGAAGATAATCATTACCCATAGCCTCACAAACTCAAATATATAGATTATTCTCAATTCCATGCCCAAATTCATGATCAAAATCCAAAAATATAAATTTCTAGGTTTTCCACCAAAATCCCAAATTTCTACAAATTTTCATGAATTTCCATGTTAAAATCTAGGTATAATCCAAGTATTTAACTCAAAATACATGGGAATCACTTACCTCTTTGATGTTGATGGAACCCCTCTCAAGATGCTCTCAAAAATCGTCTAAGTCCAAGTGAAAAATGAGGGAAATGAACTAAGTCCCGCATTAAAAGATATTGCACAGGTTGCAGATGTCGCATTTGCGACACCTGGTTCGCAAATGCGAAGGTCGCAAATGCGACCAAAAGCTCGGAAATGCGAAGGCAGGCTGGTCGCAAATGCGACTGGAAATCTCGCAATTGTGAGTCCTGCCCAGATCAGGCTTCTTAGAAATTGCGAAGCCTTTCTCGCAAACGCGAGGTTCGCAAATGCGAAACAATTCTCACATTTGCGATACCTGAGACACCAGCAAAGAAAAACCAGAAAACTGAAGCCTTATCAACCACCCGAACATGTCTGAAACTCACCCGAGCCCCTGAGGCTCCACACCAAACATCCACACAAGTCTAAAAATATCATACGAACTCGCTCGCAGCCTCAGCTAACATCAAACAACATCAAAATCATGAATTGCACCCCAATTCAAGCTTAATGAACTTTAGAACTTCAAACTTCTACATTCGATGCCGAAACCTATCAAACCACATCCGATTGACCTCAAATTTTGCACAGAAGTCACATTTTACATTACAGACTTACTCCAACTTTCGGAACCGAAATACGACCCCGACATCAAAAAGTCCTCTCTCGGTCAAACTTTTCAAAATCTTCAAATTTCCATTTTTTCGCCAAATGACCCCGAAACGACATACGGACCTCCAAATCCACTTCCGGACGTGCTCCCAATACCGGAATCACCATACAGAGCTATTCCTAGACTCGAAATCCCAAACGGACATCGATAACATTGAAATGCACTTCAACCCAAATTTATGAAATCCTTTCCAAAATGCCAACTTTCCAAAATAGGAGCCGAAACGCTCCCGGGTCATCCAAAACCCGATACGAACATACGCCCAAGTCCAAAATCATCATACGAACCTGTTGGAACCTTCAAATTCTGATTCTGAGGTCATTTTCCCAAAATCACACCTTAGTAAATTCTTCCAACTTAAAGCTTCCAAAATGAGATTTTTCTTTCTAAATTAACTCAGGACTTCCTGAAACTCAATTCTGACCACACGTACAAGTCATAATACCTGAACTGAAGCTACTCATGGCTTCAAACTGTCGAATGACGTGCTAAGACTCAAAATGACTTGTCGGGTCTGTCACGACCCCAAATCCATTAAAGGTCGTGATGGCTGCGGACACCGCGGTCAGGCAAGCCAAAATTAAATACTTAATTTGGTTCTCATTTTTAATATTTCTGAAATCATATTTCCTTCAATTAAATAGTAAAAGATGAAGTTCACAAAATAAATAATATTATCTTTTAAAATTTCAATACAGTGCACCCCATAATCGCCCAAAATCTGGTGTCACAAGTGCATGAGCATCAACTAGGAATATAAAATAATATACAATATCTGTCCGAAATACAAATTGGACAGGAAAATATAAATACTCTGAAGGAGACTCTGGTGGCTGCGGACTCGTAAGGTGGAATGTAGCTCACCTAATTCCCCGCAATAACCGCGCATCTGCGCCCACAAGGCCACTAAACATATATGTACCTGCACAAAAACATGCAGCAAGTGTAGCATGAGTACGTAAATCAACGCGTACCTAGTAAGTATCCCGCCAAATCTCGAAAAAGTAGTGACGATGAGTCGACTTCGACACTTACTAAGGGCCAACGAAATGATAATATGAAATTCTAATTAAGCATGATATATATATCAATAAAATTCCGAACAAGAAATAACTGAACAATTCCTCAGCCTATTTAAGGACCCAAATCACTTCCTTCATTTAAAACAAATAATCTTTCAAATAATGAATTTATACCAATTGTAAAAGGAACTTCCAGTTCTATTATAACACACAAATACCACCGAGGACGTTCTACCTGATCCAACATAAATGTAAATTGTGCACCGCCAAGGTTCAAACGACGTGAACCATAGATGCATCTATTACCCCACTCGCGAATCATACATGTGGCGCGATCAAATATAAATTTATCAATAAATCATAACCCTTTCTTGATCCTTTTCAAAATAAAGACAATTCGACTCGAAGCTTTTAAATTCTTAAAAATCCTCAACTCAGTTCCATTTGATACGGTTAACAAATATAATCAAATAACGGTGTCCACAAGTATGGTATAAACCTAAAACTACTCGGACATAAACAAGAATAGTAGCTACGTACGGACTCTCGTCACTTCGTGCGTACGTAGCCCCCAACAAATAAAGACACATATAAATTAAATTCACCTATGGGGTAAGTTCCCTCTTACAAGGTTAGAAAATAGGCTTATCTCGCTCCAAAATTCCATAACCGGCTCCCAAGCCCTTCCAACAACTCAAACCGATGCCCAACGCTCCAAAACTAGTCAATAAATGTGCAAACCCATAAATATATACTCTAATACTCATTATAATTTAGTTTACAACAATTCCTAACTTCGCTTGAAAAGTCGATAAAAATCACCCTCGGGCCCACGTGCCCGGATTCTGAATATTTTCGAAGATAAACTTTACCCATGACACCACGAACTCAGTTATATAATTTATTCCAAATTTCATGTCCAATTTCGTAGTCAAAATCCAAAAATATCATTTTTTAGGTTTTCTACCAAACTGTTATACACGGTTGTGCACTTGTTAACCCTTTTGCCTTCGCTTGTTCACCATCATTTAGGACCTTGAACCTATTGAATTTGAGCTTTGGCCATTTGATTCATTGTAATGGTGAACTCGGCAATTGCTTGCCCATGATCGTGCAATTCTTTGTGTAGGTGAATCACATTTGGATCACCTTGAGGAACATTTGCTCTACTCTGCCATGCCGATGAGGTATCTGCCATTTCATCTAAGATTTTGCAAGTTTCGGCATATGGTGTTGTCATGAAATTTCCACCGGCAAGTTGGTTGACCACGCATTGATTAGTAGTATTGATCCCCCTGTAGAAGGTTTGTTGAATCATAGCCTCAGTCATGTCATTATTCAGGCACTCTTTCACGATAGTGTGGTACCTCTCCCATATCTCTTGCAACGACTCATTGGATTCTTGTTTGAATGCTAGAATCTTGTCTCTAAGAGTAGCCATATGCCCGGGAGAAAAGAACTTGACAATGAATTTTTCCGCCAATTCATCCCATGTATGGATAGAATGGTTTGGCAATCTTTCTAACCAGTCCAAGGCTTTCCCCCATAAAGAAAAGGGAAATAGTCTCAACCTTAAAGCATCCTCAAAAAGTTGGTCTGTTTACTACCCCAGACGGTTTCCACAAATCCTTTCAAGTGATTGTACGCATTTTGATTCGGAGCCCCGGTGAAGAATCCCCGTTGCTCAAGCAGTGTAAGCATAACATTTGTGATTTGAAAGTTGCCCACCCTAATGCGGGGCGGGATTATGGCACTTGCGTACCATTCATTCGGCAACACCCGGTGTGGAGCCGCTCTTGGTGGATTTGGGGGAGGAACGGGAATGTTGTCTTGAGGCTGTCGGCCTCGTCTATTTGCTTGAGGTTCAAGAGGAACCTCTTCAACTGGGTCATCTTCCACGTCCACATCCCCAAAAGGCATGTTTCCGAGAGGATCATTGTTGAGAGCTATTTTTTTGTACCTACAATCGATTCACAAAAAGGTTAGTAACCCGGAAGGAAAAAAAGACAAGTCACACATAAAACCAAATATATAGCTAAATCCGTTTTTAGCTCTCCGACAACGGCGCCAAAAATTGATGCCGCCCAAACTCATACCAATAATTTAGGTTGCGAGGCGGTCGATGCAATAATAAAAACCCAACGCGAGTCGGGGTCGATTCCACAAGGAGCTTGATGTAGGATTAGGTATATACCCAGTGTGAATGTATGACGTGCCTAAGATTACACTTCCACATTTTCATTTGTTGTTTCTACTTCTACTTTTACGCTAAGGTTTGCAATTGTAAAGCTAAGAGACTATACTTTTGGTTTTGGTTATTTTTCAAGTTATAAAAGATCTAGGATTGCGACTTTCGCCTAGTTGGTTACCTAACGGATTTAGAGCTTTAGGGCATGTTTGGTTGTTCAGGATACAATATAGCAATCACACGTAATTACTCACTCTATACCTCTCGGTAGTTTGAGTGATTTTGCACAATTCGGCTTTCTCAACTCCAAATGGGTATCTCACGAAACAAGTGATAAATGCTCAAGTAGGATCTTACTATCTCTAGATTCGACCCTTTAATTGGGGCTATCAATTTCTTAAGTTTACCCCAATTTTTTGTTAGCCAAGTTTTCCTAGACTTAGTCTCACTTTCTCAAGTATAGACTAAGTCAATTAGGCGTGAATCAATGTTTGCAACTATCAATTCTCAAATTCAAGAAAGAACTAGGCTAAAATTCATATACCCAATCACAAATAAGCCCTAAATCAATCACCCATTAAGTACCCATACTAGGGTTGGGTCACAACCCTAGCTAAGGATTTAGCTACTCATGGACAATCAAGAAATTAAATAAGACACTAAGATAAAATGAATAATAGTTGATTAAGGAAAGAAAATCTAATGTTTAAATGCTAAACTAGTACAAAGTTTCCCAATACAGTAAATAAAAATGGCTATAAATGTTCAGGTGCACAAAACTTGACCTAAAAATGACAAAAAGATCTATTTATATCCAGCTGAAAATATCTGACAAAATTGACCCTGCGAAGGTTATGCGGTCCGCACTTTGAGACTAACTGGTGGGTATGGCTTTCTGCGGTCGCACAAAAGTGAGATGCGGCCGCACTTCCTCTAATTGTGTGGACCGCACAATTTTGAGTGCAGCCACACCCTTGCGCTTGGATTGCATCAGGGCTTCACTCTGCGGACCGCACATTTGTGAGTGCGGACGCATTTTGGCATCCTACGGCCGCACAATAATGATGCAGTCCACATATCTTCAAGCTCCCAAAACTAAAAGTCTCTGAATCTAGTCTTCTGTGGCCGCACAATAATTGTGCAGTTTGCACTTTGTGAAGAGAATCTATCTGTGCATCTTTAGAGTTTGCACCGCACACAGTATTGTACGGTTCTTACTGTAGCCCTTTTTGCCTTGTTTTGGTTCTTGTCCAATTTTACTCCTTTTTGAGTTGATTTTCACTTCTTTGGCTCATTTCCCAATATTACTACAAGAAAGCACATTTCATTAGTTCTCGGGAATACCTTTAAGCATTTTCGAGCTAAAACGTAAGTAAAAGAGAGCAAATAAGCGGTAAAATCCCTACTTATCAACTCCCCCAAACTTAAGCTTTTGCCTGTCCTCAAGAAATTAAGGCAATTTACCAACTCCACTAGAAAAAGGGCTATTTCATCTGGCCTAAGTTGAATCAAGCACAAATCAATTGGGACCAACAATTACCCATACGCTCATGAATCATTAACAAGCCTATTAATTGAATGTTAAAGCACAAATGGCTCTGTTGTGACGCTTGAGCATCAAGGGTTGACTTTGTTCATCAAGGAAGCTCGCACTTTCATGTAGGTCACTTTGGATCCCAAACTCCTCCTCATATACTCTCTGAAAGCTCATCTCACTCACGAATGAAGAATTCAATTCAATGACTCGAGAAAGATTCGCTCATTACTCTCAAAAGAATGTCACAAGCCTGGCTCTAAGTACCATATGCTTTCCCCTTATGTAGATCGCCACTAATATAAGCTCGCTTGGCTTGAAATCACGTAGGGCTTTTTTGGCATGTAATGAAGGCTTTTGGACTAAGGAGAGAAATATCGGAATGGAATTGGTTCATCTTCCCTTTAGCACTTCATATTCTCTTTTTGGCTCTTACTTTGCCGACTCTTTGAGTCATTTTATTTTCCCTTAGGGGGATTAGCGGGACTTACATCACTCTTTCTTTGTCATGCTATTCATACTTTCCTTCTTTGTTATCCTTGCTTTGAACTTTTGCTTTCTTTTGCATCTTTTCAACCCTTTCACATTATTCACTTTTTTTGTGTGTGTGTGTTTTTCTTTAGTTCTTCCTTTTTTTTCTTTGCCTTTCCTCTTTTTGTGCCTTGAGACCATCTTTAAACTCCTCGTCTCTCCCCCAAACTTATGTTTTTGCCATTTGAATCACATGAGTGCTAAAGAAAGTTCGGGTGCCAAGAGAGTGTCACTATAAAATGGGTAAAAGCTTGTAATATGGTTATCGAATAAAAACGCTTTAGGCTCAAAAGGGTTTACTAAGGATGATATCATTGGTGGGACATGGAAGGTTTCAAAACGGGTCAAGGAAAGCCTACAATCACTTCTCAAGCCAGGCTAACTTAGAATTTCGCCTAGAAACACATTCAGGGCAAGTTCTAGACCACTTGCACGGGTACTTGGACTTGTAACTAAATACCTAACCTCTCACCCAACCGGATTGTCAAAGAGAATAGAGTCGAGGGCCCACAACAACCGCATTCAAGATTGTAAATCGCTAATGGTTCAACTAAACCACTCGATGATTGCCTAAGTCAACACAAGAGTCACAAGGTCACTAACTAGGGCTATTTCTTTACAAAAAAATTATTTTTAACCATAAGCGCGTAGTTAAATGTGTTGGTACCAAGTAAAGCATGCTTGACCCTTATTTATTCATTAATACTACTTGTTTCTACCTAATCATAAAAAACAACTGACTTGATCCCTTAAGAAGGTTGTCACGCCATCCATCGTTGGGAAGAGCCACCTGGTTCACACAAGACCCACCTTTGGAAAGAACCATAGCATTAAGAAAACCAAAGGCTTATTGTTCACTAAAACATAAAAAGAAGCTAACAAATTATAAAGAAGCTAATAAAGTAACTAAGAAGCTATACTATTAAGAAAACAAAATGAAGAAGCTATGAAATAAAATACTGAAAGTAATGCAAATAAATACAAACTGAGAGGAATAGAATATATACAAGCGGGATGAATATATAAATAATGAGGGAGAAAATAAAAATAAGAATAAAAGAAAAAGAGTATTAAAGTTATTACAGGCCCAAATGTAATCAAATGTCATCACAGTCATCCAAAATGAACCAAAATAAACCACCCCTCAAATAAAAATAAGCATTGTCCTCAATGCTTAGCAAAATCAAAACACAAGAGATAGAGAGTAAAGGAAACTCCCTATGTGGTCTCAAGTTGACTGGCAGCATTACCACTCTCCGTCTCCTCTAACTGTATCTCATCATCACCGGGCTGAGGGACAACAGGGTTGGTGAGAATCTGAAGCATCTCCTTAGCAGTGGGGGCAGTGAGATCTAGTTCGTCAGACTGGCCAGCTGGTGCCTCTGCTGATGGTGCTGCTGGGTCAGCTGGTACTGATGGATCTATCTCCATCAGTAGGTCAAAGGGCAAATCACCTGCTGCTGCTATATTCTTCACCTCCCTACTCAAACTCTCCACTGCTTTCTTTGAAGCCTGGGATTTCCGTATCTTCTTCACCTGCTTGGTCAACTCCTCAATAGCACCTCCGTGAGCCACCAGAGTATCCATAATAGTCTTCTGGTTGTCCAAAATCTTCTTCAATGTTTCCTCCACTGACGGAGGGACCTGTGGTGCTGCTGGGGTAGAGGATTGTGCTGCAACAGTACTAGATATGTGAGACAACTTAGAAGTGGCTGTCTACATCCAATTGTTGAGGCTTGCCAAAATCTAGGATACTTGCAGCACAGTGAGAGGATAAGTGGATGAGGCTGGCATTGGTACTGCGGCTGATGGCCTAGAAGATGAAGATGGTGGCATGGAGTCTGTCCCGGTGGAAGGCCCGGCTACTGTGGAAGGCATGAGAACTATAGATGGCTCAGCAGCAGCCTCAGAACCCATCATCGATGGCTCGTCAGACTAACCAGCGGTGGTAGTGATCTTACCCTTGAACTTTGGGTTGTCAGCACCCTTCAGGTGGTACCATGAGAAAGGCTTCTTGGTCTTTACTTTTGTGTCATATGGGCTCGGCTCCACCTTGGCATCATTGAAATACTCTGTGAGGGTGTTTGGATAAGGGTAGGACTTTTCACTTTTTTGGACCGCCAATGTGATGTTGGTTGACATGATGGCACCCACATTGATCGGGTACCGCACCATAATAGAATCCACCAAAATTGCCCGGCTAAGTGGGAGGTTGTTCTCATTCAAACTCGGATCAATCCGGCTACACACAAAGGTTTTGCCACCCTTTAGCTTCAAAATTTAGGGTGGCCCATAGGATAGGAACTCCTGCTGTAATCCATGGTGGTGATGGTCCTTGGGCGGCCAAAAGCTCATCTAGCCATGGGTGAACTGCGTCACCTATAGCCAACTTCTCTAGGTACTGGATGACCTGTACATCTTCGAATCCCACATAAGTGTTCAAAGAGCATGCGTCGAAGCGGACTTTCAAATTTCTCACCTTTGTCACTTTCGTCCCCTTCTTGATGTGAGCCATATTGGCGTAGAACTCCCTGACTAATTGCTTATTTACATTGATGACACTGTGGGTGAACCACTTTCACCCCTTGCGCTCGTGGAACTGTCTAAGGAGATTTGGATTATGAATATCCAAATCTTTCAATAAGAACTGTTGCTCAAGTGTGAGCAACCTCTGGGGCCACAATTCCCAGAACCTATTGAAGGCTGCCAAGCTCACGAACCGATCTTCCCATATTTCCTTTTTCTTCGACCTCTCAAGGCTGCCCACTTAAGTGTCCCCCCTACCTTCATCCAGGATATTATTCATCGACATCAATAGGTATTTATGCCGGAGGAGTAGGTGTAGAGGAGGGCTCAGAACCCTGGATTCCCGCATCAGAACCCCCAAACGAACTAGATGTAAGTTTGTAGCGCAACTGAAATTGCCCAGTGGGTTGGGATGGTTGAGACTGGGCCTCAGGTTGGAACTCCATTGAATGACCCTCGGAGGCTTCCCTGGATGGGGCATAGGAATGGGATTCTGAGGGCTCTGTGGCCTTTCCTCTCCCGGTGGTCGGCTTTTTAGCAATAGACTTCGATTGCACTCGCAAAGGGCGAGTGCCTTTTCCTCTGCCTCTGGAGGGTTCACCTCTCCCTTTTGATGTATCGCCTTCACCACGTGATCTAACCATTGCCTTCAATACAAGGTGCATAGGTCAGTTGAGTTCAATACACTTCAAACAATTACAGCACAACAGTCATCAAAGGAGACAATGCGAACCACACAATTTTAAGTGCGGCCGCAGACTGTCTAGTGCGGACCTCACAATTTTGAAGTGCGGTCGCACACCCTGAAGTGCGGACCGGCCGCACATCCTGAAGTGCGTACCGCACAATTTTAAGTGTGACCACACAAGTCCATTCTTGAGATACTGAGTCTCTAAAGTTCACAAGTGCGGTCACACACATTTTTATGCGGCCGTACAATTTTTCTGCGGACCGCACAGTTTTGAGTGTGGTCGCACAAGTCCAGTCATGAGATGCTAATTCTCTGAAGTTCAAAAGTGCGGTCTCACATATATTTGTGTGGTCGCACATTTTTTTCCGCGGACCGCACAATTTTGAGTGCGGTCCACACTTTTTAAGCCCAATATTTGCCCTAATCAAGTGGTTTGCGGACCACACAAATTTGTGTGCGGCCGCGCAATTTGAGCATTTACGACCGTAAAGTTAGGGTTCATGCAATTTTTCACAATTTAGACATGGCATGGACAAATTAACATGATTAATGGTCAACCCAATCCCTAATGAACATGTATGAAACTACTCACATGATTTTAAGCACCAATGACTAACAATTGACATTTTAGGTTTAACAACTCACATTACAAAAGAACAAAAACTAAAAGAAATTGCAATATCTAAAGATATAATGAACATACTAGTTATGAAGTATGCAGGTAAGAATCTACACTGATGAAATGAAGGAAGATTGTGAACTAATTGATCATGCATTGTGTTTGCTTAGGGTACAAGACTTCAGAGTGGTAAAGTTGTGAATAGTGTCTCGAGGTTCTATTTGTAGGTTGACCAAGTCGCCCCAAACTTAAGGCGAGAGCATCCGCACAATTTTGAGCGCGGACCGCACTCTTTACCTGGACCTTGAAGCAACTCTGCGATCCGCATATAAGTGAGTGCGGCTGCATAATTTGTGCGGACCGCACAATTTTATGTGCAGTCGCAGATTGGCTATGAATTTTGACAGGCCAACTTCAGAGAACTTGCAATTTTTGTCTTCTAGTTGTGCGACCGCACACAAAATTGTACGGCCACAGAGTGATTTCTGTTACTGCCTTTAGAATTGTGCAGTCCGCACAATTAATGTGTGGTCCTCACTCTTTCAACACTTAGCCAAAACATTTTACACAGTCCCTGCTATGCACATCCATTCCCGCATACACTTCAAAACTAGTTAGCATAAAACAAAGCCTATCTAATGAAAAAGAAAAAGAAAAATACACATGGGTTGCCTCCCAAGAAGCGCTTGATTTAACGTCGTGGCTCGATGCAAGTTACCATCAATCACTTGAAATGAATTAATGCCACAGCATGTCCATCATCAACTTTGCCAAGATAATGTTTCACCCGGTGACCTTTGACTCTAAACACTTCATCATTCTTGTTCTTCAAGTCTAATGCACCAAAGGGTGTCACATGCACAACCTCAAACGGACCACTCCACTTGTATTTCAACTTTTCCGGAAACATCCGCAACTGAGAATTGAACAATAGTACAAGATTGCCTTCTTTGAACTCCTTGTTCCGGATGTACTTGTCATGGAGGTACTTCATCTTATCCTTGTACAAGGATGAACTTGAATATGCATGGAACCAGAATTTATCAAGCTCATTCAATTGTGCCACCCTTAAGTTGGCAGCGACATCCCATTCAAGATTAAGCTTCTTCAATGCCCACATAGCCTTGTGCTCAAGTTCCACCGGTATGTGACAAGCTTTCCCGAACACTAACCGATAGTGAGACATACCAATCGGTGTTTTGTAAGCCGTCCTATAAGCCCAAAGAGCATCATCAAGTTTTTTTGACCAATCCGTCCGGTTGGCATTCACGGTCTTTGACCAAATACTCTTGATATCCCGGTTGGAAACTTCAACTTGCCCGCTTGCTTGAGGATGATAAGGGGTCGACACTTTGTGAGTAACACCGTACTTTGTAAGTAAGGTGTCAAAAGATTTGTTGTAACAGTGCGATCCCCCATCACTAATAATGGCCCTTGGAGTACCAAACCTTGAGAAGATGTTCTTTTTCAAAAATGCCACCACACTCCGAGCTTTATTGTTGGGCAAAGCCACAACTTAAACCGACTTTGACACATAATCCACAACTACTAAAATGTAAGTGTTCCCACAAGAGATCACGAACGGACCCATGAAATCAATGCCCCACACATCAAAAATGTCAATCTCCAAGATGGTGGTGAGGGGCATCTCATTTTTCTTAGAAATCCCATCGTCCCTTTGACATTCATCACAACGCTTGACGAGATCGCTAGCGTCCTTGTAAAGAGTAGGCCAATAGAATCCACAACTCAACACTTTTGTTGCCGTTCTAGCTCCACCATGGTGACCACCATATGGCGAAGAGTGGAAAGCTTCAATAATTTCCATTTGTTCCTCCTCCGATACACATCGTCGAATCACACCATCGGTATAAATCCGGAAGAGATAAGGATCATCCCAATAATAGTTAAGACAATCCCGTTTGAGCTTCTTCCTTTGGTTTGAAGAGAACTGATTTGATACAATGCCACTCACAAGATAATTGGCAAAGTCGGCGAACCATGGCATCCCGGTCATAGAAATGGCTAGGATTTGCTCGTCGGGAAATGAATCATTTATCTTAAGGCCATCATGTGGCCTCCCCTCCTCCTCCAAACGATACAAGTGGTCCGTCACTTGGTTTTCACTACCTTTGCGGTCTTGAATCTCTAGATCAAACTCTTGCAAAAGAAGCACCCACCGCATTAGTCTTGCTTTAGAATCTTTCTTTCTCATCAAATATCGAAGCGCTTCATGGTCAGTGTGAACAATCACCTTGGTACCCATCAAGTACGGGCGAAACTTTTCCATAGCAAAAACAAAAGCAAGGAGCTCTTTTTCGGTCACTGTGTAGTTGACTTGGGCATCAGTCATGGTCTTACTAGCATGATAGATCGGATGGAAGATTTTGTTGATACGCTTCCCCAAAACTGCTCTGGCCGCCACATCACTTGCGTCACACATGAGCTCAAAAAGAAAGCTCCAATCCGCTGCGGTGATAATAAGAGTAGTAGTCAACTTGAACTTGAGCAATTCGAATGCCTTCATACAATCCTCATTGAAATGGAACTTGGAATCCTTCTCCAAAAGCTTACACAAGGGGTTCACCACCTTAAAAAAGTCCTTGATGAATTTTCGATAGAGCCCCACATGACCCAAGAAACTCCTCACTCCCTTCACGGATGTAGGGGAGTGAGTTTGGACATCACCTCAATTTTGGCCTTGCCAACCTCAATACCATGCTTTCAAATTTTGTGGCTGAGGACTATGACTTCTTCGACCATGAAGTGACATTTCTCCCAATTCAAAACCAAGTATGTCTCCTCACATCTTGCCAAGACCTTATCCAAGTTGTTCAAGCAATCGTTGAAGGAATTCCTAACCACAGAGAAATCATCCATAATGACCTCAAGAAAATCATCCACCATGTCGGTGAAGACGACCATCATACACCGTTGAAAAGTTGCCGGTGCATTGCATAGCCCAAATGGCATCCGCGAGAGTGTGAAAGTACCATAGGGACAAGTAAAAGTAGTCTTTTCTTGGTCCTCAGGATCAATGAGAATTTGATTGTAGCCGGAATATCCATCAAGGAAACAATAAAAAGCTCGTCCGGCCAACCTATCAAGCATTTGATGAAGAAATGGAAGCGGAAAATGATCTTTCTGAGTGACTTTGTTGAGCTTCCGATAGTCCATGCACACTCTCCACCCGATCACCGTTCTTGTAGTAATTAATTCATTTTTGTCATTGGTGACCACAGTCATGCCCCCTTTCTTTGGCACACATTGCACCGGGGAGGTCCACGAGCTGTCGAAAATGGGGTAAACTACCCCGGCATCCAACTTTTTTATGATCTCCTTCTTTACCACCTCTTGCATTGCTTCATTTAACCTTCTTTGATGTTCAATGAAGGGTTTGGCATCCTCCTCCAAAATAATCTTGTGCATACAAAAGGCGGGGCTTATACCCCGAATATCTGCCAGTGTCCATCCTATATCTTTCTTCCTCTTTTGAAGCACCGCCAAAGTAGAATCTACCTGCATGTTAGTCAAGCAAGAAGAAAGAATAATAGGTAAAGTAGAACATGGGACAAGAAACTCATACCTGAGATGTGAAGGCAATGGCTTTAAATCCAAAGTGGGAGGCTCCTCGATTGAGGGCTTTATTGGAGGAGTCTTCCGGTTCTCAAGATCTAAGGATAATATTCGGGGTTCATAAGTATACGACCCATTCCTTGTAATGCATTTACACATTCCAAATAGCCATCCTTCTCTTCATCATCATGATTAAGCAATACGGCCTCCAAAGTATCATCAACATTCATCATGGCACTAGCATCATCAACAATCACCTCGGTCACTAAGTCCACAAATGAACAAACTTCGTTGCTATTCGGTTGCCTCATAGATTTGCACACATGGAAATCCACCTTTTTATCGCCCACCCGAAGGGTGAGCTCACCGGCTTCCACATCAACAAGAGCCTTCCCCATAGCAAGGAAAGGTCTACCCAAGATAATAGGCACCTCAGAGTCCATTTCACAGTCAAGGATCACAAAGTCTGCCGGGAGGATGAACTTATCAACACGAACCAACACATCATCAATAATACCCAATGGTCTCTTCATAGTACGATCCACCATTTGTAACTTCATAGATGTGGGTCTTGGTTGCCCAATTCTCAAAGTTTTACACACCGAGTAGGGCATCAAGTTGATACTCACCCCTAGATCACATAGAGCTTTGGCAAAGTCGGCGCTTCCAATAGTGCAAGGGATTGCGAAAGCGCCGGGATATTCCAATTTTGGAGCCACTGAGTGAACAATAGCACTCACTTTATGTGTCATCTTGATAGTATCACAATTCATTGATCTTTTCTTTGTCACCAAATATTTTATGAACATTGCATAATCAGAAATTTGCTCCAATGCCTCAACCAATGGCACATTAATGGATAAGCTCTTCATCATGTCAATAAACTTCTTGAATTGGTTCTCACTATTTTTCTTGGCGAGCCTTTGAGGGTATGGAGGAGGAGGCCTTGGCATTGGTTCATTGGCCTTTGGCATTGTCGGTTCTGGTATGTCAATTACGTGTTCCCTAGATGGGTTCACGTCTTCTTGGGTCTCCTCCACATTCTCATCAATATCAATTTTCACTTCTTCATTAGCTTGAACCACATTGCTTGGAATCTCATCTTCTTGAACCACTACATAATCATCCACAATTCTTCTTTGATTTAAGGTGGTTGCATCTCCACATCTTCTTTGTTACGGCCATGGCATGTCCCATACTATTCCCACCCTTCGGGTTCACCACCGTATCACTAGGTAGTGCCCCCTTAGGACGAGTGTTTAAAGCTTGCGAGATTTGCCCCAATTGAACTTCCAAATTGCTGATTGAAGTGTTGTGAGAGGCTAATTGAGTATAGGGGTCGGCATTTTTCTCCATCATTTATTTGAACATATTTTCAATTCATCCCGTCTCATTGTTGGAAGAACTAGAACCTTGAGACGGATAAAGAGGCTGGTTGTTTGGTTGTTGACATATCGGGGGCCTTTGAGAGCCCGGCCCCCGATTCCCTTGGTTACCGTTCCAACCCCCTTGGTTGTTGCCTCCCCAATATCCTTGATTGTTGCCACCCCAATTGCCTTGGTTGCCTTGATTGTTCCAATTGCCTTGATTATTGTTATTGTTCCAATTACCTTGATTGTTGGTACCACCACTCCAATTGCCTTGGTGGTTTTGATTGTTCCAATTTCCTTGAAATCGCCATTGTTGATTCGGGCCTTGAGAGTTGTTCCTTTGCCCTTGGTAATTATTCACATATTGCATTTCTTCTTCTTGCTCATTATATGATTCGTCATGGTCGAACCCACTATCATCTTGCACAAATTGTTCTACACGGTTATGCACTTTGTTGAACCTATTGCCTTCGCTTGTTCACCATCATATTGACACCTTCCATTGAATTTACTTTCTTAGGACCTTGAACCTGTTGAATTTGAGCTTTGGCCAATTGATTCATTGTAATGGTGAACTCGGCAATTGCTTGCCTATGATCGTGCAATTCTTTGTGTAGGTGAATCACATTTGGGTCACCTTGAAGAACATTTTCTCTACTCTGCCATGCCGATGATGTATCTGCCATTTCATCTAAGATTTCGTAAGCTTCGGCATATGGTGTTGTCATGAAATTTCCACCGGCAAGTTGGTTGACCATGCATTGATTGGTAGTATTGATCCCCCTGTAGAATCATAGCCTCGGTCATGTCATTATTCAGGCACTCTTTCACCATAGTGCGGTACATCTCCCATATCTCGTGAAACGGCTCATTAGATTCTTGTTTGAATGCTAGAATCTTGTCTCTAAGAGTATCCATATGCCCAGGAGAAAAGAACTTGACAATGAAGTTTTCCGCCAATTCATCCCATGTATGGATAGAATAGTTTGGCAATCTTTCTAACCAGTCCAAGGCTTTCCGCCGTAAATAAAAGGGAAATAGTCTCAACCTTAAAGAATCCTCAAAAACGTTGGTCTGTTTACTACCCCAGCAGGTTTCCACAAATCCTTTCAAGTGCTTGTACGCATTTTGATTTGGAGCCCCGGTGAAGAATCCCCGTTGCTCAAGCAGTGTAAGCATAACATTTGTGATTTGAAAGTTTCCCGCCCTAATGCGGGACGGGACTATGGCACTTGCGTACCCTTCATTTGGCAACACCCGGTGTGGAGCCGCTCTTGGTGGATTTGGGGGAGGAATGGGAATGTTGTCTTGAGGCTGTCGGCCTCGTCTATTTGCTTGAGGTTCAAGAGGAACCTCTTCAACTGGGTCATCTTCCACGTCCACATCCCCCAAAGGCATGTTTCCGAGAGGATCATTGTTAAGAGCCATTTGTTTTGTACCTACAATCGATTCACAAAAAGGTTAGTAACCCGGAAGGAAAAAAAGACAAGTCACACATAAAACCAAATATATAGCTAAATCCATTTTTAGCTCTCCGGCAACGGCGCCAAAAATTGATGCCGCCCAAACTCACACCAATAATTTAGGTTGCGAGGTGGTCGATGCAATAATAAAAACCCAACGCGAGTCAGGGTCGATTCCACAAGGAGCTTGATGTAGGATTAGGTATATACCCAGTGTGAATGTATGACGTGCCTAAGATTACACTTTCACATTTTCATTTGTTGTTTCTACTTCTACTTTTACGCTAAGGTTTGCAATTGTAAAGCTAAGAGACAATGTTTTTGGTTTTGGTTGTTTTTCAAGTTATAAAAGATCTAGGATTGTGAATTCTGCCTAGTTGGTTACCTAACGTATTTAGAGCTTTAGGACATGTTTGGTTGATCGGGATACAATATAGCAATCACACGTACTTACTCACTCTATACCTCTCGGTAGTTTGAGTGATTTTGCACAGTTCGGCTTTCTCAACTCCAAATGAGTATCTCACGAAACAAGTGATAAATGCTCAAGTCGGATCGTACTATCTCTAGATTCGACCCTTTAAATGCTCGGGAATACCTTTAAGCATTTTCGAGCTAAAACATGAGTAAAAGAGAGCAAATAAGTGGTCAAAATCCCTACTTATCACTCTTTCGGAAATCCCTTTACATAACAAAGCCATACGAATCGAATACCTCCCAAATTGACCAAGTTGTGGTGGCGCTCAAGCCCAAGTGCACAGCCACAAATTACATGTCTAACTTCACGCTAGAGAAACTGGCCACTGCCATAACCGTGCTGATTCAACCAATACCAACTGAGTCATTTCTTCTAATTTACTCGGGACTTTCCCTAGAAATAGTGATAGCTCCATTCAAAACATCATGAACCAAAATAAGCACTCATCCTGAGTGACCTTATTTCACGAGACCACGTTGTCTCCAAAACCCACGAACCATCTCATACTTTCCTTGTGCGCATATTCGCATCTTCAATGGGTACACTCATTCTGATAATTTTCCTATGATTCCGAAGTTATTTTCTCTCATTCTTCTATTGCTACACCGCATGCCGAAGATAAAATAGAACACTCTAAGCCCCTTTTATAATCTGCTGCAATAGCTCAATACTTAACCATACTACGGACTCGAAATCCTTAGGCACCACACTTTAACTTTTGAATCCACTAGGACCATTGTTGAGAGTCACCCACTCTGACTTGGTCCCGAATATAATCAAAATCCAAGGCTCTACTAGCACATGAACACCCTCTCAAAGAAGCACCCGGCTGAATCACTTTCCTTGTAAATCACATCTACGCAAAGCATAAACTCTGAATCTTCCCAAAGCCTGAACATGAATCGATAAGAACAATTATAGCACACATTCCTCAAATCCTTGGCTCAAATCACCACTGATGTCCTCTTTCTTTAGTCGTAATAGCCCACCAACATGCCGATAACTAGAAACCTCACAAGTAGATAACTGTGCAATCCAATCATAGACGATGGGGCTCTCCCACTTAGCTTGAAGCTATCATTGCATAACTCTGGAACCTACCAAGATTCCTTCTTCCTTACTGACATTACCTTGCGCAATCAACCCGCCAAATTCCTCAGAATCTTCCTATTAAACATTTCATGAACATTCTGATTCACTAGCCACATTCACATATTCGGCTTCCTACTGGATAGCCAGTAAAATTCTTCGTAGAAGCTTCATCAACACCACACAACCACTAGCCTGCTCACAGGAGATAACCCATCTGTGGAAAGTCCATGCTGACACCTTCCAACAATGCTGCACCGAGTACAATCACCACGAAACCAATAAACCATCCTGAGTCCGTGCTTATTCACCAGCTGTACAAGTCCGTTCACTCCTCATGGACAACAACAAAAGGTGAGACAATACATTCCAATCTGAAGTCATGTTTTATCCTTTTTCATATCAAGCAACTCCTTTCTGTCGTATCCAACCCTTTTCCATATGGCAGCCAAAATTCCAAATTATGTTCGTAGACTTAGTCACTGCCCACCATTAGTTCCAGATCACTCTAAAATTTTCCCAAGGCGTATAGTCATCCTATCACAGAACCCATATGCTACTTTGGCACTCTTCCACTATGGTCAAGCCCTCTCCTTTAAGCAATTACCCGACTTCTGTTTCTCACACTTGGCCTACTAGAAATTTAACCACTACAAGACACCCCCCCCCCCCATGTCCTTCCTCATCCTTCGCTGCCCAGTTGTTGCCTTAACTCAATATCTATCTCTGTAGCACTTGAAATAATAGATCGCTACCAACTTTAAACCTTTCCAAAGATCATCTTCCTTGAGCCCTCAACACACGGACCGCCGATTAAGTCCTGAACTACTGCACACTGCGATCTCTGACAGCCGCTTCCCCGACACTGTTTCACACCACCTTTCCCTAAGGCAAATTGATGAAGACCATAACACCGGTGAACTTAACACATTCAATCGAGGGCGACTATACCACATCATAGATGAAAATTCTACCATGCGCGAAATACCAAGTCTCGTCACTCCGTCAATCCAAACCTGAACATTCATAGTCCGATTGCCTTTCTTTCACCGGAAATAAAATACTGGATCTCTGAATCATGCACTGAGTAAACCTCTTTTCCAAGTCATTCACTGCTTTGACGCATTGACAAGCATCCTACCATTACATAAATACGGTGCGATAGCAACGCACGAATCGTCATAACAATCAATGCCGAATCTCGAAACCTTAGGTAATGCTGACACTGAGCTGTAACGGCAGAACGACCTTCCGCAAGGCGATGACAATAGTCCAATCAAATACACAGGGAGAAACATCCTGCACCACATTTGTAGTACCATTAAAATTCCTCGATTACCAATTTATAAAAAGTGTTTCATGTCGCATAAGACTGAATAGGAAGGGAATGAAGGCATAAGCCTTAAAGGAATCGAATCGCACGATGAGGAATCAAGAAGGGAAGTGTTCCTAATAGTCCTGTAGCCTACAAACGTCTCCGTACCGATCCGCAAGACTCTACTAGACTCGTTCATGACTCGTAAGACCTAAGTGAACCAAGTGCTCTGATACCATGTTGTCACGGCCCAAAATCCATTAAAGGTCGTGATGGCACCGTATACCGCGGTCAGGCAAGCCAAAAATAAATACTTAATTTGGTTCTCATTTTTCATATTTCTGAAATCATATTTAGTTCAATTAAATAGTAAAAGATGAAGTTTACAAAATAAATAATAATATCTTTAAAAATTTCAATACAGAGCACCCCATAATCGCCCAAAATCTGGTGTCACAAGTGCATGGGCATCAACTAGGAATATAAAATAATATACAACATCTGTCCGAAATACAAATTGGACAGGAAAATATAAATACTCTGAAGGAGACTCTGCTGGCTGCGGACTCGTAACGTGGAATGCAACTCACCTAAATCCCTGCAATAACCGCGCCTCTGCGCCCACAAGGCCACTAGATATATATGCACCTACACAAAACCGTGCAACAATTGTAGCATGAGTATGTAAATCAACACGTACCCAGTAAGTATCCCGCCTAACCTCGAAGAAGTAGTGACGAGGGGTCGACTTCGACACTTACTAAGGGCCAACAATATGATAATATGAAATTCTAATTAAGCATGATATATATATCAATAAAACTCAGAACAAGAAATAACTGAATAATTCCTCACCTTATTTAAGGACCCAAATTACTTCCTTCATTTAAAACAAATAATCTTTCAAATAATGAATTTATACCAATTATAAAAAGAACTTCCAATTCTATTATCACACAAAATACCACCGAGGATGTTCGGCCCGATCCAACATGCACTGCCAAGGGTCGAATGACGCGAACCATAGATGCATCTATTACCCCGCTCGCGAATCATACATGCGACGTGGTCAAATATAAATTTATCAATAAATGATAACCCTTTCTTGATCCTTTTCAAAATAAAGACAATTCGACTCGAAGCTTTTAAATCCTAAAAAATCCTCAACTCAGTTCCATTTGATACAGTTAACAAATATATTCAAATAATAATGTCCACAAGCATGGTATAAACCTAAAACTACTCGGACATACACATGAATAGTAACTACGTACGGACTCTCATCACTTCATGCGTACGTAGCCCCCCACAAATAACAACACATATTAATTAAATTCACCTATGGGGTAAGTTCCCTCTTACAAGGTTATAAAAGAGACTTACCTCCCTCCGAAATTCCATAACCGGCTCCCAAGCCCTTCCAACAACTCAAACCGATACCCAACAATTTCTAACTCCGCTTACAAAGTGTATAAAAATCACCCCCGGGCCCACATCCCCGAATTATGAAAATTTTTGAACTCAAATATATAATTTATTTCAAATTCCATGTCCAATTTCGTGGTCAAAATCCAAAAATATCAATTTCTAGGTTTTCTACCAAAATTCCAAATTTCTACACATTTTCAAGTCTAAATCCATATATAATCCAAGTATTTAACTTGCAATAGGTGGGAATCACTTACCTTGTGTTTCTTGATGAAAACCCCTCCTTGAAGCTCTCTAGAATCGCCTCAACCAAGTGGAAAATGAGAGAAGAAGATCCAAATCTCGCTCTTTAAAACAATCTGCCCAGCGACCTCTCGCACCTTCGGTCCCTTGACCGCTTTTGCGGTTCCGCAGGTGCGGCCAAATTACCGCTTCTGCGGTCCTCCTTCATACCCCTCAACTCCGCATCTGCGGCCCACATCCGCTTCTGTACCTTCGCTCATGCGACTCCATGGACGCAGGTGCGGTCTCACTTCTGCGGAACTCGACCACATCTGTAGTCCCAGCCTTCCCCAGCCTAAGCCGCCCTAACCTCGCAGATGCGGTTACACCAGAACTGGTGCACTTCAGCCATTCCCTAAGTCCAAAACTTGCTCCGTTAACCTTCCGGGACCCACCCGAGGCCCCGCAACCTTAACCAAATATACCAACATGTCCCAAATCACATTACGAACCTAGTCGAGCCTCCAATTCACATCAAACAATGTTAAAAACATGAATCACCCTCCAATTCAAGCTTAATAAACTTTGAAACTTCAAACTTCTACAATCGATGCTGAAACCTATCAAATCACGTCCGATTAACCTTGAATTTTGCACACAAGTCATAATTGACATTACGGACCTACTCCAACTTCCGAAAATCGGAATCCGACTCTGATATCAAAAAGTCCACTCCCGGTCAAACTTCTCAAAATTATCCAAATTTCCAACTTTCGCCCAAATGACCCCAAGAAAGCCTATGGACCTCCAAATCCACATCTGGACGCGCTCCTAAGACCGAAATCATCATACGGAGTTATTTCCAGACTCGAAATCCCAAACGGATGTCGATATCATTGAAATATACTTCAACTCAAATTTATGAAATTCTTCCAAAATGCCAACCTTCCACAATAGGCGCTGAAACACTCCTGGGTCATCCAAAACCCAATACGGACATACGCCTAAGTCCAAAATCATCATACGAACCTGTTGGAACCTTCCAATCCCGATTCCGAGGTCGTTTACTCAAAAATCAAACCTTAGTCAATTCTTTCAACTTAAAACTTATGAAATTAGAATTTTCTTCCAAATCAACTCCGAACATCCCGAAATTAAATTCCGACCACATGTACAAGCCATAATATCTGAAGTGAAGCTGCTTAGGGTCTCAAACCATTGTATGAAGCACTAGAGCTCAAAATGACCGGTCGGGTCATTACAAGGTCGTTACGTTCTCTCCCACTTAAACATACGTTCGTCCTCGAACGTGCTAAGAACTGTTCTGGAGTTGTCTGAAATCACCGTTTAACACCTCGTGCACCTACCCATGCTACCACAACTCGGTTGAGAACATTAGCTCGAGCTAATCTGAAGACCTTCCCCTTTATTTAGTCGAGTAAGCCTTATAGTCAAATTCCAACATCCGGAATTCTCCACCAGGCATGTTTCCAACATATGAACACTGTATAAATCACTACACACTGCACCAACTACGATTGTATACCCTTGATGAATTCTTACCATGCACCGCATAACTCATTTGCCTAAGGCAATCTTTCCAAAGCACAACAACTAAAATTTCCATTGACCCGAAGCCTGTAGTGTATCTCATGAACAATTAACCCTTGCTTTAACTCTCGAAATACTGCCATGACAGAGAAGATGTGTAGAACTCATAACCACCTGCCGAATCACAATTTATGGAGTCTCTCCCCCCAACAAGAACCATTACCTCATTCTGGACTGAATAACAATATTTACTCTTTAATATGCCTTATACAAATTTAATCGCACTGATCTCAGGTCCAATAATCTCGTTTCACTCAGTACAAGCTGCTCAGGCAATAAGCCACCTCAGATACTGCAAAAGCCTCATATGATGCCACATTGTGCTAACAAGCTACAAACTTGAATGTGATACATAAGGAAAACGAACTATGGAATGAACTACTCAACCCACGTAACTAATTTAATAACCGAAAAGATGTTATGAACCTTCCTCAGAAATGAGACACAAAACACACAAGAATAGCTATGGGAAACTGTACTCAACGTCACACTGTTACGGCGTGCAACCTGATCCACACATGATACCGTTGTGGCGTGCAACCCGATCCAACCATGATACCCGTGGCGGCGTGCCACCCGATCCACACATAATAATCTAAACAAAACACACATCGAGCCGTAACGCTTATACTCACGAAATGCTCGAATATCAACCATAAGCACGCCAAGTGCATAATATAAATCATGGGGAGACGGGTAGCGTCACACGCTATAAAACTCAAGCACAACTAAGGTACGATATATGATCTGCATCTCGAGAGCCGTCCTGCTCACATAACACCACCGCTACACTGGACCTCAACATATTGTACAAATAATCAAGCTGTATCATGACCCACATGGCACAATAGAGTATTACATAAAATAGTTAGCGACGAAATTAGCATCCCACGCCCGAATAGTCTTCCATAAGGAATGCTATGCCGAATGAACACACCAGGCTGGTGTAGGGTACACATCTACATTTGGACCCATCAACGGACCTCAAACTGATTATGATCATATCATACTTTGGAAAATAACCTCTCAAGGATCCACAATGACCCTTTTCCCATGACACGCAAGAATAACCATCGAATCCGAAACAAACTTCCACAATTCACAACCAACTGAATAGAGCGCCTTTTTAGGCCTAAACCCTCACATTAGCGATAGTACAAAAATATCCATACTTGATTTCAATCTTTAATCAATCAAGTGACTACATGACATACTTATTCAATCTTCTCGTGGGATACGCTCCCACGACCTTCCGCACCAGGTAACAAGTCTGCACCTCCATACCGTCGGCCACATTAATGCTGTAAGCAAATCAAGAATCCGCAAATTAGTACATAAAGCCTCTTACACAAGACACCTATATCAGGTGACGCTAAAGACAATACCAGCTGATTCTAACCATCTGAATTCTTTCCTGCTCGTCCGAGCTCGTGACATTCTTGTCAACACCGAACTGCAACCTTGATCCTCAGCTTTCGATTTCCATGTCGCTCACTGCATTTAACATGACAATACGTGAGAGTACAAGAATTCCATAATAACCCCTGATCACTAATAGAATAAACACTCCGTCATATAGCAACCTTTCACTTAATGCATTTCAGGAGAACCATTGCAACACGCGACCGAATTCTCATAAACGCAGAAAATACAACCCCAAGTAATGGTCTAAACCACCATGACCCTTCCAGGATCCATCTATACATAACAGGCCATAATAACTCGAATGCCTCCAAGTAAAATCAATTACGGTGGTTGTCAAGCCTCTCACGTACCGCCACAACCACATGTAAAACTTAACACGTTGAAGGACCACATCATGCCGATTCAACCATTGCTAACCGATCCGACTTCTTCTAATTTACTTCGGACTTGACTTAGGAATAATAACAACTCCATTCAAAACATGACGAACCCAATTCACACTCATCTAAAAGGACCCTATTTCACAAGACCACGTTGTCTCAAAACCCACAAACCATCTCATGCCCTCTG
Source organism: Nicotiana tomentosiformis (assembly GCF_000390325.3). Lineage (NCBI taxonomy): Eukaryota > Viridiplantae > Streptophyta > Magnoliopsida > Solanales > Solanaceae > Nicotiana > Nicotiana tomentosiformis. The sequence continues at coordinate 104,595,413 of NC_090819.1, read as the reverse complement.
TGTGCGCACATTCGCATCTTCAACTGGTACACCCATTCTGATATTCCTTTATGAATCCAAAGTTATTTTCTCTCATTCCTCCAGTGCTACACTGCAGACCCATGATAACATAGAACACTCCAAGCCCTTTTTCATAGTCTGCTACAATGCCCGATACTTAACCATACTACGGACTCGAAATCCTTGGGCACTGCACTTTAAATGTTTTGAATCTACTAGGACCGTTGTTGAGAGTCACCCACTTTGACTTGTTCCCAAATATGATAAAACTCCAAGGCTCTGCTAGCACATGATCACCTCCTCAAAGAAGCACCCGGTCGACTCACTTCCTTGTACATCACATCTACACGAAGCATAAACTCTAAGTCTTCCCAAAGCCTGAAAATGAATCGATAAGGCCAATTATAGTACACATTCCTCAAATCCTTTGCTCAAATCACCACTGATGTTCTCTTTCCTTAGTCATAATAACCCACCAATATGTCGATAACCAGAAACCTCACAAGTAGACAACCATGCAATCCAATCGTAGGCGGTGGGGCTCTCCCACTTAGCTTGAAGCTACAACTGCATAACCCCAGAATCTTCCTATTAAACATTTCATGAATATTCTGAATCACTAGCCACATTCACATATTCGACCTCTTATTGGATAGCCAGTAAAAGTCTTCATAGAAGCTTCATCAACACCACGCAACCACTAGCTTGCTCACAGGAGATAACCAACATATGGAAAGTCCATGCCTACACCTTCCAACAATGCTGCACCGAGTACAATCACCACGAAACCAATAAACCATCCTGAGCCCGTGCTCATTCACCAGTTGTACAAGTCTGTTCACTCCTCATGGACAACAACTAAAGGTGCGACAATACATTCCAATCCGAAGTCATGTTGTATCCTTTTTTATATCAAGCAACTCCTTTTCGTCGTATCCAACCTTTCTCCGTATAGCAGCCAATATTCCAAATTAAGTTCGTAGACTTAGTCATTGTCCACGATGAGTTCTAAATCACTCTAAACTTTCCTCAACGCGTGTAGATATCCTACCACATAACCCATATTCTACCTGACCACTCTCCACTTTGGTCAGACCCTCTCCTTTAAGAAACTACTCAACTTCTATTTTCTTACACTAGGCCTTCTAGAAGTTTAACCATCGCAAGACACCTCCCACATGTCCTTCCTCATCCTTCACTGTCCAGTTGCTGCCTTAAATAAAAATTCATCTCTGTAGCACCCGAACCAACAGATCGCCGCCAACTCTAAACCTCCTCGAAGATCATCTTCCTCGAGCCATCAACATTAGGATCACTAATTTAATTCTGAACCACAGCACACTGTGGCCCCTAACAGCCGCTTTCCCGGCACCATTCACAATACTCTGCCCAAAAGGCAAGTTTTGAAGAAGGCCATAACACCGGCGAGCTTAACACATTTAATCAAGGACGACGACACCACATCACAGATGAAGATTCCACCACGCTCGAAAATACCAAGTCTCGTTTCTCCATCAACCCAACCCTAACCATTCTTAGTCTGATTGCCTTTCCTCCGGCTGAAATAAAACACTGAACCTCTGAATGATGCATTGAGAAAAACCTCATTTCGAATTATTCACTGCCCCGACACGTAGACAAGTATCTTACCATTACATCAATATTGTGCTATAACAACTCATAGACATCATAACAACCAGTGCCCAACCTCAAAACCATATGAATTACTGATACTGAGCTAAAATAACATGACAGCCTTCCGCAAGGCGACGACCATAGGCCAAGCAATTACACATGGAGAAACATCCTGCACCACATCTATAGTACCATTAAAATTCCTCGATTCCCAATTGATAACAAACGCTTCACGTCGCATAATATTGAGTAGGAAAGAAATTAAGGCACAAGCCTCAAAGGAATTAAATTGCACGATGAGGAATCAAGAAAAGGAAGTGCTCCTAACAACACTGTAGCCTCTCAAAGATAAGTACAGACGTCTCCGTACCGATCCGCAAGACTCTACTATACTTGCTCATGACTCGTGAGACCTAAGTGAACCTAGTGCTCTGAAACCAAGTTGTCACGACCCGAAATCCATTAAAAGTCGTGATGGCGCCTAACACCGCTGTCAGGCAAGCCAACAATAATTAATTAGATTAATTACCCATTTTAATATTTTCAAATCATAATTTTCTTCAATTAAATAGTAACAGATAGAACTTACGGAGTAAATGATAATATTTTCGCAACTAAAATACTAAACAACCCAAAACCCAGTGTCACAAGTGCATGAGCATTAACTAGGGAGTAAAATAAAATACATCATCTGTCCGGAATACAAATTAGACAGGAAAGATATAAATAACTCTGATGGAGACTATGCTGGTTGCAGATCGTAATATAGAATGCAGCTTGCCTAAGTCCCTGCATTAACCACACCTCTACGCTCACAAGGCCACTAGACATATATGTACCTGCACAAAAATGAGCAGCAAGTATAGTATGAGTACATAAATCAACGCGTACCCAGTAAGTATCCAGTCTACTCTCGAAGAAGTAGTGACGAGGGGTCGACTCCGACAATTACTATGGGCTAACAATAAGATACTGATATTATAATTAAGTATGGTCGGTATAAAACAGCTGAAAACCCAATAAACAAAAGGTAAGTAAACAATTCCTTTAATAATAGAAAGTTTCCAAATTTATTTTTTTGTCATTTAACAATTTATATCTCAAGCCAATGAAGCAGTATCAATTATTATTAGTTCCAAAGATTTATCATGTGCAAATCAGGTCGAGGTCGTACAGCCCGATCCAACATAATATTTAAACTGTGCACTGCCGAGGGTCAAACGGAACGAACCATAGATGCATCTATCTGCTACCGAGGCATTTGGCCCGCTCCACAAAAGAGAAAATACATTTACAACAATCAATTCAAGATTTATTAAGGGTCAATTATTAAAGGGAATACCAAATTCTCATTAACGGTCAAGAAGATGAAGTTTAACCTTTTACAATTCCTTTATCAAGTTTCAATATGATTTAAACAATTAAATTAACAAGTAGGGTACAAACATTTGTAAGTATAGCATGATATGGGTCCTAGACTACCCAGACAATAGCATAATTAGTAGCTAAGTACGGACTCTCGTCACCTCGTACGTACGTAGACCCCACAAATAGAAGCACCTTTTAATTCAATTCACCTATGGGGTTAATTCCCTCTTACAAGGTTAGAAAAGAGACTTACCTCGCTCAGAAATTTCATAACCGGTTCCAAAACCCTTCCAACAACTCAAACCGATGCCCATCGCTCCAAAACTAGTCAATAAATGTGCAAATCCATAAATATATACTCTAATACTTATTGTAATCCAATTTACAACAATTCTCAACTCCACTCAAAAAGTCGATAAAAATCACCCACGGGCCCGGATTTTGAAAATTTTCGAAGATAATCATTATTCATAGCCTCACGAACTCAAATATATAGATTATTCTCAATTTTATGCCAAAATTCGTGGTCAAAATCTAAAAAAATAAATTTCTAGGTTTTCCACAAAAACCCTAAATTTCTAAAAAAATTCATGAATTTCCATGTTAAAATCTAGGTATAATCCATGTATTTAACTGAAAATACACGAGAATCACTTACCTCTTTGATGTTGATAGTCCAAGTAGAAAATGAGGGAAATGAGCTAAGCCCCGCATTAAAATCCATTAAACAGGCTGCAGATGTCGCATTTGCGACACCTGGTTCGCAAATGCGAAGGTCGCAAATACGACAAAATCATCACAAATACGAAGCTGAGCTCCCCACTGTCAAGGTCGCAAATGCGACCAAAAGCTCACAAATGCGAAGGCAGGCTGGTCGCAAATGTGACTGGAAATCTCGCAAATGCGAGTCCTACCCAGATCAGGCTTCTTCGCAATTGCGAAGCCTTTCTCGCAAATGCGAACCAATTGTCGCATTTGCGATACCTAAGACACCAGCAAAGAAAAACCAGAAAACGGAAGCCTTATCAACCACCCGAACACATCTGAAACTCACCCGAGCCCTCGAGGCTCCACACCAAACATCCACACAAGTCTAAAAACATCATACGAACTCGCTCGCGGCCTCTACTAACATCAAACAACATCAAAATCATGAATCGCACCCCAATTCGAATTTAATGAACTTTAGAACTTCAAACTTCTATATTCGATGTCGAAACCTAACAAACCACGTCCGATTTACCTCAAATTTTGCACACAAGTCACATTTGACATTACTGTCCCACTCCAACTTTCAGAATCAGAATCTGACCCCGATATTAGAAACTCCACTCTCGGAAACGACCTACCGACCTACGGATTCAAATTTACATTTTTTGCCAAATGACCCCGAAACGACCTACGGACCTCCAAATCCACTTACAGACGCACTCCCAATAACGGAATCATCATACGGAGCTATTCCTAGACTCGGAATCCCAAACGGACATCGATAATGTAACGACCCGACCGGTGGTTTTGAGCATTTATGCTCCTTTAAACTATTTGAAGTCTTGAATAACTTCCTACAAGGTATTATGACTTGTGTGAATTGTCGGTTTTGGTTTTAAGGTATTTCGGAGTTAGCTTAGAAGAATGAATTTCATGGTAGAAGCTTAAGTTAAAATAGTTGACCGGATGTTGACTTATATGTAAACGACCCCGGAATAGAGTTTTAATGATTCCAATAGCTCTGTATGATGACTTTGGACTCAGGACCATGTCCAGGTAATTATTTGGAGGTCCATAATGGAATTAGGCTTGAAATGCCAAAAGTTGAATTTTTGGGAAGTTTGACCGGGGGATTGACTTTTTGATATCGTAGTCAGAATCCGATTTTGAAAATTTGAATGGCTTCGTTATGTAATTTATGACTTGTGTGCAAAATTTGAAGTCATTCCGGATTGATTTGATGTGTTTCGGCACACGATATAGAATTTGAAAGTTCAAAGTTCATAGATTTTGATTTAAGGTGCGATACGACGTTTTGATGTTATTTGATGTGATTTGAGGCCTTGATTAGGTCCGTGTTATGTTATGGAACGTGTTGGTATATTTGGTTGAGGTTCCGAGGAACTTGGGTGTATTTTTAGATCATTGGTTGAGAGATTAATAAAGTTAAGAAATTTAAGAGTTTGGCCATGGTCAATATCGGGTCAAAATGACCTCTTTCCAGTATTTTGAGTGCGCGATCAGGTCCGTAGCATGTTTTATTATTGAAATTCATATATGGTTTGTGTCCGGGAGGTTCCAGATGAGTTTCGGGGTGAGTTTTGAGCGAGTCCGGGCATTTCGGCACTCTAATATTGTTCTGACACTTTTGGGGGTGCAGACCGCACATTTTAGGGTGCTGAGGTGAAGGAGGGGCGCGGACCACACATAAGAGTGCGGACCGCAGCAGAATTTCGCGGCCGCGCTTGGAATTTCGCGGACCGCACAATTCTGTCCGCGGCCGCGCTCCAGGGAGTTCTGCAGATTTGCCGGTCCGACTTCGAAAGCCTATATCTTTTGATCTACAAGGAATTTTGAGATGATTCATAAATGAAAGTTGTAGCCCTTCGTGTCTAGTTTCCAGAAAGATACAGAAGTCATAATTTGGACATCTGTAGAGAATGTTATGGCCAAAATACTATAGCCTGGGAGTGCAGCCACCAAAAATTTCGCGGACCGCAGCAGAATTTCACGGCCGCGCTGGGAATTGCGCGGACCGCGAAGTGGGAGTTCAGAGGGTGCACTATATAAATGGGGTTTAGGGTATTATTTCACATTTTGGACCTAAGGAGCTCGGTTTGTGGCGATATTTCATGAGTTTTTCAAGAAATTTATCGGGATTAGTGATTCTAACTCGAATTTAGTTAATATACATGAATATATCAATGATTTCATCATCTGATTAGTACTTTGAGGTGGAAATTTGTAGAAACTTTATAAAATGAATTTTTGAGATCTGAATGTCGATTCGAAATCACATTTGAGTGAAATTAGTATGGTTGAACTCGTAATTGAATGGGTTGTCGGATTTTATAACTTTTGTCGGGTTCCGAGATGTGGGCCCCATGGGCAATTTTTGAGCTAAATTTTGATTTTTTTTATGGAAAATTAGTATTTTCTTATGCAATTAATTCTAATGAATATTATTAACCGAAACAAATTAATTGTGACTAGATTCGAGGCATTCGGATGCCGATTTGCGAAGCAAGGGCATATGAGAGTAAAGAATTTTACACTCTGAGGTAAGTAACACTTCTAAACTTGGTTCTGAGGGTATGAATCCCCGAATTTGGTATGATATAAATTGTTGAAGGTGACTCACACGATAGGTGACGAACATGTAGACGTGCACCACATAAATTGTGTCTTGAATAAATCTTGTGAAGTTGTAAAATTAAAGAATCTTGTTATTATCTGAACATGCGGCACGTGTTAAAGGACTTGAGCTGTGGCTTGTGATAAATATCGTGTTTAGGCTGCGTGCCGATATTTTAGGACCCATGGGGTCGTGTTGTCGTTGAATTAATTGTTCAAAAATATACATTTCACACTCAGTAATAATTGTCCATTGTGAGGACATTTATGGGATTGAGCTGCGCAACGCAGCAGGCCATAATGGCTTTATACATTACTATTTTATGGATCGGGGTTGCCCGCCTGCAGCATTCTTTATTGGCTTTACTATTTTATGGATCGGGGTTGCCCGCCTGCAGCATGCCTTATTGGCTTTACTATTTTATGGATCGGGGCTGCCCGCCTGCAGCAGGCCTTATAGGCTTTGCTATTATACGGATCAGGACTTCCCACCTGCAGCAGGCCATATTGGCTTTGTATTACGCTTGGGTTGAAGGAGCCCTTCTGGAGTCTATACACACCCCCAGTGAGCGTAGATGATCATCAATATTCGGGATGGACTTCCCAGGGCATGGACTTGCCTTAATTTCTGCTTATATATATATTTGGAATAGATTTTCCCAGGGCATGGACTTGCCTTACTTATTTTTATTGTAATGAGTTATGTGGACATGGATATTGTCAGTATCATTATATTAGGGATATATTATCCTAGGGCTGGATTGGCCTTATACGGTACTGGGTGACTGACTGTCAGTCGATGTGCATATATATATATACGGGTTGGAACACCCCAGGGATGGATTGGCCATAAACAGTACCAAGTGACCAATATTTACATGAGGTCTTTCTAATGAGATGTCATATGCCTCATATCATGCAGTATTGATCTATTTCACATGTATTGAGTTTAACTATTGAACTTGAAAGCATGCCTACATTTTTGTACCATTATTTTTACTAGACTGAACCTGTGGAGCTCATCATTTCTTTCAGCCCAAAGGTTAGTCTTGTTACTTATTGAGTTAATTGTACTCATACTACGCTCTGTACCTCGTGTGCAGATCCAGGTGCTCCCGGATACGACGACTGCTAGAATTCGGAGTTATTTCTATTGGAGAGTATCAAGGTAGTTGCTTGATGACCACAGATTTGATTCCCTTCCTATTTAGTTATTGTATTGTTCTATACTTCAGATAGTAATGTTTATCAGTCAGACTTTGTATTCATTTAGATGCTCATGTACTCAGTGACACCGGGTTTTGGGAGTATTATATTTGAAATTGTGAGATTTCTTTCGCTGAATTTAATTATTTTGTTTTCAAATTTAAAAGATATGGTGTTTTATTGAGATTTTCGGCTTTCCTAGTATTAAGATAGGCACCATCATGACAGGTGAGATTTTGGGTCGTGACAAGTTGGTATCAGAGCTTTAGATGACATAGGTCTCACGAGTCATTAGCAGGTTTAGTAGAGTCTTGCGGATCGGTACGGAGACGTCTGTACTTATCTTGGAGAGGCTGCCGAACCCTTAGGAAAATTTTACTTTCTTGTATTTTATCGTGCGGAATTGATTCAGCTTGAAACATAACTCTTTGAATTCCTTCCACGTATTCGTATGCGCATATGAGCGCTCGGTATCAGTTGTGCATCGTCGGCTTATGATTTTATGAACGAGGTTTAAGGTGTGTATTCTGTGTTTTGGTGATATGCCAGTCTGGAGGACTTGAGGTCAGGTTTATACCGCAGCTTAGGCTCGATAGCTTCGGTTGTAATCTGTACATTTGGACTCATATGCCCGGTAATGTCCCTACGAGTGGAATTTGTGGCTCGATGAATGATGGAATGGCTTTGTGATGAGAATTATGAAACTACGGGATGTGTTAAGATGATTTGAATGTGATGAGAAGTATTTCCCTAAAATGTAAAGGAAGGCCATTGGGTGCTTTATTTTCATTTTGGTATGACGTACAATCTCGAGTGTGAATATTTTGAAAGATCTTTCACGTTGTTAAATTTTGGGGCAAATTAAATTTTTGTGTGTGATTAATGAGTTTGGACTCAGAAAGATTAAGTGACTTCATAGTAATTATTGCTGTGAAAAGGTATAACAAGATGCCAATTTGAGACTAAGCAGGTGAGTTATCCCCTGCGCAGTAATTTATGTAAGTGTGTTCCTTATGATGTGAATAGAGAGTTTCTTTTCTGCCAGCGGTGTGTATGTGTTGAGACTTGAATTTAAATCTGGATGAGAAAGTTGACTTGAGTGTTAAGAGAATGAATGCAAGATTAGCAGATGATTGAGGTATTTTATGGTTGGTGTGTCTTGAGCTTGAGAAGATTTTTTGTTGAACTGACTGTGATATTAAGGTAGTAATAAAGTATGGGTATTGTGAGTTATCAAGTATTTTAATCTATGGCTTTGATCCAAGTCGGGGAGTCTGCTATTGACAATTCAATTTCATGGATATATGTTAAATTTTAGTTTTTGTTTGAGGCATACTTGTGGGTTGGTTACGGCTTGCAGAGGTTGAGATCGGGGATGACTTGAGTAAGAAAATTTCTTAAATGCGGGTTATATTGCACTTTATGAGATGATTAAATTGGTTTTTTGAAGGATGTGGTGTGCACGAAGTATGAATTCGATTGGCCGTGTTAAGGCAGGGTTACTTCTTTGAGTGTTGCTAAAGGAGCACATATCTTTTGGCCCGTTTGGGGCAGAGTAAATTAGATTTGAGCAGAGTTGATGAATCTCGAGAGAGGTTTTTAACTAATAAGGTATGTAATTTGCTGATGACTCAGAGTTTATAATGAGATTCTCGTGCCTTTCACATGATAGATGCGATGTGTTGTGCCGGATTTAGATTTACATATACAAGGTGGCAGTTCATTCTTGAAAGGAAGATCATGAATATTGGACAGAATGATCAGTTTTAGATATTTAGATGAATGTTATAACTGCTCGATAATCCCTGAGAAGAGTGCCCATTTTAAAAGGCGCATTGTGTTTTGACTTACGGATGTTCATTGGTATTGCAGTACTCACTTGGTTGATAGACTGCTGATATTCAAATTATTGCTATGTGGCACGGAAGAATTATGAAAGTATTCCTTATGGGAAGATCGTGAATGGAAGATGTGTTAGTCATTCTAGTGCTGGAGTTGGGATCAGTTACAGTGATTCATGTGTTTGATGAATTTGGAGACTGGGAGTTCTCAGAAGTATATTGTTTCGGGTTGCGGCCTGTTTGAGGTGAGTATTTTCTTTTAATTCAATGGAGGCACTAGTTGCGCTAATTATTTGTGATGGCTATGCGCTATAAGTGTGCATATATGTGAGGTTTGAGCCAATGTGTGGGCATCGGGGCAAGTATTCATACTCAAAAGAATGCTTAGGCTATGATATGCCTAGAGTTGACTATTAAGCGTAAAGTTATAACATTTCTCGTGTTCGTACCTTTGTTGAGAACTACCTAGGCTACATTTGTGGTTACAAAGGGGCTAATTCCCCTGAATAAACGGGGTAGTTACTATTTCTGTGTTAACTTGCCGATTTGAAGTGTGATAGCAGACTTTGCACATTCTTACGCTATGGCGTGTTATTTATACCAGTCCAGGAGCATGAGAATCTTATTCCATTATCATATACATGTGTACTTGTTTAATTGCTCTTGTATGATATACTGGGACTGGAGGCCTGTGACCATGCCAGGCGATTTATGTTATTGGCACGTGAGTTGTCCGTGCGGATCCATATACTGATATTATTGGCACGTGAGGTGTCCGTGCATGTAAAACACCAGAAAAGTTTGAAGTACTTAAGTGTAAAGCCCGGTAAAATTTGCAAAGAAAATAATATTTCATGGTGCCGGACTAGGCTTGCGTGTCGCGGCTCGGACATTTTGGGTTGAACAATGTACCGGAAAGTAAAGAAAATTTTTTGGCGGAAAAGCACGTTTATGCGGTCCATTATACGACTGCATAATCACTCTGCGGGCCACATAATGGCCGCAGAAGTGAGCAGGAGTGCGCCAAATCTGGCAGCAGCTATGCGGTCGACTATGCGACCGCATAACTTTTATGCGGTGCATTATGCAACTGCATACCAGTTATGCTGACCGCATAGTGACCGCATACACAGACAGATTTTTGATCATTTTTGTCAGCAATTATGCGGCCGATATGTTATCCGCATATCCATTATGCGGTCACATATGCGACCGTAGAACAGTTCCGGAGCTCCATTTTTGGGTTCTTAAAACCCGACCCTATTTCGTTAAATACACTCTTTGGGCCATTTTTGAGCAATAATCTGACACTTTAGAGTGAGAGAGAATGCCCTATAGTGAGAGAGAGTGCCCTATAGTGAGAAGGTGTTCTTCAATAATTGTTCTTCAATTCTTGCTCAAGTTTTGGAAGATTAAGGAGGGAAACTCACTAGGTCTTGATCCTAGAGGTAAGATTCTACACCCTAACCCTCAATTTCGAATTTTGTGTAGGAATGGATAATTAGCAAGATAATATTTGGGCATGTGGGTTGTTTATTTTACATGCATGTATTATCAAAGGGTGTAGGAAGATTGTTGAGCTAAAAATGGTAAAGATTGGGTTATGGGATAATGGAATCTTTCATAAAAAGGATCTTGAAACCTTATGCACACCTAGTGTTTGATAAAATGCTCAAGTGAGCTAGAACCATGATCATCTTCCTAATTTTGGTTCAATTTGTTATATTTCTAAAATAGATTGAAATTGCTAAGAATTCCGGAACATTTAGAGTGTAAGGAGGCTCAAGTGAGGTATGTTGGATAAACTCTTCTCTTAGAATTGAATCCCACGATATTCATGTAAATTATGTAAGTCCCGAGTGATTCATTATGAAACTGGATATTCCGAGTAAGATTGGATTGAAAGATATATGTTCAACAAGCATCCCAAATGCTTTATTCATGTTATGTTACCAATAAAGGATGTGTAAAAATATGGGATGTGCATTAATAATGTTTCTACTTTAAGTCAAGTTCAAATGAAGGCTATTATGCCAAATTTTGTGAAATATCTCTATATGCCTTAGACTCTAAATTGCTCACATGTGTACTACACACCCTGATTTGAATTGTATTTGTTGTTGATGATGATAATGATATTTGAAATTGATAAGGTGAGCATGAAATACTGAATATGGCCAATGTGTCAAGAATGATCTTATAATTATGGCCATTAGTGCCAATGAAATAAAAAGATGTGAAAGTAATATGAAATGCGATGATTGATATAAAAAGGTTGATGTCTCAAATAAGACAGCCTAGTTGGTCGGGTCGTGATCGAACACCATGCCGCACACATGGTGGTGATTGTGCTGGAAATTATAATTGAAATTGTAATTGTGGTCGATGTCCCTAATGGATAGCCTAGCCGATCGGGTCGTGATCGGACTCCGTGTTAAAGACGGTGGTATTGATATTGAGAGAAATTGTGGTTAATGTCTCTGATGAGATAGCCTAACTGATCGGGTCATGATCGGACTCCGTGCTAAGAGTACGGTGGTACTGGTTTTGTGAATAATGGTATTGTGGACAATGGTATATCGATACTAAAAATCTCCCAATGTGAGATATGGAAATTAATTTGAACATTGTCTTGATCCTAAATTGAGGTTTGATGTTGATTAAGGCTTTCATTGATATTATGATAATCTTGTTTGTATTATTTGTCATTCTATTGAGAGGGTGTTTAGTTCTACATAATAGTGCTATTCGACGGTACTAACGTCCATTTTGCTGGGATGATGCATCTTTAAATAGATGCAGGTGGTTCCACAGCAGGAGATACTGATCAGTGATAGCAGTACACCTTCTTCCCAGCTGACTTGGTGAGCCCCACTTCATACCGGGGTCATGTATCTTTTGTACTTTGTGTATTCGGTTTGAGATATAGCCGGGGCCTTGTTGCCGGCATTATCATTGTAATCTTCTTTATCTATAGAGGCTCCGTAGACATAGTGTGGGTTGTGTATTGGTGCTGGGGAAAGACAAACTATGTTATGTTGTGGTTATATTACTAGTCCATTTGAGACTTTATAAATGATGAAACTATTGGAAATGAATTGGTATTGTAGACATGAACACATTTTCATCTAATTAATGAAAATATGTATTATCTCTATTCGTGGTGAGTTTGGGTAGAATGAAATCTAACATGCTTGCTCGGTCGGGTTCACTCGGTTGAGCTCCAGTCGCGCTCCTCGGTTTTGGAGTGTGACAAACTTGGTATCAGAGCCTAAGGTTTTAAAGTGTCCTAGGATGTCTCGGAGCCATGTCTAGTAGAGTCCTTATTATCGGTATGTTGTCAACCACATCTATAATTAGGATGCTACATGGGAATTTAGGAATAATACCCTTCTTTCATGTTATTGATCCTGTGATAAAGCTGGTTGTAAGATTGTTCCTCCTTTAACTCCTACATTGCTCTAATATTCAGTACATGGCACCTAAGAAGAAGGCAAGACTTGGCCAAAAGGCCAATGTCACCCCAGGAGTGACAGTTGATCCTATAATTGACGATGCGGGTGAGCACCCGAGGAGTGAGAATATTCCTCCAGTTACTACACTGCCTGACTCTACTACAACTGATCAGACTGCATCTGTCCCTACACCTACTAAGGGGGCAACAGTCCCTCCAACTAATATACCAATTCCACCTCCAGTTCCAGCTTCTGATTCTGGTGTTTCTGATGTTGCACCCACTTCTTCCAGTCAGCCAGGGGATTCTACTAGTTCCAGGGTGAACAGGTTTCTCCACTTAGATCCTCCAGTATTCACGGATACTAACCCAAAGGAAGATCCCCAGGATTTCATTGATGAGATGCACAAGACTCTCAGAGTTATGCATGCTACTGAAACAGAGGCAGTGGAATTGGCCTCCTACCGCCTGAAAGAGGTGGCATATTCTTGGTTTGAACTATGGGAGGAGTCCCGTGAAGAAGGGAGCTCTCCGGCGAGGTGGGGTGAGTTGTCGATGCCTTCATTGATCATTTCTTGCCTGCCGAGACTAAGGTAGCCCGTGCTGCTGAGTTTGAGAACTTGAGGCAAGGTAGCCTGAGTGTGTGGGATTACCATATGAGATTCACGTACCTATCTAAATATGTTATTTACATGATGCCCACTATGGAGGCTAGAGTTCGCCGATTTGTACAGGGCCTTAGTCCCTTGGTAATTAATGAGGCCGCTACAGTAGCCTTCAATTATGATATGAACTATGGAAAGATGGTGGCATTCTCTCAAGCCACAGAGACTCGCAAATTAAGGAACAAAATAGAGCAAGAGGGTAGTAAGTGATTCTTCAGGTGGTGGCAAGTCAACATTCAGAGGAGGGTCTCCAGGGCCATCACAATCCTCTGCTCAGTCTTCGGCTAGTGTAGCAGCATCAGGTCCTAGTCAGCAGCAGCAATGGAGCTGTTTCAGGCCCAGTCAGGGCAATAGGGGATCCAATCAGCAGGGTCGTCATGGTGGTAGATTCCAGCAGCAGAGGAAGCCCCCATGCCCTAGGTGTGTAAAGATGCACCTAGGAATATGCTACATGGACTTACCCATATGCTACGGATGCAGATTGAGGGGTCACATTCTGAGGGATTATCGTTCGTCCCGCCACAGTGCGGGCAGGGGCATGGCACAACCAGCCAGTTCTGCAGCTACTACATCTGCAGCACCTCCTCCAGCTTGAAGCACTCCAACACCCGCAGAGCGTGGTACAGCTAGGGGTGGAGCACAGAGTTCGGGAGGATCCGGCTGTTTCTATGCTATGAGGGATCGCCAGAATTCAGAGGCTTCTCCAGATGTTGTCATAGGCATATTGACTGTCCAATCTCATGATGTATATGCTCTTATTGATCCCGATTCCACTTTGTCATATGTCACACCTTATGTTGCTATGGAATTTGGGATAGAACCAGAACAACTTTATGAGCCGTTCTCGGTATCTACTCCGCGCGGGTTTATAGGGATTGTGTTGTCACGTTGCATGGTCGGGATACCATGGCCGATCTTATTGAATTGAGAATGGTCGATTTTGATGTGATAATGAGGATGGATTGGCTTTATTCATGTTTTGCCAAGCTTGATTGCCGAACCAGAACTGTTAGGTTCGAATTTCCAAATGAGCGAGTTATTGAGTGGAAGGGTGATGATGTAGTGCCGAAAGGTAGGTTTATTTCTTACCCTAAGGCCTCAAAGATGATCAACAAGGGATGTATTTACCATTTGATCCGGGTTACAGACACCGATGTTGAGGCACCTACACTTGAGTCCGTGCCTGTTGTGAATGAATTTTCGGGAGTCTTTCCGGATGAACTCCCTGGGATCCCACTAGACAGGGAGATTGATTTTGGGATTGATGTGATGCCAGACACGCATCCTATATCTATTCCACCCTACAGAATGGCACCTGCAGAATTGAAAGAGCTAAAGGAACAATTAAGAGATTTGTTAGAAAAAGGTTCATCCGGCCGAGTGTGTCGCCTTGGGGCGCACCGGTCCTTTTTGTAAGAAAGAAAGATGGGTCACTAAGAATGTGTATTGACTATCGGCAGCTTAATAAGGTAAAAGTCAAAAATAAGTACCCACTGCCAAGGATAGATGACGTGTTTGACCAATTACAAGGTGCTAGGTACTTCTCCAAAATTGATTTACGATCCGGGTATTACCAATTGAAGATCAGGGAGCGGGATATTCCAAAAACAGCTTTTAGGACCGGGTATGGGCATTTTGAATTTCTGGTGATGTCTTTTGGGCTAACAAATGCCCCAGCAGCCTTCATGGATCTTATGAATTGAGTTTTTAAGCCATCCCTCGACTCTTTTGTGATATTGTTTATTGACGATATTCTTGTATATTCACAAAGTCAAGAAGACCATGCCGATCATCTCAGGGTAGTTTTGCAAACCCTGTAGTAGCACCAGTTATATGCAAAGTTTTCAAAGTGTGAATTTTAGCTTGAATCGATTATATTCTTGGGTCATGTAGTCTCTAGTGAGGGAATTAAGGTTGATCCTCAGAAAATTGCAGTTGTGAAGAATTGGCCGAGGCCTACAACTCCAACAGAGATTCGTAGTTTCTTAGGCTTAGCTGGGTATTACAGAAAGTTCATGAAGGGGTTTTCTACTCTTGCCTCTCCATTGACTAAATTGACGCAAAAGGCAATTAAGTTCCAATGGTCAGATACTTGTGAAAAGAATTACTAGGAATTGAAAGCAAGATTGACTACGGCACCGGTGTTGACTCTACCAGAGGGTATAGATGGATTTGTGGTATATTGTGATGCTTCAAGAATCGAGCTTGGGTGTGTATTAATGCAACAGGGGAAGGTGATAGCTTATGCTTCTAGGCAACTAAAGAATCATGAGAAGAACTATCCAACACATGATTTAGAACTTGCAGCAGTGGTATCTGCATTGAAAATTTGGCATTATTATTTATATGGGGTCCATGTGGATATATTCACGGACCATAAGAGCCTTCAATATATTTTCAAACATAAGAAATTGAATCTAAGGCAGAGAAGATAGCTTGAATTACTCAAGGATTATGACATTGATATTTTATACCATCCGAGGAAGGCTAATGTTGTGGCAGATGCTCTTAGCCGAAAATATATGGGTATCTTAGCACACTTGGAGGCATATCAAAGGCTATTGGCCAAGGAAGTTCACCGATTGGCTAGTTTGGGAGTTCGTCTTGCGGACTCTATTGAAGGAGGGGTAATTGTGCAAAATAGGGCTGAATCATCACTTGTAGTGGAAGTCAAAGAGAAGAAATACAACGATCCATTGTTGGTGCAATTGAAAGAGGGAATTCATAAACACAAGACCATGGCCTTTTCTCTTGGCATGGATGATGGTACACTAAGGTACCAAGGGCGACTATGTGTTCCAAATGTCGATAGTCTCCGTGAAAGAATTTTGACTAAAGCTCACACTTCTAGATATTTCGTGCACCCAGGTTCTACAAAAATGTATCATGATCTTAAGGAAGTCTATTGGTGGAATAATATGAAAAGAAATATAGCGGACTTTGTGGCAAGATGTACGAATTGTCAGCAAGTGAAGGCCGAACACCAAAGGCCTGGTGGGTTGGCACAGAACATAGAAATTCCAATGTGGAAGTGGGAAATGATATGGATTTTGTGGTTGGATTACCACGCACCCCACATAAGTTTGACTTGATTTGGGTGATTGTGGATCGACTCACGAAATCAGCACACTTTTTGCCGGTTAAGTCTACCGACACAGTGGAGCAGTATGCTCAGTTGTATATCAAAGAAATAGTCAGGTTGCATGGCACCCCAGTTTCCATCATTTCTGATCGGGGAGCGCAATTCACTGCAAACTTTTGGAAGAAATTTCAGCAAGGTTTGGGTACTCAGGTGAATCTTAGTACAGCCTTTCACCCGCAGACTGATGGGCAGGCAGAGCAGACTATTCAGACGTTTGAGGATATGTTGCGTGCTTGTGTTCTACACTTCAAAGGTAGCTGGGATGATCATTTACCACTTATAGAAATTGCATACAACAATATCTATCATGCTAGCATTCAGATGGCACCGTTCGAGGATTTATATGGTAGGAGATGTAGATCTCCCATTGGGTGGTTTGAAATTGGGGAAGCTGAGTTGATAGGGCCAGACCTCGTTCATCGGGCTATGAAAAAAGTTAAAATCATTAAGGAGCGGTTGAAGACTACTCAGAGTCGTCAGAATTCGTATTCGGATGTTCATCGTAGGGATTTGGAGTTCAAAGAAGATGATTGGGCATTCTTGAAAGTTTCCCCTATGAAGGGTGTAATGCTATTTGGTAAGAAAGGGAAACTGGGTACGAGGTATGTCGGACCGTACAAAATCATTCAGAGGATCGGTGAGGTGGTGTACAAGCTTGAGCTACCACTTGAGATGTCATTAGTACACCTGGTATTTCATGTGCCTATGTCGAAGAAAGTAGTTGGAGATCCAACACTCATTGTTCCGGTTGAGACTATTGAGGTAAATGAGAAATTGACTTACGAAGAGATTTTGGTTTCTATTATTGATCGCCAAGTTCGAAAATTGAGAAATAAAGAAATTACCTCTGTGAAAGTGTTGTGGCAAAACCAACAGGTTGAAGAGGCTACTTGGGAAGCCGAGGAAGAAATTAAGAAAAAGTATCCTTATTTGTTTGAATGACCATGTATTTAAAGTTGTGATCTAGGAAAATTATAAAACTTACTTTTTATGAATTTTGTATCATGTGAACAATTGTCATTAAGGGTACTCCTTTCTGGATATATATTGCTTATTAGGCCACAGTTGGTGTTGTTTCATATTATGTTACGTCGTTGGATTATGTATATGCTGTTAGGATGTGTTTCTGGGGCTCTCTCACAAGTGGATAGGCCTAATTACAAAGGAAACTCTAGCGAAATTGTTTGAAAATTTAGGGAGTTAGTCAAATTTGGGGCTGCTAGTTTGTGGTATAAAACAAACTAAGTTGCATAAGATGCTAATGACGGATTTTTACCCTCATTCGAGGACGAATGATCCTAAGTGGGGGAGAATGTAATACCCCGTAAAATTTTGAAGTACTTAAGTGTAAAGCCCGGTAAAAACTGCAAAGAAAATAATATTTCATGGTGCCGGACTAGGCTTACGTGCCACGGCTCGGACCTTTTAGGTTGAACAATGAACCGAAAAGTAAAGAAAAATTTTTGGCTAAAAAGCATGTTTATGCGGTCCATTATGCGACCGCATAATCACTTTGCGGGCCGCATAATGGCCGCAGAAGTGAGCAGGAGTGCGCCAAATCTGGCAGCAGCTATGCGGTCGACTATGCGACCGCATAACAGTTATGCGGACCGCATAGTGACCGCATACACAGACATATTTTTGATCATTTTTGTCAGAAATTATGCGACCGATATGCGGTCCGCATATCCATATATGCGACCGCATAACCGTTCCGGAGCTCCATTTTTGGGTTTTTAAAATCCGACTCGATTTCGTTAAATACACTCTTTGGGCCATTTTTTAGCAATAATCTGACACTTTAGAGTGAGAGAGAGTGCCCTAGAGTGAGAAGGTGTTCTTCAATAATTGTTCTTCAATTCTTGCTCAAGTTTTGGAAGATTAAGGATGGAAACTCACTAGGTCTTCATCCTAAAAGTAAGATTCTACACCCTAACCCTCAATTTCGAATTTTGTGTAGGAATGGATAATTAGCAAGATAATATTTGGGCATGCAGGTTGTTTATTTTACATGCATGTGTTATCAAAGGATGTAGGAAGATTGTTGAGCTAAAAATGGTAAAGATTGGGTTGTGGGATGATGGAATCCTTCATAAAAAGGACCTTGAAACCTTATGCACACCTAGTGTTTGATAAAATGCTCAAGTGAGCTAGAACCATGATCATCTTCCTAATTTTGGTTCAATTTGTTATATTTCTAAAATAGATTGAAGTTGCTAAGAATTTCGGAATATTTAGAGTGTAAGAGTACAGTGGTACTGGTTTTGTGAATAATGGTATTGTGAATAATGGTATTGTAGACAATGGTATATCGATACTAAAAATCTCCCAATATGAGATATGGAAATTAATTTGAACACTGTCTTGATCCTAAATTGAGGTTTGATGTTAATTAAGGCTTTCATTGATATTATGATAATATCATGTGGTTCCACAGCAAGAGATACTGATCAGTGATAGCAGTACACCTTCTTCCCAGCTGACTTGGTGAGCTCCACTTCATCCCGGGGTCATGTATCTTTTGTACTTTATGTATTCGGTTTGAGATATAGCCGGGGCCTTGTTGCCGGCATTATCATTTTACTCTTCTTTATCTATAGAGGCTCTGTAGACATAGTGTGGGTTGTGTATTGGTGTTGGGGAAAGACAAACTATGTTATGTCGTGGTTGTATTACTAGTCCATTTGAGACTTTATAAATGATGAAACTATTGGAAATGAATTGGTATTGTAGACATGAACACATTTTCGTCTAATTAATGAAAATATGTATTATCTCTATTCGTGGTGAGTTTGGGTAGAATAAAATCTAACAGGCTTGCTCGGTCGAGTTTACTCGGTCGCCGGTCGCGCTCCTCAGTTTTGGGGCGTAACAGTGCAGATCCATATACCGATATTATTGGCACGTGAGTTGTCCTTGTGGATCCAGATATTGATACTATAGCACGTGAGTTTTTCCGTGCGACTGATGATAATGTGAGATCTAGATGAGCTGGTTACTCTTATTAAGTTCATATGTCTTAGTTATACTATATATGATGAGCTTATAGCATTGAAGTTATGGTGGTGCTTGTTGAACTTGCAATACGGTTCTCTACTTTGAGACATCTTCTATTTTGGGTACAAATTGCGCAGTTGTGGCTTGAGTTGTATTGGTGTGTCATGTCAGTGGGATAGTTGTGTTTAATAATGTAAGTTCATTGGACCTAGAATGGGTACTATCAGGTTTGATTATAGTATATTTGGAAGGATAATATCGAAAGCCGGCTTAGAAAGTGATTATGGTTCGGGTTGGGGCGAGAGAGCTCCATGACTTGTTGATCTAATAATTGATTATGAGATTCCATGTGTTTCTTTAAATATCAGTAGTGTACGAAGGTTTTGGAATGAGGTTTGGCTTGATATGGAGTTTAATACTATTACCGGGTTAGTTTGGAGTAGTTACTGTGATCGAAAATGGTGTTGCGAGCATGCGAGTTGTGTAGTATGTTACGTGATTATATCTTGTGTTATGGTTATGGCTTGTTACAGTGTGTTCAAACTCATACAGCATGTTGATGTGAGATTCAGGTCTTGAAAAGAAATTCTGAATGTTGGAAATTGAAGTACAAAGTTTCTGGGCTAAGGTTTAATTAATGATTTTCAGTTATGTTGTGTTGTCAAGCCTATACAATTTATATAAAATAGGGTGACGTGACATCACCCCGGATATGTGAGTGGTAGATGGAATAGTGATGTGATGGCTTGGAAACAACTCTTGGCACGTTCGAGGACGAACGTATGTTTAAGTGGGGGAGATTGTAACGACCCGACCGGTCGTTTTGAGCATTTACGCTCCTTTAAACTATTTGAAGTCTTGATTAACTTTCTATGAGGTATTATGACTTGTGTGAATTGTCAGTTTTGGTTTTAAGGTATTTCAGAGTTAGCTTAGAAGAATGAATTTTATTGTGGAAGCTTAAGTTGAAATAGATGACCGGATATTGACTTATGTGTAAATGAACCCGGAATAGAGTTTTGATGATTCCAATAGCTTTGTATGATGATTTTGGACTTAGGAGCGTGTCCGGATAATTATTTGGAGGTCCGTAGTGGAATTAGGTTTGAGATGCCGAAAGTTGAATTCTTGGGAAGTTTGATCGGGGGCTGACTTTTTGATATCGTAGTCGGAATCCGATTCTTGAAATTAGAATGGCTTCGTTATGTAATTTATGACTTGTGTGCAAAATTTGAAGTCATTCCGGATTGATTTGATGTGTTTCGGCACAAGATATAGAATTTGAAAGTTCAAAGTTCATAGATTTTGATTTGAGTTACGATTCGACGTTTTAATGTTATTTGATGTGATTTGAGGCCTCGAGTTGGTCTATGTTATGTTATGGAACGTGTTGGTATATTTGGTTGAGGTCCCGAGGGGCTTGGGTGTATTTTTGGATCATTGGTTGAGAGATTAATAAAGTTAAGAAATTTAGGAGTTTCGCCATGGTCAATATCGGGTCAAGACGATCTCCTTTCAGTTTTTTGAGTGCGCGAGCAGTTCCGTAGTGTATGTTATGATTGAAATTCATATATGGTTTGTATCTGAGAGGTTCCGGATGAGTTTCTGGGTGAGTTTTGAGCGAGTCCGGGCATTTCGACATTCTAATATTGTTCTGGCACTTTTGGGGGTGCGGACCGCACATTTTTGGGTGCTGAGGCGAAGGAGGGGCGCGGATCGCACATAAGAGTGCGGACCGCAGCAGAATTTTGCGGCCGCGCTTGGAATTTCGTAGACCGCACAATTCTGTCTGTGGCTGCGCTCCAGGTAGTTCTGCAGATTCGCCGATCTGACTTCGGAAGCCTATATCTTTTGATCTACAAGGAATGTTGAGATGATTCAAAAATAAAAGTTGTAGCTATTTGTTTCTCCAGAAAGGTTTAGAGGTCATCATTTGGACATATGTAGATAAAGTTATGGCCAAACTACTAAAGCCTGGCAGTGCAGCCACCAAGAATTTTGCGGACCGCAGCAGAATTTCGCGGAAAGTTGTAGCTCTTCGTGTCTAGTTTCCAGAAAGGTACATAAGTCATCATTTGGACATATGTAGAGAAAGTTATGGCCAAAATACTAAAGCATGGCAGTGCAGCCACCAAGAATTTCGCGGACCGCAGTAGAATTTCGCGGACCGCGAAGTGGGAGTTCAGAGGGTGCACTATATAAACAAGGTTTAGGGTATTATTTCACAATTTGGACCTAAGGAGCTCGGTTTGTGGTAATTTTTTCGTGGGTTTTTCAAAAAATTTATCGGGGTAAGTGATTCTAACTCGAATTTAGTTAATATACATGAATATATCAATGATTTCATCATCTAATTATTACTTTGAGGTGGAAATTTGGAAAAAATTGTAGAAACTTCATAAAATGAATTTTTGGGATTTGAATGTCGATTCGAAGTCGGATTTAAGTGAAATTAGAATGGTTTAACTCGTAATTGAATAGGTTGTCGGATTTTATAACTTTTGTCGGGTTCCGAGATGTGGGCCCCATAGGCGATTTTTGAGCTAAATTTCAGATTTTTATGAAAAATTAGCATTTTCTTATGGAATTAATTCTAATGAATATTATTGACCAAAACGAATTAATTGTGACTAGATTCGAGGTATTCGGAGATCGATTTGCGAGGCAAGGGCATAGCAGAGTAAAGAATTTCACACATTGAGGTAAGTAACACTTCTAAACTTGGGTTTGAGGGTATGAATCCCCGAATTTGATATGATATAAATTGTTGAAGGTGACTTACACGATAGGTGACGAACATGTAGACGTGCACCACAGAAATTGTGTCTTGAATTTATCCTGTGATGTTGTAAAATTAAAGAATCATGTTATTATCTGAACCTATGGCATGTGTTAGAGGAATTGAGCTGAGGCTTGTGATAAATATCGTGTTTAGGCTACGTGCCGTTATTTTAGGACCCATGGGGTCGTGTTGTTGTTGAATTAATTGTTCAAAAATATACATTTCACACTCAGTAATAATTGTCCATTGTGAGAATATTTATGGGATTGGGTTGCGCAATGCTGCAGGCCATAATGGCTTTATACATTACTATTTTATGGATTGGGGTTGCCCGCCTGCAGCAGGCCTTATTGGCTTTATTATTTTATGGATCGGGGTTGCCCGCCTGCAGCAGGCCTTATTGGCTTTACTATTTTATGGATCGGGGCTGCCCGCCTGCAGCAGGCCTTATAGGCTTTGTTATTATACGGATTGGGACTGCCCGCCTGCAGTAGGCCATAAGGCTTTGTATTACGCTTGGGCTGAAGGAGCCTCTCCGGAGTCTATACACACACCCAGTGAGCGTAGATGATCATCGATATTCAGGATGGACTTCCCAGGGCATGGACTTTCCTTACTTACTACTTATATATATATATATATATATCTTACTTACTGTTTATATATATATTTGGGATGGATTTTCCCAGGGCATAGACTTGCCTTACTTAATTGTATTGTAATGAGTTATGTGGACATGGATCTTGTCAGTATCATTATATTTAGGGATAAATTATCCCAGGGCTGGATTGGCCTTATACGGTACTGGGTGACTGACTGTCAGTCGATGTGCATATATATACGGGTTGGAACACCCCTGGGCTGAATTGGCCATAAATAGTACCAAGTGACCAGATAATTTGTGACCAGTATTTACATAAGATCTTTGTAATGAGATGCCATATGCCTCATATCATGCAGTATTGATATATTTCACTTGTATTGAGTTTAACTGTTGAACTTGAAAGCATGCCTACATTTCTGTACCATTATATTTACTGGACTGTACCTGCAGAGCTCATCATTTCTTTCAGCCCAGAGGTTAGTCTTGTTACTTATTGAGTTAGTTGTACTCATACTACACTCTACACCTCGTGTGCAGATCCAGGTGCTCCCGGATACGACGACTGCTAGAATTCAGAGTTATATCTGTTGGAGAGTATCAAGGTAGTTGCTTAACGACCGCAGACTTGATTCCTTTCCTGTTTAGTTACTGTACTGTTCTATACTTCAGACAGTTATGTTTATCAGTCATACTTTGTATTCATTTAGATGCTCATGTACTCAGTGACACCGGATTTTGGGAGTGTTATATTTGAAATTGTGAGATTTCTTTCGCTGAATTTAATTATTTTGTTTTCAAATTTTTAAAAAATATGGTGTTTTATTGAGATTTTCGGCTTGCCTAGTATTGAGATAGGCGTCATCACGACAGGTGAGATTTTGGGTCGTGACAGATAATATTGAAATGCACTTCAACCCAAATTTATTAAATCATTTCCAAATTGCTAACTTTCCACAATAGGCGCTGAAATGCTCCCGGGTCATCCAAACCCCGATCTTGACATATGCCCAAGTCCAAAATCATCATACGAACCTGTTGGAACCTTCAAATCCCGATTCTGAGGTCGTTTACCCGAAATCACACCTTAGTAAATTCTTCTAATTTAAAGCTTGCGAAATGAGAATTTTCTTTCTAAATCAACTCCGGACTTCCCGAAATTCAATTCCGACCACACGTACAAGTCATAATGACTGAAGTGAAGCTACTCATGGCCTCAAACTGCCGAACGACGCGCTAGGGCTCAAAACGACCGGCTGGGTCGTTACAAAAGGGATATTATGAAGTATTTTTGTTGGGTTTTGGGTGATGACTTACTAAATTTTTCAAAAGAAAGACGAAGAAAGAATGACACGAGTAGAAATTCCCCTAGCGTAAAAGAAAAAAAAATATTTCTCTCAATTCCTTCCTCTCTCTTTTTTCCTTCCTTTTTCTCTCATTGTTCACTTCTATTTATAGAAAACAATTCGGAACTTTTAAGATTTATTTTTATTATTTTATTTTTTAAATTAAAAAATTCTCACTTCCTATTTTCCTTCTTTAAAAAATAAATAAATTTCACACCTTCCTTTACTTTTATTTTTTAATTTTTCACTTTTTTTACTTTTATTTTATTTAAATTTCTACTTTCTTTTACCTTTTTAAAAAAAATTCAATTTTTTTACTTTTCTTTTTAAATTTTCCACTTTATTTTATTTTTGTTTTTTAATTCCCACCTACCTTTACTTTTCTTTTTTTATTTCCCACTTTATTTTTATTTTCTTTTTTTAATACCCACATTCCTTCCTTTTTTAAAAAACAAATTCACTTTCTCTTACTTTAGTTTTTTACTTTTCTTTTAAAAAAAAATCACTTTCTTTTACTTTTGTTATTTAATTCCCACCTATCTTTAATTTTATTTTTTAATTCCCTACTTCCTCTTTGCCTCTTTCTTTTTTTATTTCCACCCGAAATTTTATTTATTTTTTATCTTTATTTGCATTTTTCATTTGATTTATTCGATTTTTTATTTTTTAAAAATAAGTATAAAAATAAAATAATATTATTAATAATAATATTTGACCTGTTTTTTTAAAAATTAATTTCTAAATTTTTTACCCTATAAAAAAATTAAAACAAAGCTAAAAACTGTAGATTAAACCCCTAAAAATATTTACATAGTAAAAAGTGATAAAATTTTAAATATGATAAAAAATTAGGTGCTCACAATAAGCAGTTACTTGTTAAAAATTGTTGTGACCCTGTTCATTCAAGTTTAATATTGAAGAATGAAAGATTAAGTCTCTAATATTGATAGTCCATATGAGTAATTATTTTAATTGGGAAGAACGTGCAGACCCACGTGGATTGCTTGGAGATTCTCATAAAGAATTACCCCATTGTCATAATTGTCTTGACATGTGAAGTATTACAATTTTCTTCCTCTATACATGGACTACATTACAAATCTTGATGTATTGAGAAAGAATTCTGCAAGGTTTTTGTCGTACCGGTAATGAGATTAATGGATCGGAAGAGCGATAATAAATTCATGTTCTACTTTTATGTCTCTATTCATTTTTCTTAATTCAATTATTTGCTCTATATGATTTATGAAATCAGATTCTACAAATATAAAGGGCAGATGTTCATTATGTGATGATCTCAAATATATATTGTCTTGCATACACATTAATTAAGAATAACTAAGGTTATATTAGTTATGTTTTTTAGTATATAACTTTGGTAGCATGCTTGAAATTATGTGAAAAATTATTTTCAAGACTGTAAGTATGAATTAGGCTTATATTGATACTTGAAAATTATTTGAGATCACGAAGATGAAAAGTTTATATGTATCAATAAATTTTACACATGTTTGTTTGATAAGAATGATATATCAAACTATTGAATTGTAAAATCCTCGTGATTTTCTGCTATCATTTTGGAGACTAAAATTTTCGTGATTTTCTACTCCTAGTTTGGAGATTAAAATCTTCGTGATTTTCTACTCCTACTTTAAGATTAAAATCTATGTGATTTTCTATTCGTATATTGAGATTAAAGTTTTCGTGACTTTTTACTCATTTATCGGAGATTAAAATCTAAGTGACCTTCTGCTCGGTTTGGAGATTAAAATCTTAGTGATTTTCTGCTCCAATTTATTACTCAATTTAAAGATTAAAAACTTTACCGATTATTAAATGTGGTTGTGTCATATTGTAACGACCTGACCGGTCGTTTTGAGCCCTAGCGCGTCATTCGGCAGTTTGAGGTCATGAGTAGTTTCACTTCAGGTATTATGACTTGTACGTGTGCTCAGAATTTAATTTCGGGAAGTACGGAGTTGATTTAGAAAGAAAATTCTCATTTCGGAAGCTTTAAGTTGGAAGAATTTACTAAGATGTGATTTCGGGTAAACGACCTCGGAATCGGGATTTGAAAGTTCCAACAGGTTCGTATGATGATTTTGGACTTGGGCGTATGTCCGGATCGGGTTTTGGATGACCCAGGAGTGTTTCGACGCTTATTGTGGAAAGTTGGCATTTAGGAAGGATTTCATTAATTTGGGTTGAAGTGCATTTTAATGTTATCGATGTCCGTTTAGGATTCCGAGTTAGGGAATAGCTCCGTATGGTGATTCCGGTATTGGGAGCGCGTCTAGAAGTGGATTTGGAGGTCTGTATGTCGTTTCGGGGTCATTTGGCTACAAAAATAGAAATTTGAAGTTTTTGAAAAGTTTGACCGAGAGTGGACTTTTTAATATCGGGGTAGGATTCTGATTCCGGAAGTTGGAATAGGTCTGTAATGTCAAATATGACTTGTGTGCAAAATTTGAGGTCAATCGGACGTGGTTTGATAGGTTTCGGCATCGAATGTAGAAGTTTGAAGTTCTAAAGTTCATTAAACTCGAATTGGGTGTGATTCATGATTTCGATGTTGTTTGATGTTAGTTGAGGCAGCGAGCGAGTTCATATGATGTTTTTAGACTTGTGTGGACGTTTGGTGTGGAGCCTCGAAGGATCGGGTGAGTTTCAGACGTGTTCGGATGGTTGATAAGGCTTCAATTTTCTATTTTTTTTTGCTGGTGTCTCAGGTATCGCAAATGCGAGAATTGGTTCGCATTTGTGAACATCGCATTTGCGAGAAAGGCTTCTCAATTGCGAAAAAGCCTGATCTAGATAGGACTCGCATTTGTGAGATTTTCAGTCGCATTTGCGAGCTTTTGGTCGCATTTGCGATAATTTTGTCGCATTTGCGAACCAGTGTCGCAAATGCGACATCTGCGACCTATACAATAGCTTTTAATGCGGGACTTAGCACATTTCCCTCATTTTCCACTTGAACTTAGGCGATGTTTGAGAGCATCTTGAGAAGGGTTCTATCAACATCAAAGAGGTAAGTGATTTTCGTGTATTTTGAGTTAAATACTTGGATTATACCTAGATTTTAACATGGAAATTCATGAAAAATTGTAGAAATTTGGGGTTTTGGTGGAAAACCTAGAAATTTGTATTTTTGGATTTTGACCACGAATTTGGGCATGAAATTGAGAATAATCTATATATTTGAGTTCGTGAGGCTATGGATAATGTTTATCTTCAAAAAAAATCGGAATTCGGGAACGTGGGTCCGAGGGTGATTTTTATCGACTTTTCGAGCGGAGTTGGAAATTATTGTAAATTGGATTATAATGAGTATTAGAGTATATATTTATGAATTTGTACATTTATTGACTAGTTTTGGAGCGATTGGGCATCGGTTTGAGTTGTTGGAAGGGCTTTGGAACCGGTTATGGAATTTCGAAGTGAGGTAAGTCTCGTTTCTAACCTTATAAGAGGGAATTAACCCCATAGGTGAATTGAATTAAAAGGTGCTTCTATTTGTGAGGGCTACGTACGCACGAGGTGACGAGAGTCCGTGCGTAGCTACTAATTATGCTATTGTCCGGGTAGTCTAGGACCCATATCATGCTATACTTACAAATATTTGTACCCTACTTGTAAATTTAATTGCTTAAATCATATTGAAACTTGATAAAGGAATTGTAAAAGGTTAAACTTCATTTTTCTTGACCGTTAATGAGAATTTGGTATTCCCTTGAATAATTGCCCTTAATAAATCTTGAATTGATTGTTGTAAATATATTTTCTCTTTTGTGGAGGGGGGCGAACGCCTCGGTAGCAGATAGATGCATCTATGGTTCGTGTCGTTCGACCCTCGGCAGTGCATAGTTTAAATATTATGTTGGAGCAGGCTGTACGACTTCGGCATGATTTGCGCATGATAAATCTTTGGAACTAATAATAATTGATATTGCTTCATTGGCTTGAGATATAAATTGTTAAATGACGAA
This sequence comes from Nicotiana tomentosiformis, assembly GCF_000390325.3. Lineage (NCBI taxonomy): Eukaryota > Viridiplantae > Streptophyta > Magnoliopsida > Solanales > Solanaceae > Nicotiana > Nicotiana tomentosiformis. The sequence continues at coordinate 104,567,042 of NC_090819.1, read as the reverse complement.
AAAATAAATTTGGAAATTTCCTATTATTAAAGGAATTGTTTACTTACCTCTTGTTTATTGGGTTTTCAGCTGTTTTATTCAATCCATGCTTAATTTTAATATCGGTATCTTATTGTTAGCCCATAGTAAGTGTCAGAGTCGACCCCTCGTTATTACTTCTTCGAGGTTAGACTGGATACTTACTGGGTGCGCGTTAATTTACGTACTCATACTACACTTGCTGCATATTTTTGTGCAGGTACATATATGTCTATTGGCCTTGTGGGCGCAGAGGTGTGGTTAATGTGGGACTTAGGCTAGCTGCATTCTATATTACGATCTGCAGCCAGCAGAGTCTCCATCGGAGTTATTTATATCTTTCCTGCCTAATTTATATTTCGGACAGATGCTGTATTTTATTTTACTCCCTAGTTAATGCTCATGCACTTGTGACACCGGGTTTTGAGAGTGGTTATGGGTTGTTCAGTAGTTTCGTTGCGAAAATATTATCATTTACTCTGTAAGTTCAATCTTTTACTATTTAATTGAAGGAAATTACGTTTTGAAAATACTAAAATGGGTAATTAAGCTAATTAATTATTGTTGGCTTGCTTGACAGCGGTGTTAGGTGCCATCACGACTTTTAATGGATTTCGGGTCGTGACACATATATTACTCGACTTGAAGATTAAAAACTTCATTGTCTATTAGATCTGGTTGTATGAGATATCATTCGGTTTGAAGATTAAAAACTTCACTGTTCATTAATTCTAGTTGTGTCAGATTGGTTTGAAGATTACAAAACTTCACCATTTATTAATTATGGCTCTATCATGACATGACAACAGTTCATCTGATTGATCTACAAAGCAATAGGGGTGGCGAATATGATATTTTTTGAAGAAATATGTTTGGAATATACCATTATTCATCAAACAATGCCCACATACACGTCCCAATCCAATGGGATTACGGATAGAAAGAATCAATCATTAAATGAGATGATGAATGCTTTGTTGATAAGTTCTGGTTTACTCCTGAACTTGTGGGGGAAGTTATTTTTACAGCTAACCGAATACTCAATCGAGTTCCCTATAGCAAAACGCAATCCATTCAATATGAAAAATGGAAAGGAGGGAAGCCCAACACAAAATATTTCAAAGTGTGGGGGGTGCGTAGCTAAAATGGAAGTTCCTAAACACAAAAGGGTAACGATCAGACCGAAGACCATTGATTGCGTTTTCGTAGGATATGCAACAAATAGTAATGCATATCGTTTTCTGGTTCATAAATCAGATAAAACAACATTCATATTAATACGATAATGCTGCTTATTTTAATTATTTTTAAATTTTTTATCAAATAAGAAGAAAAAAAAGCTTAAAAACTAAGTTGACTAGCTTAAAAGCCAATTCAGACATCCTCATATTATTTAAATTATGGCTACAAAGGGCAAAATTTGCTTATTAGAATTACAAGTTATGTACTACTAGTATATAATAAATGTTCAGGATAGGTAATAGACATCCAAACTCTCCTCGTAAAATTTACTGTCACGAAATATTTACATCAAACTATATTAACTTACTATAGTTAAATGGTTTAATAAGGTGAAAATATATAATAACTAGCCATGATTAAGTTTAAAAAGTGCATATACAAACACATATCATGCCGTCTATTTATTTGGTATAAGTATTCGCTGGCAGATAAATTTTACCAAAATCCTACGCACGAATAGAATAGTTGAATAAAAGGACGCATTCAGCTAGGCTTGCATTAGAAAGATATCAATGACTGCCGTTGGAACACATGAAACATGAAGGATTATGTTCTATGCATTTTTCTTACCCTTTTCTCATTCTTTTTATATGGCCGCATTATGAAAGAATTGAAAACATACTAAAAAATTCAGTTCAAAACTGCTGATATTTTGACGAAAATAAATACAACAAAGTATATTCCAAATTGAAAAATAAAATTATGATTTTAAGAATGAGATTAATAACTATGCAGCTATGCTAATCAAATCACTAGGGTTCCTAACGACCATCCTGTTGCAGCCAAACGCACATGCAAGTATACGCGGTTGTCAAATAATAAAGTGACTAAAAGTCAGATGTCGAATCCACGAGGACTTGTAATTAACTATTAACTAAATTAGACTATCCTAATTATCTAAACAAGAATTAAACCTGAAATTATGTGACCTTAATCTAATTTAAAAAAAATAATGAACTCTGAACAAAGGAAGAATAGATTTTTATGTTATCAATGTAATGAAAACTGTTTGACCAAAAATGTAGATCTTTGATTAAACTAATTAATTTTATATGAAAAGGGATTAAACCTAGTTAATAATAATATCTCCAGATTTATAACCAGTCAACTCAAATAAAACCGGACAATGTTGGTGAAGGATTAAATGTTGCGTACATTCAATGTTTTAGATCATTAATGATAGAAGAATTTCAAGTAATAAATAATAATGAATGGCACTAACGTAAATAAGGAGAATGATTCACCCAATATTGAATGGGGTGGATGATTCCTCCTTCTGACAGTGATGAGTGATAGGCAAATACTATGATATTGGAACTATTCTCGGATCTGATGGAAAAGTGTGGAATAATATATAATCGAATCTTCTCAGAAAGGTAGTGTTTGTATCTTTTTTAGAGAGAAAGTCTTCCTCTGAAAAAAGTGTTCTTATTAGAGAATGTTACATGCCATTTCCCCCTATCTCTTTTTCTATTTATATGGGACATACCCTAGTCAACCCTAAAAGTACAGACACCAAGAATATTCAATGAAATATTCTCTTGAATATCCTATTACAAAAACTAGCCGTTAGCACTGCCCTTGATACTCGACCTCGGCCGTTATTGATTGCTCGGCTACGAGCCCCGTTATCTACTAGTCGACCTCGACCATATCGCTTTTCATGATATCGCTCCGTGTGAAATCCCACTGAAATAGATTTTGACCTATACAATTAGTCTCTCCACTTATTGATGTCGACCTTGGGCGACCTTGATGAGCAGACTCTGTTAGTTAGGGTTGGGAGTTTTTATGCGAGCAGGTCGAGTAGTAGCGCTTCGGACGGGATGAAAATGTGGCCTTTTGTAAGCCGCAACCTAAGGTCACATCGTTTCAGAGTGATGTCATGTCATCATGCGCCATTGTTATGTATTTTTCTGATACCCTGTATCGTTTACCGCGCCTCTGCCATTTTGATTCTTGAGTTGGGAAACGACGGTTTGCTTCCTTGATATTGATGCCCTAACTCTTATAAATGGGGATACTCAATCCTTCGATTCACTCTTTGCATTCTAAAAATCGGGTTTTCATATCTTCGTCTTCCTTCCTCGATCAGAATCTCTGTTTTCTTGACCTTACTTCATACTCATGCCTTCACTGATTTTGGTGGCTCCTGCTACTCTTGACTCTTCTGCGTTTATATCCCTTCTATTCATAAACCAAAATGGTTAATGTGTCTTCCAGTTCTGGGGGGAACCTGACCTTGTTCCTTTGGCAGTGTGCATGCCTCCCCATGACGGTAGGGTTGCCATTGTTGCAGAAGATGAAAGTTTTCCTACGGTGGAGGAAATAATTCCCCGTAATGAGAAGGCTAGAACTGACTTCTCAAAGATGCCCGAGGATGACCCTGAGGCGGTAGAGTCTGAGATGGATGCGGCTTCCCTTGCTAATTTTAGGGCGAAGTTCAAAATTCCAGTCCAAATCGATCTGGTCCCGGCTGGACGCGATGTGGTGCAGATTCATCGCCCCGGATACTGTGCGTTCTACGCATATCCATTCTACGTGGGCTACTATTTTTCCATTCTCTCATTGGCAGAGGAATTATGTTGCTACTATGGTGTCTGCCCGGCTCAACTTTCTCCTATATCTACAAGCTCATCCTCATGCTGACGAAGTACGCGGAATTGGCTGGCCGCGGGGTCTCTCTTCGCCACTTGATGCACCTCTTCGCGCCGAGTTTCCATAGAGGGACGATGTTGCACCTTCGTCACCGTGGAGGCAAAAGCTTGGTAGTGAAGATGGACGATAAAGCAAATTGTCGATTCTGGTTTAACTACTTCTACATCAAGACTGAGGACGTGGTGGCGAACGCAAATGGATTTCATGAGGCATGGAATTACACCCTTAAGTATTTTTACTAAGTGCTCATTTTGCTCGTTCTGGTCGTAGTCTAACCGTTCTGTCTTTCTCTCGTTCAGCCGAGACCGAGTCCCCTCCTTTGGTCGTGGATATTCACGATTGGGTTAGCCAGGTGTTGCCTCACACAGTGGGGATTCGTGGGTGGCCGGCCTTTTTCCAGATATTCGGGCCCAAGCTTTCAGCGACAGGTGAGTTTGTCCATCTATACTCATATATAGTGACTTTTTACATATGTCGTCCTGACCTTGTGGTCGCGTGTTCGTCATAACTCTAAGAGTTGACGTTCAAATCTCTTTTGCAGGACGAGGATCTTCGAGAAGGCAGAAAGCTCCTACTCTGGCATTCCGTAAGAGGAAGGCCATTTATGTTCCTGCTGCGGTGATGAGACCTGCTCGGTCGTCGACTACTGCAGTGGGTGTTTCCACTTCCCCTCTGCGTCATATAATTGATGAGGACGATGAAGAAGGATCATCGCCGAATGATGATAATCGGCTCCCCCGCAAGAGGCGATCCATCAGTATTGGTGAGGGAGGTTTTCGCATGGGTAGTTCGGTGATGGGGGGATTATCATCAGAGAAACAGCAACCATTGAACTCGTAGTTGATGTCGAGCTTCTATCAAAAATTCTGCCATCGTCGGGGGCCGAGGGATGTACGTTGCTCCCTGAGGTCAAAATGGGTTTTGAAAGGTCATCGGTGCGAGTCCCTGACGCCTTACAAAGGGGTGAGACATCAACCTCGTTACCAGCCGAGGATCCTTCCTCTCGGGTTGATACCAAGGGCAAAAGTGTTGCCGAAGAGGATTATGATACGGGCTCCGATATGGAAGCCGGGGAGGTTAGGATGATAGGGGAAGGACTCACCCAGCTTGAGGTGAGGTTGGAGGGGAGCACGCGGACTATTGCGATCCCTTTGGACCGGGATCAATTAGTTGACACGGAGGACGTGGTCCCTTCTCTTGGTCCACTCTGTTTCGATGTGGTGGGTAAGACCCTCGAGAAGCTGAAGGATTCCACTTTGTCGAAGAGAATAGTCGGCCTTGCTCTTAGGGAAAGTTTGGGATTCCGTTTCCATATTCATTTTTCATGTCGACTCTGACTTTGTTATTACCCGCTTTGGCTTTCTTTTCAGACCATGATCTTGGATATTGAAAGTTCCCGCCGAGAGGAGAGGCGTAAGGCCATCTTCCAAAAGATGGAGTGGAAATATCGTGAATATCGTGATAAGCACTGTGAGCTTTGTCGGCGACTTGGTGGCAGTAGAAACTTCTGGGCCCTCCTAAACGAGCTAAAGGAGAAGGATGACGAATTGGTGAAGGTCATCGAAAAATTTAGCGAGCTCGAGGGAGCGTTGAAGGACAAATAGGAGGATCTCGAGGAGAGTAGGGGATCCAGGCCCAATGCGCCGACCTTCAGGGCCAAGTGGTCTCGTTGCGTGTGCTAAGGCACGTGAAGCTCGGTTTGCTTGTGGCTATGACCCCGCTACACCACAAGCTGATGATGATGAGGAAGATGTGGAAATGATTGAGTAGGAAGCTAGCTTTTATAAGGGAAAGATGCTAAACCTTCTCCACCGTGGAGGCAAATTCTTGGTGGTAAAGACGGACGACAAGGCCAGTCGTCAGTTTTGGCTTAACTTCTTTTACGTCAGAACTGATGATGTTGTTGCTAACATTGATGGCTTTCTTGAGGCTTGGACCTACACATGTAAGTGCCTTGTTTCTATCTTTATTCCTTGGTCGAGCTTTTTCAAGAAGTTCAAATCGGCTCTTCCTTCGACAGGTAACTTCTTCTCTCTGGACTTGGTCGTTTCACTCTTTGTTGTTTGTCGGTTCGTTCTACTAACTTCTGCGTTTGTCTTTTTCCCAGGCAGAGGATCTTCTCGGAGGAGCCGGGCGCCTGTGCCTTCTTTTCAAAGGAAGGCTATTGCGCCTTCGGCTTCTGCCCCTGTTGCAACTATTGTACCTTCCGTGCCTTGCCTTCGCTACTGCAGTCCAAGAGCCTATCTCCGTCTCGTCTACTACTTGTGCTCCTCAACTTTTTTTGTTGGTTGACGAGGACGACGATGTCTCCCCTGATGATGGAGGTCTAATGCCTCGAAAGAGGAGAGTCGTAGAAGGGGGGAGGGAGAAAGACCAATGGTCGTCGACTTAGAGAAGGGCGACTTTATTCTTTGAGAGACGACCGTAATACATGTTAGAGAGAGTATTGGGGTGGATTACGAGGCCCTGCACCTGAAGGAGATGAATGTGGATACACTGGTGTGTCCCGGGGGGGAGACGATCGAAGGGGGCGCTTGACGACGGCCTCGCACTTCCAAGGCAAGAGGAGGCTTCTTCCTCTAGGGCTGCAGTATATGTCTCCTCGTCTGCCGGTGATAGAGGAAAGACTGTTGCTCAGGAAGATGCCAGATTTGATTCTGACATGGATCTGGACGAGTTGAGGATAATTGATTAGGGGCTCACTCAACTTGAGGTGAGGTTGGAGGGGGGCTCTAGAACTATTACGATCCCAATGGATCGTAATCTGCTTGTAAATACCGAGGAGGTAATCCCTGCCCTCGGTCCTCTCTGTTCTGAAGTAGAGGGCATGACCCCCGAGAAGATAAATGATGGTACCTTGTCTAATAACATTGTTGGTCTCTCTCTCAGGGTAAGTACAACTGTCGTCCTTTATTTTCCTTATGCCTTAGTTTCTGTGCAACTCATAACATCGTTTCTTCATTTTGTAGATGGCCATTCTAGAGATTGAGAGTGCTCGGTAGGAGAAGAGGCGTAAAGAAATTTATGTGAAATTGAAAGATAAGTATACAACGTGTCGTGGAAAGTACCGGGAGCTCTGGGGCCAATTTCACAAAGGAGGCAGCGTACTTGCTTTGAGAGAGGATTTTTAAAAAAAGATAAAAAGTTTATGGCGGCTGTGGAGCATTTTAGTGTTCTTGAGGAGACATTAAGAGCTAAGGAGGAGGAGCTGGAACTCAGCAAAGGCATAGAGGCCCAATGTCAGTACCTAACTGCAAGTAGCCCAGCTGCAAGGCCAGTTAGACGAGTGCCAGTTTCATATGGAGGCAGGAGGAGATCACCGAGAAGCAGGAGGAGCTTGAGAAGGTGGAGTCTTCTCGGGCGGAGGCTCAGATGAGGGTGGAGTTCCTTGAGTTGGCGAACCTAACCCTTCATTCCGAGCGGGAAAATGACCTATCAATGGCGAGGACTAAGGAGGACCAGCTTGATAAGGGGATCGGGGAGTTTGGAAAAGGAAACCTCTGATATTTATGATTGAGTTGCTGCTTTAGAGGCCGAGAAGGACCAACTGCTTGCGTGGCCTTCTTTGTCTAATGCTTCTGGCTTCCCCAATGACCCATGTGAGTTGTATGAAGAATGGATTCATGCCAAGGCCCGAGTGGATGTGTTTCATGAGTTGCATGTGACGGGCTCCGTTTCTGGGGCGGCCTTTGAGGATGCTTGGGTCAAGGCTTGCGGGACTCGGCTTGCTTGTGGCTACGACCCTTCTACGTCTCGGCCTGGAGAAGAGGATGAGGATGGGGAGGATGCCATGGATCATCTTGAGGAGGATGCCTGGTATGATACTATATACCCTTAGGGAGAGGATGGAGAGGACGTTGGAGGCCGGGACGGTGATGGTATCGATAGTCAAGGTGGTGATGTTGCTAAAGATCGGGCTGATGAAGCTATTGTGGGTCGTGATGGAGATGGCCAGTAGTTCTTTTTTAACATTTTTTGTATTTTGGTTTGGCGTCCCCAAGATCCTTTGTAACAAACTTTTATCTATGAATATCAAAGTTGATTTTTGCTTTCACTTGTGCCTTTCTTATTTGCCATGATTTGTTTATGTGCTTGCATGTTTTGCTCCTTTATATTTTTTGTTGTCGTCCTCTAGCTGATCACAGTCCTTGGGTTACCATAGGCCAAATCATCCCTTTATCTATATAAATCGAGTATGTCTCATTAGTTGAGGACCGATAGGTATTGTTTGAACTTGGTCGATATTAATCTTTTGTTAAATCGTGGACGGGGGACGGTAGGTCTTTGTTTAAACTTGGTCGAACTTAACCTTTTGTTTGGTTGAATTTAACCTTCTATCGAGACATGACTGAGGGCCGATAGATGTTAATTCGATCTTACTCAAACTTTGTTCTTTCGTTATGTCATGGTCGAGAGCCGGCAGATGTTTATCCGAGTGCGGCCGAATTTGACCTTTTATCAAGTCGTGGCCGATGGCCGGTAAGTGTTTGTTCGATCGTGGTCTAATTTGACCTTTTATCAAATCATGATCGAGGGCTAGTAGGTGTTTGTTCGAGCATGGTCGAATTTGACCTTTTATCAAATTGCGGTCGAGGGACGGTAGGTGTTGTTCGAGCATGGTCAAACTTGACCTTTTGGTAAATCGCGGCCGAGGGCTGGTAGGTGTTGTTCGAGCTAGGTCGAACTTAACCTTTTGTTTAGACAGTTTTGATAAACGTAAGTTTCTATTACTTTGACATTGTTGCTCTGATTACATAATTGGAGAAAGTTACAAACTTTGGTCATTGGCCGGCGTTCCAGTCCCAGTCCTGGTGTGTCCAGTCCCTTCATTGCTCAACTTTGAGAGTCTTGAGGATTCGTACAATGAAAGAGAAATCAATCCGTTCTTCGCATACTTCAACTCGAAGTGTCCCTTCCATCGCCTCTTTAAAAACCTCCTTGAGAAAATTCTACACAAAACTCAAGTGAGGGAAAATGAGTACGACTTGGGGAGCTTCTTCCTTTTAAAAGTTGAAGTATTTGGGGTGGCTGATGTTCCAATTGTTTGGTAATTTTTTTCCTTCCATTGTCTCTAGTTGGAACGAACCCGTGTTTGCTTTGGCTATAATTTTGTACGGACCATCCCAGTTTGTTCCCAGTTTGCTTTCTCGTGGATCTCTACTTGCTTGGGTTTTGTCTTTGAGTACGTAATCTTCGACTTTGAGTGGCCGGACCTTTGACTTCTTGTTGTAGTAATGTTCCGCTTGCTGTTTTTGGGCAACCATTCTTATGTACGCCATGTCTCTTCGTTCATAGATCTCATCGAGCTCTTGCCTTCTACTCTCGTCATTATTGGTGCCGATTTCATGGGAGTACCTTAGGCTGGGCTCTCCGGCCTTGACTGGTATAACTGCTTCGGTTCCGTAGACCATAGAATAGGGTGTCTCTCCTATGCTTATCTTCGGGATGGTTTTATATGCCCACAATACTTCTGGGATTATTTTCGGCCACAGTCCCTCGGCGTCTTCGAGTTTTTCCTTCAGGATGTTTAATATGGATTTGTATGAGGATTCTGCCTGCCCGTTGCCCACTGAGTGTTAAGGGATTGAAAGTATCCTCATAATTTGTCATTTCTCGAGGAATTCAACAATTTTCTTTCCCGTGAACTGGGGTCCGTTGTCGCAGCTGATCTCTTGGGGAAGCTGAATCGACAGATGATGTTTTTCCATATGAAGGTGATTACTTCTTGCTCGCGTATTTGGACGAACACTCCTACTTCTATCCATTTAGAAAAATAGTCAGTTAAAACCAAAAGAAATTGTACATTACCTCGCCCTGCCGGGAGGCGGCCCATGATACCCATTCCCCACTTGATGAACGACCATGGAGAGGTGACTGGGTGGAGATGTTTGCCTGCTTGGTGAATTATTGGGGCGTATTTCTGAGATTGTTTGCATTTCTTCACAAATTCTAAGGCGTCTTTTTTCATCGTGGGGCAGTAGTATCCTACCCGTATGAGGCACCTAACGAGTGCTCGATCGCCAGAATGAGCGCCAAAGTGACCTTCATGGACCTCTTTGAGAACACACTCAGTTTGGTTTGGACCCAAACACTTCGCCAGAGGGCCGCCGTATGTTCTCTTGTATAAGTCGTTATGAAGGAGGTTGTATCTGGCTGCTTGCATTCTTAGTTTTTAGCTTTTTTTGTCGTTTGGGAGTATGTCATTATGCAACTATGTGATAATACAATTGTGCCAATCCCAAGTTAAGCTTATAGATCTTACCTCGATTTGGTCTAACGACGAGTTGAGTAGGTGGACTACACTTTTATCCCTAGTTGTGATGCTTTTGGTGGCTACGGCCAGTTTGGCGAGGCCGTCTGCTTCAACATTCTAGGCTCGCGGGATCTGGTCGAGCTGGCATTCGTCGAAATTGGGCAGCAACTTACAGATCTCAGTTTGATATTTTTGCAACCTTTGTTCTTTGATTTGGAAAGTCCTTGTGACTTGGTTGACTACGAGCTGTGAATCACAACGGAATTTCAATCGCTTCGCCCCATATTTGAGTGCTAGTCTCAATCCTGAAATTACGACCTCATACTCGGCCTCGTTGTTAGTCATATCGGGGCACCTTATGGACTAGTGAATTACTTCGCCGGTAGGGATCTCGAGTACGAGTCCCAGTCCGGATCCAGAAACATTGGATGCACCGTCTGTGTATAGGACCCACAGGTCTTGTGTTTGAAGAGAAGCTTGGGCGGCTTCCTTCTCCGCCTCAGGAATTATCTTTGCACTGAAGTCTGCGACGAAGTCGGCGAGCACTTGTGACTTTATCGTTGTTTGAGGCTGATATGTGATATCGTGATTGCTTAGCTCGATGGCCCACTTGGCCAGCCTTCCCGACAATTCGGGTCTATGTAGAATGCTTCTTAAAGGAAAGGTGGTAACAACCGAGAGGGTGGCACTGGAAATAGGGTCTAAGCTTTCGTGAAGCTACGACCAATGCCAGGTCCAGTTTCTCGAGGTATGGGTACTTCGTCTCGGCGTTGACGAGTGTTTTACTAATGTAATAACTAGGAGATTGCGTACCTTTACTTTCTCAGACCAGGACCGCACTTACTGCCACTTCGTAGACGGTGAGGTAGACGATGAGGTATTCCCCGGGTTCGGGCTTCATGAACAGGGGTGGTGAGGACAGATACACCTTTAGTTCTCGCAGATCTTGTATATAGTCGGGCGTCTACTCGAGGCTGTTATCCTTTTTGAGTACGCCAAAACATTTGTGACATCTATCGGATGACCGCGAGATAAATCTCGGTAGGGCGGTGATTCGACCAATCAATCTTTGGACCTGTTTCTTAGTATTCAGTTGCTCAGGTATCCCTTCGATAGCTTTGATTTGGTCTGGGTTGACTTCGATCCCTCGTTGTGACACTAAGAAACCCAAAAAATTCCCCGATGCTACGCCAAATGCGCATTTTTCTGGGTTTAGTTTTATCTCGTACCGTCTTAGTATATAAAAAGCTTTCCTCAAGTGGTCGATATGATCCTCCGCCCTTACGGATTTGACCAGCATATCGTCGATATATCCCTCCATGATATTACCGAGTTGGTCTTTGAACATTCTTGTGACCAATCTTTGATAGATGGCTCTTGCGTTTTTAACCCGAACGACATGACCCTATAACAATATGTTCCTCGGTGGGTGATAAATGTGGTTTTCTCCTAGTCCTCTTCTTCCATGAGTATCTGGTTATAGCCGGAGTATGCGTCCAAGAAACTCAACAGCTCATGCCAGGCCATTGCGTCAAAGAGTTGGTAGATATGTGGCAATGTGAATGAGTTTTTCGGGCATGCTTTGTTTAAGTCTATGAAGTCTACACACATCCTCCATTTCCCGTTTTTCTTTTTAACCATCACCACTTTAGCTATCCACTTGGGATATTTCGACTCCCTGATGGAGCCATTTTCTAATAACTTTTCTACCTCCTCGTGGACGACATCATTGATGGTGGGCATAAACTTTCGTCTGACCTGCCTTACTGGGGATATAATGGGTCGACATTCAACTTGTGTGTGGTGATCTTCTTGGGGATGCCCGACATATCTGCATGGCTGAAGGTGAACAAATCTGCGATAGATATTAAAAATTGACTAAATTTACCTGATTCTTGGAGTATGCAGCCAATGTAGGCCTTTTTGCCGGGATCGTTGGGATCTAATTGAATGGGGTCGAGGTCTTCTACAGTTGAGTTCGCGGCTTCGACCATTTCAGAGTCTGTGATGACGTCCCTGGGCTCTTCTTGTGTCGACCTCGACCCTGTTTCTTTTTCCTTATCTTTCCTTTGTTGGGTCGTCGAGCCATCCATGGATATGCGGTAGCATTCCCGGGACGTGCGATGTTCCTCGCGTATGCTGAATATTTCCCAAGGTGTTGGGAACTTTATCACTTGGTATAAGCTGGAGGGGACGACTCTCATGGGATATATCTATGGTCGTCCTACTATGGCATTGTATGCGGTGGCCCGGTCCATGATATGGAACGTTGTCTCCAAAGTTATGTCGCCAGCGAGGACAGGGAGTGTAATTTCTCCCGAGGTCCATTCAACTGCATTTTTAAAGCCAGTTAGTGTGATGCAGTGTGGCACTATCTTGTCCTCGAGTCTCATCTGGGCGAGGACTCGGGGATGGATAACGCACGCTCCACTCCCGTCATCTACCATGATATGCTTAACATCAGTATTTGAAATTCGTAAAGTAATGACAAGAGCATCGTTGAGGGGGAAGTCAAATCGTCGGCATCTCACTTGTCGAAGATGAGATGCCGACGATGATACTTTCTTCGAGTCCGTCATATCGTTCGTGGGTGATCGATCTTTTGAGCTTGTGGGTGGCGGTGAACTTAATACCGTTAATGGAGGCATCATCATTGCTGCCAATAATCATATTGATGGTACGTATCGGTGAGGGCGGCTTTGACGGGCCTTGACGTTCTCGGCCCCTGGCGAAGGTGTTCCTCCCCTTGTCGCTCAGCAACTCTTTGAGGTGTCATTGCTGTAACATGTTCACAACCTCTTGCCTTAGGGTGATGCAATCTTCTGTCTTATGCCCGCGTTCCTGGTAGAATTCGCAGAGGGCATCGGATTTTCTAGTACTTGGGTCGGACCTCATCTTTGGAGGCCACTTCACCTTCAGTAGGCGACACACAAAAATTGTGAGAAGATAACAAGGGGCATACCTCTCTCGTTCCTGTGAGTCCTCGTCCTCGGCCTAGATGGGCCATCATCATAGCGGGGGGAAGGAAGGGCGAGGGCCCTGACGTAAGGCTGATGTCGTTTCTTATTTGGCCGTGAGACTAGGTGATCCCTTCTTATGTTGTCTCTTTGTTCTCTCCTGGGCTCGGCTTGTACTGAGATGAGCCGTCGAGTTGGTCCGTTAAGGTCTTCATCATCTGCTCGGACTTCGGCACAGTAAGCATTATGGATTTCGTCCCAAGTGGTTGGAAAGTACTTCATCAACTGGCTCAGTAACTTTCTGGTCGCTCTTGAACCCTCTCTACTCAACCCGTTCTGAAAGGTTGCGACTACCATCCCTTCGGACACATTTGGTAAGGTCATCCTTACCCCGTTGAATCGGGCGAAGAAGTCCCTTAGTCCATCTCCTAGGGATTTCTTGATGGCGAAGATGTCGTTTACTCTTGTTTTGGCTTTCTTGGTTCTATGCAGCGGGATGGTAGCTGTGGATACCAGGTTAACGCCCCTCCGGTGAGGGTTTCGCTAAATTACTTCAGCAAAATAGAAGAAACCTATTCCTTGGTAAGATCGTTGCCCTTCATGGCGGTGACCTAATGAGTCACGTGATCTTAGGGATCGGTTGTTCCGTCTTATTTCCTGAGATGCAGTGGCACTTTAAAGGTCTTTGGTATGGCATGTGGGGCTACTTCCTTGCTATACTGCTGCTCTACAAATTTGTCGGTGTCCCTCTTTGGCACTAGCTTAGGGGCACCCGGTATCTTATCGACCCGTTCTTGGTGTTCTTTTATTTGGTCTCTGAGAGTTTTATTCTCGTTCTCCATTTCCTTCATTCTCCTCAAAACAGCAGCGAGGACGATGTCACCTGCATTGTTAGTAACATTGTGAGTTATACCTGGCGTTGGAGGGTCTGGTTGGTCGCCCTGTTCGTCTGCTCGTTGTACCGTTTGGGCTCTTGCGGTCTCTATGGTCATGCATGGAGCTTGTTTGTTGAGCACGCTTACTAATGTATCGGTCAACCACATTTTGAGGAGCTTTTTCATGGTCGGTGGTATCCCCTCTCCTATGGACGTCGAGGTCCCTTTTTCATTTGGTTTTGTCGTACTACAATGGGGGGAGGTGACCTCTCGCTCCTGGGGGAGGCGGTTGGTGTCACGTCATCGCCCAGTATTTCATAACTCTCGTTGATAGCATTCATGAGGCTTCCAGGGATGTCACCTATCACTTTAGTCATGTCTCCTTGGTTACCTGCCATGTAAATTTACGTACGTGCGGAGAAAGAGAAAAACCTTGTAGTTTGTTAGGTTAGCAACTTACATGAGTTGTAGATCTAAAGGAAACCAAAAGATTAGCTAAGAAGTCCCCACAAACGGCGACAAACTGTTTGACCCAAAATTTAGATCTGGGTTTACCCAATTAGATTTAATAAAATAGAGTCAATCTTAGCCAATATTAATATCCGAAAGATATGTTAGCTGATTTTGTAGTTAGAAAATATGTATATTATCCGAATTGCAATAAATGTTGACAATACTAACAATATCCAATGTCACGAAAAGAGGGGAATATCACTAAGTAACAATAAATAGCAATGAATGGCATTTAAGTAAATAAGAACGTGTGAATCACCCGAAAAGGGATGAGATCTATGGTTCCTTCTGACAATGATGAATGATTGATGAGCCTTCGAATGTCCAGATTGTTCTTGGATCGAGTGGAAAAGTTAGGCAAGGATCTTAAGAAAAAGGTATTTGCTTGTATGTGCAATAAAGCCAAATTCTACATAGAAAGTCAATATGTTTTCTTACAAATGAATATTTTATGTCCCTTATCCTTGTGTCTCTTTCTATTTATATAGAACACATACCTAAAAAAATCCTAATAGTACAGGTACAGAGAATATTCACTAGAATATTCTCTTTTGATGTCTTATCCTAAAACTAGTTGTTATTCACTATGGTGAGTGCTCGACCTCGACCTTAATCTTCGCTGACTGTTCGACCTTGATTTTCAATAGCTTCATCGGCTCTGCCCTTTATTTTTTTAGAGACCACTTCGACCTTGGGCAGACCTTTATTGAAGTCGTACCGGTGACACGTGGCAGCCCACGAGAGCCTTCTTAATGCTGATACGCTTTGATCATGCCAAAGGTAATTTTTGACCCGTACAATATCTACAAAACTTTTCCTTGAATTTTTGTACTTATCTGTGGCAGGATGAGTATTGTTCTTAGATTAGTAGTTCTCATGTCATATTATCATAATTAATACCACGCAATTACTCCGCCTAATAAGATGGAGTAATAATAAACCAAAACAGTACTGCTAAGTGGACACCTATATCTTCTTTCTTTTCTTACATTCACACTATTCATTGACTGTTTTCTATGTTTTAACAACGGAATACAATTTGGAAATTCCTAGAAAACATGCTAATTTGATTCCCTTCTTCATCATTGTAACAAGTATCAAAGTCCCCTCTTTCTCCCTTTCCGTTCCTACTTAATTTCACCATATCTACCAACCAAATATAGTTAGGAGTTTAAAATATTCCTTAGTAATGTCAAAAATGGAAAGCTGCATCCATACTTGAGGAAAGTATTAGGTTTCCATAAAGATGACAGTGTGTATTACTTGGTAATTAAAGTTAGAAGTTCAGTAGAGTTTGAAAAAGATGGAGAATGGAGAAGAAAAGAAGAAGCCCGTTTCTTCTTTTTCCACATAAAGCCAGACTCAAATGTTGGCAAAAACTTTGTCCTATGTATTACTTTCTCATTTACTACCCTGCAGTTATGGCTATTAAGGTTCAGTCAAGAGATTATAGATGAGCAGGTGAACTCTTTTATTGCACTCTCCAACTCCCTCCACTCCCCCCCCCAAGTGATCATCTGTATATAAACACACACATATATAATATATATATATATATATATATATATATATATATATATATACAGAAAGTTATTTTCAGCTATTATGAATAATCACAGTTCATGTCACTTCATTTAAGCCCGCCATAATCAAATACATTTATGTATTTTGAGGATTCGTCATAAATTGACTAGTTTTACGCTAACCGTCAACGTACTGGAAATCTTCTTCTTTATTCGGGTTGGGGACCAGCAATGTAAGAGAGTTATTTATATTTATTGGAGCAGAAAATGAACATTTGATCTACAGTGTACTTTGTAGACTTTACCTACCTTCTCTATAAATTCCATTACTAAACTTATCTTCCTCCTCTACCGACACCACTCTCTGTAATGGCTTTAATTCTTCTCATCTAACCCTCATTTCATCATTCATTTCTGTGTCACCCTTTATCAGAACTTCTGCAATTTTTGTTTTTTTTTTTTGGTTTAATTTTTCTTACAAATATTAATATTCTGTGACAGAGAAGAACATGGTACAATCAAAGAAGTTCAAAGGTGTCAGACAACGCCAGTGGGGCTCTTGGGTTTCTGAAATTCGCCACCCTTTGCTGTAAGTTCACTCCCCCACCCCACAACCAAAACTATAAGTACAGAAGCACTCCTACTTATTAACTTTCCCACATTCTTTTGCTCTGAGTATTTTCTCCAGGATATGAAAATGCTGCTACACTGTATCTTTACTAGTGCTATAAAAATGCCAACTTTCCCCTACAATTTAATGTTTCTTGAATTTCCAAATCTTTGTATACATGATCTCATTCTGTTCTAAGAGACCAAGTCTTTCTGCTTATAGGAAGAAAAGGATATGGCTCGGAACATTTGAGACAGCAGAGGAAGCAGCAAGAGCATATGATGAAGCAGCAATCTTGATGAATGGTCAAGTTGCAAAAACAAACTTCCCAATAGTGAAGGAGAATCATGTTAACAACAGTAATGACAAGAAATTCCCCTTATCTTCTTCATCAACACTGTCCACTGTGCTCAATGCAAAGCTGAGGAAATGTTGCAAATATCCAGCACCTTCCATGACCTGTCTGAGGCTCGATAACGATAATTGTCATATTGGAGTATGGCAAAAAAGATCAGGAAAAAATTCAGGTTCTAATTGGATAACAAAAATTGAGCTTGGGAAGAAGGAGGAGCCTCATCAAAGCCATGAGAGTATGAATTCTTGGTCTCTATCATCATCCTCTGGTTCTACATCCTCTTCATCTTCTTCTGAACTAGGAATAAGTAAGCCATTGGATGAAGAAAACAGAGCTGCTATGCAGATGGTTGAAGAGCTACTCTATTGGAATTCTCCATTTTCTTCTGCACCTATTAGTGATCTCTCTCCCTCTTTTTCCAACTCTAAGTGATAGCAAATGTGGGATGTAGTACATAGTTAATTAGGTACCCTTAGACCAGTTACAGTATCCCCCACCCAAAAAAAAAAAAAAAACCCCTTTGTTAAAAGGTGTCTTCCCTAAATACCATAATCTACAATAATATGGCCTAAAAAGAAGTTGGATATTCAACTGGCCCTATCTCACTCCTTATATGATCAGATATATGTATATGAAGATGAGTAATACTACCATAAAGTGGCGCTCATTTCTTAATTAAGCTCATTTAATCCTCTAACACATAAATAGGTTGTATGAATTGCTCCAAGATCCTTCTTTTATTTCTTGCAGACTTCATATTTCTGCCATTTCCCCTCTATCAGGCAAAGAGTTGTGTTAGATGGGAAACAAGTGCATTAAATTTAGGCCAGATAGGACATGTGTGGTTTAAGAGTTGGTCAACCTAACCAGCTAGAATCCACTGGGACAGTTCTTGCCCCATTAATTGCTGCTGTACAAAAGGTGTCCTATATTTCATGTGGCTTGAGAAGAAAATGAGTTTCAAGAACAAGGTTGAAAACTGAAGGGCACTTCTGTTTGGTTGACAACAAACCATGTGGTCTGAAAGGATTTGCACTTCCTAAAACCCCTTACAGATCATCATGCCAAACAGAGACTACAATGAGCTCAAAACAGAGTGGTTGAATCTCACATTAATGTTCTTCACCGCCAACGGGGGAAAAAGAAAAAGCAAAACTGAATCAGCAAAGAAATTGTTAGGAGTAGTTGTAAATATTCTGTAATTAAGGATACAGCTTAGTGAATATCTTCCACATCAATTAGAAGCAATTAGGGAGATTGAATTATGTTCAAAAAAAATAAATCAGGGAGACTACGAGTGTGAGAAAAAAAACTGCCAAAGGTTAACTTTGGTACCATGTGAAAAAATCTTAACTTCCAACTCAGAATCTCAAAGCAATAGGTAAAACAATTCAATTTAGAAGCTCCTTTGGATGATTTTTACACCCGAACGTGGCCATTTGGGACAGTACATAACTTAACAGCGACAAAGTATCCTCCATCCTCTCCTGTTCCTCGTTATCGCATTTTAACATGATTATACATAACAAAGTCTTTCTTCTGACCAAAAATAATAAAAGAAAAATGAAATTACAAGCTCATGAGACAATTCTGAAATGCGAAGACATTCATAAAAACCAAAAATATATGAGAACTATTCCAAGAAAACTCGGGCAACAAGCAAATCACCAGTATCAGCAGGCAAACTCATGGAACAAATTACATATAATAACAGATCAACATAAGGAAAGAGGAGATTAGGAGGTCCTAAAGGACATCAAACCAGGTATTGATAATGGCAGAGAGGCCTTGCAGCCAAAGAGTTGATGAGCATCATATTTTGTCAACAAGATACCTTCCAAGGGAATTGATTGGCTTGGTAGAGTCGGAATACTGCAATCCCCTGTGCCTAATTTTAATTCGAGCAAGGTAATCTGCTGCAATCCATGCAAAACTTAACATTACAGTATTTGAGACAGCATCTGCCAATTGCAACTCCAGTGATCTAGCAACCCAATGAGGATGGTAGGTGACCTGATACCATGCAGATGCCTTTCTTTCATACATATCATTCTTCTCATCATCAGGAAGAAGATCAAAATCAGGCTCCATACGCTCGAAGACATTCCTGAACTCCTTCCTCAGCGTATTATATGCGTGCTTCAGCCTCTCTTTTAATTCTCCTTGCTTCTTAGCATTGTACTTCGGCATGGACCATATATATCCAGTAACCACCTCTTCTTCCCTGTTCACTTTGTATTGTCCTAAAAGTCCATTCAATTGACCATCATAAGAACATTTGCTGTTCCATGCATCGTCTATGAAAGTTGTGGATCCTAGGATCTCAAGAGTAGTGTCATATGGGATGTCTTTTGGGACAACCTCAAGTCCAGCAGATACTTCACCCTCTGCATCACATACATCTTTCACTTGCCTATACAATTTGCCCAAAATTTTCTTTGACTTGTATGATTGGAATTCCTCTTTCCCCATGAAGTCGGGATACATTTTTGGTTTGAGGTCAAAAGGCATGGTTACAAGTTTTCCAGTTTTGGGGAAATCAACGGCTAGAGCAGCAAGCTCTGCCAATTTTAGGCACTTCTCATCCAAAGCTCCAAATCCACTGAGGTCAGCATGAACCACATGTGCGTTGCAGATTTCTCCTAGACTCTCTTGGACCATGTTTTTTGAAAAAAAATCTATTATGTCCTGTAAACAGAGCAAAAGATATTTAAGACTGAATAAATACCACATGTGAAAAATAAAACATAAATTAATATTATTCAACCAGTTAAATGATCCAACCAATAACAAGTTCCAAAAAGTAGACTTAAATTTCTAATCAAGCGCAAAGTTTTGAATATAGCCTGATAGCACAAATAATCACAAATATTTGAGCCATGAAGAGCACAAGATCTTTGTAAGTGTCTTTTGCTTTATCTTTTTATTTCTAGCGAGTGTGCCGACAGAAAAAGAGTCTCCCTCTTCTATTACAACTAAATCAATTACGGACAAACCAAACAGCTTAAATATGATCAAATGCAAACAACTTACCATAAAAAGGAAAATACACATATCAGAGAAGCATCAAGTTGGGGCTCACAAGACAAGAAAAGTGAGCAACAAGTATATCTTACTTGTGCAACAAAAATAAAAACAGTTGTTAAATACAAATATTAGCTAAAAAAGTAATGGTAGCTTTTCTAGAAGGCTTATAAATATTTCATCAACATTCTAACCAAATGAACATTATGTTGCAAAACAAACTTATAAGCATCTGAAAAAGCTAACAAATATTTAGGAAGATATGAATCAAAGCTGCAAGAAATATCATTAATGTTGGGTAGCTACCATATGATTAACTTGACGACCCAACTGTTTGACTTCCGCAGGTTCATAGTTCATGGGTATCCAGCTTTTCTTACTGGGTGGGATGAGATTTTCATCCCAAGTGACAAAGTAGAGGTCACCGTCCAGGTCACTTCCTGATGCTTCATTTGAATGTGGCCTATCCCCCTTCTGAGGAAAGACCAGACAATCATAGAGATGGCTTAAACTAGGAACATCTACAGCCTCCAGAATCCTCACATCCCCGGGATGAAGACACGGGTTTTTTGCAATTACAACAAGGCCCTTTACTACTTGAAGATTTTTCTTTATATCAGAAAATTTCGGACCATGCTTAACAAAACAATTCTCCAACGAAGGGCTTGACACTTGAATAAAGCATTGGCCTTGCTCAAGCTCACCTAATTCATCCAAACAGCCCATCAACCACCTTCCTGAAGGAACAAATATCCTTGCCTTATTCCTGAGGTCCCCAAGCTGAGAAGCTCTTATGCTAGACAGCATCCCTCTTAAATGAGGCTCACTTTGAGGTTTAAAACCTGCACTCAACATTAGAGCTGCAGTATTTCCTGCCTCAGCACATGAAGCTGTGATGACATCAAAAGCCACGTCCGAATCCACGAGCATTTTATCCAACCCTGATATCATTTCTTTTTGCATTTCCCAGAATATTCCATCTTTAACGTCCAAGGAAGAGAGCAGGGTTACTATTTGCCGGTTCAGGAAACCAGGTTGAAATCTCGTCCAAGAGCATATTTCAAGGATAGTGTGATTTGAGTCGAATTTCTTCATACTTGGCCTCAGAGAAAGGAGGATGCCATCATTCTTTGTCGGCCAACAAGCAACAACACCTTTACAACCAGCATATCTTATCTGATAAGCAGAAGGAGGATTGACATTTAAATGCAGCTTCTCTGCAACTTCTATAGCTAGATCTGCTGATATCATGCCGATTCCATCAGAGAAAACATACCCATTTCTTTCAATATCTGGAAGCTCTGAGTTAACTTCACTTGAAGGGACTTCCACTGTTGCATAAGTTGATGAAAAGCACTGTCCCATCCTAGCTGCACATTTGGCGACATTCCTGTTACTGAACCTCCCCATCCAGCTTATGATTCCGGGCACCCTAATTTTAGGGTCTTCTGCAAAAAACCAGGCAGAACGATCCCTCAGCTGGTTAGCTGAGAATGCCAAAAAGGAGTACTTTCGACCACACAAATGAAATCCTTTACTCAGAATACTTTTCACCCTTTGGAAGATTGCAGTTCTCTGGGGATTCGAATTTGATGTGATTTCCCTCACAATGGTAGCAGCATAGTATGTCAGCACATTCCTATTCAAGTTCCGCATGCCCTCGTCCATGAATGTAACTCTCAAAAATCGATCTGCAACATGTTTGTAATTCCTGAGGACTCTGTTGGAAAGCTCCACAGTCGGCGGAAGACAGTATGCTTTGGTTGGGGTAATAACCAATCTCCTAACCTCTTCAATATCATCCAACTCTCCAGTTCTGTCGAGAAGTTTAGGGTTTTTCAACAGCCATTTCTGGATGCCTGCTAACTTCTGAATAGCATCATTGACAGGCCATTTGTAAGAAAACATGTGCTTCAGTGCAGCTAAATTAACCTCCTCCTGATGACTTCTAAGTAAATAAAAGAATTCATTAGCCATTTGATGCTGATTAACTATGCCCTTGTGCAAAACCGCATTCACCAGAAACAAGACCTTAAAGCTTATACCTTCATTTTGGAAGCAGAAGAAAGGATCTGACATGGACACCCCAAAATCAGGCTCATCCTTCACCCGGAGCATCTTCCGGTTACACATTTCTACCATGGGCACCCTACGAAAACTGAAATATGCCATGGCCTTCTCAAAGCTAGGACCATTGCGAGGTCGAATTGAAATACGGTAGGTATTACACCTACCAATGGCACCACTACCTGTAATGTCTGTGGTACGGATCCATTGATCATCATCGTCTAACAAGTCAAATGCAACTGATTCTTCAATATCATCATCAGCAGTTCTATAGAAAACCAATGGAGATGAAGCCAACTGAAACAGTATTACCAAAGACGTAAAGTCTTTACATTTCTTTATCTCATTGATTTCCCTTACCAAAAACTCAATCTTGAAATTGCATTTTATAATGGCATGTCTGGCTTCACCCCTGAAAGAGAAAGCAGTATCCTTTGTGAAAAGTATTTTGCATGTCCCGTTGAATGGGTCCACAAGAAAGTCAACACCAGTACGAGGTCCCCTCCAACCAACCACAAAGTCATCTTTACTAACCAGAACTCCCATTTCTACACTAACATCTGAAAATTTAAAGGGCATGGTAGTTCTTCTCCGCTGATTCAGACGATAGGGATTCTCAGGTCCCAAACTAACGATCAAAGGCTTCTTTCCTAATATGAGCTCATTACCCCCAGCAGCAGCCAGAGCATGCTTTGCGGACTCTGAAGATGCAAAATGAACGAATGCATGAGGTACCACTTTTTCGTAATTATTCATTCTTTGCACCTTCTCTGCATCAATGTCATAAGTTGGGTAAGAGTCAGGAGGGGTGGATGAAATCTTTAATCTACACCTCCATACTTGTCCAACTTGTTCTTCCAGATATTCTGAAAGCATTTTCGCATTGACATCATTGTCGAACCCACCAACACTAATTTGAGTCACTACGAGTTCCTTTTCAGAGCCCTC
Organism: Nicotiana tomentosiformis; assembly: GCF_000390325.3. Taxonomy (NCBI): domain Eukaryota; kingdom Viridiplantae; phylum Streptophyta; class Magnoliopsida; order Solanales; family Solanaceae; genus Nicotiana; species Nicotiana tomentosiformis. The sequence continues at coordinate 104,543,999 of NC_090819.1, read as the reverse complement.
TGATCCCATCTTTTTCTTTAACGAGTCACAAGTACTTTTGGACTTGCTTGTTCACACAACATCCAAGTTCACCTGTTATATGACCCAATATTTGTGAGAAAAATGAAACATAACAAACATTAACTGAAAGGAGAAAAATGAACAACAAATGAGGCAGCAAAATGTTTAACTATTTATAGAATACAATAGCGCATCAGGTTGCTGAGAAGGATCAGTTATGAGCTGGAAAATCATAGTTCATGATTGTACAATCGACTTGTTGATTATTCATTTAGACCGCATGGATAACCTTCTAAAAGGTCCTTAAGCATTTCTACTTTCTAAGTGCAGAGAAAAATAGATTAACAAATAAACTAACCAATTATGCACAAGAAAATGAAATATAAGTGCTGCATTTCAGTAATTAGACAGTGATGAGACACCGTGGAAGAAAAAAAATCAAGGAAGTAGAGGACAACATGGGTCAATAACTCCTCTTCTTTACCAATTGACTATTTGAAAAGCAGACATCTGCAAATCAGTATTTTGTACTATCTTCAGGTTTTAATCATGTTTTTTGTCCATGACTCCTTTGGTACATCTGTTTATCAGATTTGTTTGAATTTCACTGCAAAAGGTCACTGACTAACCTTTCAGTGCCCATATAAGAGCATCTAATTATCTGGCTCTGTGAATTAAAGACATTCAGCTAGCAGATAACTAGTCAACAATCTCAGAACACATCTCTTAACCTAAAATTTGATACTCTCCGAAGAAGAAAACCTAAATAAACCCACAACTATAGTTGCAACTTATTGAAGAAGCTTACAGTTACAGGGAAGGTTTTTGGACACAGTGGGGCCCAAAGGAGGGGTGGCTAAGGGGCCGGGGTTCCTTTTTCACGCGGGAAGGATGTATCCATTTCGCTCTTTTGAGTACGGAGAATATTTGCAGGAAAAGCAAACCAAAAAGAATAATAAAAGAATGTACAATTTCATTTTTCTAAACTTTATAGTATTGCCTAATACCCCTCCCTATTGTTTCATGTAATCGGTGTTTCCCCCATTTTTGCGTTACATATTTATTACTATGTTGTATGAAGGAAAATTATGTTTAATAACAATTTAAAGTGGTCCCTCGTGTATTTTGTAGATTAAAAATATTACTATTGCTTACCCCAACATGAGTATTAGAATAAAATGAAACCATTCTTGTACTAACCAATGTGATAATCCTAGGAAATACTGGAAAAGCCGAAAAAGCCATGAAATATTTTTTAAAATAAAATACCATATAATCCAATTCCAATCAAATTTATTAAAGTAGAAATGGCATCAGCTAGCCGATTTTAAAGGCATCATTTAAAATATATGCATTTTTAAAAAGAATATAAAGTATAATCAGATTTGGCAAACTTCAAATTTCCTCCTTCAAATCTTCGAGTTTGAAATTAAATTTTGAACTGCTAAAGCGTAACTTCAAATCCGAAATTAAAGTTTGAGTCCAAAGCAATTACATTTTATATGCTTTGCTATGTTATAAAGAATATGACCCTGAGATTGTGCACTTCACCGTTTCTTAAAGGCGAAGCTCTAGCAGTGGCGGAGCTAGAGAAGTAAATATAGGTCCAAACGAACTCAGTAACTTTTGTTAAGATTTTGTATTTGTATTAAAAGTTTATAAGATATATATAAATATTAAATTATGAACACAGTAACTAAAACGAGTTATGAATTCGATGATAAGTTCAAAACTTATAAACTTTAAATTATGACCGTCTATGTTTAGCAGCCAAAGTTGTGAGTACCTTACATGGCCCTTAAGCATGCCCCCATGAGAAGAACACGGACTGCCTAGCTTAGCATAAAATAATAGTAATATGTTTGGTTGGAAGGATTTAAGAAAATAATTCGCGCATATAAGTAATACAATATTGGTTGGTTGTGTAAGAAAAAATAATTCTTATATAACTTTTTACTGCTTTAGTACATGAAGTATCTTGGGATGAGCAGTTTAATATATGACTTGTACATGAAACTCGTGACTCTTTTGCTTTGTCAATGTATGATTAAGAGACTACTTGTTTTGATGGGAAAAAAAATTAACAATATTAAATAATACTTGCATTAAATTAAACAAGAACTTATATTACGTTATAGAGATAAAAATATCTTGAATTAACCCGTAAACTAGTTAATGAATTGAAAATTGTTGCATTTTTCTTTAAAGGGTATGAATAGAAAAGGGAAGAGGCACCTTTTCGATTGCACATCTCCATATCACCCTTGTCACACCTTATTTTTCTCAAGGGATAGGGAGTTTTTTCAATTTAAGTGACATTATTAAAATGAGATTATTTTATTTTTATTTTTTTAAGAGTCGCCACTCGGAATTATTGAATTATAGTGTTCCGAGTCACCATTTATTTTAAATCCCAAATCAAGGAAATTTTACACTGAATTATGGTCCGCGAACACATAAGACCGAGTAAGGAATTCTGTTAACCCGGAAGAAGGTGTTAGGCATTCTCGGATTCCGTGGTTCTAGCACGGTCGCTTTAATAATTATACTTGGCTTAACTAATTCTGGATATTTTATATTCTAGGAAAATTTATGCATTTTTTGCCTTAAACCGCTTTTAATTGCTTGCTTATTCGTAATTATGAAATTATCTTGAAACGAGTTACGTGTACGTATATTCATTTTGTTTAGCGCATTAAAAATCATGTCACGCATGTGTGTACATAATTGATAACACTTTTATTATTATTAAGATTATTCAGTCAAAGTCGCGTGAATGCGTACCTTAAATTATTTTGGAAATCATAATTGTGTCGCGCGAACGTGTACATAACTACGATGATTTGATTAATTTAGAGCACACTTGAAATACACTACCGTGTTCATGAATTATTTTTCCTAAACTAATTTAAAAATTATTGTAAAGTCAAGAGTTATGAAATGTATTTATGTAGAACTAGAAGTATAGAATTTAATTACTATAATTATTTACAAAATGAATTACTTTACTAAGTTATGAAAAGTATCTGAAATTATTCATTATAGAAGAAATATGAGGTAGCTTATGAATTTTATTACCATGGGCCATAGTCATCCGACCCAAAAATTTCTAAAGGTCCGATCTTTCTAATTTTAAAGTCAGAAAATTCCATGGCCCATTCTTTCTTAATATCAAAATTATTTCATGGCACATCAACGTTCGTATGGCCCAATTCCTTTTCTACATTGCTACTTTTTGTACCTTGATTTACTCTAACATGAATTTTTACTTCTCTAAAATTATATTAAATAAATAATGACAGTAAAAATTTCACGCCTTACTAATTCATGGAACTTAATATTTTATAAAACTAATCCACCAAAAATAGCTAGAAAATTTAAGAAAAACTAACCAAGAACAGGAAAATTATTATTGTTTATGGATTAAAAGGAAACAAACATATTCTTGGTAAAGCTTTAAACCAACAAAAGATAACAAACTAATTTATGCTAACTATGACCAAGAAAAACAATATGCTCAAATAATCAATAAGTATGAACCATAAAATTTTACTCAAATACCCATTATAATTTAAAAAATATCCAAACTTATATATTAATCAAGGATAAAGTAAGAAATGGACCTCGATACAGCTTCTCACGAAATCGAATGAAATGAAGAAAGGAAATCTGACCGGAGTCTGGCTCGCCGGAGACCTCAACGAAGACGGAGAGAAAAAGTCGGAACCTTATTACGTTTATTAGGATACTTCAAGGGTGTTTTTAGGCTTGAATTTTGGGTATTTTCGAGTTTTAAACGGGGTGATGAATTGCTGGATTGTTTGAAATAAAGAGGAAGAAAGAATGACACGAGTAGAAACTCCCTTAGCGTAAAAGAAGAAAAACAATTCTCTCAATTCCCTCCTCTCATTTTTCGCTCTCCTTATTCTCCTTACATTTTATCTTCTATTTATAGAAAAAAATTCGGATTTTTTTCAGATTTGTTTTTAATTATTATTTTTTTTAATTAAACAATTCCCATTTTTCTTCTTTTCAAAAACAAATAAATTCCCCACTTTCCTTTATTTTTAATTTTTAATTTCCCACATTTTACTTTTATTATATTTAAATTCCCACTTTTTTTATTTTTTTTTATTTTCCACTTATTTTACTTTTCTTTTTTTAATTTTTACTTTCTTTTACTTTTTTTAAAAAAATTTCACCTACCTTTACTTTTATTTTTTAATTCCAACTTTCTTTTACTTTTCATTTTTTAAATTTACACATTCTTTTACTTTTATGTTTTTAATTTTTCACTTTCTTTTAATTTTTTTTAAAACAATTTTCACCTACTTTTACTTTTACTTTTTAATTCCATAATTTTATTTTTCCTATTTCTTATTCCCATACAAAAAAATTTTAAAAAAAATATTTTAAATTTTTTTCGGTTTTTTAATATATTTTATTTTAAAAATAAAAATAAAATAAAAATAATATTAATAGTAATAATTGACCTTTTACATTATTTTTAATTTTTATCTGACATAAAAAAGTGTAGCAAAGCTAAAAATATATATATTAAATTTCTAAAAATATTTACATAGTAGAAGGTGATAAAAATTCAAATATAGTCAAAAATTAGGTGCTCACAGGTGCCCCTCTTTGCTTGAAAACATGAAGAGTTTTTAGGCAAAGACTAGGTGAGCCATGTGACTAATTTTTGACCAAACCATTATTCAAAAAAAAAAAATAAATAAAAGATAAGGTGCAATCGAGTCCTGGTTTTGGACAGCCTCCATATCTCGGGTTATTGTGATGACCCAAAAGGTCATCTTATATTTTAGAACTCGATTCTGCGCTCTTAAGCCTTTAAAATCTCATTTTTACCCTCCTAGATTTGCGTGAGCAATCCGGACGTGTTTCCGGAAAGCTTTTATGTTGAAAATTGATGAAAATAAGAATTTTTACCTTATAAGTTGATTTTAGTTGATTTCGATCAATATTTTTGGTAAACGGACCCGGATCCGTATTTTGATGATCCCGGTAGGTCCGTATCGAATTATGGGACCTAGGCGTATGCCCAGAATCGAATTCGGAGGTCCCTAGCTCGAATTATGAATTTTTTATGAAAATTAAAAGTCTGCAAATGTAATTATTTTTAAGAATTGGTTGATGTTTGGCCTTGTTGATACCGGGTCCGTATTTTGATTCTGGAGCCCGGTATAAGTCCAATATAATATTTATGACTTATCTGTGAAATTTGGTGAGAAACGGAGTTGGTTTGACGTGATTCGAACGTCCAGTTGAGAAAAATGGAAATTTTAAAGTATTCTTGAGAATTTTATTTGATTTTGTGCTAAATTCGTAGTTCTAGGTGTTATTTTGGCGATTGAATCGCGCGAGCAAGTTCGTATGATGTTTTTAGACTTGTGTGCATGTTTGGTTTGGAGCACCGAGGGCTCGGGTGAGTTTCGGATAGGCCACGGGATGTTTTGTACTTGGAAAAATTTGGTTTTCTGCATATTCTGGTGTTCTGGCATGTCCTTCTTCGCGTTCGCGAAGGTACTCTCACGAACGCAAAGAGTAAACTGGTGAGGCTGAAATTTCTTCTTTGTGAACGCGAAGTGATGGGGGATTTATCCTTCGCACAAGCGACCGGCTCATCGCGAACGCGAAGCACTTGGGGACCTGGGGGAGGGTTGGTCGTTCCTTCATCGCGAACGCGAGCCATGTCTCGCAAACGCGAAGGCCAGGGGGAGTAACCATCGCGAACACAAGAAAGATATCGCGAACGCGAAGGCTTGGTAGCCGATACTCTTCGAGAACGCGACAGTGGCCTCGCGAACGCGATGCACACTGTCGCCCAGTGCATAAAACAGAATCAAGAACGGGAATAAGTCATTTTTCCAACTTTCATAAAAACAAACGGGCTAGAGGCGATTTTCAAGAGTTAATTTCTTCCCCAAAGTGTTGGCAAGTGATCCTAAACCATTTTCTTTCAATTACCCATTATATTTCATGAAGTTTCAACCTAAAATCTAGAGTTTTCATGGTAGAGTTAGAGGTTTGGGTAGAAACTAGGGGTTTCAGAAATTTGGGGATTTAGACCTCAATTTGAGGACAGATTCCAAAACCAATTATATATCCAGGCTCGGGGATGAATGGGTAAATGGATTTTGGTCCGAACCTTGGGTTTTGACCAAGCGGGCCCGGGGTCGATTTTCGACTTTTTGGAGGAAAATTTGGAACATTTAATTTATGCAATATAATTTATTCCTTTAGAAATATTTGATATTATTGAGTCATTTTTGAATAGATACGAGTGGTTTGGAGGTGAATTCTAGAGGAAAAGTTGTGATTGAGAATTAAGTGGCCTTCGGAGCAAGGTAAGTATTGTGTCTAACCCTAACTTGAGGGAATTAGAAACCTCAGATTATTTGCTATGTGAAACTCATTCGAGCGGCGTATATGTGAGGTGACGAGTACTTATGCTCCGCCAATTTACCTGTTTTACCTGTTTTCTCTCATTTTTCTTATATTGTCTCTTTCCTATGCCTAATTACTATGTGTTTATATTAGTGTTGTTAAATTGATCGTTCTTATCATGTTTACAGTTTTTCTGGTGATAATCGAGTATTTATTTCAAAGTTGAGATTGATATTGTGGAGCCAAATGTTGAAGTAAGGCTTGTACTTGTTATTATATCTCTCTGTTGTTATTTATGCATTACATTATGGTAAGGGAGAGTGTTAATGCACGAAGGGTGATGCCGTGTCATATTGCGAGTGTTAATGCACGAAGGGTAATGATGTGCCATATTGTGAGTGTTAATGCACGAAGGGTGATACCGTGACATATTGTGAGTGTAAAAGCACGAAGGGTGATGCCGTGCCATATTGTGAGTGTTAATGCACGAAGGGTGATGTCGTGCCATGATATGAGAGTTAATGCACGAAGGGTGATGTCGTGTCGTTTCTATTATTTTTATGGTGAGATTGAGAGTAAAATCACGAAGGGTGATGCCGTGCATTTTTCCTTTACTGTACTCATTATTCCTGTTGATTCATAGTATATTGACTGTTCCAGTTACCATTCTATTGTAGTTCTTCATCTCGTATTTCCCCCAGTATGTTTTTCCCTCCCGATATTTCATGTTTAGCTCTTCATTACTGTTATTTGCATATACACTGTTAAATTGTACAGTTTGATTTGTAGGTACCTTGCCTTAGCCTCGTCACTACTTTATCGAGGTTAGGATCGACACTTACCCAGTACATGGGGTCGGTTGTACTGATACTGCACTCTGCACTTTCTATGCAGATTTTGGTACCGGCTCGGGTTGATCGAGATTATAGCTGTTGGACCCGCTATCCGGAGACTCAAGGTAGATCTGTCGGCATTCACAGACCTTGAAGTCCCCATCCATATTTTCTGTTTTACTGTTTCTTTCACTCAAACAGTTGTATTTTTTTCAGATTATTACTTGTAGTGAATTCTAGAATGCTCGTGAATTGTGACTCCAGATCCGGATAGTAGTAATTAATGCAATATATATATATATATATATATATATATATATATATATATATATATAAATTCCACACTCATTATATTTCACCTTAGTTAAATTGTTGTTATTAACTAAAGGGGATAAGAATTAGTTTAATGATTCTCTAACGTTGGCTTGCCTAGCAAGTGAAATGTTAGGCGTCATCACGGTCCTGACGGTGGGAATTCCGGGTCGTGACAGTTATAGGGGAATCATATCGCGTGTAGTTCAAGGAGAATGGTGGAATGATGAGTTGAAGAGTCGAGTGAGGTTTCGTCGAGGCTCCGGTCCACGGTCCTGCTATTATATCAAAATAAAAAAGAAACCAAACATGCACTAGGAATGAAATTTTTCTGCCCCAGTTTGCACTAGGAAAATTTCGTGAGTTATTGTAACAAAATTCTAAACTACTTATTTATTGAAAGCAATAAAAGGTCGGGAATGGTGTTCCCCGAAAAGATCATGCTGATTTTGTTTTTTGGTATTCTTTTATTGTCAAAAATAATGTCTGGACTAAGGATTGATGTACCTTATGTTGGGAAAGTATGGCCAGGGAATGGTATATCCTATATTGGCAATAATATCAGGGTCTGGTGTACCCTGTGTTTAATATCAAATCAACTAGGGAGTGGTGTACTCTATGTTGGAAAAAGAGACTAGGGAGTGAAGATCATATGTCTAAAAAATAAAATCAACTAGGGAGTGGAGGTCCTATGTTGGAAAAGCATACTAGGGAGTGGAGACCCTTTGTTGGAAAAGAGACTAGGGAGTGGAGACCCTATGTCTAAAAAATAAAAATCAACTAGGGGAAGGAGACCCTATGTTGGAAAAGAGACTAGGGAGTGGAGACCATATGTCTAAAATAACTTCAACTAGGGAGTGGAGACCCTATGTTGGAAAAGAGACTAGGGAGTGGAGACCCTATGTCTAAAAATAAAAATCAACTAGGGAGTGGAGACCCTATGTTGAAAAAGAAACTAGGGAGTGGAGACCCTATGTCTAAAAATAAAATTAACTAGGGAGTGGAGGCCCTATGTCTAAAATAACTTCAACTAGGGAGTGGAGACCATATGTTGGAAAAGAGACTAGAGAGTGGAGACCCTATGTCTAAAATAACTTCAACTAGGGAGTGAATACCCTATGTTGAAAAAGAAACTAGGGTGTGGAGACCCTATATCCAAAATAACATCAACTATGGAGTGGAGACCCTATATTGGAAAAGAGACTAGGGAGTGAAGACCCTACGTCTAAAATAACTTCAACTAGGGAGTGGAGACCTTATGTCTAAAATAACTTCAACTAGGGAGTGGAGACTTTATGTCTAAAAAGGGAGACTAGGAAGTCAAGACCCTATGTATAAAATAAAATTAACTAGGGAGTGGAGACCTTATGTTGGAAAAGCAAAAAATGGAGTGAAGACCCTATGTCTAAAATAAAATCAACTAAGGAGTGGAGACCCTATGTTGGAAAAGCAGACTAGGGAGTGGAGACCCTATGCCTAAATATAAAATCAACTCGGGAGTGGAGAGCCTATGTTGGTAAAGGAGACTAAGGAGTAGAGACCCTATGTCTTAAAGACAATCAACTAGGGAGTGGAGGCCCTATGTCTAAAATAAAATCAACTAGGGAGTGGAGACCCTATGTTGGAAAATGCAGACTAGGGGGTGGAGACCCTATGTCCAAAATCAAATCAACTAGGGAGTGGAGACCCTATGTTGGAAAATGCAACTAAGGATTGGAGACCATATACTATCATTATTTTGAATTTTTTTTTTAATTATCATTTTTTTTAATTAAGAAAATGAGTAAAATGCGGGAAAGAATTTGGACAAGGCTTCCCTTTTGGAGTTGTTGCTGCTATAGAGCTATTTTAGTCTTCGCGCGGTTTCTTTTGTTGCGCCTGCTTCTTGCAAGGTTGCTTTTGGATAGCACCTATTTCCTGTTTTTCAAACAAAGAACAATTTGTCAGTTTGAAACGGTGGTTGGTTTTGTGGCCTTGAGTGTTTCAGTTGTGGCCTTGAGACTAAGGAGTGGAGACCTATGTCTTAAAGACAATCAACTAGGGAGTGGAGGCCCTATGTCTAAAATAAAATCAACTAGGGAGTGGAGACCCTATGTTGAAAAATGCAGACTAGGGGGTAAAGACCCTATGTCCAAAATCAAATCAACTAGGGAGTGGAGACCCTATATCCAAAATAACATCAACTATGGAGTGGAGACCCTATGTTGGAAAAGAGACTAGGGAGTGAAGACCCTACGTCTAAAATAACTTCAACTAAGGAGTGGAGACCTTATGTCTAAAATAACTTCAACTAGGGAGTGGAGACTTTATGTCTAAAAAGGGAGACTAGGAAGTCAAGACCCTATGTATAAAATAAAATTAACTAGGGAGTGGAGACCTTATGTTGGAAAAGCAAAAAATGGAGTGAAGACCCTATGTCTAAAATAAAATCAACTAAGGAGTGGAGACCCTATGTTGGAAAAGCAGACTAGGGAGTGGAGACCCTATGCCTAAATATAAAATCAACTCGGGAGTGGAGAGCCTATGTTGGTAAAGGAGACTAAGGAGTAGAGACCCTATGTCTTAAAGACAATCAACTAGGGAGTGGAGGCCCTATGTCTAAAATAAAATCAACTAGGGAGTGGAGACCCTATGTTGGAAAATGCAGACTGGGGGGAGACCCTATGTCCAAAATCAAATCAACTAGGGAGTGGAGACCCTATGTTGGAAAATTCAACTAAGGATTGGAGACCATATACTATCATTATTTTGAATTTTTTTTTAATTATCATTTTTTTTAATTAAGAAAATGAGTAAAATGCGGGAAAGAATTTGGACAAGGCTTCCCTTTTGGAGTTGTTGCTGCTATAGAGCTATTTTAGTCTTCGCGCGGTTTCTTTTGTTGCGCCTGCTTCTTGCAAGGTTGCTTTTGGATAGCACCTATTTCCTGTTTTTCAAACAAAGAACAATTTGTCAGTTTGAAACGGTGGTTGGTTTTGTGGCCTTGAGTGTTTCAGTTGTGGCCTTGAGACTAAGGAGTGGAGACCTATGTCTTAAAGACAATCAACTAGGGAGTGGAGGCCCTATGTCTAAAATAAAATCAACTAGGGAGTGGAGACCCTATGTTGAAAAATGCAGACTAGGGGGTAAAGACCCTATGTCCAAAATCAAATCAACTAGGGAGTGGAGACCCTATGTTGAAAAATGCAACTAAGGATTGGAGACCATATACTATCATTATTTTGATTTTTTTTTTTAATTTTCATTTTTTTTAATTAAGAGAATGAGTAAAATGCGGGAAAGAATTTGGACAAGGCTTCCCTTTTGAAGTTGTTGCTGCTGTAGAGCTATTTTAGTCTTCGCGCGGTTTCTTTTGTTGCGCCTGCTTCTTGCAAGGTTGCTTTTGGATAGCACCTATTTCCTATTTTTCAAACAAAGAACAATTTGTCAGGTTGAAACAGTGGTTGGTTTTGTGGCCTTGAGTGTTTCAGTTGTGGCCTTGAGACTAAGGAGTGGAGACCCTATGTCTTAAAGACAATCAACTAGGGAGTGGAGGCCCTATGTCTAAAATAAAATCAACTAGGGAGTGAAGACTCTATGTTGGAAAATGCAGACTAGGGGGTGGAGACCCTATGTCCAAAATCAAATCAACTAGGGAGTGGAGACCCTATGTTGGAAAATGCAACTAAGGATTGGAGACCATATACTATCATTATTTTGAATTTTTTTTTTAATTTTCATTTTTTTTAATTAAGAGAATGAGTAAAATGCGGGAAAGAATTTGGACAAGGCTTCCCTTTTGGAGTTGTTGCTGCTGTAGAGCTATTTTAGTCTTCGCGCGGTTTCTTTTGTTGCGCCTGCTTCTTGCAAGGTTGCTTTTGGATAGCACCTATTTCCTGTTTTTCAAACAAAGAACAATTTGCCAGTTTGAAATGGTGGTTGGTTTTGTGGCCTTGAGTGTTTCAGTTGTGGCCTTGAGACTAAGGAGTGGAGACCTATGTCTTAAAGACAATCAACTAGGGAGTGGAGGCCCTATGTCTAAAATAAAATCAACTAGGGAGTGGAGACCCTATGTTGGAAAATGCAGACTAGGGGGTGGAGACCCTATGTCTAAAATCAAATCAACTAGGGAGTGGAGACCCTATGTTGGAAAATACAACTAAGGATTGGAGACCATATACTATCATTATTTTGAATTTTCTTTTTTCTTTTTTTAATTTTTATTTTTTTAATTAAGAGAATGAGTAAAATGCGGAAAAGAATTTGGAGAAGGCTTCCCTTTTGGAGTTGTTGCTGCTGTAGAGCTATTTTAGTCTTCGCGCGGTTTTTTTTTTGTTGCGCCTGCTTCTTGCAAGGTTGCTTTTGGATAGCACCTATTTCCTGTTTTTCAAACAAAGAACAAATTGTCAGTTTGAAACGGTGGTTGGTTTTGTGGCCTTAAGTGTTTCAGTCACTTGATCTTGTCCGACTTCTTTGAAGATAATTTCACCTGCAACTAGTTGTTTTCCTGAATACCACTTGTATTTCTAGCCCCCGAGAACCTTTGGCTTTTCCAAATTTTGCCATGACGGTTGGTCACGTGGGACTTAACCTTTTTCAACTTTTTTTTGCCTTTGTAGGTTTTTGACTTCTTTCTTCCAATTTTAACTTTAGAGTATTGGGGAACCTTTGGCTTTTCAAACTTTGCCAAGATGGTTAGCCACTTAGGACTTAACCTTTTCAACTTCATTTTTCCCTTGTAGGCACTTTCAATTTGATTTTCTCCTTTCGAGAGTTTTTGATTTCAAAGCATCAGCCACCATGGCTAGTCGGGGTTGGCTTGATGCCCCTGCCGAGGCTGGGTGCCTCTTTTTTACATATTAGCTTGTATCAAACGAGAGCCCTGTAAATCAGTCTTGCCATCCCTTCTTTGACTTAGTTGTGGAACAGAGTTAGACCGAAAGGGATTCAAAGAAAAACAAATAATGGAATGGACAATGAATTTAGACAAGAGGTATCCCTTTCGGGGAAAGGAAAGAAGGACTTTTCTGGAGTATATGCGGACTTCAATGAACATGACATGCCTTTTGGACTGAATGCCCGGTATGTGTAAACTGTTCGACTCTCAGAATTCATCACAACTTTTGCCTTGAAACCGAGAAACCCTGTCCAGGACTGTGTCGATACCAATGGCTATAAGGATCCTCTTTTTGATCAGTGGCGCCCTTTGCGGGTTTTCACCAGCTGACCTCCCTTATTTCTCTTCTCACCATCGCCTTATAGTGCTCATTGCGAGTTTTCACTAACACGACTCTCTCATTTTGGTTTCTTTACTCACCATCGCCTTATAGTACCCTTTGAGGGTTTTCACCAATAAGACTCTCTCTCATTTTGTTGTATCAGATCCAAGTGACTGTATCCTCCAAATCTTGAATATTCTCGTTGCTTGGTCGGAAGGACTTGAAAAGGATTTGGGTAAAAATGATTTGGATTGAATTACAACTTTGAAACCTTTCATGTCATTTTGAAACGACCAGGACAAATAGTGAACATGACATGCCATTGTGAAGTGAAGCTGCTCAGGGTCTCAAACCGCTGAATGACGCACTAAAGCTCAAAACGACCAGTATATGCAGACTTCAATGAACATGACATGCCATTGTGGATAAACAGGTTTGCCAGTTGAGGTCCAAGAGCATTTTCATAGTAAAAGTCCAGTGGAGGGGCCAACCAGTAGAGGAAGCGACTTGGGTGGCCGAGGAAGACATGCGAAGCAGATATCCACACTTATTCAGCACTCCAGGTACAATTCTAAACTCGTTTGAGGACGAACGTTTGTTTAAGAGGTGGAGAATGTAATGACCCAACTGGTCATTTTAACTTTTAGAACCCCGTTCCCTAAAATAAAACTTCATGTATGTGCTTTTAATGATTTATGAGTTGCGGGGATGGTTGGTTCGGGATTTGGAAGTGTTTGGGTTGAAATTGGAATACTTGGTTCCTTAAGTTGGCTTTAAAGGCCAAGTTTGACTTTGGTCAACATTTTAAGAAAATGACCTCGGAATAGAATTTTGCTGATTCCAATAGCTCTGTATGGTGATTTTGGACTTAGGAGCTTGTTCGGAATATTTTTTGGAAATCCGTAGTTAAATTAGGCTTGAAATGGCTAAAATAGGAATTTAAGTTTGGAAGTTTGACCGGGGAGTTGACTTTTTGATATCAGGGCCGGAATCCAGTACCAAAAATTTTCATAGCTCTATTATGTCATTTATGACTTGTGTTCAAAATTTGAGGTCAATCGGACTTGATTTGATAGGTTTCGGTACATAATGTAGAAGTTGGAAATCTTAAGTTTCATTAAGTTTGAATTGGAGGATGATTCGTGATTTTAGCATTGTTTGGTGTGATTTGAGGGTTAGACTAAGTTCGTATGATGTTTTGGGACTTTTTGATATAATTGGTTGAGGTCCCGAGAGGCTCGGGTGAGTTTCGGGCGACTAAAGGATCACTTTTGGCCTTTGGGAGACTGCTGATAAGTGCTGGTATTTTCTTCTGATTTCCTTATACGCGATCGCGTAAGATGGTCTGCGATCGCGTAGAGTAATTTGGACAAAGGTGGATTTGTTCTAGCAATCGCGTGAATGGGGTTGCGATCGTGTAGGCTTATTTTGGGCAGCTGGAAATTCGTTCTATGCGATCGCATGGGCACGTTTGCGATCGCGTAGGTTAGGCCAGCTTGTGCATCGCGATCGCGTGTCATTGTTTACGATCGCGTATGGGAAACTGGGGAGGAGCTGGGCCACACGCTTAATGCTTCGCGATAGCGTGAGGAGGCTCGCGATCGCGTAGGCTTGCGGAAACTGTAATTCGCGATCGCATGGGATTTTCTGCGATTGCGTAGGGTTAATGTTTGGGCACTAAAATTTGTGCTACGCGATCGTGTGAGGAAGTTCGCGATCGCGTAGAAGAAATCACTGGGCAGAGAGTTTAAGTTCTAAAAATATTTAATGATTTGGAGCTCGAATTTGGATGGTTTTGGGGAGATTTTCAGAGAAAACAAGGGATTCGAGCCAAACAGAGTTGGATAATTGTGGAAAAGGCCTTCTAGTGGATTAAATTGGAGCAAATCGAGGTAAGTCTCTTGTCTAATGTTGTGAGGGGGAAATTACCTCATAGGTGATTAAAATTAAATAATTGTTGCTAATTGTGGAGGTTACGTACGCACGAGGTGACGAGAGTCCGTGCGTAGCTACTATTAATGCTAAAGTCCGGGTAGTTTAGGACTCAAAGCATGAATTACTTGTGTAAATTGTATTCTTTGTTTAATTAATATTATTTGATATATATATATATATATATATATATATATATATATATATATATATATATATATGAATTGTTAGATAAAAATATTAAAGGGTGAAAATCTCTTATACTTGATTTTTCTGTTTAAATTAATTAATTATTAAGAGAAATTATTCTTCCTCCTGAATTTATATTATAATAAATATACTCTCATTCCGGAGGTACATAATAAAATTGTCCTCCTATCTTGTGGAGCGGGCCGAGCACGTCGGCAGGATAGATGCATCTCTGAATCGTGCCGCACGTCACTCGGCAGTGTATACGAAACTCTGGATCGGGCCGTACGACCTCGACAGAAATCGTGCTTAATAATAATAATAATTATACGATACTTTGATAGTTTATTTCAGCTTATGAAGCTAATTGATAAATTGGAAATCTTTGGAATTTAATGAATTATTATTCCTACTTGTTAAGGGATTATTGTTATTCCTGTAAATGAGGCTAATTGATAAATTTGGAAATTTATTAAAATTGAAGGAATTTAATTATTTCTGCTGGTTAAATAAATTATTGTTATATTATGTGAATCATGTTGATCTAAATATTCTAGTTTTATTTCAATTATTATTATTGACCCATAGTGATTGTCAAAGTCGGTCATCTCGTCTCTACCACTTCGAGATTAGGCTTGATACTCACTAGGTACACGTTGTTTACGTACTCATACTATACTTGCTGCACTTTTTTTGCTGGACCTGAGGCAAGTACTATTGGGGGACCTATCGTCTTACACCCACGTTATCCAGGGGCATAGTGGTGAGTTGCCTTTCTGAGCCGTTCTGCAGCTATCAATGTCTCTCCTTGTATTTTTTATTCTGTCTATTTTTATTTCGGATGGTATTAGTGGTTTTGTATAATCTACTAGATGCTCATACACTTGTGACACCAGGTCTTGGCACACACATTGATAGAATTTGGTGTCTTATATTTTTCTTGGATTTAAATTTTATCGATATATGTTTAATTTATTAGTTGGCTTGCCTAGCTATAGTGTTGGGCTCCATAATGACCTATAGGTGAAATTGGGTCGTGACATTATGACTTGTACGCGTGGTCGGAATTTAATTTCGGGAAGTTCGGAGTTGATTTGGAAAGAAAATTCTAATTTCGGAAGCCTTAAGTTGGAGGAATTGACTAAAGTGTGATTTTTGAGTAGACGACCTTGGAATCGGGATTTGAAGGTTCCAACATGTTCGTATGATGATTTTGGACTTAGGAATATGCCCGGAGTGGGTTTTGAATGACCCGTGAGCGTTGCGGTGCATATTATGGAAGTTGGCATTTATGGAAATTTTTTCTAAATTTGGGTTGAAGTGCATTTCAATATTATTGATGTCCGTTTGGGATTCCGAGTTTGGGAATAGCTCCGTATGGTGATTCTGATGTTGGGAGCGTGTCCAGATGTGGATTTGGAGGCCCGTAGGTCATTTTGAGGTCATTTGGCGAAAGCTGGAATTTGAAGATTTTTGAAAAGTTTGAACGGGAGTGAACTTTTTGATATTAGGGTCGGATTTCGCTTCCGGAAGTTGGAGTAGGTTCGTAATGTCAATTATGACTTGTGTGCAAAATTTGAGGTCAATCAGACGTGATTTGATAGGTTCCGGCATCGAATGTAAAAGTTTGAAGTTCTAAAGTTCATTAAGCTTGGAATGGGGTGTGATTCATGAATTCGACGTTGTTTGATGTTATTTGAGGCCTCGAGCAAGTTTGTGTTATGTTTGTAGACTTGTGTGGGTATTTGGTTTGGACCCCCGAGGGCTCAGGTGAGTTTCGGAGTGGCTTCGGAGTGTTTTGTTAAGAAGTTGGATTATTGGTTCTGGTATGATCGCAATTGTGATGTTTTGGTCGCAAATGTGACCATCGCATTTGCGAGGCAGTGTTCGCATTTGCAAACTTGGGCTGCTAAGGGAATGGATCGCATTTGCGACAATATGGTCGCTTTTGCGAAACCTGAAGAGTTCGCATTTGTGATGCTTTCTTCGCATTTGCGAACCCCCTGTTGCAAATGCGACATCTGCGACTGGAGCCAAGGACTTTTATTCCTAGACTTAGCTCATTTCTCTCATTTCCCACTTGGACTTAGGCGATTTTTGAGAGCATCTTGAGAGAGGGTTCCATCATCATCAAGAGGTAAGTGATTTCTTCTAGTTGTGAGTTAAATACAAGTTTATACATGGATTAAGACATGAAAATTTGTAGAAATTTAGAAGTTTGAAGAAAAACCTAAAAATTGGTATTTTTGGATTTTGACCACGAAATTGGGCATGGAATTGGGAATAAATTATATATTTGAGTTGTAATGTTATGGGTAGTGTTTATCTTCAAAAATTTTCGGAATCCGAGCACGTGGGCCCGAGGGTTGCTTTATCAATTTTTCGAGCGGAGTTGGAAGTTGTTATAAATTGATTAATTATGAATATTAGAGTATATTTTGATTAGACTGTATCTTATTTGACTAGTTTTGGATCGGCAGGAATCAGTTTGAGGTGTTAAAGAGGCTTTGGAGCTGGTTATAGAATTTCAGAGCGAGGTAAGTCTCCTGTCTAACTCTGTGAGGAGGAAATTACCCCTAGGTGTTGTATATTGATGTGTGCTACTTGTTGTGGGGGCTGCGTATGCGCGAGGTGACGAGAGCCCGTACGTAGCTACATTCATGTTTTTGTCGGGGTAGGCTTAGGTTCACATCATGCTATAGTTGTATTATTTGAGCAGTCTCTCGCCTATTAAATTTCTCTATTTTACATTACTACTTGAGGCTAGACTCGTTATTGTAGAGACTTCACGAGTTCATGATTAGTCACCGAATAATTCTGCTCCTCTTACGGCATGTTTCCGTGATATATATACTTCATTGAAAGGTTTTTGTTAAAGAAATTACAACTTACACGCTTATTCGTGAGTGGGGTCAAGGACCAGTCAAAGCTTCTTATTTTTATGGGATCGGGCCGTTCGCCTCGGCAGGAATTTGTATTTCACTTCTTATGGGATTGGGTCGTTCGTCTCTGCAGGATTTATGTACCACACTCTTATGGGAGCGGGCCGTTCGCCTCAGCTGGTTAATTGATTTATCATATGGTTCGGGTCGTTCGACCCTCGACAGTGCACAGTTTTATTATTATGTTATATCGGGCCGTACGCCTCGGCATTTACTATATCATATCTTCATGAAATCGTGCGTAAGACTTGGCAAGAAGCCAGTGTATCGGTAAATTTCCGGATTTGAATTATGGTAAGCTACTTGATGACATCCACTATATCTATATATATATATACTCCGGTTGAGGAGGAATTTGCTAGTTAAGTGCTTGAGCTTATTGTAAGGAGGATAATTGTACCACATATTTACACTTGTTTATTTTATTTATTTACTTTGCCTCGTATTTGCTCACCTCCTTACTATGCGTGATACTGTTGGACCACTAGTGAGTGTCGATGTCGACCCTTCATCACTACTTCTCCGGGGTTAGGCTAGATACTTACTGGGTACACGTTGATTACGTACTTATACTATACTTGCTGCACATTTTTGTGTAGGTACATATGTGACTAGTGGCCTTGTGAGAGCAAAGGCGTGTATGCATGCGGGGACTTACGTGAGCTGCATTTCACATTATGATCTACAGCCGGCAGAGTCTCCTTCAGAGTATTTATATTTCTCCTGTCCAAATTTGTATTCCGGACAGATGATGTATTTTTATCTTACACATGCACATGTGACACCAGTTTTTGGGGTGATTATGAGTTGTTTTGTATTGAAGTTGTTAAAAATTTTATCATTTATTTTGAAATTTTCATCTTTTACTATTAAATGCAAGGAAAATATGATTTCAAATATTAAAATGAGAACCAAATTAAGTATTTATTTTCGGCTTGTCTGACAGCGGTGTCCGGCGCCATCACGACCTTTAATGGATTTTAGGTCGTGACAGCCCTAGTTTTCACTTTTGGGGGAATGTGAATTTTTATTTTGGTGTGATTGAACCCTAGAGAGAGGCTGCCTAAATATCCTTTCGGAATCAAGTCAAACATAGTTCAAGTAACATGAACTTATTTGGATTTTTGTTTTGTTTTCTTTTTCTTCTTCTTTATCTTTTTTTTTTCTTGATTCTTTTTTTTAATAACATCTTCGGGTTCCAAAGAGGGTAATCAAAGAAAGGTAACCAGCTCAAAAGGGTTAGCAAAGGGTTGATAGTGTTTGGATAGAGAGAATGAAAGCCTTCGTCATCCCAATCAGAGAACATTAATGCTACGTAGAGGGTCTAACGTAATACCTTTTGACTGCATCCGCGTTAACAGTTGTTTCAGGGACATTTCCTTCGATGATTCCCAGGTACAACTCTCTCTTTTGGCAGTACTCTCGTTACAATGTATGGACCTTTTCAATTTGGAGCCAATTTTCATTTAGCTTCTTCATGAGGCGGGAGGATACGTCTCAGAATGAGTTGTCCTATTTCAAATTTCCCAGGCCACACTTTCTTATTGTATACACGAGCCATTCTTTGTTGGTACAACTGCCCGTGGCAAACTGCGACCAATCATTTTTCATCAATCAATGTCAATTATTCCAATCGATTCTTGAACCAATCTTTATCCTCAATCTCGGCTTCAACAATGATCCGAAGAGAGGGAATTTCAACTTCTTCCGATTTCATTCGGACTTGGCTTAGGCCTACTGTTCCAATTCTTTTTTTATATTCTCACAAGCCTTATATTTAACACATTCTGTTTCTTTATTCATTATTTCGAGGTCTGACAGCGTTTTAGGATCTGGGCATGAAGTCCGCAAGCATATCATGTTATTAAAATCTGCATTAATAGAACTGAAAAGAGAATAAGAAAGGTGACAAGATTAAGAAAAGAGATATTCCTGGACAATGAAATATTAATTTTATTTGATCTGATTTTTTTTTTAATTTTTAATGATAGAAGAGTTTACATCACAAAGTAAGACAATAAAAGTCAAACATCCTCCTTTTTCCCGAGGGATAGGAAGTTTTTCCAATTTAAGTGATATTATTGAAATGAGATTTTTTTATTTTTATTTTTTTAAGAGTCACCACTTGGAATTATTGAGTTACGTTGTTCCGAGTCACTATTTATTTTAAATCCCAAATTAAGAAAATTTGACTCTGAATTATGGTCTGCGAACACAGAAGACCGAGTAAGAAATTCTGTTAACCCGTGAGAAGGTGTTAGGCATTCCCGTATTCTGTGGTTCTAGCACGGTCATTTTAATAATTATACTTGGCTTAACTAATTCTGGATATTTTATGTTCTAGGAAAATTTATGCACTTTTGCCTTAAAACGCTTTTCATTGCTTGATTATTCGTAATTATGGAATTATCTTGAAACGAGTTATGCGTACGTGTACTCATTTTATTTAGCGCATTAAAAATCATGTCACGCATGCGTCTACACAATTGATAACACTTTTATTATTATTAAGATTATTCAGTCAAAGTCGCGTGAACGCGTACATTGAATTATTTTGCAAATCATAATTGTGTCGCGCGAACGTGTACATAACTACGATGATTTGATTAATTTAGAGCGCACTTGAAATATACTACCGTGTTCATAAATTATTTTTCCTAAACTAATTTAAAAATTATTGTAAAGTCAAGAGTTATGAAATGTATTTGCGAGAAGTATGAAATTTAATTACTAGAATTATTTACAAAATGAATTACTTTACTAAGTTATGAAAAGTATTTACAATTATTTATTATGGAAGAAATATGAGCTAGCTTATGAATTTTATTATCATGGGCCATAGTACTTAAACCATCCGACCCAAAAATTTTTAAAGGCCCGATCTTTCTAATTTTAAAATCAGAAAATTCCATGGCCCATTCTTCCTTAATATCAAAATTATTTCATGGCACATCAACGTTCGTACGACCCAATTCCCTTTATATATTACTACCTTTTGCACCTTGATTTACTCTAACATGAATTTTTACTTCTCTAAAATTATATTAAATAAATAATGACAGTGAAAGTTCCATGCCTTACTAATTCATAGAACTAAATATTCTATAAAACTAATCTACCAAAATAGCTAAAAAATTTAAGAAAAACTAACCAAGAAGAGGAAAACTATTATTGTTTATAGATTAAAAGAAAACAAACATATTCTTGCTAAAGCTTTAAGCCAACAAAAGATGACAAACTAATTTATGCTAACTATGAACAAGAAAAGAAACATGCTCAAATAATCAATAAGTATGAACCATAAAATTTTACTCAAATACTCATCATAATAAAAAAAAGTCCAAACTTTTATATTAATCAAGGATAAAGTAAGAAATAGATCTCGATACAGCTTCTCACGAAATCGAATGAAATGAAGAAAGAAAATCTGACCGGAGTCTGGCTCGCCAGAGACCTCAACAAAGACGGAGAGACAAAGTCGGAACCTTGTTACGTTTATTAGGATACTTCAAGGGTGTTTTTAGGCTTGAATTTGGGGTATTTCAGAGTCTTAAATGGGGTGATGAATGCTGGATTTTTTGAAAGAAAGAGGGAAAAAGAATGACACGTGTAGAAATTCCCTTAGAGTAGAAGAAAAAAAGAAATTCTCTCAATTCCCTCATCTCTTTTTTTCTCTCCTTCTCCTCACATTTTCTCTTCTATTTATAGAAAATATTTCGAAATTTTTTCAAATTTGTTTTTAATTATTTTATTATTTTTTAATTAAAAACCACTTCCCATTTTTCTTCATTAAAAAAAAATCCTCACTTTACTTTACTTTTATTTTTTAATTTCCCACCTTTTATTTTTATTATATTTAAATTTTCACTTTTATTTTTTTTATTTTCCACTTATTTTACTTTTCTTTTTTTAATTTCCACTTTCTCTTACTTTTTTTAAAAAAACAATTTCACCTAACTTTACTTTTATTTTTTAATTCCAACTTTCTTTTACTTTTTATTTTTTAAATTTATACATTTTTTACTTTTATTTTTTTAATTTTCCACTTTTTTTTACTTTTGTTTTTAAACAATTTCCATCTACTTTTACTTTTTATTTTTAATTCCATACTTCTACTTTTCCTATTTTTTTTATTCCAATCCTAAATTTAAAAAAAGTTTATTTTTTTCGTTTTATTTATTTATTTTATTTTAAAATAAAAATAAAAATAATATTAATAGTAATAATTGACCTTTTAAATTATTTTTAATTTTTACCCTATATAAAAAAATATGTAACAAAGCTAAAAAATATATATTAAATTTCTAAAAATATTTACATATTAGAAGGTGATAAAAATTCAAATATAGTAAAAAATTAGATGCTCACCACCCTTCCTTTGTCTTAAAATTTAGAGGCTTGGCCTCTTTTTGCAAAGATGGAAAATCTGAAAATTTCTCCCCTCTTTTCTACATTGTTGCATTATTTTCTAAATAAATTTAAGTGTCAAGTGTGATTTGCTCTGTTAATTGAGTTCGATGAAGTTCTGTAATTTCGATTGCCAGTATTACATAATAGTTATTCCGTTTTATCCTGGGAGAAATTAATCTATAACCTTGGACAACAGTGAGGGAATTAAATTCGGGGGATTTGCAGTCGTACCCTATATTTATGTCACCTTTTAACATGTACCCTATTTTTTAAAATTATTGATTTGGTAGCCATCTCACAAAAATCCGTAATAATATGACAATTACACCCCTGACAAAAGATATAAAACGATCTCCTCCTCTCCTCTCAGCAACTTTATATAACAATCAGAAACTTGTCCAGATTCATCTTCAGAATCACACTTGTATAAAGTTGTTTCACCTTGAAGCTAAAATTTCATGCTAATATAGCATGAAGTTGTTTCACATTGAAGCTAAAATGCTAATGCATGCTGAAGTTATTTATCCTGCAGTCTATTGTTTTGCCATGAATTTTATCCGAAACTTCAGTCTAAACATGCTGAAGTTATTTAATTCATTTGCTAAAACTTTAGACTAAACACGCTAAAGTTATTTAGTTCATTTGCTAAAACTTCAGACTAAACATGCTTAAGTTATTTAGTTCATTTGCTAAAATTTCAGACTAAACGCTTAAGTTATTTAGTTCATATACTAAAACTTCAGACTAAACATGCTTAAGTTATTTAGTTCACTTGCTAAAATTTCAGACTAAACATGCTGAAATTTTTTAGTTCATTTGCTAAAACTTCAGACTAAACATGCTTAAATTTTTGTCTTGCAGTATGTAATTTTCTAAAGAGTTTTTGCTAATGCATGCTGAAGTTATTTAGTTCATTTGCTAAAAGTTCATACTAAAATATGCTGAAGTTTTGTAACACAGTCTACAGTTTTGTCCTGAGTTTTATCCGAAACTTCAGTCTAAACAAGCTGAAGTTTTTTAGTTTATTTGCTAAAACTTCAGCCTAAACATGCTTAAGTTTTTGTCCTACAGTTTGTCAATAGTCTTTTATTAAAGAAGGGCAAATCGTCTTTTTAAAATGCTTATAACAAAAAAATGGGTACGGATACAAACGAAAAAATAAAACGGGTATAAGTTAAAAAGGGGCGACCAAATAGGGCGCCCCATGCAATTTTTACATTAAATTCCTTAAGGACACACAAACAATTTATGGGCTCGAAATTATTTTATATTTTGTTTATTGAACTAACTTTTTCCCTTCTATGATTTTCTGATTTAGAAGACATTGAGAAAGACAAAGAAGGCAACAGACTTGAATGACGGGTTGAATCGTGCTTCTTCTTTGTCTCACACAATCAGGATAATGAATAAGTATTTTATTTGAAGAAAGAGAATTCATCAAGAAACTTTTAAGATAAGTTTCAAATCTTGAATATTTATGGAATTGCACGGCATGTTGTATGTTATATTCTCCTACATCTTTTGCATGATCTGTTGTGATTTGTGTGCATAAAGTCAGATGTGGAGAAAATAATTTAGTTGCCAAGAAGTGCCGAAAGTACGGGGATCATTGAGTCATTAGTGTGCAAACAGAAATTAAAGGCACAAACGTCGAAGCATTCGGGAGGCAATTTGTCTTGTGAATTGCTTGAAGATTTCGTAACATGACATTGGTCTTTCGACCAACGCCCGCTGAATGGTAAGGCAGCCCAAGCAGTCGCTTTAGGCCCCCAATTTTGGGGCCCCATTTTCCATTGGTAGTAATTTTATGAATTAATTTTTTATATAAAAAAATAATTATCTTAAGGATTAAAAAGTACAATGTTTTAATACATAAAAGGAAAAGAAAATTTAATTTGTTATTGATATTGATAGTTGAGATTTGAATTTTAAAAACAATATTGACTTAGCCTCGATTAAAACATAATAGCCACTCTGACATGATAGTTTAGACTTATTTTTTAAATTATATAGCGTTAAAGGAAATATTACAAGTATAAGATAATATTCTAATCGATATACTTAATAAGATATCAAGACTTGATTTTCTGCCAAATGTCTATATTTCTTATAGAAAAATATTGCTATAACAATTACATTCGGGAGAAAAGTTTTTTCAAATTAAAATTAATAAAATCTTGTATAGGATCAACTCACGAGAAGCTAAATAGATCTGATTAGCATTATTATCAGTTAAAAAATAATTATTAGAATAACTCGATTATAAGAAAATTATTAATAATTTTATATCTAAAAAGGTTAGAAAAATAAACTTCAAATAATATATAAAAAAGATTTAAAAATAATTAAGGCCTCCCCTCCAAATTTTGCTTTAGGCCACCAACTATGTTGAGCCGCCTCTGCTTTCGACCAATTTTTGCAAATTAGTTGCTAAAGAAAGAAAAATTGGTGTCGTGGATAGAGGCTGAAACAAAACGCAATTTATAGGGCGTGTTAAATTTAAATGCAACACCGGGTAATTGGTTGATAAGTGTCACACCTGCTTTTTACGGGGAAAGGACCAAAGGAGCTTTTTCAATTTAAGTGATATTATTTGAAAATGGATTAATTTATTTTATTTTAAAGAGTCGCCACTTGGAATAAATATTTACGATGTCCCAAATCATCATTTATTTTAAAATCCCAATTCAAGAAAATTGACTCTGTTTAAGTCTGCGAAATACAGAAGATCGGGTAAGGAATTCTGTTGACCCGGGAAAAGGTGTGAGACACTCATGAGTTCTGTGGTTCTAGCACTGTCGCTTTAATAATTATACATGGCTTAACTAATTCTGGATATTTTATGTTCTGGGAAAATTTATGCACTTTTGCCTTAAAAACCGCTTTTAGTTGCTTGATTATTTGTAATTATGGAATAATCTTGAAACGAATTATGCGTACGTGTATTCGTTTTGTTTGGTGTGTCAAGAATTATATCATGCGTACGTGTACACAATTAATAACACTTTATTAGTTTTAAAGTTGTTTCGCCCAAAGTTGCGCGAACACATACCTTAGTTTTAGTTTTGGGAATCGTAATTATGTCACGCGAACGTATACATAATCACGATGATTCAATTAATTAAGAGTGCGCCTAAAGCATTCTAGCGCATTCATGATTTGTTTCTTTTCTAAGTTTGAGATTATTGTGAAAGCCATGAGTTATGAAATTACTCGTGGAAGAAGTGTATGATTTTAGATATTTGAATAAATAAACCATCATATACCAATACCCTATAACCCAACAACTGAAACTCAAACTTATTAGGGTACAAATTTTTCTAACTTTAAAGCAAGTTTGAATACCATATTTTCAGAAACATGATTAAGCATATAACATTTAAGGACTAACTTACATTATTATTTATAAAGTGTAAAGGCAAATAAATAAAATCACATGAAATAAGAAAAAAAGTACAGAGGGAAGAATAAACCTTTAATGCAAAATTTTTAATTAAATGAGTCTCCAAGAACAGGTACAATAACTCAGACGAACGTCGAACAAGCATAAGCGATGAAGAACATCAAACCTAGTGAACGGAGCTCCAACGAAATCTTCGACCTCGACTATTGACTCCACTATTTGACATGTAAAAAGGGATGTTATGAAGTATTTTTGTTGGGTTTCGGGTGATGATTTGCTGAATTTTTCGAAAGAAAGACGAAGAAAGAATGACACGAGTAGAAATTTCCTTAGCGTAGAAGAAGAAAAAATATTTCTCTCAATTCCCTCCTCTCTTTTTTTTTCCTTCCTTTTTCTCTCATTGTTCACTTCTATTTATAGAAAAAAATTTGAAATTTTTCAGATTTATTTTTTATTATTTTTAGTTAAAAAATTCCCACTTCCCATTTTCCTTCTTTAATAAATAAATAAATTCCACAACTTCCTTTACTTTTATTTTTTAATTTCTTACTTTCTTTACTTTTCTTTTTAAATTTTCCACTTTATTTTACTTTTGTTTTTTAATTCCCACCTACCTTTACTTTACTTTTTTTATTTCCCACTTTCTTTTAATTTTCTTTTTTTCCCCATATTCCTTTACTTTTTTAAAAATATTTTCCACTTTATCTTACTTTTTTTTACTTTTATTTTTAAATTTTCCACTTTCTTTTACTTTTGTTTTTTTAATTCTCATCTATCTTTACTTTTATTTTTTAATTCCCTACTTCTCTTTTTCCTCTATTTTTTTTATTTCCACCCGAAATTTTATTTATTTTTTATTTTTATTTTTATTTTTCATTTAATTTATTGGGTTTTTATTTTTAAAAAATAAAGATAAAAATAAAATAGTAATAATAATAATAATATTTGACCTGTTTTTTTTAAAAAATATGTTCTAAATTTTTTACCCTATAAAAAAGTTGAAACAAAGCTAAAAACTGTAGATTAAACCCCTAAAAATATTTACATAGTAAAAAATAATAAAAATTTAAATATGGTAAAAAATTAGGTGCTCATAGTATGCCTCTCTTTGCTTGAAAACATGAAGAGTTTTCAGGCAAAGACAAGGTGAGCCATGTGACTAATTTTTGAACATATCTTTATTCAGAGGGGAAAAAAAAAGGAGAAGAGAAAAGAGTGCAACCTGGTCCTGATTTTGGGCAACCTACATATCTCGGGTTTAAGGGAATCACGTCATGTGTAGTTCAAGGAGGAAAAATGGAATGGTAGAAAGATGAGTTGGAGAGTCGAATGAGGTTCCGTCGAGGCTCCGGTCCGTTGTCCTGTTATTACATCAAGAAAGTGAAAAAGGAAATTACATTAAAGAAAAAAAGGAAAATACAAAGTCTTGTCTACTCTCTGTGTATTGCATCTTGCATGTTTACTTGAAATCTTGTAAAACCGTATTGGAAGGAAGGTGGGTGCCTTGACTTTGAAGATTGATGACCTACTTTTTAATCAGAGTTTGGAGCTTGATTCTTGGAAAGCCGGGTTGCTGACACATTATCAAAGCTAACTCCGACTATCTTGTGATCGAAAAACCTCTTCTTTTTTTAAGATAACTAAAACTGCAAGGTTTAATCGTCACATGTGCTCTACGACGGGGCCTGCAAAGCCATCCATCAAAGACAAACAAAACGATTTTTTTATTTTATTAATTTATTTTTTTGCCCCAGTTTGGACTAGAAAATTTTTGTGAGTTATTAGAGAAAGCTATAAAATATCTAACATATTGAAAGAAAGACAAAGACAACAATATAACCTAGCTATATGAGGATATGCAACCACGACTAGTACAATGTATTGGCAATAAGGTGAGGCTCTAGGCTCTCTAAGATTCTACTAGGGAATCGTACCCTATGTAGGCAGAAAAATAATGTGACCAGGGGATGTAGTACCCTGTGTTGACAATAAGATGAGGCTCTTGGA
Organism: Nicotiana tomentosiformis; assembly: GCF_000390325.3. Taxonomy (NCBI): domain Eukaryota; kingdom Viridiplantae; phylum Streptophyta; class Magnoliopsida; order Solanales; family Solanaceae; genus Nicotiana; species Nicotiana tomentosiformis. Next base: position 104,516,368 of record NC_090819.1, on the reverse strand, counting down.
TCTCTAAGATTCTACTAGGGAATGTTGTACCCTATGTAGGCGGAAAATAATGCGACCAGGGGATGTAGTACCCTGTGTTGACAATAAGATGAGGCTCTTGGCACTCTGGGATGCTACTAGGGAATGTCGTACCCTATATTTGCAATAATAAATGCAACCAGGGGATGTAGTACCCTGTATTGGTAATAAGGTGAGGCTCTTGGCTCTCTAAGATTCTACTAGTGAATGTCGTACCCTATGTAGGTAGAAAATAATGCGATCAGGGGATGTAGTACCTTGTATTGAATATAGGGTATTGATTCCCTATAATGAAACTAAAAATACATGATTACATGTATATTGGAAGAAAATCAAGGATTTGAGAACTTCATTTGGTGGTGTTCGTTTTTTCACGAACTTTTTCCTAAAATTGTTCTATTCCTGTTCTAAACAAAGAAAGATTCGCTAGTCTTAAAATGGTGGTCAGTTTGTGGCCTTGATTTCTTGGGCGACTTGAGTTGCGTCCATTACAATTGTTAGAAAAACTGACTTCATCGATGGTCGTACAAATTGCCGGGAGATTCTATCTTTACTTTCTGGAGATCTTCTTTCTCAACATAAAAAACCTGACTATTTTGTGCCTATCTCCATTTGTGTTTATGGTGTAAACAACCTTGCTCCCAAAATAACTTTTAACTGAGTAACTTTTATTGACCCTTGAAACATTATTCAGTCCTTCAAGCTTTTTGCTCATCAAGGAAGATCACAAATGTCTTTATGCCTTTGCCCAACAATCTTTGCTTTATATAACGGAGAAACTGTAACCAATTTTACGGCCTTTTATTTGCTTTGCTTTGACAAAATTAGACTGAAAGGGACTCAAAAAAGTAATACAAAAGAAAACAAGAAGGTGAACTAATAGGTATTACGACTTAATCAAGAAGTGTCCCTTTCAGGGAAAAAAAAAGAAGAAAGGACTCATCTGGAGGAATATGCTGACTTTAATGAACATGACATGCACTTTTATGGGCCTTAGGGAGTGTGGTTTTATGCTAGGATATCTTGTGGTGAGTTTGGGTAATGATCATGGTGTTCTAGCAAAGAGAAGTATCAACTTGAAGGCAGTTCAGAAGAACTTAGAGGAAACAGGACAACTTGGTAGTAGGTTTGATCAGTATGGTAATGGTATGCTCGGTCCTTTTTTATTCTTATGATGTGGTGAGTCTCTACGGGTGATTTGTGGCAATACTCTTGGGTTTGGTGGCTTGTGTGGCTTGGTTGAGTTAGAGAGATTTAGTTCTGATGGCTTGGTTATATGTTAATGGGTTTCGAAGAGTTTTTGATGGTTTCTACCACAGTTTGAGATGGATATTTCCTACCGGCGTGAGGAGCATGTTGCGTATTGTGATTTTCTCCTGGATGATATCAATGTGAGGTTTCTAGGTGATGGTGTATATATTCTGCTAGTGACTCAGATTTGATTATGAGATTCTCGTACTTTTCATATGATGGCATGCTAGATGTGGTGGGTTGTGTGGGATCGAGATTTGCATGTGCAAGGTCACGGTCCAGGCTTGGAGGGAAGGTCATGAATTTTGGATAGCATGGACAGTTTTAGATATTTAGATGAATGTTATAACTACTCGGTAATTCTTGAGAAGGGTGCACATTTCAGAAGGCGCACTGTGTGTTGACTTACAGATGTTTCTTTGGCATTGCGGTACTCGCCTGGTTGATTGACTGCTGGTATTCATATTTTGCTATATGGCACAAAAGAATTTTAGAAGTATTTCTCGTGGGATGATTATGTATGAGAGATGTGTTAGACATTCAGGCGATGGAGTTGGGACCAGATATGGTAATTCGTGTGTTCTATGGATTTGGAGACCGGGAGTTGTCAGAAATAGATTAGTTCGTGAATGTGGACTGTGAAAATGTGGCCAAAGCTAGCTAGATGATGGTATGCATCATGGTTAGGTTGTTGTGGACTTTCGGAGGGTTATTTACCTATTTGTGGATGACCAGAGTTGATTTGGGGCCCATTGGTAGGCCCAATGAGGATGTGTATTCTACCACGGGTCGAATTGGTTGACTATGTATTGCTATTGTTGAGGGATGTGCCATTTGGCTAGAGTTGACTTATTCATGTTCTGATATGATCGATATGTTACTCCTATATGCTATGAGGGGTTATGATTTGTTGGTTATATTTTACACATGGTGCAGTTCTGTTTGGGCCTTATAGCGGAATTCGAGAAACAATGGTTATTGGGGTGTTGAATGGTTGATTGCGCCTTGGTTATGGTCTATTCTGGCTGTGGTATATTGTGTAACTCGCTTCTCCATGGTTACGGTCATACACCTTGGGTACTTGATGTCGAGTTGCGCGTGGAGGTTGATTTTGGGCATTAAGGCTCAAAATATTTCATATGGACCAGTGTTTGGATGGGGTCATGCATTGCAGCTAGGTCATGTCGGGATATGATCCTTTGTGATAGATTCGTGTGTCTTGGGTTATGGTTACACCTTGGTGCAACTTGTTCAGAATTATACAATGTGTAGATGCGAGATGCGGGTTTTATAGGAAATTCCGGATGTTGGAAATTGAGTTCCAAGGGTTACAGGCTAAGGTTGAATTAAGGATCATCAGTTATGTTGTGTCGTCAGGATGATATGGATTAGGGTGACGTGGGATAACCCCCGGTTACGTGCATGGCAAGGTTACGCGGCGGTTTGGTGGCTTTGGAACGACTCTCGACACGTTCGAGGATGAATGTATGTTTAAGTGGGGGAGGATGTAACCCCGCGACATGTCATTTTAGCCACTTGCACTTCGCTTGGTAGATTGAGTGCATGAGTAGCTCTGTATGATGTATTATGACTTGTGTGAATCCTCGGTTTTCATGTCAGATTATTCGGAATTGATTTGGAAGGATGAATTTCATGATTTAAGCTTTAAGTTGGAAGAGTTAATCAAGATTGACTTTTTAGTATTTGACCTCGGATTGGAGTTTTGATGGTTCTGTTAGGTCTAGGTGGTGATTTTGGAATAGGGTGTATGTCCGGATTTGCATTTGGGTGTTTCCGGAAGATTTCGACGCTAATTGGAGAAAGTTGAAAATTTTGGAAAGTTTATAAGTTTGACCGAGAGCTGAATTTGATGACATTGGATTTGTATTGTGGTTCCGGGAATCAGAATAGATTCGTTATGTTACTTGGGAGTTGTGTTCCAAATTTGAGTTCATTCCGGGTTGATTTGATATGTTTCGGCGCCAGTTTTGGAAATTTGAAGTTTCAAATTTCATTAAGTTCGATTTGAGGTGTGATTCATCGTTTCGATGTTGTTATGTGTGATTTGAGGCTTCAAGTAAGTTCGCGGTGTGTTTTAGGACTTGTTGGTATGCTTGGATGGAGTCTAGATGACCCCGGGTGTGTTTCGAGTGAGTTTTGAACAAGTTTGGGCATTTCAGCACTTTGATGATTTTGTGGAGTGAGTGAAGTACGGAGGGAACATTTTAGAGTGTTGAGGCAAAGCCTCATGTGCAAACCACAGAGGAAATGTGCGGACCGCAGAAATCCTCTTGCAGATGCAGAAAGGAGAATCTGCAGGTTGATGGTCTCACTTCAGAAGGTTACCTTTTTTCATCTACAAGGAATTTGGAGATGATCCAAAAATGAAATTTGTATTCTTATGAGTCTAGTTTTGAGAAAGGTAAACCATTCATCATTTGGAAATTTGTATCTAAAGGTATGGCCAATTTACTGAAGCCTGGTAGCGCTGAAGTGCGACCGCACAATTTGTATTGCGGCCGCGGAACCTGGAATGTGCGGACCACACAAACAATATGCGGCCAGCACAATGGGAGAACATATTTTGTACTTTATAAATGAGGGTTAGAGTATTATTTCATTTTTTGGACTTTGGGAGCTCGGTTTGTAGCAATATTTAGTGGGGTTTTCAAGAAATTCATCGGGTTTCGAGTTGTCCAGAGGTCGGTACGCGCTAGATGGCATTTTTAGAGCATTGTTTGGCTTGTTCGAGGTAAGTAACACTTATAAACTTGGTGTTGAGGGTATGAAACCTCGACTTACGTGTTATGTGATTGATGTTGAGGTGACGCGCATGCTAGGTGACGGGCGTGTGGGCGATGTACGTAGAAATGGTGATTTAGTCGATTCCATAGAACTATGTAGCTATCTTATCTGAATACAGTATTGTACTCTATGTGTTAGAGCACTTGAGATGTGATTTATGCTAGAAAATATGTTTAGGCTATATGCTGGTATTATTGCGACCCACATTGGTTGTTCGTTGCTGTTGATTTATTTGTTTAATTGCAGTTATGTACTCAGTCGCATTCATCATTACATATCATATCTCAATATCTGTTATTGTATACTGTCACATCTCACATCATTGATTTGGACTGCTTAGCATGAGTGCTGTGATCCCGAGAGACTGGAGAGATTGATGATTGAGTGAGGCCAAGGGTCTGATTGTGAGGATACTGATACTATAGCACGTGAGTTGTCTGTTCAGCATGTGAGTTGTCTGTGCGGATCTAGATATTGATACTATAGCATGTGAGTTGTCTGTGCGGATCCAGCTATTGATACTATAGCACGTGAGTTGTCCGTGCAACATATTGCGCTCAAGCTAAATAAGCTCCTCCGGAGTCTGCGCACCCCCAGTGAGCACAATTGCTAGCACTTATTATGTTTGGGCTAGATCTTCCATGTACAGTATTGAGTGACTGAGTGTGTTGAGTCTTGAGCATGATGAGTGAGAATACGAGACAGTGAGATTGAGTACTCTCAGAATGTGAGTTCATGAGTTCATCATTGAGATGCATTACATTTGACATGCGTACTTGAGATACAAGCATAGAGATGCATTTCCTCATGCTACCCAGTTTTGGTGACATTCATGATTTCACTTGTATATTGACATGTACGCATATAGATGTATTTTCCTCATGCTATCTGAAAATGAAACATCTTGTTTATTGTTGAAAGGTTTTTGTTTTTTTTGGAAAATCACAGTTTTCAAACTTATTCATATATTGTTAAGGTTTTCGGTGAAAGATCTGGGATCTACTATTATACTTGAAAAGCATGCCCATTTTCTGAAATTGTAAACCAGATAATTTATTGCACCATCTTTATCATATTGTTATGAACTGTTGTTGGTTATTGGACTTGGACCCTGACCCTTGTCCCAGCTTATCACTACTTTCAACCTAAGGTTAAGTTTTTAACTTATTGAGTACATGGGGTCGGTAGTACTCATACTATACTTCTGCACCTTGGGTGCAGATGTTGGATGCTGATGTTATTGTGCACGGCGGGAGATGGATTTGAAGATGTACATGCATTCCGTTCATAGCTACCTCTTGATCTTGGTAGCTTTAGAATTTTAATCTTTTCATGTATAGTTCAAACAGATGATGTACTTTATTTCTTACCAGCTTTGTAAATTCTAAATCTTAGAGGCTCATGGTTTATACTATCAGTCCTTGGGGAGTTGTATAAAAATTCAATTATCTCATCTTTGACTCATATCAATATTATTATATTGTGTTTTATAGTTAATCGGCTTACCTAGTGGATTGGGTTAGGTGACATCACGACGGTTTGGATTTTGGGTCGTGACAACATTGAATACAACAGAATCAACGACAATACACAAGAGACAGAAGAACGAGCTCACAAGGAAAGACATAATAGGAAATAATGGTACAACATAGCCATAGCTCAATAAGGAAGAGATATTGTGTAGCAATGATTCAACATAAGTACAATTCAACGATAAGAGGGATAACATGAATCAATGACTCCAATTAAGGGTAAGTCAACTAATAAGGGATAACAAAACTTCAATTAGGGTTGAGCAATTGCGAAAGAGATTCAACAAACTCAATTAAGAATAAGCAGATTATGGGAAAGATAATAATAACTTCAATCAAGGATAAGCAATTATGGAACGGATAACATAGCAATAAAAGAAGCAACAACTTCAGTTAAGGAACATAAGAGTTTAATCGACAATAAGGGTAAAATATGGAGCAATTAATTCCAATTAAGACACTTGAGGGTGAATTTCGTAAATGGGGGATTTAACATAATAAGACAACTTCATATCTAAAGAACATAAGAACCTAAGTTCCCTAAACGGTCAAATCTCCACAAATAAGCCCGAGCACGTACTCGTCACCTCGCGTACACGGGCTTCACATGACACGATTAGCACCAAAGACTCAAATCCTAAGGGGTAGTCCCCTCCTCCCCCCCTCCCCCCACATACAAAGGTAGGCAAGATACTTACCTCAAAGAATCTAGATTGTTACCCTAAAATGACCTTCTCGAGTGAAATAACATCCGGAAAGCTCAAATCTAGTAAAAACAACTTCAATTCATAAATTAAACTCATAAAAAACAATTACGGGTAATAAAGCTTCAATCGTTTAACAAGAACTAAAGTCAACCCAAGATCATCATATGATAAATCATCATTTTAAATTTTGAAATATTTCTTCAATTCGTCCTACAAATCATCATTTTAAATTTTGAAAGATTTCTTCAAAAAATCCCATTTTGCTCAACTCAAACACTTATTATATGATAATAATAAAGATGGGATCATGGAATATAGTAAATTCTGGGTGAAGAAAACTTACCCCAATGATTTGATAGAAAACCCTACGAAATATCTCTCAAAACCGAGGTCTACAACTCAAAATATGTTGAAAATGGACAAACCCTCGACTTATATGATTCTGCGTAATGCAGGTGCAACCAGTGTTATGCTTCTGCGTTGCCTCTTCGATCTTACGTCTTTCTCATCCGCTTCCACGATCACGTAGGTGTGGAATATTCTTCACACCTATAGCAACTAACCATAGATGCCCATTTTGCTTCTGCGACTATTTCACGCTTCTGCGTCCACGCACCGGTGGACCCTCACGCGCAGGTGAGAAGACACCAATTAACAGAAAATTCCAGCAGCCCCAAATAATGCTCCAACAGTCTAAACCCAGTCCGAAACTCATCCGAGTCACTCGGGACCTCGTCCAAATATACCAATAAAGTCCCATAATGTAACACAAACCTACTCGAGGCCTCAAACACATCAAACAATGTCGAAACTACGAATCGCACCACGAATCGAACTTAAAGAATTTTCAAGTCTTCTAACTCCCAAACTTCGTGCCGAAACATATCAAATCAACCCGGAATAACACCAAATTTTGTATGCAAGTACCAAATGATATAACAGAGCTAATTCAACTCTCGGAACCACGTCCGAGCCCTATATCACCAAAGTTAACGCATGGTCAAACCTCTCAATCTTCCAAAACTTTAACTTTCCAATTGTTTCACTGAATGCTTCAAATTAACCTACAGACCTCCAAATCCAAATCCGAACGCACGCCTAAGTCCAAAATTACCATATGAAGTAATTGGAATCACCAAAATTCTATTTCGGAGTCATCTACATAAAAGTCAAAACCCCGGTCAATTCTCACCGCCTAAGCTTCTATGAAAGGAATCCTTTCTCCAAATTGATCTCGAATAATCCGAAAACTGAACTCGACCTTATACGCAAGTCATAACACATAATACGAAGATGCTCGAGACCCTATGCTGCCGAACAGGACATTAATTCTCAAAATGACTGGTTGGATCGTTACATGCCGCCGTTCAAAACTCACTAGCTTCATTAATCCGATTTTGCGCTATGTAGGTGTACTAAGAAGGGTGAAGTACTCTTACCAAAGAAGTTTTTCATTTCAAGGTCTTCAACCAAAATTCTGGTAACTTAAACTATCCCAACCATATCTTTTAGAGACAAAGGATTATTTCCTTAAGAGTGCCCCTCCTTCTCTTTCTTTTATTTTGAAAAAATAATGATTCTGTTAATTCTTTCAACTTTAGTAAGACTAGGAATCAAAACGAATGTTTATATTAAAAGGTTAAATGTAATTAGTGGAAAAAATATATGGATTATGTTCGAAATTAAGTGATCATAGGCTATAATTATATAGTTTGGCCACTATTTGCACTCTAAGTTGGCTGCACTTTATTGATGTTTGAGCGTTAAATGATAATAAATTGCTTTGATTGAGAACGTTATGCTTTGCAGGAGCAATTCCGGGCTATGATGAAGTTGAGGAGTATTTTGGAGCTAATATGGAGTATTGAAGTCCAAGTAAAAGCTTATGGAATAAATTGGGATCCCATTTGAGGATCGAAGGAGGTTAGCACACATAAAAAGTAGAATGAAGAATAGTACATGAGATTGCCCAGGTGCGCAACCATACACTGGGCCGCGCAAGTCAGGTAGAAACTGGCCAAAGTGCGCGGCCAGATGCGCGGCCGCGCACGTCCCTCCGAGAAAAAAATATTCCAAGGCTAAAATTATTATTCCAGAGGTAACTATACTTGACCTATATGAAGCCCAGCTTGCCCAAAAAGAGGGTATCTGTTTTTTTAAAAGAACTTTGAAGGCAAGATCAAGAAAGGAGCGAGACAGAAGATTCTGAAATGCGTTTTTATCTTTCTTTCTCCCCTTTTTATCATTGATGATGAATTCTTATGTTGTGATTATGAAAATAATTATGAGTTGCAAAACTCTTTATTCTAGGGTTTGGTGGAACCTCTTGGAGGATGAATCTTTGTTGTGTTTAATATAAATTTGCCATTGAAATCTTTTCTACTTGTTCAACTACGGGATTATTGTGGTTGATTGAAGGGTCCCCAATCAGCTATGCCTATTTAGTGTGTATTACTTGGAAAAGGGTACAAGTTTAGGTAGTTGCTGAACAATATCACTCCTAATGTATATGAGAGATCAATACGGAGGTAATAAAGGTGTGTTTTGGACTAACGAAACCTTGGTGCAATTGTAGTGAGCGGTAAACTAGTGCTAGCTAGCGTAATTCAGAAGAATACAATTAGTAAATTGTTGTATTTACTCGGAAGAGAATTATGACACCTAAAGTGCTCACGATCGGTGGAGAGTATCTAGGAGAATTTGTAGCAGACGTAGAAGGAAGGATTCTGATAAGAGGGAAAATCGTAACTCTAGATCTTCCTAATCTTGTCTATAACAGTTTCTTTGTTAGTAATAAAATTTACAGCTTTTTAATTACCTTTTTAATTGTTAGTAAACACTCAAGTTATTATTCAATCTTGTTGGAGGTTGATTATTTGGATTCTTGATGAACTAAAAGTTATGATTAGTACGTTAATTCCCTGTGGGATGCGACTCCGGACTTGTAAATCGGATTATATTTGTAATGACTGCTTAGTCCTTTTTATAAGGCATAGTTGGACGTGATCAAATTTTGGCGTCGTTGCCGGAGAATTTAACGGTGTTATTAATTGCAGCAAAAGAAGAGCTAGCATTCTTAGTGTAGTTAATTTTCTTCATCTTAAACTAATTATATTGAATTTCTAACGTTTGTAGTCTTAGGTGTTACAGGTGCATGCCTAGAAACTCCACAAGAACTGGTGAATTGCTCGACGCATTATCAGATCCTGAGAAAATTTTCAAGGCATTGAATCGTGCGAACAATAAAGACAAACACCAACATAATTCAACAGAACAAATCGAACCAGAAATGGATGACGGAATAGAAAATCCAAACAACAACAGAAACAATGTGAATGAACCAAACAATCAGGGTGTGGTGCCTCTTGTACCAAAAATAGCCTTGTATGTTTGGGCACAACTCACCACCGAAAATCTAGCAACAACAATTGCAGTCCCTTAAATACAAGCGGAATCATTCCAAATCACGAACAACATGCTACATTTGTTGCAGAACAAGGGACTGTTCTCAGGGTCTTACATTGAAGATCCTAAGTAGCATCTGAAATATTTCCTGTCGATATGTGTCATGCAAAGGCAACCAAATATGACACCGGAAGCAATAAGGTTGTTGTTGTTGTTGTTGTTTCCACTCTCGATGACGGGAGAGGCTCAGACTTGGCTCAATTCACTCCCCATAAATTCCATCACTACTTGGGAGGAATTAGTCAAGCAATATTTGAACAAGTTCTACCCACCTAATAAGACTGCCAAACAAGTTGACGAGATATTGAGCTTCAGGTAGAGACCAATAGAGACACTACAAGAAATGTGGGAGAGGTTCAAAGGTATGCTAGTTAAGTGTCCTCATCATGGCATTCCAGATCAGATGTTGAAGCAAAGGTTCTACATGGGATTGGCAGACAACTTGAAGGACAATGTTGATGCTTCAGCAGGAGGATCATTTTTGAGAAAATCATTTAGAGAATGCAAGATTTTACTTGATAAAATGGCTCAAAACTCAGGATGGATGACAAGAGACTCTACGATCACTCCTGTTGTTCACTCAGTTGCTTTGGGTCCAAACAACTCTATAGCTGAAAATATGGCCACTCTGATGACGCAAATGAGTATCCTCACCAAAAAGATTGATGAATCAGGCTAGAAATATCAGGTACACATAATTGATGCGACTAATGGGAGTTTATGTACACCATGCATCAACCAACCTTATGTATTCTTGTGGAGTGCAGAAAGTGACAACCAGAACCATCAGGAGAATATGAACTATGTGGCCAACTATGGAGGCCATCGGTAATGTGGTCAAAATTGGGGGCATAAGAATCAGCAGTATAGACCAGCACAGCAGCAGTACAATAATGGTAACAATCCTGGAGCCATGAGATCACATGGTCAAGTTGTGTCATACCAAAGACAACAGGGCTACAATCAGCAAAATTAGTAGCTAGCTTATCAACAGCCTTAACAACAACATATTGTGACACAAGATGATGGGTTTTCTGAATTTAAGGGAATGCTAGACAGCAACAATAGAATGTTGCAAAAACTGATTGGGTCCACTGGAAAAATACAAGAGAGAGTGGACTCACATGAATCAGCGATAAAGGGTATTGAGATTCAGTTAGAGCATATCTCTATGGCTCTGAAGAATCGTCCCTAAGGGATGCTACCTGCATACACACAAGTCAATCCAAAAGAACAGAGCTCGCAACGGCTTATGGCGGTGAGTTTAAGACATGGTAGAGATCTTGATCTAGAGCAAGAAATTGATCGCGAAAGCCGACCAACTGAAACACTTGTGCTAGTACCAATCGATATAGATGATTCGATAGGGTTAACATAGGTGATGGTACAACATGCACCAACTGAATCTAGCAAAGAAAAGGAGATTGCGAAGGAAACTGAGTTAGTGAAAGAGAAGGCAGTCAAAACAGATCCCGAGCAGGTTCAAACTCAAACCACAGGAAAGAAGCGGCCTCCAGCACCTTTCCCCCAGAGATTGGCCAAATATCAGAAAGATGAGCAGTATAAGAAATTCATAGAGATGTTGAAGCAAATCCAGGTGAACATCCCATTGATTGATGCCTTGAAAGAAATACCTGGTTATGCTAAAATGATGAAGGACGTGATGTCTCGTAAGTTCGACTTTCAAGACTTGGCCACAGTTACACTGACTCAGACATGTAGTGTTGTTGTGACGAGACCCATAGATGAGAAGCTGTCTGACCCAGGGAATTTCACAATTCCATGCACAATAGGAAACTATGATTTTGCTAAGGCACTTTGTGATTTGGGGGCGAGCATAAATCTGATGCCCTTGGCTATTTATAAAAGGTTAGGCATTGGAAGAGCAAGACCCACATCCATATTACTACAGCTAGCTGACCAAATGGTGAAGAGGCCCTCAGGTATACTTGATGATGTGCTGGTGCAAGTTGGAAAGTTCGTGTTTCCGGCATATTTTGTCGGTTGACGAGGAGATTCCCATAATTTTGGGGAGGCCATTCTTGGCCACTAGGAGAGCTCTAATTGATTGTGAAATTGGTGAGGTAAAGATGACACTGAGCGATGAAGAGATAACGTTCAATGTGTAGAAATCTATGCGGCGACCCAATGAGTTTGCTAATTGGTCTCTCATAGAGGATGTGGATGTGATTTTGGAGAAGGAAGATGAGATTCTGAACGTAAAAGACCCTCTAGCAGCATGCGTCATGAACTTAAAAGAAATGGATTATGAGGACTTGGCAGAGTGGGTTTTGTCCCTTGAAGGGCGAGGGTACTGGAAAAGAGAGCTCGAATTTGATCCCTTACACTTAGATGAAAGAAAAACACCTCCAGCTAAGCCATCAATTGAAGAGCCACTACAGTTGGAGCTAAAACCGTTACCGTCTCACCTCATGTATGCCTTCTTGGGACCTAACGCCACTTCACCTATTATTATCTCATCCAGTTTGTTAAATGTGCAGGCAGAACAACTTTTGCAGGTGTTAATGGAATACAAGACTGCAATTAGCTGGACCATTGCAGATATTAAGGGGATCAACCGGCATTTTGTATGCATAAGATTCTACTGGAAGATAGGCACAAACCTTCCAGAGAACATCACAGAAGGCTGAACCCTAACATGAAACATGAAAGAAGTGGTGAAGAAAGAAGTGATCAAGTGGTTAGATGTGGAATCATCTGCCCCACCTCTAACAGTAACTGGGTCAGCCCAATTCAGTGTGTGCTAAAGAAGGGTGGAATGACTGTAGTGCAAAATGAGAAAAATGAGTTGATCTCGACTCGTACAGTCAGAGGTTGGCGAATTTGCATAGATTATAGTTAACTGAACACGGCCACCCGGAAAGACCATTTTCCCTTGCCATTCATTGACCAAATGTTGGATAGATTGGCAGGGAGGTCTCACTTATGCTTTTTGGATGGATATTTGGGTTATGATAAGATTTCAATAGCCCCTGAGGATAGAGAGAAAACGTCATTTACTTATCTATATGGCATCTTTGCCTTTCGGAGAATGTCGTTTGGCCTATGCCACCGGCCCCCTTTAGAGGTATATGTTAGCCATTTTCACTGATATGGTTGAAGATATTATGGAAGTCTTTATGGATGATTTATCAGTGGTGGAGGATTCATTCGAAGACTATCTTCACAGTTTAAGAAGAGTGTTGAAAAGGTATGTGGGAACAAATTTAGTGCTGAACAGGGAGAAGTGCCATTTTATGATACATGAAGGTATAGTGTTGGGGCATCGAGTGTCCAGTAAGGGTATTGAGGTTGACCATACTAAGGTTGATGTGATTGAGAAATGTCTACCGCCCACTTCGGTCAAGGCAGTAAGAAGTTTCCTTGGGCACGCCGGTTTCTACATGTGATTTATAAAGGATTTCTCTAAAATTGCTAACCCTTTATGTAAACTCCTTGAAAATGATCACTCCTTTGTGTTTTCAGATGACTGCAGGTTAGCATTTGAGGAGCTGAAGAAGAGACTGGTGACTGCACCAATCATCATTGTACCTAACTGGGAGCAACCGTTTGAGCTCGTGTGTGATGCGAGTGACTATGCTATAGGAGTAGTTTTGGGGCAGCGAAAGGACAAACTGGTGCACCCAATTTACTACACAAGAAGAATGCTAAGCAGTGCACAACTCAATTATACCGTGACTGAGAAAGAGATGTTAGCTGTGGTGTTTGCATTCGATAAATTCAGGTCTTATTTGATTGGTTCAAAAGTGATTGTTTATACTAACCATGCAACACTTAGGTACCTGATAGCAAAGAAGGAGTCAAAGCCACACTTGATCCGTTGGGATCTTTTGCTACAAGAATTCGATTTGGAGATCCGTGATAGGAAAAGGGCAGAGAACCAAGTGGCAGACCACTTTTCAAGGTTGGAGGGACTGAAAAGAAAGTAAAGGTAGAAGATATAACTGAGATATTCCCGGATGAACAATTGCTAGCAGTGGCAATGGAGGAGGCGCCATGGTATGCAGACATTGCAAACTACCCGGCGAATGGTATTGTCCCCTATGACCTTTCCTCTATCCAAAAGAAAAAGTTCTTTCGTGAGTGTCGCATGTATTATTGAGATGAGCCTTATCTGTTCAGGATTTGTGTTGATAACATGATCTGGAGATGTATCCCCGAGATAGACCAATCCTCTATTTTGCTGGCTTGCCATGCGTCACAATATGGTGGCCATTTCGGGGGAGTAAGGACAGCTGCAAAAGTTCTAGAGTCGGGCTTCTACTGGCCAACATTGCTCAAAGATGAACACTTATGGGTGAAGGGTTGTGATGAATGCCAACGAACCAGGAATATTTCCCGCCGACATGAGATGCTTATGAACCCAATTCAGGAGGTAGAAGTGTTTGACGTATGGGGAATCAATTTCATGAGGCCTTTCATCAGTTAATATGGAAACAAGTACATACTCATAGCGGTGCACTACGTGTCAAAATGGGTGGAGGCTGCAGCGCTCCCTACAAATAATGCAAAGGGGGTAATTGGTTTTCTGAGGAAGAATATATTCACCTGATTTGGCACCCCAAGGGCAATAATCAGTGACGAAGGCACTCACTTCTGTATTCGCGCCTTCGCCAAGTTGTTAGAAAAGTATGGTGTACGCCACAAGGTTGTCACCCTATATAATCCCCAAACGAGTAGGCAAGTGGAAGTTTCGAACAGAGAAATAAAGATCGTTTTGACAAAGACTGTGAATGCCACAAGAACAGATTGGGCGAGAAAGTTAGATGATGCATTCTGGGCTTATCGTACCGCTTTCAAAACTCGGATTGGCATGTCACCGTACAAATTGGTGTTTTGGAAGGTGTGTCACTTACCAGTGGAGTTAGAGCATAGAGCCTTATGGGCATTGAGGCAGTTGAATATCGACATAGAAGAGGCAGGTACAAGTAGAGTCAGTGAGTTGCACCAGCTTGATGAGTTTTGCTACCATGCTTTTGAGAGAGTAAGACTATATAAGGAGAATGAAGATGATGCACGACAAGAATATTATTGAGATGAACTTTAAACCTGGAGATATGGTATTGATGTACAACTCAAGATTGAGGTTGTTTCCAGGCAAGTTGAAGTCAAGATGGTCGGGACCATTTTGTGTGGTAGAGACGCATCCAACTGGAGCCGCCAAGATTACTGCGGAATATGGCTCCCGCAAGTTCAAAATTAATGGACAAAGCCTAAAACATTACCAGGGCATGGTTGAGGAAGATAAAATGATCTCGACCATGTACTTGAAATATCCCTAATAAGGGATAACCCAAGTCGTGTCGCAACGCTAAATCAGTCATTTCTTGGGAGGAAACCCATGGGTTTGTTGTAATTTGTCATGTCGCGACATTAAATCAGCGGCTTCTTGGGAGGCAACAACATATATTTTATGTTTTAGTTATTTTTCGTGTTTGGTTTTTGAACTGTGGAAGTATTGAATGGTTTATCAATGTGCAGGGATGAATTTGTGCATGCTGGAATGACTCGGGGTGAAGAAATCAATCCGAAGAGGGGCTAAAAGTGGCTCAAGTGGAAAAACTGGAAAGACAAACATGTGCGGCCACGCACAGGCTGCACATATTTGGACCCCCACTATCACACATGCGTGGCCGCGCACTGACCGCACATGTGGCCGTTCATTTTTGGACCTTCACTGCATCACGTGTGCGACCGCGCACCAACCGCGCACTGGGCATCATTTTGTAGGGTAGTATGACTTTCCAAGAAATGACGAACCACAAATGCCTCTTCTATTGGTCACGCAGGCTCATCCCGGGCACGGGCCTCGACCAATGTGCTTCAATTTGACAGCACAAGGTTCGTATCTAGCTCAGCCCAAGAACGTTTTTGTCAGAAGGCCCCTAAGAAACCCATACCGAAATGGGGAATTGATATAGGGTCCCTCCATAATGACTGTCCCAATATGTATTGGGAATTGGTTCGGCGCGGGCTCGGTATTTGCTTTGAAGAAATTGATTACGCCAATTTAATTGTTGTGCGGGAGTTCTACGCGAACTGCTCGGAACATGTGGACCATATCTGCACGGTACGATAGAAAAGTCTGGATGCATCTATCGACGCCATTAGGAGGGTTTACTGGTTGCCAGTATTTGATCGGGCAGAGGACTATTATGATACCTATAGCAGAGAGCCAGCCTCCTAAAATTTGTTTTTTAGAACAATCTTTGTGCCAAACAAAGACGTAGTGTGGATTACGTAGGGGCGGAAGTTTCACTCGGCTTCGCTCACCTTTGAAGGGAAGTGTTGGCTTTATATCATCAATAGCCACTTGCTTCCTTCTTCTAACACCACTGAGGTGAATGGTCCCCGAGCTGCGCTGATTTGGTGCTTTATCAATTGCCACGATTTTGATGTCGCTAAGGTTATTCACGACAAAATGTTCATTCGTTGTCCAGTGAAGAGGTATGGGTTCTTCTTTCCGTCCCTAATCACTAGATTATGCCGGGCAGTACGTGTACCGGAGAATAGGAACTTGG
This sequence comes from Nicotiana tomentosiformis, assembly GCF_000390325.3. Classification (NCBI taxonomy): domain Eukaryota; kingdom Viridiplantae; phylum Streptophyta; class Magnoliopsida; order Solanales; family Solanaceae; genus Nicotiana; species Nicotiana tomentosiformis. The sequence goes on along the minus strand of NC_090819.1, from coordinate 104,500,048 downwards.
ATGGAAAAGTAAAAAACGAATATAAGTTTCGGGCTGATAAAGTGACCATTGGGAAGGATCCTGTGGTACGTGTCGAAGCAAATAACGATGAGTCTGATGCACTATATGAGGGATACGAAGGGCAGGCTGAGGTTGTGGCTACGTCACCCCCGCATGAGCAGGTTGCTGAGGCTGAGGGAACATCCGTGGTCAGATGGGACATGAGGATGACGACCTTAGAGCATGAAATGGCAGGGTTACGGACTTCTGTCACAGACTTTCTCGAGTTGATACACTGGCTACCTAAAATGCTAAATCTGAGAGGAAGGTTATGGCGTGGTTGCGTGCACTTGGCAGGGCTTGCCATCTCGACCCCGACACTGTCTCCGACCAGAACTGACGTTACCAGGGAAGTTTCCTTTACCTTGTAATTTTTTCTTTGTGTGGCATGGGGACATGCCACCATTTAAAGTGTGGTGTGGGGGATATTTTGTATGTATGTTGTATGTATATAGTAATGTAGAGTAGTGTTAGTTTCGTTGTTTAAGTTAATATATATATATATATATATATATATATATATATATATATATATATATATATATATATATATATATATATATAAAAAATAAAAATCAAAAGTTTTGATTTGTCCCGACGATGGATATCATTCGACGGGTTTCTTGAGGGATTAAAGTCGAAGAAAAAAAAAGATTTTCTTTTGTTAGGAGTGTATCAATTCTCCCTTAGTTTTTCTTTGGGCCATGATTCTTTTCCAAGGGTTTCGTTTGAACCGGGTGTAGTTAGTTTTTTTTTTTTTTAAATTAAGAACCCGTGGTTTATAGGCTGAAATGAAAATAGGGTCTCTCAACTTCATTATGCCTTGAGAATAGCGAGTGCGGTAGTGTGACGCTTAGGTTCAGTTGTCGACTCTTGTATATGTGCCTTAAATTGTATGTTCTTAACTTGGCTTAAGTGCTTTGACTAGAGTGTTTTGATGATCCAATCTGGAGTGAGTCATGTGCCATGTGTGTGTGAGGTTTGTTGTATTCTGTGCATTGCATTTGATGTCTGGAACTTGCCCCATTTGTTTGCAAAGAGAAATAGTAGTTTTGTTCAGTCTTGGAAGTGATATAGGCGTTTCTTTGTTGAGCCAGATATGTATATTTTACCCACCTAATTGTTATGTATCGTAGTTAACCCCTTTGAGCCACAATCTTGTTTCTTTGGCAACCACATTACAAGCCTTACCTTTTTGTTTGAATTAGTCATCTATTTGAACCCTTTAACCTAGCATGAGCACTTGAATAGTTATGAACTTGGTAAAAGTGCATTGTTTTGAAAAAGTAAGAGTCACTTGAAGTGAAATTAAAAAATATATATATATATATATATATTCCTTGATAAGTGGTGATTCTTGATGTAGGTGTGCTTAAATAATTGGGAGTTAATGTATATTGAGTTGAAGGTGGAGTATGGTTTGACATAAGTGTGGGGTTCTGACTGCTAAAGTGTATGTAGAAAAGTACTTAGGGAGGCTGAGTCACTCTTTTATACATATGTATCATACCCGTCCTGCAGCCTACATTACAACTAGTTAAAAGTCCTACTTGATCCTTGACTGAGTGAACTCGATTAGTAGAGTAGTACACTACGGGCAAGCCTATGGAGCATCTTTTGTGGCACGTGAATATCGTTTCTGAGAGAGTGAATTCTGTCTATTTTGAAGTTCCTCATTATTCGTGAGTTTTATTAATTGTGGGACGAGTCTCTTTTGTTGTGAGCAGGCACTTGATTCATGAAGGAAGGTAATTATTGACCTCTGTGTTAGAATAAGTGAGTAAGTTGGGAGTAATGCGCGGTACTTGTGAGTCAACTCTTGAGGTAAAGATGTTACACTATTGTGCTTAATCTATGTGAAATATTCTTGGTATGACGAGTTAGGAAAGTCGCTTAGTGAAGTTGTGTTTTTGTAGAGTGTGGTTTGATTGCTCGGGGGTGAGCAATGGTTTAAGTGTGAGGTATTGATAGTAGGCTATAATTATGTAGTTTGGTCACTATTTGCACTCTAATTGGCTTCACTTTATTGATGTTTGAGCGTTAAATGATAATAAATTGCTCCGATTGAGAACTTTATGCTTTGCAAGAGCAATTTCGGGCTATGATGAAATTAAGAAGCGTTTTGGAGCTAATATGGAGCATTGAAGGTCAAGTAAAAACTTATGGAATAAATTGGGATCCCATTTGAGGATCGGAGGAGGTTAGCACACTTAAAAAGAAGAATGAAGAATAGTGCATGAGATTGCCCAGGTGCGCGACCGTACACTGGGCCGCGCAAGTCAGGCAGAAACTGGCCAAAGTGCGTGGCCAGATACGCGGTCACCTTCCCAGGTGCGCGGCCGCGCACGTCCCTCTGAGAAAACATATTCCAAGGCTAAAATTATAGATCCAGAGGCAATCTTCCTTGACCTATATGAAGCCCGACTCTCCCAAAAAGAGGGTATCTGGGTTTTTAGAAGAACTTTGAAGGCAAGAACAGGCAAGGGGCGAGACGGAAGATTCTGAAACGAGTTTTTATCTTTCTTTCTCCCTTTTTTATCATTAATGATGAATTCTTATGTTGTGATTGTGAAAATAATTATGAGTAGCTAAACTCTTTATTCTAGGGTTTGATGGAACCTCTTGGAAGATGAATCTTTGTTGTGTTTAATATAAATTTGCCATTGAAAGTTTCTCTACTTGTTCAACTACGGGATTATTGTGGTTGATTGTAGGGTCCTCAATCGGCTATGCCTATTTAGTGTGTATTACTCAGAAAAGGGTACACGTTTAGGTAGTTGTTGAATAACATCACTCCTAACGTATATGAGGGATCAATACGGAGGGTTTAAAGGTGGGTTTTGGAATAACGAAACCTTGGTGCGATCGTAGTGAGCGGTAAACTAGTGCTAGCTAGCATAATTCGGAAGAATACATTTAGTAAATTGTTGTATTTACTCGGAAGAGAATTACGACACCTAAAGTGCTCACGATCGGTAGAGAGTATCTAGGCGAATTTTTATCTGACGTAGCAGGGAGGATTCCGATAAAAGGGGAAATCGTAACTCTAGATATTCCTAATCTTGTCTACAACAGTTGCTTTGTTAGTAATAAAATTTACAGCTTTTTAATTACCTTGTTAATTGTTAGTAAACACTCAAGTCATTATTCAATCTTGTTGGAAGTTGATTATTTGGATTATTACTAAACTAAAAGTTGTGATTAGTACGTTAATTCCCTGTGGGATTCGATTTCGGACTTGTAAACCGGATTATATTTGCAACAACCGCTTAGTCCTTTTTATAAGGCATAGTTGGGCGTGAACATTAAGCAATAACTCGAGGGTCAAAATTGAATATTTTCCGAATTACCCTGAATAAAATTTCTATACACCTCTTCTGTGTAACTATATTATAGTTATTAGCTTAAATATTTGTTCTCAATAATCACTTTTTTAGATAATCAAATCAATGTATTAAAAAAAAAAAACCAATACTAGTTGAATCTTCTCTACTAGTATTTGTTGACTATGTGAACAGAAAATTTTTTTTAAAAAATTACAGGAAGGCAGCTGGAGCTTATCATCATAGGAAAATTAGTTCTTTAACTCAAAGATATAAACCTCGAAACTTACTGCGAACCATATATACATATGCAATTTACCTATGTGGACCCAGATTAAATTCCACCATCATTTTTACTGGCAGCTAATTTAATTCTAGGCATAAAAATTACTAGTAAATAACAAGATGCCAAATCCAAATGGTTTACATTAATAACATTCTTTCTTTTTTGGTCAATATATACTATCTATCAAGAAATCTAGAGTATATATTTAGTTAATCCACTGCAAAAAAGAATTTTGGAATTTGCCAGTAGGGAAATGAAAAGTTTACAGATGGTAACATATTGAAAGCCAGCCCTTTCAGGGTTTATATAAATGCTATAAGACCACCCAAAAAATATATATAAACACACAAGAATATAATTTTCTAGTTCTGTTTTTCAACAAATATACACACACAAGAATTTTCCAGTTCTATTTTTCAATAATGGCATCACCAAAGATTTCCTTAAAAGACCTTCACTCTTTCCATTTTAATGATAGAGAACTGTTCATGCGGCTGGTCATGATCCTATATCGCGATCCATCTGAGTCCCTGTTAGTCATGGCTTTGTGGTTCTGGCTACAAAACCATGCTCATTTTACAAATGCAGTTGTAAAGATTTCGAAGACACCTAATTTAGTGGTACACTCGTTGTCTAAAGAAGCCTCGACATGCTTGAAATGTCTGCAGTCGAAAGTCCCCCCCATGGCTAATCCTGGAGGCCAGGACATGCCACTCACTACTCTAATAACGGATAGAAACATTTCTTTCCAAATTGTGTATCAAACAAGGTTTACTATGATAAGTGGAATCAAACATTACTTGAACAATGTTTGTTCTATCGTGTTTGCAGATATTTTACTCCAGCTCTTTCCAGGGCGATCAAGAATTCTCCTGAATTCAACATTTGGTGCAATAACAGTTGTTCCAAGGACCCTGGATTGCATTATCCCGACTAAAAATGGACCATTGGATAGCTTTTGGTTCTTAAATCCTGTAGTACCAGTAGACGATCGGACTCTATTCTTGACATTCTCAAAAGGTTACCCTGTGACTGAAGCAGATGTGATTGAACTCTTCAATTCTAAATATAGAGATTGTATTGAGGACATTCATATGGTGCCATCGACTACATTGGATCATTCATTGTATGCTCGAATGGTGGTTCGAGATGTTTCAACCGTTGATCAGATTTTGAGCAGCTCTCCTATTGCTAAGTTCAGGATTAATGGAAAACATGTTTGGGCTAGGAAATATGAACGTAGAGATCAGCATTTTTAGTACTAGTACCAATTGTTGTGCATGTATACTGAATACAAAACTACATTTTACATGTATATGATAAATTATAAAACTACCATACAGCTGTGATAAATAAGTGTTTCTGGAAAAGTAATAGTAATAATAAAAGGAAAATATGTTCACTGATTCAAAATCCAATCTATAGCTTTTAATTGCATTTTTGTTTTCCCTTGCCTGGAATTGATCAGCCTCGCCCTGACCGGCTTAGATTGTTATGGGGTCCAAACTTCTGAGAAACAACAACCAATCCCAATCTAGAATTGTGTTCTTACTATTTTCTCAAATTAGTGTAGTGTTAATTAAATAAAATATTCAAGGAGATGATGAATAATTTTACGATTAAGGTTATTGCGGAGTTTTAGAGCAACAATAAAGTTGTCTCCGCGTGAGTTATATGGTCACGGGTTCAAGCTGTAAAATCAGCCACTGATACTTTTCAAGCTGTAAAATCAGTCACTGATACTTACATCAGGGTAGATTATCTACATCATACCCATGTATATAGTTATTTAACATATCAGAATTATAAACTTTACTTTGGAACGAAATTATAAAAGAAATTCTCTTGATGAAACAAAACTTTGGCAATTTATTTACTTTCTCTACTTTGTGGCTCTTTGTTTTCTATAAAAGTAAGAGATCCACTAGATTAATGTATATAAGTTATAATCCAGCGTTTAAAATTAGTCAAATTGATGCGTGATAAATGAAGGAATATAGTATAACTGCAAATTATTAGGATATGAAATATTTAGTAAGTACATTAATTTATATTAGTTATAAACTATTAGTGTACGTGCTTTACACGTGCGTTACACGTGCGCGTCAATCAATAAAAAAACATATACAAAAGTAATAAATTATTGTACGTCTACCACTAAGTATACAACTTGAAAAGATCACGTAAATATTATTAAATAATATTTTAATCTATAAAATTAAAAAAAAAGTGTAATTTTTTTATAATATTGAAGTTAATCGTTTTAGCTAGCTTAATAAAAGAATAACTCTCGCCCCACATACCTTAGACCTCTTATTACAAATTATAGTACATTTTACGTAATTTATGAATATTTTATTTATTTTAAAAGAATATGTTTTTATAGTCTATTTTGCTCTCAAAATTAGTCAAATTGACCCTTGCAAAGCGAAGGAATTATATCAAAACTAGATTTATTAGGATCTTGAAACAATATTCAAATTATTTGAGATATGAAATTTAGTAAATGATTAATGTATATAAGTTATAATCTAACTCTTAAAATTAGTCACGTTGGCCCGTGATAAATGGAGGAATATTGTCACGGCTCCAAATTTTCTCTGTAGGATGTCATGATGGCACCTAGTCTCTAAGACTAGGTAAGCCTATCAATGGGGAATAACATAATAGAAATCTGAAATAAATAAAACTGCAATTCAAATAATTTCAACTCCCAAAACCAAGTAGAAATAAGTCATAAGCTTCTAAGAATTTATTCTAAGTGTCTCTATACATCAGGGTCTAAAGAGAATAAGGAAAGAAACATAATAAGGATAGAAGGAGACTCCGAGGTCTGCTGACGCTGGCAGATGTACCTTGAAGTCTCCGCGTACGGCTAGTTCACTGATGCCTGGTCTGATAGGAAGTACCTGAATCTCCACAAAAAGATGTGCAGAAACATAGTATGAGTACACCACAGTGGTACCCAATAAGTTTCAAGCCTAACCTCGGTAGAGTAGTGACTAGGTCAGGTCAGACCCTACTGGAATAATAAAAGACAGGGTGCAAAGTTTAACAATATAATAATAACAAAATGAGAATGGAAATGAATCAAGTAAGTAGTATGCCACGATTAAACTTCATAGAATAAGGACAAATAATACCTCGCTGAAAGAAAACAGAAATTTAAAACTTTAAAGAAATCACCAACATAGCCAAAGGCAAATGCTGCCATAAAGAAATATCAACAAGGGCACTCCCGAGGTACCGCCTCGTAGTCCCAAATCATAAATAAATTCACAATATTTTATTTCCTTATATCACCGCGGGAGCCTTCACATTTAATTTTAAAGAAAATATTTTTCCCGAAATAACATCCCGCGTTATAGTCACCCTTATTACACCGCATGACTTCTAGTAGTTCCCCTACTAGCCACGCGTATCAAGCCACCCTTATCTCACCGCATGCATTTCAACACCCATACCTTATACCACCGCATGCGTATCAATATCACAATATATCATAATTTGTACCTCAAGTGCTCGAATATTTCAACTTGCCAAAATATATCAACAACAAGAATATTTTCCACAAAAAGGAGCTCACGACTCAATCACAATGAGTACAAAATCTAACAAAATATTCAAGAATGAATAACTCAACAAAAATAATATTTCACAAATTAAACACCTTGCCTTAATATCAAATTTTTAAATGTAAAATACGTCATTTTAATAATATTTAAATTAAGGAATCCAACCTTCAAATAATGCATAGAACAAAAGAAACAGAGTTTCAACTAAACAGGTAAAATACTTAGCAGGAACAGGTCAGGCAAATTTAAATTACGAAAATATATTAATGACGATGAATATAACAGAATAAAATAATTTAAATAATATGCAACAGTGATCCACACAATTTAAAGACATAATTCACATTTAGCCTGTGTACACACTCGTCACCTCGTGTACACGACTTTCAACACATCTAAATTTTCATATCAATACCAATCTTAAGGGAAATTTTTCCCACATAAGATTAGACAAGTCACTTACCTCAAACCACGCTCAATCAGTCAAGTAGTATGTCTTTTCCTCGATTTTCCGACTCCGATCGGCTCGAATCTAGTCATAATTAATTCGATTCAATCAATACAAATTATAGGAATAATTTCCATATGAAAATATAAATTTTCTAACAAAATCCGAAATTTAACCCAGAAATCGCTCGTGGGGCCCACATCTTGGAACCCAACAAAAGTTATAAAATACGAACACTTATTCAACCACGAGTCCAACCATATAATTTTTACTAAAATCCGACATCAACTCGACTCTCAAATCTTCAATTTAAACCAAGAGGGTTTTCTAAATCTTCCAACTTAAATCCTCAATTAAATGTTAAAATCAATCATGGATTCGGGTTATTTTACAAATATTGAGTTAAGAACACCAACCCCATTGTTTTCCTTGAAAATCTTTCGAATATCGCATCACGAAATTTCTTCTTCGCGAACGCGATGCCTATCAGATCTTAAGTTTCGCGAACGCAGGACGCCGATCGTGAACGCGAAGACCAAATGTGTGGGTCCCAGTTCTTCTTCTTTCTCTTCGCGAACGCGAGCTTGTCCACGCGAACGCGGTATGTGCTGAGTCCAGGACTTCGCGAACGCGACCCTTCGTACGTGAACGCGAAGAACAAAACTCCGCTGGCTTCCGGATACTCTTCGCGAACGCGAGACCTCTCTCGCGAACGCGAAGAAGTAAACAAGTAGCAACAGGTTCAACAGTTTCATGTTTCCGAAATGCGCCGAACATGATCCGAATTACGCCCGACGCCCTCAGGACCTCAACCAATCATACAAACAAGTCCTAAAACATCATACAGGCTTAGTCGAAACCTCAAATCACATCAAATAATGTTAAATCACAAATCACACCCCAATTCAAGCAAATGAAACTTAAGAATTCTCAACTTCTATATTTGATGCCGAAACCTATCAAATCAAATCTGATTGACCTCAAATTTTGCACATAAATCATAAATGACATAATGGAGCCATAAAAATTTTCAGAACCAGATTCCGCTCCCGATATCAATAAGTCAACTCCCCGGTCAAACTTCCAAACTTAAGTTTCTATTTTTAGTTCAAGCCTAATTGAACTACGGACTTCCAAATATATTTTCGGACACGCTCCTAACTCCAAAATTACTGTACGGAGCTATTGAAATCATCAAAATTCTATTTCAGAGTCGTTTACATATAAGTCGACATCTGGTCGACCTTTTCAACTTAAGTTTTCAACCTTGAGACTAAGTGTCTCAATTCATTCAGAAATCTCTTCGAACCTGAACCGACTACCCCGGCAAGTCACATAACAGCTATAAAGTACAAAATGAGCAGTAAATGGAGGAACGAGGCTACAACTCTCAAAACGAATGTCCGGGTCGTTACATCCTCCCCATCTTAAACAAACATTCGTCCTCGAACGGGTCAAGTATGTGTGGATATTTGCTTTGTATCTCTCGCTCAGTCTCCCAAGTATCTTCTCCGACTGGCTGGCCTCTCTACTGCACTTTCACTGAAGCTATGTTCTTTGATCTCAACTTTCGAACCTGCCGGTCTAAAATGGCCACCGGCTCCAAATCATAAGTCAAATTACCATCCAACTGTACTGTGCTGAAATCCAAAACGTGAGAAAGATCCCCGACATACTTCCGGGGCATAGATACATGAAACACTGGATGAACACTTGATAGACTAGGCGGCAAAGCAAGTTCATAAGCCACCTCTCTAATCTTCTTAAGCACCTCAAATGGCCCAATATACTGAGGGCTCAACTTGCCCTTCTTTCCGAACCTCAACACACCGTTCATGAGCAAAATCTTGAGCAAAACCTTCTCCCCAACTATGTAAGCAACATCACGGACCTTACGATCCGCATAACTCTTCTGTCTAGATTGGGCTGTACAGAGTCGATCCTGAATCAACTTAACCTTTTTCAAAATATCCTGAACCAGGTCTGTACCCAATAGTCTAGCCTCGCCCGGTTCAAACTAACCCACTGGGGACCGGCACCATCTACCATACAAAGCCTCATACGGGGCCATCTGAATACTCGCCTGATAGCTGGAGTTGTAGGCAAACTCCGCAAGTGGCAAGAACTTATCCCAAGCACGAAGCATATCCTTCAATATCTGAATAGTGCGCTCGGATTGTCCGTCCGTCTAAGGGTGAAATGTTGTACTCAACTCTACCCGAGTACCCAACTCTCGTTGTACGACTCTCCAGAACCGTAATGTAAACTGCGTACCCCGGTCAGAGATGATAGATACCGGTACGCCATGAAGCCTGACAATCTCGCGAATGTAAACCTGAGCCAGCTGCTCTGAAAAGTAATTAGTAACCACAGGAATGAAATGAGCTAACTTAGTCAATCTATCCACAATCACCCAAACTACATCAAACTTATTTTGAGTTCGTGGGAGCCCAACAACAAAATCCATTGTGATCCGCTCCCATTTACATTCTGAAATCTCTAACTTCTGAAGCAATCCACCCAGTCGCTGATACTCATACTTCACTTGCTGACAATTTAAGTACCTAGCTACATATTCCACTGCTGACAATATCTGTGCTCAATAATCACTTTTTTAGATAATCAAATCAATGTATAATTAAAAAAAATACCAATACTAGTTGAATCTTCTCTACAGTATTTGTTGACTGCGTGAACAGAAAAACAAAATTAAAAAAATTACAGGAAGGCAGCTGGAGCTTATCATCATAGGAAAATTAGTTCTTTAACTCAGAGATATAAACCTCTAACCTCGAAACTTACAGCATACCATATATACATATGCAATTTACCTATGTCGACCCAGATAAAATTCCACCTTCATTTTTACTGGCAGCTAATTTAATTCTAGTCTCTACAACATCCCGCGTTTTAGCCACCCTTATCACACCGCAAGACTTCTAGTAGTTCCCCTACTAGCCACGCGTATCAAGCCACCCTTATCTCACCGCATGCGTTTCAACACCCAGACCTTATACCACCGCATGCTTATCAATATCACAATATATCATAATTTGCACCTCAAGTACCCGAATATTTTAACTTGCCAAAATAAATCAACAATAAGAATATTTTTCACAATAAGGAGCTCACTCCTCAATCACAATGAGTACAAAATCTCACAAATATTCCGGAATGAATAACTCAGCAATAATAATATTTCACAAATTAAACACCTTGCCTTAATATCAAAATTTTAAATGTAAAATATTTTATTTTAATAATATTTAAATTAATAAATCCAACCTTCAAATACTGCACAGAACAAGAGAAATAGAGTTTCAACTAAACAGATAAAACACTTAACAAGAACAAGTCAGACAAATTTAAAATACGAAAATATATTAATGATGATGAATATAACAGAATAAAATAATTTAATTAATATGCAACAGTGATCCACACAATTTAAAGATATAATCTTCCATATTTAGCTCGTGTACACACTCGTCACCTCGTGTACACGACTTTTAACACATCAAAATTTTTATATCAATTCCAATCCTAAGGAAAATTTCCCTCACACAAGGTTAGACAAGTCACTTACCTCAAACCACGCTTAATCAATCAAGTAGTATGCCTTTTCCTCGATTTTCCGACTCCGATCGGCTCGAATCTAGTCATAATTAATTTGATTCAATCAATACAAATTATAGGAATAATTTCCATATGAAAATACAAATTTTTTAACAAAATCTGAAATTTAATCCAAAAATCGCCTGTGGGGCTCACGTCTCGGAACACGACAAAAGTTGTAAAATACGAACTCCCATTCAACCACGAGTCCAACCATATAATTTTTACTAAAATCCGACATTAAGTCGACCCTCAAATATTCAATTTAAACAAAGAGGTTTTTCTAAATCTTCCAACTTTAATCCTCAATTAAATGTTAAAAATAATCATGGATTCGGGTAATTTGACAAATATTGAGTTAAGAACACCAACCCCGTTATTTTTCTTGAAAATCTCCCGAAAATCGCCTCTTCCCGAGCTCTAATTTGTCAAAAGAAAATGGGACAAAGTCCCATTTTTAGAACTTAATGTTTCTGCCCAGGGATATTTTCTTCACGAGCGCGGCCCTTGCCTCGCGTTCGCGAAGCACAAAAATGTGCCTGCCAAAATTTCTTCTTCGCGAACGCGATGCCTACCAGATCTTAAGCTTCGCGAACGCGGGACGACCGTCGCAAATGCGAAGACCAAATGTGTGTGGTCCCAGTTGCTTCTTCTTTCTCTTCGCGAACGAGAGCTTGTCCACGCGAATGCAGTGCGTGCTGAGTCCAGGACTTCGCAAATGCGACCCCTCATACGCGAACGCGAAGAACAAAACTCCGTTGGCTTCCAGGTACTCTTCGCGAACGCGAAGAAGTAAACCAGTAGCAGCAGGTTCAATAGTTTCAAGTTTTTGAAATGCGCCGAACATGATCTGAATTACACCCGATACCCTCGGGACCTCAACCAATCATACAAACAAATCCTAAAACTTCATACAGACTTAGTCGAAACCTCAAATCACATCAAATAACACTAAAATCACAAATCACACCCCAATTCAAGCGTAATGAAACTTAAGAATTTCCAACTTCTACATTTGATGCCGAAACCTATCAAATCAAGTCCGTTTGACCTCAAATTTTGTACATAAGTTATAAATAACATAACAGAGCCATAAAAATTTTAGAACCGGATTCCGACTCCGATATCAAAAATTCAACTCTTTGGTCAAATTTCCAAATTTAAGTTTCTATTTTTAGTCATTTCAAGCCTAATTGAACTACAGACTTCCAAATAATTTTCCGGACATGCTCCTAAGTCCAAAATCACCATACGGAGCTATTGGAATCATCAAAATTCTATTCCAGGGTCATTTACACATAAGTCGACATCTTGTCGACCTTTTCAACTTAAGTTTTCAACCTTGAGACTAAGTGTCTCAATTCATTCTGAAATCTCTCCGAACCTAAACCGACTACCCCGACAAGTCACATAACAACTATATAATACAAAATGAGTAGTAAATGGAGGAACGAGGTTACAACTCTCAAAACGGTTGTCCAGGTCGTTACATCCTCCCCTTCTTAAACAAACATTCGTCCTCGAACGGGTCAAGTAGATGTGGATATTTGCTCTGAATCTCCCGCTCAGTCTCCCAAGTAGCTTCTCCGACTGGCTGGCCTCTCTACTGCACTTTCACTGAAGCTATGTTCTTTGATCTTAACTTTCAAACCTGCCGGTCTAAAATGGCCACCGGCTCCACATCATAAGTCAAATTACCATCCAATTATACTATGCTGAAATACAAAACATGAGACGCATCCCTAACATACTTCCGGAGCATAGATACATGAAACACTGGATGAATACTCGATAGACTAGGCGGCAAAGCAAGTTCATAAGCCATCTCTCTAATCTTCTTAAGCACCTCAAACGGCCCAATATACCAAGGGCTCAACTTACCCTTCTTCCTTAACCTCAACACACCCTTCATGGGCGAAATCTAGAGCAGAACCTTATCCCAACCATGTAAGCAACATCAAGGACCTTCCGATCCGCATAACTCTTCTGTCTAGATTGGGCTGTAAGGAGCCGATCCTGAATCAACTTAACCTTTTCCAAAACATCCTGAACCAGGTCTGTACCCAATAGTCTAGCCTTGCCCGGTTCAAACCAATCCACTGGGGACCGGCACTATCTACCATACAAAGCCTCATACGGGGCCATCTGAATGCCTGCCCGATAACTGCAGTTGGCAAATTTTGCAAGTGGCAAGAATTGATCCCAAGCAACCCCAAAATCTATCACACACGCACGAAGCATATCCTCTAATATCTGAATAGTGCGCTCGGATTGTCCATCCGTCTAAGGGTGAAATGTTGTACTAAACTCTACCTGAGTACCTAACTCTCGTTGTATGGCTCTCCAGAACCATGATGTAAACTACGTACCCTGGTCAGAAATGATAGATACCGATATGCCATGAAGCCTGACAATCTTGCGAATGTAAACCTGAGCCAGCTGCTCTGAAGAGTAAGTAGTAACCACAGGAATGAAGTAAGCTAACTTGGTTAATCTATCCACAATCATCCAAACTACATCGAACTTCCTTTGAGTCCGTGTTAGCCCAACAACAAAATCCATAGTGATCTGCTCCCATTTCTATTCTGAAATCTCTAACTTCTGAAGCAATTCACCCGGTCGCTGATGCTCATACTTCACCTGCTGACAATTCATAGCTACATATTCCACTATGTCTTTCTTCATCCGCCTCCACCAATAGCGTTGTATCAAGTCCTGATACATCTTCACAGCACCTGGATGAATGGAGTACCGCGTACTGTGAGCCTCATGGAGAATCAACTCACGCAAGCCATCTACATTAGGCACACATAGCCTGCCCTACATCTGTAACACACCGTCATCTCCAATAGTAACTTCTTTGGCATCACCGTGCAGAATTGTGTCCTTAAGGACAAATAGATGGGGGTCATCATACTGACTCTCTCTGATACAATCATAAAGAGAAGACCGAGAAACCACACAAGCCAAAACTCAGCTCGTCTCGGAAATATCTAACCAAACAAACTGGTTGGCCAAGGCCTGAACATCCAAGGCTAAAGGCCTCTCTGCTACCGGTGAGTATGCTAAGCTGCCCAAAATCTCCGCCTTACGACTCAAGGCATCAGCCACCACATTGGCCTTCCTGGGATGATAGAGAATGGTGATATCATAATCCTTAAGTAACTCCAACCACCTCCGCTGCCGCAAATTAAGCTCGTTCTATTTAAACAGATTTTGTAGACTCCGGTGATCAGTATAAACCTCACAATGGACACCGTACAAATAATTCCACCAAATATTCAAGGCATGAACAATAGTTGCTAGCTCAAGGTCGTGGCCCGGATAATTCTTCTCATGTACCTTTAACTGTCTGGACGCATAGGCAATAACCCTACCATCTTGCATCAACAGTGCACCGATACCAATGCGCGACGCATCACAATACACAATATAAGACCCTAAATCTGTAGGCAATACCAATACTGGGGCCGTAGTCAAAGTTGTCTTGAGCTTTTGAAAGCTCTCCTCACATTCCTCAGTCCACTTGAACGGAGTACCCTTCTGGGTCAATTTGGTCATAGGTGCAACAATAGAAGAGAAACCCTTTACAAATCGGCGATAATACCCTGCCAAACCAAGAAAACTACAGATCTTAGTAGCTGATGACGGTCTGGGCTAACTCTGCACTGCTTCAATTTTCTTCGGATCTACCTGGATCCCCTTGTTTGTTATCACATAACCCAAAAATCCTACTGAATCAAGCCATAATTCACAGTTTGAATATTTTGTATACAACTTCTTTTCTCTCAAAGTCTGAAGCACAGTCCTCAGGTGCTGCTCATGATCCTCCCGGCTCCGGGAATACACCATAATGTCGTCAATAAACACGATGACAAAAGAATTAAGATATGACTGAAATACACTATTCATTAAGTGCATAAATGTTGCTGGGGCGATGCTCAACCCAATTGAAAGTACAAGGAACTCATAATGACCATACCGAGTCCTGAAGGCAGTCTTCGGGATATCTGCCTCCCGAATCTTCAACTGATGATAGCCTGGACGTAAGTCGATCTTAGAGAACACTCTGGCACCCTGAAGTTGATCAAATAAGTCATCAATACATGGCAATGGATACATGTTCTTCACTATAACCTTGTTCAACTAGCAGTAATCAATACACATCTGCATTGAACCATCTTTCTCTTTCACAAATAAGATAAGAGCACCCCAAGGCGATACACTAGGCTAAACAAAACCCTTATCAAGCAGTTCCTGTAACTGCTCTTTTAATTCTGATGGGGCCAAACAATATGGTGGAATAGAAATGGGCTGAGTGCCTGGTAACAAATCAATGCCAAAGTTAATATCCATGTCGGGTGGCATACCTAGAAGATCCACTGGAAATACATCAGGAAAATCCCTTACTACAGGAACTGACTCCATGATAGGAGTATCAACACTAACATCTCTCACATATGCCAGATACATATTACACCCCTTCTCAACCATTCGTTGAGCCTTAAGAAATGAAACAACCATGCTAGGAACATAATCTAAGGTACCTCTCCACTCTAGTCACAGTAGAACTAGCATAACTAACGTCACCGTCTTGGCTTAACAATCAAGGATATCGTGATAGGGTGACGACCAGTCCATGCCCAAAATAATATCGAAATCCACCATACTGAGCAATAATAAATCAGCTCTAGTCTTGAAACCATTGATAACAATCAAACACGACCAATACACGCGGTCAATAATAATAGAATCACCCACGGGTGTAGATACATAAACAGAAGAACTCAAAGAATCACGGGATACGCCTAAATACAAGGCAAAATAAGATGACACATAAAAATAAGTGGATCCTGGATCAAATAAGACTGATGCATCTCTATGACAGACGAGAATAATACCTATGATAATAAAATCGGATGCAACTGCCTCCGTCCTAGCAGGAAGGGCATAATATCTGGCATGGCCTCCCTCTCTAGGGCGACCTCTAGCTGGCTATACAGGTGGAGTAGCAACTGGTGTAGTAATCATGGTCTGAGAAGCCTGAGGGCCCTATGGAATGGGTGGGGCCTGAGAAATCTGTGGAGATGCAACCCTCCTAAATCTAGGGAAATCCCTCATTATATGACGAGTGTCACCACACTCAAAACAAGCCCTCGTAGGACGTGGCTGCTGGGACTGACGCGGGCCTGATCGACTGGACTGCTGGCTGAAAGCACCCCGTACAGGAGATACAATAGACACTAGCGGTGCATAATATGGAAGTGTTGAATGAATAGGACGACTCACATAGCCTCTACCATGATGGGCTGCAGCTGGGGCACGAGAACTGTTATATGTGCCAGAATCTCAAGGTCACTTAACTTCCCTCTTTTCTCTCTCCCTGATCCGCATACCTTCCAATCTCCTAGGAATTGACACTACCTGTTAGTATGACATGTCCATCTCCAACTCTCGGGCCATACTGAATCTGATACTAGGGTGGAGCCCCTCAATAAATCGGCAAACCCGCTCTCGAATAGTAGCAACTAAGGCTAGTGCATGCCTAGCCAAATCACTGAATCGGACCGCATACTCTGACACAGTCATAGAACCCTGGCGCAACAGCTCAAACTCTGCGCGCCATGCATTTCTAAGACCCTGAGGAACATACTCCTTCAAGAACATATCTGAAAATTGAGTCCAAGTGAGTGAAGCTGCCTCAGCCGGAATATCCAACTCATATGTCTGCCACCACTGGCAGGCCTCTCCTTTAAGCTGGAATGCCATGAAAGAAACCCCACTGGAATCCACAATACCCATAGTACGGAGGATACGGTGACATTCCTCAAGAAAACCCTGAGCATTCTCTGAAGCCAAACTACTGAAAGTGGGAGGGTGGTACTTCTTGTACCTTTCGAGCCTGAGTTGCTACCCCTCTGAAATTATTTCCCTAGCCTCGGGCCGAACTGGGACAATTGGCTATACTGGTATAACCTCCGGCGCATGGTCAACCTGGTCCCGTGGCTCTGGGGTACGAGAAGTGGGAGTCTGTGCACCTCCCCCAGCCTGAGATGTGGCATGAGCAAGTGGAATCAACCCTGCCTGATCTAGAGTGCCAAATCTGGGCAAGAGTCTCCTGAAGTGCAGGAGTAGTAACAGGCGTCTCAGGTGCCTGATCTCCAACTGGAGCAACTGGTGGCTCTGCTGAAGCAGCTTGTGCAGGTGCTCTGGCTGCACCACGTGGTCTTCCTCGGCCTCTGGCTCGACTTCTGCCCCAGCCTCTTGCGGCTCCAACATGGGGTGGGTGTCTGATCATCGGATCCAGTTGTGCGTGTCCTCACTATCTGTGAGAGAATAGAAATACAAGGGTTTAGAATTTCGAAGTCAACAAATGCGCACGATAAGGAATCAAAGAAGTGAACATTTTCCTAACAGTTCCATAGCCTCCCGAAGATAAGTACAGACGTTTCCGTACCGATCCGCGAGACTCTACCAAACCTTCTTGTGACTCATAACACCTAAGAACCTAGAGCTCTAATACAAACTAGTCACGATCCCAAATTCCCTCCGTAGGATGTCGTGATGGCACCTAGTCTCTAAGACTAGGTAAGCCTATCAATGCGGAATAACTGAAATAAAGGAACCTGCAATTCAAATAATTTCAACTCGCAAAACCTGATAGAAATAAGTCACAAATTTCAAAGAATTTATTCTAAGTGTCTCTATACATCAGGGTCTAAAGAGAATAAGGAAAGCAACATAATAAGGATAGAAGGGGACTCCAAGGTCTGCGGACGCTGGCAGATGTACCTTGAAGTCTCCGCATATGGCTAGTTCACTGATGCCTGGTCTGATAGGAAGTACCTGGATCTGCACAAAAATATGTACAGAAGCGTAGTATGAGTACACCACAGCGGTACCCAGTAAGTGCCAAGCCTAACCCTCGTAGAGTAGTGACGAGGTCAGGACAAACCCTACTGGAATAATAAAAGACAAGGTGTAAAGTTTAAAAATATAATAATAACAAATTGATAATGAGAATGAATCAAGTAAGTAGTATGTCATGATTAAATTTCGTAGAATAAGGATAAATAATACCTCGCGGAAAGAAAACAGAAATCTACAACTTTAAAGAAATCACCAAAATAGCTGAAGGCAAATGCAACCATAAAGAAATATCAACAAGGGCACTCCCGAGGTACCGCCTCGTAGTCCCAAATCATAAATAAATTAACAATATCTCATTTCCTTATATCACTGGGGGAGCCTTCACATTTAATTTTAAAGAAAATATTTTTCCTGAAATAGCATCTCGCGTTTTAGCCACCCTTATCACACCGCATGACTTCTAGCAGTTCCCCTACTAGCCACGCATATCAAGCCACCCTTATCTCACCGCATACGTTTCAACACTCAGACCTTATACCACCGCATGCCTATCAATATCACAATATATCATAATTTGTATCTCAAGTGCCCGAATATTTTAACTTGCCAAAATAAATCAGCAACAAGAATATTTTTCACAATAAGAAGCTCACGACTCAATCACAATGAGTAGAAAATCTCACAAAATATTCAGGAATGAATAACTCAGCAAAAAATATTTCACAAATTAAACACCTTGCCTTAATATCAAATTTTTAAATGTAAAATACATCATTTTAATATTATTTAAATTAAGGAATCTAACGTTCAAATAATGCACAGAACAAAAGAAACAGAGTTTCAACTAAACAGATAAAACACTTCGGGAACATGTCAGGCAAATTTAAAATATGAAAATATATTAATGACGATCAATATAATAGAATAAAATAATTTATTTAATATGCAACAGAGATCCACACAATTTAAAGACATAATCTTCCACATTTAGCCCGTGTACTCACTCGTCACCTCGTGTATGCGACTTTCAACACACCCAAATTTTCATATCAATACCAATCCTAAGGGGAATTTCCCCCACACAAGGTTAGACAAGTCACTTACCTCAAACCACGCTCAATCAGTCAAGTAGTATGCCTTTTCCTCGATTTTCCGATTCCGATCGGCTCGAATCTAGTCATAATTAATTCGATTCAATCAATACAAATTATAGGAATAATTTCCATATGAAAATATAAATTTTCTAATAAAATCCAAAATTTAACCCAAAAATTGCCCATGGGGCCACGTCTCTGAACTCGATAAAAGTTATAAAATACGAACGTCCATTCAACCACGAGTCCAACCGTGCAATGTTTACTAAAATCTGAAATCAACTCGACCCTCAAGTCGTCAATTTAAACCAAGAGGGTTTTCTAAATCTTCCAACTTAAATCCTCAATTAAATGTTAAAAACAACCGTGAATTATGGTAATTTAACCAATATTGAGTTAAGAACACTTATCCCGTTGTTTTCCTTAAAAATATCCCGAAATTCGCCTCTTCCCGAGCTCTAATTTGTCAAAAATAGAAAATGGGATGAAGTCCCATTTTTAGAACTTAATGTTTCTGCCCAGGGATTTCTTCTTTGCGAACGCGGCCCTTGCCTCGCATTCGCGAAACACAAAAATGTGCCTACCAAAATTTCTTATTCGCGAGGCTCCTCTCATGAACGCGATGCCTATCAGATCTTAAGCTTCGCGAACGCGGGACGCCCATCGCGAGGACCAAATGTGTGGGGTCCCAGCTGCCTCTTCTTTCTCTTCGCGAACGCGAGCTTATCTACACAAACGCGGTGCGTGCTGAGTCCAGGCCTTCGCGAACGCGACCCCTCATACGCGAACGCGAAGAACAAAACTCTGCTGGCTTCCAGGTACTATTCGCGAACGCGAGACCTCCCTCGCGAATGCGAAGAAGGAAACTAGCAGCAGCAGGTTCAACAGTTTCAAGTTTCCGAAATGCGCCGATCATGATCCGAATTACGTCTGAGGCCCTCGGGACCTCAACCAATCATACCTACAAGTCCTAAAACATCATACGGACTTAGTCGAAACCTCAAATCACATCAAATAATGCTAAAATCACAAATCACACCCCAATTCAAGCTTAATGAAACTTAAGAATTTCCAACTTATACATTTGATGTCGAAACCTATCAAATCAAGTCCGATTGACCTCAAATTTTGCACATAAGTCATAAATGATATAACGGAGCCATACAAATTTTCAGAACCGGATTCCGACCCCAATATCAAAAAGTCAACTCCCCGCTCAAACTTCCAAACTCAAGTTTCTATTTTTAGTCATTTCAAGCTTAATTGAACTACGGACTTTCAACTAACTTTTCAGATACGCTCCTAAGTCCAAAATCACCATACCGAGCTATCGGAATCATCAAAATTCTATTCCAGGGTCGTTTACATATAAGTCGACATCCGGTCAACCTTTTCAACTTAAGTTTTCAACCTTGAGACTAAGTATCTCAATTCATTCCGAAATCTCTCCGAACCTGAACCAACTGCCCCGGTATGTCACATAATAGCTATAAACTATAAAATAAGCAGTAAATAGATGAACGGAGCTATAACTTTCAAAATAATTGGCCGGGTCATTATAGATATAATATAACTAGATTTACTTAAATGATTCAGAAAAAAATATAAATTATTAAAATATGAAATTTAGTAAGTGATTATGTATATAAGTTATAATCTAGCGCTTACAATTAGTCAAATTGACGTGTGATAAACGGAGGAATATAGTTTAACTAGATTTACTTAAATGATTCAAAAACAAAAATGTGAATTATTAAGATATGAAATATTTAATAAGTATATTAATGTATATTAGTTATAAACTATTAGTGTACGTGCGTTACACATGTGTATCACATCAATTAATAATTAATATATACAAGAGTAATAAATTATTGTATGTCTACCCTATAGCGTTGAGTATACAACTTGAAAAGATCACGTAAATATTATTAAATAATATTTTAAGCTATAAAATAAATAAAAAATAAAAGTGTAAAATTTTTAATAATATTGAAGTTAATCGATTTAGCTAGTTTAATAAAGGAATAACTCCCACCCCCACATACCTTATACGTCTTATTGTTACTTCAAGTGTTGCCTCTTTATCTCCTTTCTTGTGCAATTAATTAGAACAATATATTTTAAAGAGATTAATAATAATATTGTAATAATAATTTATTCATATTTTATTTTTGTTAGAATTAGCATTGAAAAAATCATTTATATTCTGTTAGAATTAACAAGAATATTTATGTTTCCAGCTATAGTGAATTGTATATTTATGTTTTCATTTATTTTCCGTCTTTTTCTCTATTATTTTTTTCACAAAACTAACTTTTAGAATTATTCGTAGTAGTGTAAATTTTTATGGCCAGTTAAGACTTATAGGTAATCAAAACATGAAGTACACTTTTAAGTCTATAGTGATAGACTGTAGTGAGTTGTATATATAATTTTTCATTATTTTCCATCTTTTTCTCGTGCGTTATTTGAAATATTATCTTTAAAAATTGTTCATTGTACTGTATAATTTTTTATGGTCAGAAATGTATTAAAAGTTATAGGTCATCAGACATGGGCTACACTTTACATGTTTAATGATTGAAGTATATTTGTCTGTACGGTTAAAATCGGGCCCACCCGATTTTACTATTTGACCAAGACCGAGAGTTTGCATCGAAGGACGACTCCGAAGTGGATTGGATTGAGGTACGAAGACAGGGTACCGAGATCGAGATTCGAGGCACCTGCCAAGATCGAGATCGACAGCAATCGAGACCAAACGAGACATGCATCGAGCAATACCGAAGATTAGCATAATAACGAAAAATCGAGATATCCGCGACTGGTCGAAGATCATGGCGAAAATCTCGGAACGGATCAAATCAAGAACGGTTGTTTAGTTAATCATGGGATTTCCTTCTGTAATTAGAATTGTACCATATATAGAATTTCTCTACTATATAAAGAGGGTTCCAACCATTTGTAAGGACAACTGATAAAAAATAATATAATTTTCTTCCTCGCTCATACTCTTATTTTTTAGCTTAATGTATTTTTATTGTCCTTGCATCAATCAGTTGGATGATACTCTAACTCAAGGGTTGAGTTCTACTCAAATAATGGTTTGATTTACTTTATTGTATAATTCTATCTTTAATCTTCATATTTATCAATCGGTATTAAGTGAAATCACGTGTCCTTAAATCCATATTATAAGTTTAATTGTTATCAAATTTTGAGGATAAACAGTTTGGCGCCCACCGTGGGGCTAAGGATAATAGTGATTGCTTAATACTGATTCTGATAACACATACTGCTTTATGCTTGTTCTTGTAAGTATTTTTATTTTCAGGAAAAAGCATGTCAATTTCGGATTTCACGGGGAAAAGGACAATATAGTCGCCCCAGGAATCGAGGTGCCTCAGGCTAATCTCGAGGGAGTACTAATTGTAAACCCCATCGACATCAGTTCACATATCGCCCAAAATACAAATTTGGGCGCTGATCCCGAAGGTAACGTACGCAGGGAAGGTCGATCTGGTGGTTGAAGTACGCAGGGTGGAGGAGATGGTGGAGTCAGCCTCCAATTGATATTTGAAATGTTACAGGCTCAACAAGCCGCTATAGCACAATTACAAAATCAACATCGAGCGCCGAGTGGGGTAGAACCAGAAGTCGTCCACAGGATCGAGCCAGTGTCGGAAAGGTCGAATGCAAGTGAATCGGGGACTGACCCCATCATTATGAAAATGTTCGAGGAGCTCACTAAACGAATTAAAATGGGAGAAAAGAAAATCGAGGCAAATGACAAGAAAGTAGAGACATATAACTCCCGGGTTGATCAAATACCTGGGGCACCGCCAATTTTAAAAGGTATGGACTCGAAGAAGTTCATGGAGAAGCTGTTCCCCCCGAGTGCCGCTACGAAGCCCATTCCAAAGAAATTCTGCATGCCGAAAATCCCCAATTACAATGGGACCACCGATCCAAATGAGCATGTCACATCCTATACATGTGAGATAAAAGGAAATGATTTAGAAAATGATGAGATCGAATCGGTTCTACTAAAGAAGTTTGGAGAAACTCTATCGAAGGGGGCAATGATATGGTATCACAATCTGCCACCTAATTCCATCGATTCCTTCGCCATGCTTGCAGACTCTTTCATAAAGGCACACGCCGGAGCAATAAAGGTTCCGACTAGGAAGTCGGACCTCTTCAAGGTAAAACAAAAAGATAACGAAATGTTAAGGGAGTTCGTATCTCGGTTTCAGATGGAACGTATGGAACTACCACCAGTCACAGACGATTTGGTTGTTCAAGCTTTTACTCAAGGTTTGAATGATCGGAGTTCGGTGGCCTCACGACAGCTAAAGCAGAATTTAATTGAATACCCAGCAGTAACCTGGTCCGATGTACATAATCGATACAAGTCAAAGATCAGGGTCGAGGATGATCAACTAGGGACTCTTTCCGTTTCCGTTTATCCGATCAGGCCCATTGGAAGAACTTAGAGAGATATCGACAGAGAACCTCGGTCGAACAGAGACCGATATCATCCATACAATACAGATCGTAGAAACGGCGACCCAGGACGCAATCCCATCCGAAATGATCGAAGGAACGATCGAGGAGAGAGCTCTTGAGGGCTCATGAGAAAAAACAGTTTCAATAAACGTGTTGATCCCACAGAGGCACCACAGTATCAGAATACAACTTTAGCATCGACGCATCAGGTATTGTTTCAGCTATTGGGAGAATCAAAGATACTAGATGGCCTAGGCCCCTACAGACCGATTCATCCCAAAGGAACCCCAATCAAATATGTAAATACCATGGTACGCATGGTCACAGAACCGGAGACTGCAGACAACCAAGGGAGGAGGTGGCCCGTCTATTCAACGAGGGTCACCTTTGAGAGTTCTTGAGCGACCGAGCTAAAAATAATTTTAGAGACAGGGATGCAGACAGAAAAAATGAGCAGGAAGAACCATAACACGTGATTCACATGATCGTTGGTAGGATCGATATTCCACAAGGACCCGTTTTCAAACGCACTAAGGTATCGATCACCGGGGAAAAATGAACTCGAGACTATACACCAGAAGGCACTTTATCATTCAACGATGAGGAAGCAGAAGGAATCTCACAACCCCACAATGATGCATTGGTAATCTCTATCCTTGTGAATAAAATTTAAGTTAAACATGTTTTAATTGATCTTGGAAGCTCGGACAATATTATTCGATCGAGGGTTGTGGAGCAGCTCGTCCTACAAGATCAGATCGTGCCCGCAACTCGAGTTCTAAACGATTTCAACATGGCAAGCGAAACGACTAAAGGAGAAATCATTTTACCAGTAAATATAGCTGGGACTATTCAAGAAACCAAGTTCCACATGATCGAAGGCGACATGAGATACAATGCCCTATTAGGAAGACCCTGGATTAACAATATGAGGGCAGTTCCTTCAATATTTCACCAAATGCTGAAGTTCCCAACACCGGATGGAGTAAAAATGGTATACGGGGAACAACACGCTGCCAAAGAGATGTTCACGGTCGACGAAGTGATACCGGTATCGGCATTTTCGTCAACAAAAGGATCGAAATCCAAAGGAAAATAGGAAGCTAAATAGCAACCACAACTACCAGCCTCCACTCAATCGGAGGAGCAGGAAACAGACAAGGACAATGACTATTGGATCCCTCAATCGTTCATAATCCCCGAGGATTCCCATGCCACCAAATCGACGGTCGAGGAGCTGGAGCAAGTCGTACCGATCGGGCATCTACCGATCGAAAGGTATACTTGGGAACGTGGTTAACCCCCGAGATCAGGGAAAAACTCGTTAAATTTCTTATTAATAATTTGGATTGTTTTTCTTGATCCCATTTAGATATGACAGGGATACGCTAAAAATCGCTACACATCGACTAAGCTTGGACCCAAAGTTCCGCCCAGTAAAACAAAAGAGAAAACCCCAGTCCGAGGTAAAACATGCATTCATCAAGGACGAGGTAACCAAACTTCTCAAGATAGGATCCATTCAGGAGGTAAAATATCCCGAATGGTTAGAAAACGTAGTCGTAGTCCCTAAAAAGGGAAATAAACATAGGATGTGCGTAGATTATAAAGATTTGAACAAAGCATGTCCTAAGGACTCTTTTCCTCTGCCGAATATCGATCGCATGATCGATGGCCGGCCACGAGATCCTTAGTTTTCTCGATGCCTACTCCGGGTACAATCAAACACAAATGAACCCGGAGGATCAGGAAAAAACTTCGTTCATCACTAAGTACGACACCTATTGTTATAACGTAATGTCGTTTGGACTAAAAAATGTTGGTGCCACTTATCAACGCCTAGTAAATCGAATGTTCAAAGAACAAATAGGTAAGTCAATGGAAGTTTATATTGATGATATGCTAGTTAAGTCCCTGCGAGCAGAGGACCATTTGACATATTTGCAGGAGACCTTCGATATACTAAGGAAATACAACATGAATCTCAACCCGGAGAAGTGTGCATTCGAGGTCGGCTCGGGCAAGTTCCTCGGCTTTACAGTATCAAATCGGGGTATCGAAATTAACCCTGATAAGATCAAGGAGATCGAAGACATCACAGTCGTGGATAATGTTAAGGTCATACAAACATTAACAGGGCGCATAGTCGCCCTAGGCCGATTCATCTCAAAGTCTTCAGATAGAAGTCACAAGTTCTTCTCGCTGCTCAAAAGGAAAAACAATTTTATATGGACCCCGGAATACCAACAAGCATTGGAAGAGTTAAAGCGGTACCTCTTGAGCTCGCCGCTGCTTCATACTCCAAAAGCAGACGAACAACTCTACTTGTACTTAGCAGTCTCGAAAATCGCGGTAAGTGGAGTCCTAGTTCGAGAAGAGCAAGGTACGCAATTTCCTATTTTCTATGTTAGTCGAACTCTAGGCGAGGCCGAGACCCGGTACCCACACTTAGAAAAGTTGGCGCTTGCCCTAATAAGCTCCTCTAGGAAATTAAAACCATATATTCAATGTCACCCAATTTGTGTAGTGACCACTTATCCTCTTCGCAATATTTTGCATAAGCCCGAACTCTTGGGCCGATTGGCCAAATGAGCCGTCAAAATCAGCGGGTATGATATCGAGTATCAACTCCAAACGGCCATCAAGTCTCAAATCTTAGCAGACTTCGTGGCCGACTTTACGCCAGCACTCGTACCTGAGGTCGAAAAAGAACTATTATTAAAATCGGGTACATCATCGGGGGTGTGGACCCTGTTCACAGACGACACTTCGAACGTAAAGGGTGTCACGACCCAAACCGATGGGACGCGATGGGCACCCGGTACCCTACTCAGTCGAGTACCAACATAACGTATCTTTTCGTATCATACTATCATAGATAATTGAGCCAGAGAGGCTGCCATGAGATAGGTAAAATACAACATGTAATACCAACTTATACACAAGACATATGGGCCTCTACGACCAAAATAACCACTCGTACACTGAACATAAGCCGACAAGGCCATACAATCTTTTACGTACATGACATCTATCTACAAGCCTCTAAGAATAGATAATTTTCATAAAGTTTGGGACAGAGCCCCGCCATACCAAACAATACACATCTAAATCATACTGACCAAACAAGCAACTCCGGAGCAAATAGAGTGCACCAACATCTTCTGCTGAGCTGATCGCCTACTTGGAGGACTCTCGACCTGTCTATCGAGACCTGCATGCATGAAACGCAATTTCCCCATGCAAAAGGGACGTCAGTACAAATAATGTACCGAGCATGTAAGGAGTGAAAATCAGTAAATAATAGACATGAGAGAAACATGGAGTAAAAGACTCGACATGTACGTCTGCATAGCTCTGTGAATCATTTCATTTTTATAACGTCATGCATATGCGTATAAATGTCATACCATGCATAGGTATATGTGTTCATAACATCATCAAGCCTCTGAGGGCATCCCATCATATCATAATCTCAAAATAATTCTCATTCCCGGACTTACGTCGATTAACTTATGACAAAATTTTAACATACAAAAATACGGGATGTAACATCTCATTTCTGAGCTTTCACCAATTTATTTATGGCGTACTTTTATGTACAAAAAACAAATATGGGGTGTAACATTATTTCCCCCTTTGGAACATTCGTCCTCAAATGTTGACTGATGCACTTATCATTCTCATAACCCATAGCTCTTGCGAATACTGTAGTACTCCTCTTACAATATAGGCAATTGTTCTATGAATGAATCCCAAAGGCCAGGGCATTCCCCTCTTTAGGCCTCTTTCTTACACCACGACTCGTGGTCGGAATCATTTCAATCTTGTAATTATTGTTATCTTTTATCATGCAGCCTGTACGACTCTAACTTTGTAAGTGCGCCTATGAGACTCTTCTCTCCTTTTTCCTCCAGCTTTTAGCCAATCCCTAGGCCTAATTTTGTGAACATATATAGAGAGCTTAATAAGATATTCCTCTGGGTATCTATACTGAAGTTCTTCGCTCGGTACTTTGTCGGACTTATGAATATTGCCATATCTCATTTCATACTTTGTAACTTCTATCCATCCATTGTTGATTTACCTCAGTATTGATCTACAATCTACCACTGGTAACTTGAAATCTCTTACGTAATCACTAGGGCTCACGTTGCATAGTGGAACATTTGAAGTGATTTTCCTAATCCACCTGGGGCCGATACGATACTATACTTCCATAATCGTATTTCATATCATCCCAATGTGATTTACCTTACGTGGGTATTTTAATCCTGTACAATTCATGAAATCATTACTCAATCAAAGGCCCAAACATCATCCTTTATCTATCACAATTATACCCTTATTCTACTACGAGGGAACATTCCATTTCTTCTAAATCCTATTAGTCTTAGATTCCTTGAGTTCATTCAGGCTATACTGAACTTTCTATAACTTAGAGAAACCATTAGCTCTCTTGTTTATATGGGCTTAATCCCGAGGACTTATCCATTCTCGTCACCTTCTCACTCACCCTTTCTCATCCTTACTCCTATCATAAAACCTTGTCATTTTACTATACTTTAGCTTGCGACCTATACATATCTATTTATACTATTCGCAACTTTCATTCAACTTGCTTGAACCATAGATTTCCTTATGTCATTCTGGAACATCAAGCGAGACATCACATCGTCTCCAACTCTTCTTTATTCTTTTAACTAGACCTCTTGATATATGGAAACCATAGGCCGGAAAATATGCCACTGATGATGCCGTTATCATTCCTGGATACTGAGTCTTAGCGTTTCTGGCCTTTTATCTGAAGTATGGACTATTCACAACCTTCTGCATTTGAGTATCTCGTACTTTGTTCACCTTTACCTTACTTACCTTAAACTCTCGCCTCACATCTTCTATCTCTTTTATGACCTCCCTTCCACATAGGTATAATTTATTTCCACAACTTGAAGCTCTATTATAACACTTCCACCTCTGGTGTATACACAATCTGGTGGGAGCTTCATACTGACTTCTTATGAGGCTAGTGCTCTTCTAATTGGCTTTGTCGTAGAGTTGTTATATAATATGGTTGTTGTACTATCTCTCTTGATATTAAGAGTGATTCTGATATTAAGAGTGATTCTGCTATGTTCTCAATCATGATGTCTAAAATTTTCTAGGTCTAATAATCAGACTCCTGATTTGCTTCGTTGATGTAACTCTTTAGTTTCTTCTTCCCTCTGATCAACCTTTATATATGCTTAAGCTGTCTTTCGATTTGCGGCTCATGGTATTAGCTATTACTTAAGCCTTTCATGGGCGCTATGGAATATCCATGACACAATCTTCTAACCACTCAATCCTTTGTCTATGCCCTGGGCTCAATTCTTTCTTTTAACTTATACCGGAGTCTTCTACGGCTGTATGATTGTCAACATACATGCTGCATGTATAAAAACTCTAAACTCTTAAGTGCGTTCATAACGTAACTAACTCTGGATTATCAATCGAATGATTCTTTCCGTTCCTTCTCGGCTTTCTTTAAATATAAGCAATTACTTTTCCTTGTCTTCCTGCCCCCTTGTTGCGTGCATACTTAACTTACCTTAGTGCCAACACATATTGAATTCCATACAACTCATGTGATCTTAAATATCACTTCTGATTTTTCTTCCCGTTCATTAGCCACTGTAGGTGCCACTTTCTTATGGAGTGCATACAATGTTGTTATGAGACTGTTGTTACAAGACCATTTCCTCTTTAGGTTACTGTGCTCAGGCTGAAGTCTTCTTCCTTATTCCCTCAGCTAGTCTCTGACTCTTGTAAAGCTACGAGCTTATTACATGGTATACTCTATGAAATTTTTGATTTCCTTCCTTGTCTATAATTATTCGTGGTTACTTACCTCCATGACCTTGTTCTTGTAGGGTTGCTTCTGAACTAATATTTTGACTGTCTTCCCAGTGGAACTCTCTTTTATTTCCATAGCACTCATACGGTACCTTTACTATCCCAAATCCTATCTGAATATTTCTCAAGGATCACAATGTCATTCCTGCGAGACTAAATTCCCCATGTTGGGGTTTACTATGTTTATCTTGCACGATCTGTTGATTTGTCTGTATCCTCTTGTCTATCCATAAGTAGGATCTTCCTGAATCAACTGCTAACTATTCATTGGCTCATTCTCATATCAATATTCCGCGTAATCTTTCTTGGGTTATTTTCATTGTCTTAACTTATGTTTCGCACTGGCTACTTATCTATTAATAACATCTCGGGTAGGAATCCTTACTTCCTCTCTTTGACGTCATGTTTGCATAATGTTCTGTAATCGTTGCATGTCTGTAGGATTTGAATGATTGCAATCTCATCCCTTTCTTATTTTTGTCGCACTCTTCCTTTACCATTCCATAGTTACTAGAATTACTTAATTCCGACTTAATTCCACGTAACTCCATATTCCCCCCTTTAGGGGAGCACTAAGATTTAGTGCTACGATGATCTACGTATAGATGTTTTACCTTATCATCTATGGCATTCTTTCACATCATCGATGACCCTTACTCGCCTTGCGGTTGTACCAAGGATACAAAAATTTCCTTACTCGCGAGGGTGACACTTAGTATAACTGGCACATACAGTCTCTTAAGCTTAACTTTGCTCACATTGCTTGCTTTAGGGAAGCGTCTTCTTGAATGACCATTCTCTGAGTTTCTTATGAATCTTCTTCTATTGTCCATTCTATTATCGCTGAAATAAAATCTGAAATTCTCATGATGTCGACCATTATCAAATCACTCAGTCCCTAATTCACATTTAGTTTATCTTGTTCACCATCCCATACTGATTTCTATTACTCTTGGGTCTAACTTTTCCTTCTGGTAGTCGCGTTGGAGTCACAAACTTATTTCTCGAAATGAGGATACGACTTTATGGCCTATACTCTTTTGTCGTCTCAAGGCCTGCCACCTCTCGTCTTTTCCTTCACTTGACTATAGACTCTGTAATACTATCATATTTTTGATCTACCGTTGTCATCCATGTATCATATCTTACTTATAATGCTTCATTAACTCTCTTCTTATTTCTCGCTAACATTTATGTCTATCACTTTATTTCTGAAAACTCGAACAAGACATTGTTTTGCTTTTAGCTCCCCTTTGCTCCATCCAGTGGCTCTCCGGGTTGCCTAACATTCTCTCTCTACTAGGGACTAGAGCTACACTAAGTTAATATTTATCCTTTTAAGGCTTCCAGTGCGTGTCTTTGTAGTATTCATATCTAGATGTACTATTTTAGAGTGCACCCTCTGGGTGTCTTACAAGGAGATCTATTAGCACATTTGCAATATCCTTCGGAAATGTCAGCTAATGCTAACAATCCATCCACCATTTTGGGTTACCCTAACCCCAACTAGATCCTGACATCCTGCCTTCTCTTATACTAATTCTGTTACTCCCCGATAGGGCATAAATGAGATAAGTGGCCAATTGTACATACCTCTATTATTGTTGAAGGTAACTCAAAATGCTTATATTTCTCTACAATAATCTTTATTAGCTGGGTAGCTCATACCCTTTTTTCATCTTTCTTCTTTAACTTGTTGAAGCTTGCATCTACCTTCTGAATCTCTCGTTGCTTTTTACCATATAAGTGGATAGATATTCATGCCTTAGGGATCCTTATCAAGAAGCTTACACATCTTAGTATACATATGATCTGTTGAATACCTCATATTTATCCATCATAAGCCTAATGCAAAAATTGAGTTCCTCTGACTCAACTCTTCCACAACTATATCTCTTACCAACCGCCTTTCTGGATGGAGGCACCATCGTATTATGAATAAGATAGAGTTTAGGAAATTGAGTTCTTACAACTGAGCTCTACCACACGATCTAGAGTAAGAAGAAAGAGTGACAATCCTAAATGCCCTGTAGCCTCCTGTTTATAAGTGTGGTATACAACACACCCATAAACAAGACTCTACTAGACACGGCTTGTAGACTCCCTAGGACAGAACTGCTCTAATACAACTTTTGTCACGACCCAAACCGATGGGCCGCAACGGGCACCCGGTACCCTACTCAGTCGAGTACCAACATAACGTATCTTTTCGTATTATACTATCATAGATAACTGAGCCAGAGAGGCTGCCGTGAGATAGGTAGAATACAACATGTAATACCAACTTATACACAAGACATATGGGCCTCTACGACCAAAATAACCATTCGTACACTGAACATAGGCCGACAAGTCCATACAATCTTTTACGTACATGACATCTGTCTACAAGCCTCTAAGAATACATAATTGTCATAAAGTTCGGGACAGAACCCCGCCATACCATACAATACACATCTAAATCATACTGACCAAACAAGCAACTCCGGAGAAAATGGAGTGCACCAACATCTTCCGCTGAGCTGATCGCCAACCTGTCTATCGAGACCTACGGGCATGAAACGCAGTGTCCCCAAGAAAAAGGGACGTCAGTACAAATAATGTACCGAGTATGTAAGGAGTAAAAATCAATAAATAATAGACATGAGAGAAACATGGAGTAAAAGACTCAACATGTACGTCTGCATAGCTCTGTGAATCATTTTATTTTTATAACGTCATGCATATGCGTATAAATGTCATACCATGCATAGGTATATGTGTTCATAACATCATTAAGCCTTTTAGGGCATCCCATCATATCATTTCGGCCACTGTGGCCAAATCATCAACGTATGCTAGTTGATCAGGTAATAGTGCGTATATAACGCCGTAACCTTTTTCCATATCCCATATACATATATATACATATATACGCATATATAACGCCGTTTGGTCATAGGTAAATGTACATGTATAAATGAATACAATGCATGAGAAGTACGTCAATAAAATCTTTCAGAACGACATAAGACCATTATACCTCTGATTAATATCATGAAATAAACTTTTATCAACTTACGTATTTTGTGAGACCCATGAACAGACGATAGAATAATAAGACATATGGGAATTCAAGAACATAGACATCTCTAATACTTTTATGAATAGAGTCATTTATGAAAGTTGTACATTTGCTCGTTTCGTTCGTGTCGTATAGATCATGCCAAAAGAAAGAAGGGATAGCCTTAACATACCTGGAGTAGAAAAAAATCTGAATGATGTTCTTGGAAAATGTTGCACCGTACTCCTTTAGAATCGCAAAATTTCACGTTGATACTGTGCTAAGAAATCTCGTTGGTTGAAGAAATCACGTTGTAGTGGTTGAGAATGAAATGTTGTTTGAATTGTTTGTTTTCAAGATTAACGACCGTTGAAGCCAAAATAATCATTGGAAGTGTTGGTGTTTTGATTCAAGCATAATCTTCTTGATTTTTTTATAAGACTTATACTAAGTGGGGGTGGGCCCCACTTGTGGTTTAGTTGGCCAAAGCATTTTCCATGTTTTGCCACATTTCATGTGAATTCAAGAGTCATATTCATATAAAGTCCTTGGGCTGCCACGTTAATGGGGTTCAACTTTATCCAAAATCATGATTAATTAATCACTAATCTCTTGATTAACTTGATAATCTCTCACTATCCAATAATTACCCGATTATCCACATAATTAAGAATTATATCAAATTACTTATAATAATACTTACTTTAAACACACGTTATACACCTTACTATCGTGGCCATGTGATACCTTGTGTGGTACTAGTAAATAAATACCGGGTATTTTAGCTCAGGCCGTATTTTATCCCAAAATTGCCAAACTTCGACGGAACTCATTTTTTTTGATTATCTTACCCTCTCACCTTCGCGAATTAACTTATCACTTGTTTGAAATAGCATAATGCTTATAATCTCAAAATAATTCTCATTCCCGAACTTACGTCGATTAACTTACGATAAAATTTTAACATACAAAAATGCGGGATGTAACATCTCAATTTCGAGTTTTCACCAATTTATTTATGGCGTACTTTCACGTACAAAAAAAATGGGGTGTAATAAAGGGGACCGGGCTAGGCATCGTTTTGAAGCCGCCCACGGGAAATACAATTAGACAGTCTATCAAAACTTTCACGTTAACTAACAATGAGGCTGAGTATGAGGCCATGATTACAGGTCTCGATCTAGCTAAGAGTTTGGGAGCATAGGTCATCGAAGCCAAATGTGACTCCTTACTTGTGGTAAACCAAGTCAACGGAACCTTCGAGGTTCGAGATGATCGAATGCAGAGATACCTGGATAAATTATAGGTGACATTATATCGGTTTCAAGAATGGATCCTACGACATGTACCTCAAGAGAAAAATAGCGAAGCCGATGCCCTTGCAAATTTGGGATCATCGGTTGAAGACGACGAGATTAGCGCGGGGACTATCTTGCAACTTTCAAGGTCAGTGATCGAAGAAGGCCACACCAAAATAAACTCCACAAGTCTGACCTGGGATTGGAGGAATAAATATATCGAGTACCTAATGAACAGAAAGCTTCCATCGGATCCTAAGGAATAAAGGACTCTATGTATGAAGGCCGCATGATTCACATTGGCTGAAGATGGAGCACTATATAGAAGGATGTTCGATGGACCATTGGCGATATGTTTGGGTCCCGGAGACACCGACTATGTCCTACGGGAAATTCACGAGGAAACTTGCGGAAATCATTCCGGTATCGAATCATTGGTTCACAAAGTCATCAGAGCAGGATATTACTGGGCCAATATGGAAAAAGATACGAAGGAATTCGTTTGAAAGTGTGATAAGTGTCAAAGATATGCTCCGATGATCCACCAACCCGGGGAGCAACTCCATTCGGTCCTATCCCCCACGGTCGTTCATGAAATGGGGAATGGATATCGTCGGCCCTCTACCATCGGCCCCAAGTAAAGCTAAATTCATTTTATTTATGGGTTGAAGCACAAGCCTTCGAAAATGTCAGGGAAAAAGAAGTTATCGGCTTAATATGGGACCACATTATATGTCGATTCGGAATGCTTGCCGAGATCGTATGCGGCAATGGAAAGTAATTCATCGGCAGCAAAGTAACAAAGTTTTTTGAAGGCCACAAAATCAAAAGGATCTTGTTAACGCCATATCACCCCAGTGGGAATGGACAGGCAGAGTCAACAAATAAAACCATCATTCAAAATCTAAAGAAAAGGTTGAACGACGCAAAGGAAAAATAGAGAAGAATGTTGCCCGAGGTCCTTTGGGAGTATCGAACAACGTCAAAATCCAGTACGGGGTCAACACCGTTCTCTTTAGTATATGGTGTCGAAGCTCTAATCCCGGTCTAAGTCGGGGAACCTAGCGTCAGGTTTCGATATGCAATGGAAGAGTCGAATCACGAGGCTATGAATACAAGTCTTGAATTGCTAGATGAAAAACGGGAAAGTGCCCTCATTCGAATGGCCGCACAGAAGCAACGGATTGAAAGGTAGTACAACCGAAGAGCCAATTTTTGACATTTTAAAACCGTGGACTTAGTATTGAGAAAAGTCACCCTCAATACTCGAGACCCAAATGAAGGAAAACTCAGCCCAAATTGGAGGGACCGTATCAGATCCTCGATATCGTCGGAAAAAGATCTTACAAACTCGGCACGATGAACGACGAACAATTGTCAAATAACTGGAACGTGTCACTCCTCAAATGATATTACTGTCAAGGTACAACCTTCTCCATTTTCATTTATATTTTATACTAATCGTTTGCAGGTGTTTAATCGAAGACATCGAAGGATTCTTCAAACGCAGTCCTTAGGTCTAAAAGCACGCGTTGTACTCTTTTTCCCTTAGACCGATTTTTATCCCAAATGGGTTTTTCCGGCGAGGTTTTTAACCAGGCAACCATTGTTCGTGCTAACTTAGGGCAATTCAACAGTATCCGAGGTTCCTTTACAATCAACCTCGAATACCGGGGGGCATCACCCTCGGATAGTTCCAAGGAAATACTTCGTGTTGACAGGGTATCGATAGGTAAATTTTGTAGAGGATCAAACGGTCAAATGAACCGTGTCCGTATAGATTACTCGAGCCCTAATGAAAAAACATGTACGCATGTATAATTTATTGGAAGAAGTATTTTTTCCTTACCAGATGCCCCATGTTTTAGAAAAATTTATACTTTGTAATTTCATACTTATGATCTATGGTGGAAACTGGCTTAAGGGCCGATCACAACTAAAGTTCAAACAATTTATCCAATACTTGGGGACTGCCGTCCAAAAAATCGGCACGATCGAATTACTAAACCTCGAGATCGTAAGACCTTAAAAAGGCAATCCTCAATTTTATAGGCCACGACCACCCCACTCGGGGTCTGATACTTCGAATATAATAGGGGAACAAGCCCAAAAGGCGAATCCCAAGTTAAAGGCTACGACCAAATCAACACGGTTCGGAGACATCCGATTTTCCGTTATTAAACAGGCCTTTGAATATTTTCATAAACCTGTTAAAAAAGGCTACCCTCAGCTAAATTTCTAAGGGTCTCGATAATATCGACCCTTGAAACCCTAATGGATACAAAGGTGTTTGAACTCTCGAACAAATTCTTTATTTTATGCTAAGGCATTGCGAAACAAAGGGTCTCGATAATCTCGACCCTTGAAAATCCTAATGGGTACGGAACCGTTTGAAATCTCGAGCAAATCCTTTATTTTGTGTTAAGGCACAACAGAATTTATATGATAAACTTATCAAGCCGAAAAAAGGGAGAAAGCCATTCTTTTGTTATGGCCATATCAGCCTAATTTAAGTGCCTAAAGGGCCAATTTATTTTTGAGTTCGAAGAAATCATCCTCGCTCAATTAAAACCTAAGGGTCATCCTATTCTGAGTTCGATCAAGTACTCACTCGATTATAAAAACTACGCTAGTTCGGTTTCGATCAAAATGAACTTATGAACAAAATTTTTACAAGGCATAAAAGAAATAAAGACAAGTCAGAAAGGAAAGAAATCTTTATATATATGAATATTTACAAGGTCCGATCAGGATCCTATACAAAAGATCAAAAGTGAAAAATCCTAAGGTTCCTAATCTCCTCCGGGGGCAGCTTCTTCTACATCGAGAACCTCCTCATTCTCGGACCCGCTCTTGCTGCCATCATCATTATCATCATTGGAAGTGGCCAGCACTCCAGCTTTGGCTTCATGCTCTCTAGCCTCTGCTATCTCGTTGGTAAGATCGAAACCTCGAGCGTGAATCTCCTTGAGGGTTTCCTTCCGAGATTGGCATTTGGCGAGTTTAGCAATCCAATATGCTCGAGTTTGAGCGGTCTCGGATGACACTCTCGCTTGAACTTGAGCGGCTTCAGCATCGGCCCGATAGACGGCCACGATCGCATCTGCCTCAGTCTTTGCATTTTCGGCTTCAGATTTGGCCTTGGCAAGTTTGGAAGCCAACCAAGCCTCGAGCTCCACTATTTTCCTTGCTTGAGCCGAGCTCTTCTCCTTCGTGCCTTGAAGTTGACTTTCGATCGATGATAATTGGGCTCGAGCAGTCTCTTTTTTTTTTTGCAGCAAAGCGGTCCATACCTTTTTTCCACCCAAAGGACTCCGCCTTTATCATGTCGACCTCCTCATGGAACTACTCAAATCTCTCGATCTTCTGCTGCAGCTGTGAGATTGAAATTTTAGCCAACGTTCCCGAATCGAGCCCATGAGCTTTTAAGATTTTCATTACTTTCTCGATCAGGTCTGTTTGATCTTGGTGAGCTTTGACGAACTCGGCTCGAACATCTTTGATCTCTTCCTCTTTCTGCCTACTAAGAAGTTTGAGGGCATTTCTCTCCTCCGAAAGCCCTCGGAAGTCAGTTTCACATCGGCTCAGCTCTACCCGAGACTTGGAAAATGCCTCTTGATGAAGAGCTAAAGCCTATATGAAAAAGAGAAAGTTAGGCAGAAAATGGAAGGATATGACATCAATAAAGGGAATCGAGACTTACCCGATTCAAGGCTCGTTGAGCCTCGAAGAAAAGACCTGATGCGTCACTCGGGCTGGCAGCATCCTCGATACCTGTAAACAAATCACGGAAGGGGTCCTCTCCCTCATGAGCCCTGTCTACCTCGAGGGTCCCCAAATCTCGGGCTTCCTGAATTGCCCCTTCGAAAAAAACAGAAAGAGTGGGCGAGTCTCCAATTACTATTGCCCCAAGGGAGTCACTTGGGGCGTTCTCCTCAGTTCGAAGAGCTTCAGTGCCGGTCCCTTCAGATATACCCACCGTTTGTTCATTTCGGTGGGAGACATCCTCGATCTCCAACGACTCGAGGACTTCACCCGAGTCCTTCTCCGATATCCCCTCAGTTCGAGGTGGAGCCTCATCAATCACCATCAATCCAGATGTCTGTGGGGCATCAATGGTTTTCTTCACTCGGGCCACCAGAATGGAGCCGTTATTTTCATTTTCTTTGTCTTCATCCCTCAGACGCCGAATAGATTCTTCGGCCAGAGGGATGGTGCTCTTCCTCAGCTTACGAGCCGTCCTTATCTTAAGTTTTGGATCCTCAGAAGCCGAGGCCCTTTTTCTCTTGTTATCCTTCGCTGGTTTCGGAACCAGGGCCGAGATCTCTTCCTCGCCAGACGGGAGCCTCATGATCGTATCTTTGCCCAGGCCTACACGCAGGAAAATTGGTTAAGTATAAGAAAGACATTTTGATCGAATCATCAAGGACATAGGAAATGGGCTTACCATGAGTTTTGGCCTCCCATAAGCCCTTTGATAAATCGTGCCATGAGAGCTCATCGTACGAAGAGGTCGAGGCCAGGTCCTAAACCCAACTCTTGAGGTTAAGAATTGCACCGGGCAGCCAAGCGACCGTTGCATCACGGAAAAGGATATCAATGAGAAGAAGCAAAGGGGCAAAACATTAAATAATAATTAACAGTAGGATTATACTTACGCTTCATATTCCATTTCTCAGGAAATGGCATCTTCTCGGCCGGGATTAGGTTGGAAGTCCTCACTCGAACGAACCGTCTCATCCAGCCTCGGTCCTTGTCCTTGTCTATGCTCGAGAACAACACTTTTGTGGCCCGGCGTTGGAGTTTTATCAACCCGCCTCGATAAAGGCGGGGACTGTATAACCTGATGAGGTGGTCGAGGGTGAAAGGCATCCCCTCGACTTTGCTCAGAAAGAATCGGAGCAGAATAACAATTCGCCAAAAAAGAAGGGTGGATTTGGCCTAGGGTTATTTGGTACTGACGACAAAAATCAACGACGACGGGGTCGAGGGGGCCCTGTGTGAAAGGGTAAGTGTAAACACTTAAAATCCCTTCCACATGGGTGGTTATGTCTTCTTCCGGGGTCGGGATCACCACTTCTTTGCCTTTCCTGTTGCAATCTTTCCTTACCTGCTTAAGGTACCCTTCAGTTATCGAGCATATGTACCTCGATACTGGCTCACATCGATCGGGAATGGACGAGGCTTTATCGGTTTTGAAGTCAGAAGTGATAACACACCCCCTGGGAACACACTCTTCAGGTCATGACTCCACCGATGTTTTGTCGCCGGCTGGCCACGATGAAGAAGCATTTTCCTTTTAAGGAACAGTCTTTGATGTTTTTGCCATTTTTCTATGGATTTGTAGTTAAAAATAGATGAAAATGGTAATAGTTAGTGTTTGGAGAAGATGGTAGCAGTGAAAATCGTGAATTTGCAGATGAAGAAGTTAGAAGATATAAAAACCTTAGGAGATTAAGAATCTGAAAGTAAAAGTTCGAAATGGTGGAGTGAGGAGCTATTTATAAATTTTACAATGAAGGTTCAATATTAGCAGTAGTCGACCATCGACTGACATGCATTAAATGCCTAGGAAACTGTACCGACGTAGCGCCTCAGTCATTTCCGTCACTTGTGTCACAAGGATGACGTCATGACAGGTCGAGGTAGAAAATCAAAGGCTCAATTTGTTTCCTGTCATTACATTCCAAAAAAAGGACTATCTGTGTACGGTTAAGACCGGGCCCACCCGATTTTACTGTTTGACTGAGACCGAGAGATTGCATCGAAGGACGACTCCAAAGTGGATTCGATCGAGGTACGAAGACAAGGTACCGAGATCGAGATTCGAGGCACCTGCCAAGATCGGGGTTGACAGCAATCGAGACCAAACGAGACAGGCATCGAGCAATACCGAAGATAACGTAATAACGAAAAAGCAAGATATTCGCGACTGGTCGAAGATCATGGAGAAAATCTCGGAACAGATCAAATCAAGAACGGTTGTTTAGTTAATCATGGGATTTCCTTCTGTAATTAGAATTGTACCATATATAGAATCCATCTACTATATAAAGGGGGGTTCTAACCATTTGTAAGGACAACTGATAAAAAAACAATATAATTTTCTTCCTCGCTCATATTCTTGTTCTTCAGCTTATTGTATTTTTATTGTCCTTGCATCAATCAGTTGGAGGATACTCTAACTCAAGGGTTGAGTTCTACTCAAATACTAGTTTGATTTACTTTATTGTATAATTCTATCTTTAATCTTTATATTTATCAGTCGGTATTAAGTGAAATCACGTGTCCTTAAATTCACATTATAAGTTTAATTGTTATCCAATTTTGAGGGTAAATAATTTTTTGAGAAAATAATTATATATTTTGATGTATATACAATAATTTAAATATTTAATTTGGAAGAGAAAGAGTACATCAGTTGGAACTTTGAAATGCTTATCAATTTGTAGGTCTACGTCAATAAAAGAAATTGTGATAAATAAATATTTTAATTTATATAAGGTAATAATTTAGGTTATTTTAATATCCTAAGAATTAGGATTTCCTATATGGCGGTTCAAATAAGTAAAGTTTTAGTTGATTTAAAACTCTTAAATATTAGGAGAAAATTTAAATGATGATTTCGTCAAATGTGAATTTTATTTTTAAAGGGTAAAAAAGGCGAACGACATTTACTGAGATCGTACGTACTTTTAATATATGTATGTATAGATAATTAATAGCGATAAGATTTTTCAAACAATAAAACAACTTATTATAACTTGAATTTCTATACCTATATTATAAGTGGGGATAACCAGGCAGCTCATGGTCAACAAGTCTGGCCCAAAATTACTTGCCATGCCACTTAATGTCTCAGGGACACGTGTGAGTTTGCTGCAACAGCAGGTCCCATTGAATTTGTAATTTACAGGTCAAGCAAGATTAAAGGCTATTATGATCGATGGGTCCCGCATAAATTTGTCATTCCACACATTCCTCGGTACATATTTCTATTAGAATGATTATGTGAGCCCCACTTAAATAGCTACTATTAATGATTATCATCTCACATCCAACTCTCCCTTAATTAAACGGCTACCCTAATTAAACATTACACTAACTATATAATTTTAAAGTGTGTTACATATTCTTTTCTCTTGATTTAATATTTAGTAGCAAGTAAATATTTTTTGCCTTAATATTCTATTTTAAAAATAAGAACAAACTGAATAATTAACTATTATAACCAAGCAGAATACAAAATTATTTACTAAATCCCTTTTCCGTAATAGTCTATTTTAAAAATAAGAACAAACTAAATAATTAAGTATTCTAACTAAGTAGAATATAAAATTATTTATAAAAGGCTAATCTGTAAATATTACTATGTCATTTCAAACCAAAACTTAATTAAGTTATTCTCATTTAGTAAAAACTTGCTTCGGCTTAATTTTAAATATTAGTAATAAATTTATTATGTTCTTTTTTTTAATATATATAACAAGAAAAGAGTAATTTGATTAGGAAACGATACAGAGTCGATTTAGAATTCACGGTATTATTAATCA
Source organism: Nicotiana tomentosiformis (assembly GCF_000390325.3). Classification (NCBI taxonomy): domain Eukaryota; kingdom Viridiplantae; phylum Streptophyta; class Magnoliopsida; order Solanales; family Solanaceae; genus Nicotiana; species Nicotiana tomentosiformis. The sequence goes on along the minus strand of NC_090819.1, from coordinate 104,458,497 downwards.
AAATCTAATAACTTGACCATTTGAATCTTCATGATTATTTTGAATGTTTAATAAACATTTCAAAGTGAAACTGCTCAATTAACTATCTTTAATTCTAGCACTTTATGATAAAAGTCTATAAAAGAAAGGATATAATCAGTATTTCTTTAGAAATATTTATTTTTATATTTTCAGGTCCACTTCTAATGACACATATTCTTTCTTACGTTAAAAAAAGATATCTCATCTTATTTAATATTATTAACTAATGAATTATCAACGAAAAAATGCTTTGTGGTTTAGATTTTTCTAAAAATTTTGGAATACTTTGGGATATACTTTGAGCTTAAGATCGACAGGATAGAACCTTCACAATTTTCATAATTCCTATTTCGTTCTTATGTGAAGTTCATAAATTGATCTTACCAAATAACTTCTGAGTTGCAAATGCATGTTATGTATAATGACATTAAACACTATGCTTTCAGAGAACATTTTAGATCACATGTCTTCTCAAATACTTGATTCAGAAGAAAGATAAAACACCCATACTTCATTTTATTGTAGCTGAAATTTAAAATCTTTACAAGCTCTTTGCAATTTGAAATATGTGTTAATCTCACAAATACCTCTTAATAGATTTTAGTGTTGGCACGTTTTAGTTTAGGCTCCACTAAAAGTGGAGCAAACAATCTATAGTTTCTTTAGCAAGAACACTAACAGAAATGTTAGATGTAGTTGTTGCTTATGCTATTCATTTTGATAATTTCGATGGAAATAAAAATGTTCATGGATCTGCTAACGTGAAGATTCATCTTGTCGTTGGGCCCGGGCTAACCCGGGCATAGCCTCACTAGTACATAAATAAAATGCGATAATACGTTTCACACCATATCAGTTATTATAATTTTTTAATTATAGAAAAATCAACCGCTACAAAAAAATTCGCACAATAAACATTATTGAAATATGAAATACTATAATATTTCTAAATGTGAAATATAATATTTCTAAATAATACCAACATTATTGACAGATAAGTTTTTCAAGGTAGCCGCAACTAATTGGCCTCAAAATGTGGGAGAAATCTTTTTTTTCATCAGGTGGGAGAATTTTTTTAATCATTGTATAACTATGTCAAAGAACTCTACAGTACATAATGTGATAGCGTTAAACGATTCCTCCAAGATTAAACTTGGAAAAGTTTCAAGAGAAGGAATAGAACACAATTACATATGGGAAACAAAAGAAAACGCATATTACTAGAGCAAGAATTTCCAAACAACATTAAATACTTCATGTATCAAAAAGTTTGTCACCAAGTAAATTCTGACTACTATGTTTTCATGTTTTTTATATTACATATTATAGTATTATTTACGTAATTTGTGAATATTTTCATTTCTTTTAAAAAAAATATGTCTTTATAGTCTAATTTAGTTCTCAAAATTAGTCAAACTGACCTTGGAAAGCGAAGGAATTATATCAAAACAAAATTTACTATGATTCTGAGAAAAATTCGAATTATATGAGATATGAAATTTAATAAGTGATTAATGTATATAAGTTATAATCTAGCGCTTAAAATTAGTCAAATTGACACGTGATAAACGGAGAAATGTAGTATAACTAGATTTACTTAAATGATTCAGAAATAAAAATACGAATTATTAAGATAGTAAGTACATTAATTTATATTAGTTATAAACTATTAGTTTTCGTGCTTTAGACATGCGTAAGCGTCAATCAATAAAAAAAATATATACAAAACTAATAAATTATTATACGTCTACCCCATACCACAAAGTATACAACTTGAAAAGATCACGTAAATATTATTAAATAATAATTTAAGCTATAAAATATAAATAAATAAAATGTGTAAGTTTTTTAAAATTTTGAAGTTAATCATTTTAGCTAGCTTAGAATAACTCCCACCCCACATACCTTTGACCTCTTATTACAAATTGTAGTACTTTTTACGTAATTTGTGAATATTTTTATTTCTCTTAAAAGAATATGTCTTTATAGTCTAATTTAGCTCTTAAAATTAGTCAAACTGACCCTTGAAAAGGGGAGGAATTATATCAAAACTAGATTACTATGATTGTGAAACAATATTTGAATTATTTGAGATACAAAATGTAATGACCCAACCGGTCATTTTGACTTTTAGGATCCCGTTCTCTTAAATAAAACTCCCCGTATATATTTTTATTAATTTATGACTTGCGGGGATGGTTGGTTCAGGATTTGGAAGTGTTCGGGTTGAAATCGGAACACTTAGTTCTTTAATTTGGCTTTAAAAAGCCAAATTTGACTTCGGTCAATATTTTAGAGAAAATGACCCCGGAATCAGGATTTGACGGTCCAATAGGTTCGTATGATGATTTTAGATTTGCACGTATATTCGAATCGGGTTTTGGATAACCCGGGAGCGTTTCGGCACCTAATAGTAAAAATTAATTATTTAAAGGTTTAATGTTCTTTAAATTTGGTTTGGAGTAGGTTTTGGAGTAATCGGGGTCTGTTTGGAATTCCGAGCATAAGAATAGTTCCGTATGGTGATTTAAGACTTGCACTGTAATGACCCAACCGATCGTTTTGACTTTTAGAACCCTGCTCCCCTAAATAAGACTCCTCGTATGTGCTTTTATTAATTTATGACTTGCGGGGATGGTTGGTTCGGAATTCGAAAGTGTTCGGGTTGAAATCGGAACACTTGATTCCTTAAGCTAGCCTTAAAAGGCGAAGTTTGACTTCGGTCAACATTTTGAGAGAACGACCTCAAAATCGGGATTTGACGGTTCCAATAGGTTCGTATGATGATTTCAGACTTGGGCGTATGTTCGAATCGGGTTTTGAATAACCCGGGAGCATTTTAGCGCTTAATAGTGAAAATTAACTATTTGAAGGTTTAAAGTTCTTTAAATTGATTTGGAGTAGGTTTTTGAGTAATTTAAGTCCGTTTGGAATTTCGAGTTTGGGAATAGTTCCGTATAGTGATTTAAGACTTGCACGCAAAATTTCGTGTCATTCCGAGTAGTTTAAGTATGTTTCGGCGCATTGGAAGTAAATTGAAGAACTTGAAGTTCCTAAGTTTGAATCAATTTGGTTTGGGGTATGATTTTTAGATTTGATGTTGTTTTACACGTTCAGATAGTTCGAGTGAGTCCGTTTTACGATTTTAAACCTGTTGGTATGTTCGGGCGGGGCCCGGGGGCTCCGAATATTAACCGGACAAGGCTCGGACCAATTTTTAAAAATTTGAGCCAAAAGTTGAAGTTTTCAGTTTTCGATGCAACCACATCTGCGCTTGGGAAGCCGCAGATGCGAGCTCGCAGAAGCGAACTCCAAGTCGTAGATGCGAAAAAGGGAGAGGTTGGCACTGACCGCAGAAGCGACCAAGGAAGCGCACCTGTGAGCCCGCAGGTGTCACGACCCAAAATCTCACCCGTCGTGATGGCGCCTATCTAAATACTAGGCAAGCCAAAAATCTCAATAAACCACAATTTCTCTCAAGTTTGAAAATAAAATAATTAAATTCAGCGGAAAAAATCTCAAAATTTCAAATATATCACTCCCACCTGGTGTCACGGAGTATATGAGTATCTAATGTGAATACAATATTTGACTGATAAAAACCACTGCCTGAAAGTATAGAACAGTACAATAACTGAAGGAAAGAGATACAAGGTCAGTGGATGCCAAGCAGCTACCTTGATAGCTTCAACTGACAGTACTCTGAAATCTAACAATCTCTGTGTCCGAAAGCACCGGGATCTGCACACGAGGTGCAGAGTGTAGTATGAGTATAACTAACTCAATAAGTAATAAGACTAATCTCTGGGCTGAAAGTAATGATGAGCTCCGCAGGTACAGTCTAGTAAAAATAATGGTACAGAAATATAGGCATGCTTTAAAATTCAACAGATAAACTCAGTACAAGTGAAATAGATCAATACTGCATGATATAAGGAATATGACATCTTAGTAGCAAGACCTCCTGTATATACTGGTCACCAATTATTCGGTCACTCGGTACAGTTTATGGACAGTCCAACCCCGGGGTGTTCCAAACCGTATATATATACACATCGACTGACAGTCAGTCATTTAGTACTGTATAAGGCCAATCCAGCCCTAGGGTAATTTTTCCCCAAATGTAAATGATATGGACAATATCTATGTCCAGGTAAATTCATTACAATATAAATAAGTAAGGCAAGTCCATGCCCTGGGAAATCCATCCCGAATATATATAATCATCTACGCTCACTGGGGATGTACAGACTCCGGAGGGGCTCCTTCAGCCCAAGCGCTATAAGTCGACCGCGCTCACTGGGGGGTGTGCAGACTCTCGGAGGGGCTCCTTCGGCCCAAGCGTGATATAAAGCCAATATGGTCTACTACAGGCGGGCAGTCCCGATCCGCATAATAATAAAGCCAATGAGGCCTGCTGCAGGCGGGCAGCCCCAATCTATTTAATAATAAAGCTAATAAGGCCTGCTGCAAGCGGGCAACCCCAGTCCATAAAATAGTAAAGCCAATAAGGCCTACTGCCGGCGGGTAACCCCGATCCAGAACAATAATAATGTATAACGCTATTCTGGCCTGCTGCAGGCGGGCAACCCCGATCCATTAATAATAACATGTATAAAGCCAAATGGCCTGCTATGTTGCACAACTCAATCCCATAACTGTCCTCACAATGGACAATTATTACTGAATGTGAAATGTATATTTTAGAACAATTATTTCAACAGCATCACGACCCCATGGGTCCTAAAATATCGGCACATAGCCTAAACATGATCTTTATTACTAGCCTCAGCTTAATTCCTCTAACATATGCCACATGTTCAGATAATAACATGATTCTTTAATTTTACAACTTCACATAATTTATTCAAGATACAATTTCTGTGGTGCACGTCTACATGTTCGTCACCTATCGTGTGAGTCACCTTCAACAATTTATATCATACCAAATTTGGGGATTCATACCTTCAGAACCAAGTTTAGAAGTGTTACTTACCTCAGAGCGTGAAATTCTATACTCTGCTATGCCTTTGCCTCACAAATCGGCCTCTGAATGCCTCGAATCTAGTCACAAATAATTCGTTTCAGTCAATAAAATTTATTGGAATTAACTTCATAAGAAAATGCTAATTTTCCATAAAAATCCGAATTTTAGCTCAAACTCACCTGTGGGGCCCACGTCTCGGAACTCAACAAAAGTTATAAAATCCGAAAGCCCATTCAACCACGAGTCTAACCATACCAGTTTTATCAAAATCCGACCCCAACTCGACCCTCAATCTTCAATTTAAACTAAGAGGGTTTTCAAACTTTTCCAACTTAATTCGCCAATTAAATGATAAAAATAACTATGGATTCGGGTAATTTAACTAATATTGAATTAAGAACACTTACCCCGTTGTTTCCTCTGAAAATCACCCAAAACTCGCCTCAATCCGAGCTCCAAATCGTCAAAAACTGAAAATGGGATGAAGTCCCATTTTTAGAACTCAAACTCACTGCCCAGGCTTTTCTTCTTCGCGAACGCAATTAGTGCCTCGCGTTCGCGAAGCACAAAATAGTTCTCTTCCAAATTCCTCCTTCGCGAACGCGACATCACCCTCAAGTTCGCGAAGCACAAAATGCCTCTGCCTCAATGCCTTCTACGTGAACGTGTTCAACCCATCGCGAATGCGATGCTTCATTCCCCCTCACTATGCAAATGCGACACCCCTACGCGAACGCGTAGACCAATTGCCTAGGGTCCTCAGCTGCTTCCTCTCTTCTTCGCGAACACGTAACCTCTCTCGCGTTCGCGATGCACACCCAGTCCACCCTTCGCGAACGCGAAGAGCAAATATTGCCAGCCTCTCAGTTCCTCTTCGCGAACGTGAAGCTTCATTCGCGAACGCGATGAAGGAAACCGGATGGTGTATCAAAAAAATTCCAACAGAGTTCCAAGTCCAAAATCCAACCCGTTAACCATTCGAAACTCACCCGAGCCCCTCGGGACCTCAACCAAATATACCAACAAGTCCTAAAATATCATACGAACTTAGTCGAACCCTCAAATCACCTAAAATAACGTTAAAACCATGAATTACACCCCAATTCAATCCTAATGAATTTTAAAATTTCTAATTTCTACAAACGATTTCGGAACCTATCAAATCACGTCCGATTGACCTCAAATTTTGCACACAAGTCATAAATGAAATAACAAAGGTATTCAAATTTTCAGAATCGGATTCCAACCTCGATATTAAAAAGTCAACCCCCCGGTCAAACTTCCCAAAATTCAACTTTCGGCATTTCAAGCCTAATTCCACTACGGACCTCCAAATAATTTTCCGGACACACTCCTAAGTCCAAAATCACCATACGGAGTTATTGGAATCATCTGAATTAAATTTCGAGGTCGTTTATACATAAGTCAATATCCGGTCAACTATTTCAACTTAAGCTTCCAAGCTAACTCCGAAATACCTTAAAACCAAAACCAACAATTCACACAAGTCATAATACCTCGTAGGAAATTATTTAAGACTTCAAATAGTTAAAAGGAGCGTAAATGCTCAAAACGACTGGTCGGGTCGTTACAATCTCCTCCACTTAAACATACGTTCGTCCTCGAACGTGCCAAGAGTTGTTCTTACCCTTCAAATCTCTATTCCACCTTACCACGCACATACCCGGAGGTGATCTCACGTCACCCTATTCTATATAGGCCTGACCACACAACATAACTGAAAATTATTAATTTAACATTAGCCCAAAAATCCTTGGAGCCAAATTTCTATCATCCAGAATTCTTTTCAAGACCCGAATCTCATGTCTACACACTGTATAAGCCTGAACAAGTTGTATCAAGCCATAGCCATAACCTCAGATATAATCACATTGCATACTACACAACTCACAACCTTGTACCCAAAAACAGAAAATGTCTCAAAGTAGAGAACTGTATTGTAAGTTCAACAAGCACCACCACAACTGTAATGCTATAAGCTCATTATATATAGTAGTACCAAAACACACAAGTTTAATAACAGTAACCAGCTCTTCTAGAGCTCACATTAACATCACTCGCACGGACAAATCACTTGTTATCGTATCAATATCTGAACCTGTACGGACAACTCACGTGCCAATAATATCAATAATTTGAATATCAATAGTCTATCAACCAAGAGAGTACCGTAATACCAATGAACATCTCTAAATCAAAACACAATGCCCCTTTCAACCACACACCCTTCTCAGGGATTACCGAGAAATTATAACATTCATCTAAATATATAGCACTGACCATTCCGTTCAGAATTTGTGATCTTCCTTTCAAGAATGAACTGCCACCTCATACATATAAATCTAAATCCCTCACAACACACCACATCTATCATGTGAAAAGCACGAAAATCTTATTATAAACTCTGAGTCACTAGCAAATTACATACCCTATTAGTTGGAAACTTTTCTCTTGCTTCTTTCCAGGAGGAAATCATAATGCACAACACGTTCCCCATACCGGTAGGAAATATTCGGTTCAAACCATGGTAGAAACCATTAAGAACACTTTGAAATCCATTTTCACCTAACCAAGCCATCATAACTAATTTCCTCTATCTCGTCCAAGCCACGCTGGTCACCAAAACCCAAAAATATTGCCACCAAAACATCTGTAAAGCTGCGACATCATTATTAACCCAAAGAATAAAGCATGCCATTACCATACTGGTCTAGCCTACTACCCAGTGGTCCTATTTTATCTGAGGTTGTCCTAAATTACCCTCAAGTTGACGTTTCTCCTTATCACAACACTACTATCCTTACCCAAAGCTTACTATAAGACATCCCAACATAAAACCACAATGTCCTAAGGTCCATATATCAAAACATCTGATATCTCACCATACCCATATAATATCTAAATTGACCATACTAAGCAATAAAACACCAACTCTGGTCTCGTTCCCCAAATAATTTCTACACACGACCGATATACCCGGTACATAATTATAGGATCGCCCATCGGCGTAGGTACATGAACAGGTGAAACTAAGGACTCACGGGGAATATCCAGAAAATGAACAAAAATATGATGAAACCTGGGTCAAATTATATAGATGCCTCCCTATGGCACACTGAGACAATACATGTGATCACTGCATCTGAAGCAACAATATCTGGTCTGGCAGGAAATGCATAGAATCGGCCCTGACCGTCACCGGATCGGCCTCCCCCTCTTGGGCGACCCCTAGCTAACTGAGCTCCACCATGAGCTGGCTAAGCGGGTGGTGGAGCAACTGGTGCAGAAGTAGTAGCCGGACTCCTCTGCTGAACTGGACCTCGCGTACGGTGGGGACAATATTTCCTCACATGGCCCAGCTCTCCACACTTATAACACTCAATCTCGAAGAATGGTGGCGAGTTCTGAGGCGGACCTCGGGAACCAGAATAACTACTAGAAGGACCTGGTACATATGATCCTTGAACTGATGGTGCACGGAGCGTACTCAGCGATGGAAGTGCACTGAGAGATGACTGACTCTGATGAGAACTATATGAACCATGACTGGATGATGCACCACGGTGAACTGGACGACCCCTGTTGTGGTAGAACTGCCCTTCAGAAGGTACCCCACCAACACTGCCCGAACCTCGGGGCCTCTTAGCCTCCCTGTTACCACGCTCCTGGCTACGACACCACTATCTATCGAGCAATGTCAACCACCTCATCAAAAGTGGCACCAGATAACCTCTCCCTAGTCATAAGTAACCGCAGCTGATATGTGCAGCCATCAACGAATCTCATAATCCTCTCCCTATCAGTGGAAACCAACCAGACTGCGTGACGACCCAACTCAGAAAATCTTATCTCGTACTGCGTCACGGACATATCACCCTGGCGAAGCTGCTCAAACTGTCTACGCAGCTCCTCTCTACGGAACTGAGGCACGAACTTCTCCAAAAAGACCACGAAGAACTGCTGCCAAGTAAGGGGTGATGCGCCAACAGGCATATGCCTCTCGTAAGTCTACCACCATCTGAGTGCAGCCCAAAAAACTGAAAAGTAGTGAATGAGACCCCACTGGTCTCCAAAATACCCGCTGTCTCAAGCATCCGTTGACACCTATCCAGAAAACCCTGAGCATCCTCTAACTCAGTACCGCTAAATGGTGGAGGTCGAAGCCTTTTAAATCTCTCAAGTCTCCTCTGCTCATCATCTGTCATAACAGGAGCTACTGGGGCCTGGGCAGCTGCAGCCGGCTGGGCTGGTAGTGCCCCCGGTACCTAAAGTCCCTGTACTACCTGGTCTAGAGTAAGGGCAACAAGAGTATGAGTATCTCCCCCGGCCTGAGAAGTGGCAGGTGCGGCCTGAGCCGAAACCACCTGAGCAAGACCAGTGCAAGCTGCCAATATCTGGGCCAAAGTCTCTTGAAGGCCTGAAATCTCAATGGGCACAACTGGTGCCTGAGCTGGTCCTGTCGGCTCAGCTATATCTAGAATCTACTCCTGATCTGGAGCAACTGGTGGTACTACAGGTGCTGGTCCAAATGTGGTACAAGCTACACCTCGACCTCGACCTCTACCTCGGCCCCGGCCTCTACCACGGTCCCGGCCTCTCGCGGCCCTAACTGGTGGCATTGATGGCTGACCGTCCTATCCGGTAGTACGTGTTCTCACCACCTGTGAGAGAATAGAATAACAAAAATTTAGTATTCGGAATTAGCAAATTTGCTCAACAGAATACAAAAAAGTGATATTTTTCCTAAGGGTTCTGCAGCCCCTCGAAGATAAGTACAGACGTCTCCGTACCGATCCGCAAGTCTCTACTAAATATGCTCATGACCCGTGAGACCTATGTTACCTAGGCTCTGGTACCAACTTGTCACGACCCAAAATCTCACCCATCGTGATGGCGCCTATCTCAATACTAGGCAAGCCAAAAATCTCAATAAACCACAATTTCTCTCAAGTTTGAAAACAAAAATAATTAAATTCAGTGGAAGAAATCTCAAAATTTCTAATATATCACTCCCAAAACCCGGTGTCACTGAGTACATGAGCATCTAATGTGAATACAATATTTGACTGATAAAAACCACTGCCTGAAAGTATAAAATGGATTGATTTGTCAAAATCCTTATAGCGAAAATGGTGGAAAAAGAGGCAGGCCACATAGGTATGGACTGACTGAACAAGACTCTTCCAACTTTGTTGGAATTGTTCTGTGGCTGATCAGGTGTGAGGTTAAGAGTTTCATTAGCAGCAGTGACAGATCCCCAGCATGTTAAGTTTCTGCCATTGCTGCAACTTTCAACATCAAATGAAGGAAAAGAAAAGTTGTAGGATTCAACAAATAGAACTGAGAATTGATTAAGAAAGACTAGAAGCCTTAACATAGTTTCAAGATCTGTGTATACTCATAATTTAGAAGGAAGTCCAGCACCATATGTAAATATATATAGGTACAGGACTAAGATGCTGTTTTAGTTGATTAAGAGAATGTTCTTTCATTTTTTCTGTCTTGTTGAGGAAAGTGAAGACAAATTTCCATACAACAGTGTTTTAGTGAATTGGGAAAATAGAATTCTCTATTTTGTGTCTCTTCCTATCACATTGGGTCGTATTTTGTACCATCTCAAAGTGGAAACGAATAGATTCACGTTTTTGTCTTGCTAGCTTGAACACACAAGGAGGGATAAATATAAAATGTGATTCAAGATATTGCAAGACACAAAAGGTTAGTCTTACTGCTATTTCTTTAAAATAATTACCACATTTGATGAGATCATTACACGGGAAATTACCAGAAAGTTTCTTAACTTTCATTTTCATTTAAAATCGCGGCATCTTGGTGCAATCAGTACCATTGCCCCGTCACCTACAAGTACAAGATGTTTATACCAATTCAATTAATACATAATATATGTACAAACATGATTGTCACTAAATCATAGTTAATTAATATGCATTCTCATTTAATTTATCACATAATATGATAAATTAGCATGGTATGATGTAAACACCTAAAAGTATGGATAAGTTTTTACTACCTGCCTCCGGAGTTCTGCATTTTTCAGTGTCCTCCATCTTCAGAATGGTTTATAAGTTGTGTGTCCATCTTGCTCCAATAGGCTATTGCAATACCATTTCTTTCTAATTACTTGATCCCACGACACATCTTTGATTTTACAAGGTAATCAAATACTCTTTTCGAGGAAAACAAATACTCATGAAGTACGGTAAGTTTCGACTGAGAAAACCGTTTGAAAAATGTTTACTTTCTATCAGCAAGACGGGCATCAATAATAGAGTCTGAGGCGAATTCAAGATTTGTGTCACGACTCCAATTTTCCTCCGTAGGATGTCGTGATGGCACCTAATCTCTAAAACTAGATAAACCTAATAATTTACGGAATAACTGAATAATAAACTGAACTCCAATCTCAACACATGATATATAAATAGAAACTGCGATTTAGTAATTACAACTCCCAAAACCCAGTAGAAATAAGTCACAAGTTTCTAAAAGAAAATACTAAGTGTCTCTATACATCAAAGTCTAAGAAGAATAAGGGGAAACAACATAATAAGGATAGAGGGGGACTCCGAGGTCTGCGGACGCTGACAAATATACCTTGAAGTCTCCACGTACGGTCTAACTCACTGGTATCTAGTCTGGTAGGAAGAACCTCGATCTGCACAAAAAGATGTGCAGAAGTATAGTATGAGTAAACCACAACGGTACCCAGTAAGTGCCAAGCCTAACCTCGGTAGGGTAGTGACGAGGTTAGGTCAGGGCCCTACTGGTTTAACATATAATCAAGGCACAAGATATAATAATATTTTGAAATGACTGAGAATTTAACAACGAGAAGTTTCATAAAATAACAGCACATCAAATAGAGGTAAACAACAGGGGCGCTCCCTAGGTATCGCCGCGTAACCCAAACGTAAATGCTCAACAGGGGGATCTCCCGAGGTACCGCCTCATAGTCCCAAAAGTAAATATGCAAGACAAAGGGATCTCCCGAGGCACCGCCTTGTAGTCCCAAAGTAAATATGCAAGACAAGGGGATCTCCTGAGGTATTGCCTCGTAGTCCCAAAGTAAATATGCAACTCATAAATTATGGAACCATGAATTTACGATAATGAATCCTACAATTAAAAACCGAATACAATAATCAAGGAAACAGGTAATTCAACTAAGCATGTTGCACGAATTTCAAGTAAGGTTAAGACACGTAGACATGCGATACTAGGCTAAACATGACAGCTACACATACTAAGGCAACTCAGTTAGGGAATTTAAAAGAAATCCACTCATAAAAAAAAACGGAATTTTCATAATTAGCCCATGTACGCACTCGTCACCTCGCGTACACGGTACTCACATATCACAAATTATTATAATAGTACTAAATCCTAAGGGAATTTCCCCCACACAAGGTTAGATAAGTCACTTACCTCAAAACTCGTTCAATCAATCGATAAGGATGCCTTTCCCTCGATTTTTTGACTCCGAATGACCCAAATCTAGCCAAAAGCAATTACATATCATGAATACAACTACAAGAAACTAATTTAAACTATAAATCTACGACTTTAGCAAAGAATCGAAAAACCGTCCCAAAAGGTCGACCCAAGCCCACGTCTCGGAATCAGGTAAAAGTCACAAAATACGAATACCCATTCGATATCGAGTTCACCCATACAAAAATTACCAAAATCTGACACCAAGTCGCCACTTAAATCCCCAAATTAAACTCTCCAAATCCCTAGCCTCAAACTCCCATATTTCACCTTAAACACACACAATCTAGGTGGAAATATCAATGGAAAAATAACATTATTGATAAAAATGAGTACAAGAGACTTACCTCAAGAAATCCCTCAAAAATGATCTAAAAAATCGCCAAGACCCGAGCTCAAAATGTTTTAAAATGAGCAAAATCACGAACCCGTGTATTTAAGTGTTCTGTCCAGCACTTCCGCTTGCGGAAACTTAACCGCATCTGCGGCGTCGCATAAGCGACAACTTATCCACTTTTGCGGTTACCCTCGCACCTGCGGTCTCCTCATCCGCTCCTCCGGATTCGCTTTTGCGGGCTCCCAGCCTCTTATGCTGTTCCAGCTTCCTCGCCGTTTCTGCGATCACTCTTCCGCAGAAGCGACTCCGCTTCTGCGGCCTTCACGTCATATCTGCGACCACCGGCCAATTCCCCCAGCCCCGCATCTTCGCTGAATTGCTCTCTTCTGCGGGCTCGCACCTGCGGTCAATCTTGCGCAGGTGCGATTACACCAGAACTAGTGCCTTCAGACATTCTTACAAGTCCAAATTTGATCCGTTAACCATCCAGAATCTACCCGAGGCCTTCGGAACCTCAACCAAACTTACCAACAAGTCCTAAAACATCATACAGACTTAGTCGAGCCTTTAGATCACATCAAACAATGCTAACAATACAAATTGCACATCGATTCAAGCCTAATGAACTTTAAAACTTCAAACTTCTACATCCGACGCCAAAACCTATCAAATCAAGTCCGATTGATCTCAAATTTTGCATACAAGTCATAATTGACATTACGGACCTACTTCACCTTCGGAATCATAATCCGACCTCGATATCAAAAAGTCTACTCCCGGTCAAACTTCCCAAAAATCATCCAATTTTCCAACTTTCGCCAATTGACGCTAAAATGACATACAGACCTCCAATTCAACATCCGAACATGCTCCTAAGACCAAAATCACCCTACGGAGCTATTGGAACCATCGAAACTCTATTCCGGAATCGTCTTCACACAATTTAATTTATGGTCGATTCCTACGACTTAAACTTCCATTTTAGGGACTATGTCCGAAACCAAAAACAAATCCTCCCGGCAAGTTACATAACCACAAAATGAAATAAATAGAGCAGTAAATTGGGGTTCAGGTCTAGTACTCTCAAAACGACCGGCCGGGTCGTTACATCCTTCCCCTCGTAAAACAAACATTCGTCCTCGAATGAGTATAGAGACATACCTGAAGTGGTGAAAGGATGAGGATAACGGCTGCGCATATCATGCTCGGTCTCCTAAGTCGCCTCCTCCACCGGATGACCCCTCTACTGAACCTTCACAGACGTGATGTTCTTTGACCTCAACTTTTGAACCTGCCTGTCCAAAATGGCCACTGGCTCCTCAACAAAAGATAGATCCTTATTCAACTAGACTGAGCCGATATCTAACACATGAGATGGATTGTCGTGATACTTCCGGAGCATGGAAACATGGAACACTAAATGTACTATAGAGAGACTAGGTGGTAGTGCAAGTTTGTAAGTCACCTCTCCAACCCTCTCAAGAATCTCAAAAGGCCAGATATACCTAGGGCTCAACTTGCCATATTTTTCGAACCTCATAACACCCTTCATGGGCGAAACCCGGAGCAAAACCTGCTCCCCAAACATGAATGCAGCGTCGCGAACCTTCCGATCCGCATAACTCTTCTGCCTGGACTGGGCTGTACGGAGTCGATCCTGAATCAATTTAACCTTTTCCAAAGCATCCTGAACCAAATATGTACCCAATATCCTAGCCTCGCGCGGGTCGAACCAACCCACTGGAGACCAGCACCGTCTACCATAGAAAGCCTCATATGGTGCCATATGAATGCTCGACTGATAATTTTTGTTGTAGGAAAACTCCGCAAGTGTCAAGAACTGATCCCAGGCACCCCCAAAGTCCATCACACACATAAGAAGCATATCCACCAATATCTGAATAGTGCGCTCGGATTGCCCGTCCGTCTAAGGGTGAAATATTGTACTTAACTCCACCCGAGTACCCAACTCTCGTTGCATGGCTCTCCAGAACCGTGATGTAAACTATGTACCCCGGTCAGAGATGATAGATACCGGCACGTCATGAAGCATGACAATCTCACGAATGTAAACCTGAGCCAGCTGCTTCGAAGAGTAAGTAGTAACCACATGAATGAAATGAGTTGACTTGGTCAATATATCCACAATCACCCAAACTGCATCGAACTTACTCTGAGTCCATGGGATCCCAACAACGAAATTTATAGTGATCCGCTCCTATTTCCATTCTGGAATCTCTAACTTCTGAAGCAATCCACCCGGTCGATGATGCTCATACTTCACCTGCTAACAATTAGGGCAACGAGCTACATATTCCACTATGTCCTTATTCATCCGCCTCCACCAATAATGCTGCCTCAAATCCTGATACATCTTCGCGGCACCTGGATGAATGGAGTACCGCGAACTGTGAGCCTCATGGATAATCAACTCACATAGCCCATCTACATTGGGCACACATAGCCTGCCCTGTATCCATAATACACCGTCATTTCCCATAGTAACTTCCTTGGCATCACTGTGCTGAACCGTGTCCTTCAGGACAAGCAAATATAGGTCATCATACTGACGGTCCCTCATACGATCATAAAGAGAAGACTGAAAAACCACACAAGACAACACTCTGCTCGGCTCGGAAACATCTAATCTAACAAACTAGTTGGCCAAGGTCTGAGCATCCAATGCTAAAGGCCTCTATGCTACGGGTAAATATGCTAAACTGTCCAAACTCTCCGCCTTGCGACTCAAGGCATCGACAACCAAATTGGCCTTCCCGGGATGATAGAGAATGGTGATGTCATAATTCTTAAGCAACTCCAACCATCTCTGTTGTCACAAGTTAAGGTCCTTCTGTTTAAACAGATGTTGTAGACTCCGGTGATCGGTGAAAACCTCGCAACGAACACCATACAAATAGTGCCGCCAAATCTTCAAGGCATGAACAATAGCTGCTAACTCAAGATCGTGGACATGATAATTCTTCTCATGCACCTTCAGCTGTCTAGATGCATAGGAAATCATCCTACCATCCTACATCAACATCGTGCCGAGCCCAATACGCGATGCATCACAATACACCGTATAGGACCCCGATCGAGTAGGAAACACTAACACTAGGTCTGTAGTCAAAGCAGTCTTGGGATTTTGAAAGCTCTCCAAAAAATCTTCGGTCCACCTGAACGGAGCACCCTTATGGGTCAATCTGGTCATAGGTGCTGCAATAGACGAGAAACCCTCTACAAATCAACGGTAATACCCCGCCAAACCAAGAAAACTCCGGATATCCGTAACTGAGGACGGTCTGGGCTAACTCTGCACTGTTTCAATCTTCTTCGGGTCTACCTTGATCTCCTCACTCGATACTACATGACCCAAAAATGCCATTGAATCTAGCCAGAATTCACACTTCAAATTTTTTGCATATAACTTCTTTTCTCTCAAGGTCTGAAGCACAGTCCTCAGGTGTTGCTCATGATCCTCCCGACTCCGAGAATACACGAGAATGTCGTCAATAAACACAATAACAAAAGAGTCAAGATAGGGCTGAAATACACTGTTCTTCAGTGCATGAATGCTGTTGGGGCGTTGGTCAGCCCAAAATACATCACAAGGAACTTATAATGACCATACCGAGTCCTGAAAGCAGTCTTCGGAATATCTGGCTCCCGAATCTTCAACTGATGGTAGCCTGAACATAAGTCGATCTTAGAGAATACTCTAGCACCCTGAAGTTGGTCAAATAGGTCATCAATACGTGGCAATGGATACCTGTTCTTCACTGTAACCTTATTCAACTGGCGATAATCAATACACATTCGCATAAAACCATCCTTCTTCTTTACAAACAGGACAAGAGCACCCCAAGGCGGCACACTGGGCCAAATGAAGCCCCTATCGAGCAACTCTTGCAACTGTTCCTTTAATGTTTTCAACTCTGGTGGGGCCATACGATAAGGTGGAATAGAAATGGGCTGAGTGCCCGGTAACAAATCAATGCCAGAGTCAATATATCTGTCGGGCGGCATGCCCGGAAGATCCGCTGGGAATACATCTGAATAGTCCCTCACTACCGGAACAGACTCGACGGTAGGAGTATCAACACTAACATCCCTCACATAGGCTAGATACACATCACACCCCTTCTCAACCATTCGCTGAGCTTTAAAAAATGAGACAAACCTGCTAGGAACACGATCTAAGGTACCTCTCCACTCTAGCCGCGGTAGAACTAGCATAGCCAACGTCACCATCTTGGAATGACAATCAAGGATAGTGTGATAGGGCGACAACCAGTCCATGCCTAAAATAACATCAAAATCTACCATACTGAGCAATAATAAATCGGCTCTGGTCTCAAAACCACTAAGAATAATCAAACACGACCGATACATACGGTCAACAACAATAGAATCACCCACATGTGTAGATGCATAAATAGGTGAACTCAGAGAATCACAGGATACACCCAAATACAAGGCAAAATAAGATGACACATAGGAATAAATGGAGCCTGGATCAAATAAGACTGATGCATCTCTTTGACAGATCGGAACAATACCTGTGATAACAGAATCTCGTGCAACTGCCTCTGTCCTAGCAGGAAGGGCATAATACCTAGCCTGGCCTCCCCCTCTAGGGCGATCTCTACCCGCTCAATCTCCACATCTAGCTGGCGGTGCAGGTGGAGTGGTAGCTGATGCTGTAATCATAGCCTGAGGACCTGGTGGAGCACGCGGTGCCTGAGAAATCTGTGGAGGCGTACCCCTCCTAAATCTGGAGCAATCCCTCACCACATGACAAGTGTCACCACAGTCAAAACAAGCTCTCGAAGGACGTAGCTGCTGCGACTGGCTCGGGCATGATCGACTGGACTGACCACTGATAGCACCCCGTACATGAGGCACACTAGACACTGGCGGTGCATAATAAGGATCCTGGGGCCTAGTAGTGGCCGGAGCACCGCTGGCGGCTGGAAATGCTGAATGAACAGGGCGACTCTTATAACCCCTGCCCTGACGAGCTGCAGCTAGGGCACGAGTACCACTATAAGTGCCAAACTCTCGTGACCTCTTGGCCTCTCTCTCATCTCTATCCTGAGTCAGCATGCCTTCTAACCTCCTAACAATCCCTACTACCTGCTGGTACGCAATATTCATCTCCAATAAAATGGTGAAAAGATGAGTATTGAAATGCAAATTCTCTATATCTCTAACTCTTCTTTTTTAAAGTTACATGAATATTTTCTTAATACTTTTCTTTCATTTTCCTCAGACTCAGGGATTGCTTCAATAAGTTTATATGCTGAGGTTTTTAATTTAAGATTAACATCATTTGCTTATTTCATCATTATAATCCATAAAATTTTTAAAATTCCTGAAATTTGCTAGTGGTCAATATTTTTTTTTGTGTATTTAAAATTGATCTTTTTCTATACTGAAGAGCACTTTAAATATTAATAATATATTAAAGTAATCCAAACTAATCATTGGCCACTTAAAGTAATATCTTTTTCGAAAAAAGATTATTATTGGCCACCTAAAACTTTTCGAGTTTGTTATTAATTAAGCAAAAGAAAAACTAATTTTGTCATATTACATGCATGTCAAAAATTTAAATTCTAGTTGATATGAAAGGGTAAATGAGTAATCTAGGGTTAGGGAATGAGGATTATAGTTAATAGTTTTTGTAATTTTTACTTTTTTAAATATTAAATATTTAATAGTTAATTAATTTTTGGCCCACGAGCTAGCCCAGGCCCAGCCTCGGCCAAGCATCAAGGGCTAGCGGGCTGACTTGGGCCGGACTTATAAGCCTCAGTTTTAAATGGGCTCAAAAAATCGTAGCCCAATATTTTTCAAGTAGCGGGCTGGCCTCACGGGCCAAACCCATTTTGACGGCTCTAAGCATGGTAGATAATAAGGATCCACTTTGTACAAGAGAAAGGAAATACAAATCACAAGTACAAAAATTACAGAAAATAAAATAATCATTTATCAATCCAACAACCAATTCAAATAAATAAAGCATGGATACAAATAACAACGAAACTCGTAGATTGTCTTTTTGTATATTAAAATCAAGCTCTCTCATACGTATATAACTAAAACAATCAATCCACAATCAATTTTTTAGTCATTTTGTTTCCTAGTGCGAGTCTCCCTACAAAATACTTTATCAATAGTTCTCAACATAACTCCTTTGCATGCTATTGGACTTGCACAAATTGTTGAATTTTGCAGGTCATTTTTTCTCTCTATACTCTCTCTTAATTTAATGCTATCCAAAGACCCTACCCCTACACACCCACCTGCCCCACAGACTCAAACAATGAGAAATCGACAACGCACCTACCCAATCCTATTAACACCATTCCACCACCTACAAACCTGCCTATAACGACTAAAAACTCCAAACAACACCAGAAAAATAAAACCCCAACTGACAAAGAGGAAGCTGATGGTGATGGATCAACTAAAAACCTCACCAGCAAAACACTAACCAAAACAGCTAACTCAACCACTATTCCTCAACAACCTAAAATTTCATCAAATTTTGACAAACCAACTCGCCGGAATGACAAACACATCGAAAACACCACAGATAAACATTAACAACCTCATTCAATAAAAAAATCCAGCCAAATTCTACCGCAATAGCCCAAAATTCAACACAAGAAAACATGCAGACTGCGAGATTTCCTCCGGGGAACAACAGAGCTCATGAACCATCAACCAGAAGGAGTAATGATTAGATGGTGTCAAAGCCTTCATTTGCAGCCACAATTCAGGAAAAATTAAAAACTTTAACTAATGGTAAATCTGCCATCGAAATAAGACATGGTTCTTACCTAGGTAAGCCAAGTGTTTTCTTTTTTGCCGAAGATTATTTCATAAATTTAGCTAAGGAATGCAAATTTACTATCATTGGTAAGTTCTTGAGAGGAAAACCTACGATAGAGGAGATTAGGAAAATCTTTTTTAGGAAGTTCCATATGACTAGTGCTGTTAAAATTGCATATTTTGACCCCCAGCATATTTACATTGATATATCTAATGAAGTAGATTATAATCACATCTGATTCAAAGAATACATAGACATTGGGGATGCACCAATGAATATTCTAAAATGGACACGGGATTTTAAACCAAAAGAGGAAACAACCATGGTACCGGTCTGGATTTTAATTCATGAATTACCTTGACATTTGTTCAAGTGGAAAATTGTCTCGAGGATGGTAAGAGAGATTGGTGTTGCGGTTGCTCCTGACATGACAACCAAGACTTAACCAGATATGGTTAGGATACAAAAGAATGGATGGAACTGATGATGACAAGTGGCTCGATATTGAATATGAAAAAGTTCCAAGTTACTATATGTACTGTAAAATACAGGGACATCTTGAAATTCAGTGCAGAAATAAAATCAGGGATGAAAGAATCAAGGTACAAAGCGAGGAACAAAAAAAGAAAGAAGTACAAAATAAAGTTGATGATGAATTCCAAACTATGAATAGAAGAAATGGATCAAAAATGAAGTTTGTCCAACTACCAAGCACCAAAACAAGGAATATCATCAGAGTACAAATATTTATAATTCAACAAAGGCGAATAAAGAAACAGCAAAACATCAACAAGCCAAGGAATGCAATCAAGGTGATGGAATCCAAGAGGCAACAACAGTACAAAAGGTTGGAAGAAATATTGGCATCAGTGTCATTGAGCCTAAAGATACTCAACAGTTTCCAACAATTAAGGAGGTTCTGGGAAAAGAAAAAAGAAAACTAGAGGATGATGAAAACAACAATACATGCCTTGTAACAAAGGAGGGCCAAGATGAAGGCAATAAAGATCACACGGAAAACTACACTGAGGCAAATAACAAGCAGAAAAAGAGGAACAGAACGAAGAAACAAAGGAAAAATGAAATTGAGGAGGCAAGTGTGGTCCAGGCAGAAGGTAATAATCAACCATATGCCACAAGCCAAGATAAGAAAGAAATGGTTGACAATATGGATTTCTCAATGCAAAGAGAGAATGGACATACAATGAAACATGTGGTACAACCAAATGTATCTTACCCGCAATATGATATTAATCAAACCAACTTGAATAAGCAAACTAGTGAGACTACTATTGGAGTTGATCATGGAGAAATCCAAAACAACTATCTTAAACTCATTAATGGCACAAATTTAGAAGAGGAACATAGTAGTGGTTTTGAATATAATATGGAGAATGGGCAACAATCAGATTCATCTTATGAAGAAAAGGAAGGCTCAGTGGAAGTGGACTATTAAGATGAAATACGTTCAGAAGCAAGTGATGAATATTCAAGTATGGATAGTGATGAAAAAGCAAGTGAAGAATCTACAGATCTAATAGAGGAATCTAATAGTGCAACAATTGATGTTCAAGAAAACATATTGGTGGAGACTTTTTGCTCACAATCACTGGTGGATGTTAATGTGACCTCAGAGGTTGACAATTCCATCAAAGGTAGGAGCAGGGGTAGAGATAAAGGAAATAGCAGAGGGGGCAGCCAAACAATACGAGGAAGGGGCGGTAAGCACCTTAAACAACAGTCTGTGGGATCTTCACAGGCAAAACACTTGTCAAATGTATCCAATGATTAAGTCTCTCTTTTGGAATATTAGAGGCATTAACTCTAATGGTGCCCTGGAGAGATTAAATCAATTAGTCAGATCACAAAATATCCCATTTGTAGCTATATGTGAGCCATTCCATAAAGCTGATAAATTAGATAAATACAGGAGAATTCTAGGTTTTCAAAATGCTCATTCAAATAGCAATAGTAAAATATGGATCTTTTGGAATGATTCAGTGAATTGTAGTGTGATAGAGGAGAATGAACAACAAGTCACATGTTCTGTCAGTTGGGATGGAGTTGCAGTACTAATTTCTTCTGTATACGCTAAGTGTGATTCAGATTAGAGGAAAGGACTTTGGGATAGCTTGAAGGACATTGCATATAAGTACAACATTCCTTGGTTAATTGGTGGAGATTTCAACTGTATTTTGGATCTTTGTGAGAAGAAAGGTGGTCGACCACATAGTATGACCAAGAGCCTACCATTTCTTGAATGTATTATGGATTGTGAACTGTTAGACCCTGGTTTCTCAGGTTCAAATTTTACTTGGTGTAATGGATGGTGTCCCGCGAAGAAGATATGGAAAAGATTGGACAAAGTTCTAGTAAATCATGACTGGATGAACTTGTTTGATTCTACTAGTGTAAATCACTTGATCAGGACAGGATCTGACCATTCCCACTCTTTACTATGGCAAAATCAATAGAAAGGGAACCTATAAAGTACTTTAGATTTCTAGATTTCTGGACGAAACAAGAAGACTTCAAAGCAGTGGTGGAACTAGCTTGGGGTATTGATGTACATGGATCACCAATGTGGAGATTTCATTTAAAACAGAATAATACTTGTAAGAAGTTGTCCGAATGGTCTGAGACTACTATTGGCAATACTTTTGATAAGGTTAAAGATCTAGAAGGCAGAGTAGCTGATTTAGAAGCCAACTTAATTACTGATAATAATGAGTTGACTAGAACTTCCTTAAATGAAGTTAATGCATTGCTGATTAGAGCCTATAAGAAGGAGGAATCATTTTGGAAGCAAAAATATGGAGTAAAATGGTTTGTGGAAGGGGAAGTAAACTCAAAGTTTTTTCATTCAGTGGTTAAGGGTTAAAAAAATAGGCTTACTTTGAAGAAGACAAGGAAGGACTATGGATGTTGGGTTGACGGGGAGGAGGATGTTGCCAGATAAGCTATTTCTTTCTTTCAGAGACAATTCAAAAAGGAAAGTTGTCATAATGACTTTTCGGTTCTGAGTTGTATCCCTAAAACCATTAAGGAAGTAGATAATGATAGATAAACAACATTACCTACTTTGGAGGAACTGAAAGATGTGGTGTTCTCTATGAGTTCACAGAGTGCTCCAGGCCCTGATGGAGTCTCGGGGAAATTCTACCATTCATGCTGGAAAATCATAAAGGATGACCTACTACTAATGATTCTTGACTTTTTTGCAGGCACTGATATACCAAAGGCACTCACTCACACTTTTCTGGTACTTCTACCTAAGATGGATAGCCCACAGTCTTTTACTGAACTAAGACCAATAAGTCTTAGTAATTTCTCATGCAAGATCATCTCTAAATTGATGAATCAGAGATTAAGTCCTCTGATGCAGAAATTGGTATCTCCTAATCAGACAGGGTTTATCAAAGGAAGGTCTATCACAGAAAATATTATGTTGACACAAGATATGATTCACAATATAAATGAATCATCACTTGCTGGGAATGTAGTTTTGAAATTGTATGGCCAAAGCATATGATAGGGTCTCTTGGGAATATCTCTATCAAATGCTTAGGCAAATGGTATTTTCAGAATATTGGATAGACATGGTGTGGAGGCTCCTGACTAATGTGTGGTACTATATAAACATAAATGGAGTTAGGCGTGGCTTCTTCAAATCTAGCAGAGGAATCAAGCAAGGGGGTCCTCTTTCTCCATCCCTCTTTGTGATTGGTGCATAATTATTGTCGAAACTAATGGATAGCTTAATTGGTTTAGGATTTATTCCATACTTTATAAAAAAAGAAGGGTTCCACCATCACTCATCTGTGATATGCGGATGACACCATACTCTTCTCATCTTGCGACTCATTATCGTTAAATATGATGATGGACCAGTTGAGGCTCTATGAACAAGTTTCGGAACAGTTGGTGAATAAAGAAAAATCTGGATTCTATACTTCTGCTCAGGATAATGATCCTAGAATACCTGAAATACAAAGGATCACTAGCTTCCCTAATTGTCCATTTCCTATACAGTATTTGGGATGTCCTATTTATGTGGGTAGAAAAAAGATAATTTATTTCACCAACATGGTGGCAAAGGTGGCAGGTAGAATGCAAGGGTGGCAAGTCAAGTTATTGTCATACGGAGGAAGTGTAGTTTTAATCAAGTATGTTTTACACGCTTTACCTCTGCACTTGATATCAGTAGTTCACCCCCCCCCAAAAACTGTCCTAAAGAAAATTGACAGAATAGTTGCCAACTTTTTATGGGGGGAAAGAAGTTAACAGAAATAAGAGGCATTGGATTGCTTGGACTGATATGTGCTTTTCAGTGAATGAGGGAGGAGCTGGATTTAGATTACTACAAGATATTTGTAATAGTTTTTCTGCTAAACTATGGTGGAATTTTAGGACTTAAAAAACAATGTTGAAAGAATTCCTAGAGGCTAAATATTGCAAGAGGTCTCACCCTGTGGCAAAGAAATGGACTTATGGTCAGTCTCATATATGGAGAAGATTAATGGGCATCAAGAAGGATGTTGATCCATCTATTTTCTAGAGGTTAGGGAATGAAGATGTGTCTTTTTGGTGGGATAACTGAACATATTTGGGAACATTAGCTATATTGACTCAGGCAACCAGAGCTTTTAAGAATATAAAGGTCAAAGAATTCATACACAATGGGACTTGGAGACATGACAAACTGATAGGTCTTCTACCTTTGAATGTGGTCAATACTATTCAAAAGATGGAGTTTTATGAAAGGAGAAAAGACTGCCCATACTGATTACCAGAAGGTACAGGAGCTTTCACTTGCAAATTAGCTTGGGACCTTGTGAGGAAGAAAAAAAGGGGTACTTTCACTTGTAAGAAGATTTGGCATAAAAGAATACCTTTCAAGATCTCATTTTTTATGCTAAGTTTACTTCAAAATAAGATCCCTATGGATGAAGCTATGAGGAGGTTTGGTATTGTAACCGTATCTAGGTGCAGTTGCTGTTATAATCATGAGGAGGAGACCATTAAACATTTGTTTAATAACAGCCAAGTAGCAAAAAGTGTTTGGTCTTTTTTCTGTAGTCCATGTGGCGTTAGTTTTGTCCCTCTACCATTAAGGTAGAACCTCATGAAATGGTGGATGACTAAGAGCAACAATGGTGTCCATTCTATAATGCTTCAATGTTTACCATCTTTAATATGCTGGGAAATATGGAAGAGCAGATGTGCAACAAACTTTGAAAACATTCGAAATGTCATCCAGGCATATTATTCATCAAGTGCCTAATACCATAACATTGATATTTAACTGTCAATTCCCTAATCTTCAACTCCCTCATTCTTGGATAGACAAATGCATAGTTGTAGAGAAGATGTCACCAGTAATTCATTCTCAGATGGTTTGCTGGAAGAAACCTGTGAGTGGATATGTCAAATTAATTGTGGATGGCTACAGTAAAGGCAATCCAGGCTCAGCTGGAGGAAGTGGGATTATAAGAGACCATCATGGTGAATTAGTGAAGGCATTTTCTGATTTCTATGGCATTTGCAGTAAAAATTTTGCCGAGGTAAAGGCAATTTTACAAGACATCCAGATGTGTTGCCATCATGGTTTGAAAAATATTGTTGTGGAGTCAGACTCACTGTTAATTATGAATATGATTAACAGAAAAACAAAGGCACATTGGCAGATCAGACGTGTACTTGAACAGATTTGGAAATTGGCTCTAACCGGAGACTTTCAGTTTAGACATATTTTCAGGGAAGTTAAGAAGATTGCAGATCAATTAGCAAACCTGGGAGAAGACACAAAAACTCATGGTATCTTTAATTAAGCCGTTTCCGTTCCTAGAGAGGTTAGAGCTTCTTTGAAGTTTGATCAAGAGGGAATATCTAATTTCAGGTTCAGAGTGAAAAGGAAGTTGTTTGTAGTTAATGGTATATCACTTGACACTATGATTAGACATAGAGTGTTTGGGACATATCAGTATATATTGTCATCTATTGAGAATATAGACGTATCAAGTAGTAGAGAGGAGTCCAGCAGACTTTTGTCAATTTCTTATATACAAGTGCACATTAAATTGGTAGTTACCAATCTACAATATGTAATTGAGGTTAAGGTGTATGTCTTCCTCCGTGTAATCAAAGTTTTTGAAATATACAGGCTGGAGTCCGGCCTAACTCCATCATCGAGATGATGGACTTTGATTAAAAAAAAACTCCTTTGCATGCTCAAAGAGAATACAAAATTAATTCAAACACAACGTATATAACTTAAAAAATCGTAAGTTCGAAATTGATTAATTTACCATATTTTGTGATTTTTTAATTAACTAAGACATTCACATGATTTTTAGCTATTTTTCTCCTTGAGACATGATACTCTTTTTTATCTAATTTTTTACTTCGATTAGCTTTTTTATTCCTATTGCAAAATACGTTTTTTTTGCATCCAACATAGTGATATTTTCACTCAATTACTTATGGAGTCTATTACTCAAATAGTCACCGAACTATCTGAAATTATGGATGAAAATTACTTTTCTTTCATTTGTACCAACAAAGTCACTCAACTATCCCTATTGTACTCTGATGATCACTCAAGATTTATTAATTTTTCCGGTGGGAAATTGCTAACTAAGTAGTCCACATAGATTTTTCGGCAAAGGGCCAAATATATCCCTCTACTTTCGAAAATGGTCTAAGAATACCCCTCGTTATACTATTGGGTTATCTATACCCCTGCAGTTATACTTTGGGTTCAAATATACCCCTCATTTAAACGGAGGGACACATGTCATCGTCCTGTTGGTCAATTCTAAATATCTTCTAATTAATTAAAAAGACCCATTAATCATACCCGAAAAATAGTTTTTCAAAGCAATTATTTTTTTGTAAAAACTGAAAAAAACTGAAATTATTTTTACTAAAAATTGAAAAAAATGAAAATATTTTTTTTTCCAGTTTTTACAAAAAACCTGCTTTAGAAAAAACTGAAAAATATTTTCTAAAATAATGTTTTTGAAAAAGCTGAAAAATAAAATCTGAAAATCAATTTTCTAAAGCAATATTTTTTGTAAAAACTAAATTTGTTTTACTAAAAACTGAAGAAAATGAAAATATTTTTTTTCCAGTTTTTACAAAAAAGCTGCTTTAAAAAAAGCTGAAAAATATTTTCTAAAACAATATTTTTGTACAAACTAAAAAAAAAAAACTAAAAAGTAAATTTCTAAAGCAGTGTTTTTGTAAAAACTGAAAAAATAAATATATTTTTTTTCCAGTTTTTATTTAAAAATATTTTAGTTTTTTCAATTTTTAATTGCTTTAGAAAATTGCTTTTCAGTTTTTACAAAAATATTGTTTTAGAAAATATTTTTCAGTTTTTACAAAAATATTGTTTTAAAAAATATTTTTCAGTTTTTTTAAAGCGGTTTTTTGTAAAAACTGGAAAATAAAATATTTTCGTTTTTTTTCCAGTTTTTAGTGAAAATATTTTTTTTTAATTTTTTTCAGTTTTTACAAAAACAAAATTATTTTTCGGGTATGGATAATGGGTCTTTTTAATTAATTGAGAGATATTTAGAATTGACCAACAGGACGATGACACGTGTCCCTCCATTTAATTGAGGGGTATATTTGAAATAAAAGAGGGAATAAATGGACATCAATTCCTTTCTGACTGTACCAGTCAACTCCCCACAACTGTAAAGTGATTGCAACTGTTTCTCAGCACACACACAACAGTGCAAATAATGCAGCAGTCACTTTATGGGGAATGCCTTTGTACCAAACATGCTTACATCATTCAAGTGATGTCACTTATGTAATATTAACATGAAGAAAAGGCAAAACATCACACTTGCACATTCCATAATTCATCAAGCTTCCTCTCAAGCGTGTTGCCAACTTCCAAGTGACATTCAAGGCGTCAAGAACAAAGAACAACATATCGAAGGACTTGTTTCCTGTATTAAGTCATTATATGTCCTTAGTTGTATTGTTCCTTTGTTAAAGTAATTTACTTGTAATTCCTACTTAGCTTAGTTAGAAGCATTGTGTAGGAAACCTTTTGTAAAACCATAAACCTTGTGTTTGTGTCTTGGCTAGAGTTAGTCGAGTTGTAAGCTTTGTAATACAGTTATTACAAAGGGGCTTGTAATAGAGTTATTACAAGTTAGTGAGGGATTAAGAGGTTAATTCCTAGGTTACAATAGTTTGTAATCTGAAGTTTGCTCAGTAGTGAAGTTGAAATCCTACGAGTGTAGGTTGTGGTTTTTAATTCCGTGATCTGGGAGTTTTCCATGTAAAACTCTATTGTGTTATTTACTAACTGCTGTGTGTGTGTTCTGTGAGAACTAATAGAAAACCTGGTTCTTTATATAGTTTGGTGGACCCTTAGTTCTAATAGCTTGAATATTGAAATTGCTTATAAATATAGTAAAAGTATTATTTATAAATCCTTTACTTTGCTTTTAAAATTAGTAAGTGATTTCACTCACTAATCAGCCCTAAACCCCACATGTATAAAAAATCCTAAAACCTGAAATAGCAAACATAAACTTTAGATCATACGATAAAGATCATACCATAAATCATATATGGTAAAATTACAGATTTTACCATATGAAGAAAAATAAATAATATTTATTTCTGTATTAAATAATGAAGATAGAAAAGAGATAGACCCCTTTCTTTGAGATTCCTTTGCTTTTCTACTCAACACATCTTCAGATTCCATGTTGAAAAGTTTAATTTGGGACTAGGGTGAAACTGTGGAAGTTCGTCTGCTTGAGAGAAGAAGAAGAAGAAATAGTTATTTTTTATAAAATAATATCTGTCCAATTATAGAATAGAAGAAAAAGAAAAAACGTGACGTTTGGGTTGGTTTATCTCTTTATAAATGGGACGGGTCGGGTCAGATTGGGTGTATGGGTGGGTTTCTATGATTTGTTTGGGTATAAATTACTTTAAATGGTCTAAAAATATATAAAAAATCTATGTGAACTGTCAAGTCAACAATTTTTAATCGAAAAAATAATAAATCCGATTGAATGATCATGAGAGTGCATTAGAGATTGTTGAGTGATTTTGTTATTACAAAAAAAAATAAAAAAAAATTTATTCATAATTTTAGATAGTTTAGTTACTATCTGTTTAATGGACTCATAATTTATGTTTCATGTGAAAACTATTCAACTTTTCATTTTCATCTTTTCTAGGTCAAAGAAAAGTCTAACTTCTTCCTTATATCACGCTCAATTTTTGCTAAATAATTATTCTCTTACGAGGTTTTCAAGTTTAGTTTACAGTTGTTTTTTCAGTCAGTTAGATTTTCTACATGAGAGAGATATTTCAATTTAAGATGAAAAATAAGCTCTGAATTCAATAAAGACTGAGAAATACTAAAACAATCCACTTGCTCTGGCTCGTGTAACTGTTCTAATAAGCATGATACAGTGATACTTTACTTAATGGTAGAAATTCATAATTAATAATATTATAATAATAGTAAAACTAATATTACCCAAATTTTACATTACAAAACAAGAAAAAATATTGAGAGAGTGAGGCGTATTGGTAGAAAATAAATACTACACGTGGAATTATATGTGGCTGACAGCGCATGATACGTGGATCACTAAGAAGATGATAACTGGAGTGTAATAATTAAAAGATGCATGGGTTACAAGAGGTACGGACAAATCACTCACGAGATGAAAAGACGCAGTTGCTCGAGCCTAAATTGTTCAATGAAGAGACACAAATGAAATGAATAAAGACAATAAAAAGGGAAGATTCACGAACCTCCAATTAATGATGAAGAAGAATCGGAACCGTTACAGAATCTTCATGGACAGTTACGATCGCCAATTATAACGGTTCATTTAATGTCATTAATGCTCATAATGACTCAGACATAAAAGGAATGAAATGCTATATTTGTAAACCCCTATGTTAGGGAAGAGAATTTCACTTGTAAAGGCACGTTCTGATTCTTACTGGAATACAATTACTTTCTTTTGTTTTCAATCAATTATTTCCATATTTCTTGTCACGTTTATTTCCTTTCATATAATTGAGAAAGTACGAAATTTTTTGGTTATCAGTAACCCGAGTTCTTCTAAAAATAGGCTTTGACCGAGAATCTTATTTTTTGGTTGGTTCCGTTACCGGAAATCTGATAATCTTTTTACTTTCCAAATCTTTCTCTCTCACAACCAAATCATGTCAACTGTCAATGACAACAACCAACAGGTAGAAGGAACTCTAGTTCCATCACCTCAGGGATCTCCACGCACTTCTCAAGAATGAACACCTGAAAAATCTGCTATTCACACGAATGAACAACATGGAGATGAGCAGACCGTTGAGCAGGATGTTATGGAACAGTTGATCACTGAACACGTGAATAATGCTCTCCAAGCTTTCGTGTGGGGACTGTCAACTGTACCACCAACTCCTCCCCCAAATAATACTGCAACTGTGAAAATTTCACGCTCAGGGCTTGCTAATTCAGGAAGCGGGGGAACTCTCAGTGAGTCACGTGATGGGAGACCAAGTACACCAAATAATTCTGATTTACAAACTTTACTACTAATTTTGCAGAAACAAGTGAAAGAACAAAACGACCGCATCGAGCAAATATCTGGCGTACCACATGGTATTAAGGGAGTGGATATCGACAAATATTCGTAATAACCCTGGAAACCAAGCGCGGCTCCATTGCCCATTCCCAAGAAGTTTAAAATGCCTGACATCCCAAAATATGATGGAACAACCAATCCACGTGACCATGTCACTGCATTCACCACAGGAGTTAAAGGCAATGATTTAACCAAGCAGGAAATTGAGTGAGTGTTGGTCAAAAAGTTTGGAAACACTCACGAAAGGGGCGTTAACATGGTATTCTCTTTTACCTGAATATTCTATTGACTCTTTTGCTGAGCTTGCAGATTTATTTATAAAAGCACACTCGGAGGCTCAAAAAATTGAAAAAAGAATGGAAGATATCTTCAAAGTGAAGCAAGGAGATACAGAATTGCTCAGAGAATTTATAGATAGATTCCAGCGTGAAAGAATGATGCTACCAAAAGTACCTGATAATTGGGAAGCTATTGCATTCGTGAGTAATCTAAACGAAAAAAAGTTCAGAAGCCACGAGGAGGCTCAAAGAAAGCTTACGAGAATTCCCTGCCACAACATGGAATGACGTATATAACAGATATAGTACCAAGTTGCGGATTGAAGAAGACATCGTTGCTCAGTCAAAGGATGATGAGAGAACAGGATCGAGGCGGTCGAAATCTGAAAAGAGGTCTGGTAAAAACAGGTATGAGCCTTATATGAGACCCCCAGGGCGAGATGCACGTTCCAAGCCAGAAAATGTACGATCTGACCATAGATTGAGGAACAGAGATTCGGGTTCATCATCATCTAGGTTCAAAAAAGATTGAGATGTGCGTGATAGGGATACCAACGTAAATGCAAGGATTGGAGACTATAGTTTTAATATCAGTACTTCTGAGTTGGTAGATATTTTAAGGAGTATGGGAGATAAGGTGCGATGGCCAAAGGAAATGAGATCAAACCCAAACAGAAGAAATCCAGATTTCTGGTGCGAGTTTTATAATGACCACGACCATGTTACATCAGATTGCAGACTGTTACAAGGTGAGGTAGAACATTTGTTGAAGCAGGAATATTTGACAGACAGTCTTCCATGAAAAATAGTCAAGAACCTCCAAAACCTCCATCTCCAAAGAGAACAGTGAACGTGATAAGCGGGGGAGAAGAAGTCAACGGTGTAACGTACAAAGCTGCGAAAAAGACGGCGAAATTCACAGTAACCCACGGAAAGTGAGTTCGACAAACCTTGGAAGAAGATAGCATAATATTTGATGATGTAGATATGGATGGCTTAATGATTCCTCACAATGATGCACTGGTAATATCTTTACTTATACATGATACTAATGTAAAACGAGTTTTGATTGATCCAGGTAGCTCCGTGAATATTATCTTATTACGAGTGGTGAACGAAATGCAAATTGGCGACCAAATGATACCAAAAGCACGTTCCTTATCTTGATTCAACAATTCAACCGTTATTACGAAGGGTGAGATAATGTTAACTACATTCGCGGAAGGAGTCATCAAAGAGACGAAATTTCAAGTAATAGACAGAGACATGGTCTATAATGTGATTCTTGGGAGGCCATGGATTCATGACATGGATGTTGTGCCATCTACGTTACATCAAGTTATTAAGTTTCCTTCAAAATGGGGAATTCAACAAATTCGAGGAGATCAACAATCTTCTAAGAATATCAATTCAGTGGTGCATTCACACAAGGAAAGCATTGATACAAATGAGGTTTTCGTGGAAGATTTGGTAAATCAAATCTCATCTGAAAATGTATCAAAGCAAACTGATATGGATTAGAGACCGGATGTAATTCAAGAACCAGAGAAAAATGAAAAAATCAAAAAAATAATTGAGGAGCTCGAAGCTGTTGTGTTATTCGAACAACGGCCAGATCGAAAAGTTTATATTGGAGCAAAGTTGAGCCCAGGAATGGGAGGTAAGTTAGTTGAATTTTTAAAAGTTAACGCAGATTGTTTTGCTTGGTCGCATTCGGATATGACAGGTATACCTCCGGAGGTGATGACTCATAAATTGAATGAAGATCCATCATACGTACCTGTCAGGTAAAAGAAGAGGAAGCAAGGTTCATTCAAAATCAAGTGATTCATGATAAGGTACAAAAACTCTTAAAGATCGGTTCAATACGTGAGGTAAAATATCCTAATTGGTTAGCTAATACTGTGGTAGTTACAAAAAAGAATGATAAATGGCGAGTTTGTGTAGATTATACTGATCTAAATAAAGCTTGTCCAAAAGATTCATTTCCTTTACCGCATATAGATCAATTGATTGATTCTACTGCAGGTCATGAGCTATTGAGTTTTTTAGATGCGTATTCAGGTTATAATTAAATAAAAATGGACCCTTTGGATGAAGAACTTTATTATTACGGACATGGGGACTTATTGTTATAAAGTCATGCCTTTTGGTTGAAAAACGCTGGAGCCACATATCAAAGGTTGGTGACCAAGATGTTTCTTCATTCAGCACTGTACCAGGATAAAAATGAGGTAAGTTTCAATAATCTGACTTGGGATTGGAGAAACGAGCTTGTTAATTTTTTGCAGTATGGAACCGTACCTGAAGGCAAAAAAGAGTCTCAGTCGCTTCGACGAAAAGCTGCTCGTTACTGTTTAATTCGAGGAAATCTATATCGAAAAATGTTCGGTGGACCTTTAGCAAGATGCCTTGGACCTGCACAAACAGAATATGTGATGAAAGAAGTGCATGAGGAGTATTGTGGAAATCACGCAGGAGGTAGATCTTTGGTAAAAACTCTAATTAGAGCAGGATACTACTGGCCTAAAGTGGAGGAAGATGCAGAAATATTTGTAGCAAAGTGTGATAGATGCCAACGATATGGCAATAATATGCATTTCCCAGCAAAATTATTATACATGGTTATTTTTCCGTGGCCATTCATGAAGTGAAAAATGGATATAGTGGGTCCTTTGCCACAAGCTAAAGGAAAGGTACGATTCTTGTTAGTATTAACGGATTATTTTTCCAAATAGGTAGAGGCATGAGCTTTCAAATAAGTGTGAGAAAAGAAAGTAATGGATTTTATTTGGCGGAATGTTATATGCCGATTCGGAGTGCCAAAAGAAATCATATGTGATAATGGCCCACAGTTTATAGGCTCGAAAGTCACTAAATTTTTTCAAATTTGGCAAATCAAACGAATAACTTCCTCACCTTATCATCTTGTGGCAAATGGACAAGCTGAGTCAACAAACAAGATTATTATTAATAATTTGAAGAAAAGATTAGAAGAATCAAAAGGCAATTGGCCCGAGGTATTACCAGGAGTATTATGGGCTTATCGAACAATAACAAACACAGGCACGGGAGAAACACCATTTTCACTTGTTTATAGTTCAGAAGCCTTAATCCCAGTTGAAATAGGAGAGCCAAGTACGAGATTCACACAAGCAACAGAAGAATCCAATGATGAAGAGTTAAGAACGACCTTGGATTTACTCGAGCAAAGAAGAGAAGCAGCTCTAATAAGGATGGCAGCACAGAAGCAAACCATTGAATGATACTACAACAGGAAGGCTCATCTCAGATACTTCAAGATTGGGGACTTCGTTCTCAAAAAGGTTTTTCATTCAACAAAAACAGCTGGAGCAGGAAAGTTGAACCCAAATTGGGAAGGTTCTTATAAAGTTCGAGGTATCGCTGGGAAATGTACTTATGAATTAGAAAACATGGACGGCAAGGTGTTACCTTCGAATTGGAATGCTGTTCATTTGAAGAAATATTATTTATAAGCAAGGGAAATACCCAGGGTCAGGTATCAGTTAACTACGATTTTGTTTTGTTCAGTTAAATTATACTAACAATTTTAGATGATAGGCGAAAAGCTAGCCCACACCAAATGATGATATTAGTCCTGAAAGACACGCGAGATATAAAATTATTCCCGGTATGGGTTACAACCTTTCTGATAAAAATAAAAAGGGTTAAGCAGTCATCATCTAAAAATATATCTCTGAGTCTTGTATGTATTTTCCTTTTCAGGAAATGGACCACATGGAAGGAATAATCAAGTTCTCGAGATTTTATACTTCAAAGCTCTAACATTTGGGGGGATTATGGAAGGCAAAGAAGACTGAAAGTCAAAGAAGACTAAAGAATACTAAAAGAGTCAGAATTCAAGTCAAGCCTGGATCAACCCAAAAATCAAAAATCAAGAGCTAATCAAGAGCCAAAAAACAAGCCTGATTCAAAAACCTTTGTAATAAGCTTTGATAAAGTGTAAACTCGCGGATATAAATTACAAGATCCTACGAGTACTTAGGTTAAGGGCAATGATTAGTCATGGGTTGCAAAATATACCCTAGAACTTTATGAAATCTGTTATAGGGAAAACAATTATGAAAGAGTTATAGATGTTGTACAAAAAGTTACTTGAATACATGTAAAGTGTTATATAATTTGAAAGTTTAAAATATGAAAGTTTCTCAAATTATTCAAGAAATCTCTTCGAAACATGTATTTTCCTACTTCTTTCGTATACTTACACCAATATAAAGTTGAGACGGTGTCTTCATTAGTGTCATTTATAAAAGAGCCCTCTTTTATAAAATTCGTGTCTATACCAAAATCAGGAAATACTAAAGCATTTTTAAAATGCAAGTCAAAGGGTAAAACATAAACTCAAACGAAATATTATATAATAAACCTGGCTAAAATTAAGTATAAACTTAGTTAAAACCAAGGTATTAATTTGATTACAAACCCCAAAACGGACCAGGGGTATAAACTAGCCAATCATTCCAAAAATAAAAAACAAAAACAAACAAAACAAACTTCCCATCAAAAGTTCAAGAAACAAACTAAGAACACTATGGGGCAGAATCCAATATGGCATCATCAGCAGCGGGAGAAGATTCGACTTGAGCAGAAGAGGCTTGAACACCAACTTCACCAGGAGTAAGTTCATCACCTTCGGGAACTCCGACCTCAGGTGAGGAAAAGTTCTGGCTTTGCTGTATTTTTTCAATAGTTTCCTTAGCCTTTGCAATCTCAGCACTCAATTCAAAGCCTTCCTGGCTAGCCTCCATCAAAGTCTCGAGACGCATGTTCAGAAAAGCCCATCTTATGTCAAGAGTTGATTTATCTTCGAGAGCCTTGTAGTCCTTCTCCCATTGCTTAATTTCAGCCTTCAACTCTTTTCTTTTAGTCAAAGAGGCATCATAAGAAGCCTTCAAAGGGGCGAGGGATCCTTCCAAGAACTGGACCTTATCAGTAGAGGCACGAATATCTTCTTGAGCCTGAGTGAGTGTTTGAACAAGCTCTCCGACATAGGTCTCCTTCTGATTAAAGAGTTCTTTCAAACCCCTAATCTCTTCGGTAGCTTTGGAAAGTTGCTCTGCAAATGAAGACTCAAGGATGTCTTTATCTTTGCCAACTTGACTGGAAGAGGCTTTTTCAATTGCCAATTCTCCGCCATCACTCTTACTTGTTGTTCCAAAGAACACTTCTCCTCATCTAAAACTTCTTTATCCAACTGAAGACCCTCGTATTGTTCCTTCCAGTTGTCCACCTCTGTACGATAATCGTTGATTAGCTGTTCAGTGTGGGCAATTCTCTTCATAAGCTCTGTGCCTATCAAGTTGATCTACAAAAGAAAAAGAAGAAGTGATTATCAAACAAAGATATAAAATCACGAGGAAAATAAAGGAAAGAGCTAAGACTTGTACCTTCAAAGATGAATGAATAATATCATTCATCCACGTCAAGGAACTGTGGCTTTCCAACTTCGACTTCTCAACTGGGCCAAGTAGAGGTTTTAGCCATACGTTGGCGTGACTAGATTTTTTAAAAAGATTACCATCCTCGGGGACTTCTATGGTAACCTTTTTCATCATCCTATTGCTACTGGAAGTACCAACTTCAACATGAGAAATGGTAGCAATAGGGACAGTTGAGGAAGTGAAAACAGCCATGGGAGGAGCAGTAGCAGCAATAACAGGAGCGGAAATCTGAGAATCAATAGGAACTGGCACTGGAAAAGAGGCAAGGGGTACTTCTTCGAAAACAAGACCAAAATTTTCACTATCAAAACCACGGGAAAATAATTGATCGGTAGAGTTACGAGGGGCAACATTCATCTCTACATCAGAACTCACTAAAGTAGCACTTTCAGGCTCATTCACAGGAATTGAACTTAGAGGAGGGGTGGTTTCATCATCCGAAATAACGCGCCTCCTAGCCCGAGACCTGCGCACTAAAGGACCCTCATCTTTTTCCTCTTCACCCTCCGAGCCACGAGCTCCCTCCGCTTTTCTCTTTGATGAAGAATTTAAAATCATCTCTTGAGCAAGAGTCTTGATGAAGTAATAGATACGACACTGACACCTCGAATGGGAAACCCTAGCAGGGGAAAGAGTTAGTAACCTCCAAGTAAATACAAAAGAAAGGAGGAAAATTAAAGAGAAGGATACCATGAGTCTTGACTTTCCAACCAAACCTATGAGAAAGGTATTTCCAAGACCTTCCTTCCATAGGAGCAACCGGCAATAATTTCTCTACCCAAGCACGAAAGTTTGGTATTTCTTCAATAACTTCCATGGTTGATAAAAAGAAAATAAAAAAAGCTACGAGATCTTAAGTTTCTTCTTCCCTCATAAAAGAAGAATAGAGATACTTAAAAAAAAACTTACGTGCAAAATTCCACTTTTTTGGAAAAGGCATGTTCTCCTCACCCACCAAACCACTTGTAGGAGCAACAACGAAATGGGCGTACCAGCCACGATCTCTATCATCTTCAGAGCTAACCAAAACCCTTTTGCTTCTGGCCACGAGAGTAAAGACCCCTGAACAAAATAACTTAGGGGAATAAAGATGAAGAAAGTATTGAAAGGTAAAGGGTAAGAAAGCCAAATTAGATAGGTATCGTAGACATGCAACACCTCTCCATACAATAGGACCAATATGTCCTAAGCAAAAGTTAAAGAAACGATAAAATTCTATGATCGTTGGGTAATAGGTGGTCTGAAACCTAAGGTAAAAGGATATGTGTAAACAAAAGAATAACCAGCCTGGTACGAAGTTATCCTTTTGTTTGAGCCAGGAACTAAAACTGGAAAATCAGATTTCCAGTGGCATTCTCTTCGCATAAGAGAAATCAAGCCGTTAGTAATCTGGGAAGGATAGACATCGGCACGATCATGGGAAGTCATAGAAGTAACTTGGTTCCTAATCGATTCACGATCAGTAGAGAAAGAAAATTCTTGAGGAACGATTTCATCAACCGTTGGTTCTCGAATGGGTTCACTTGATTCCCTATTTCTGGTAGAAGATCTATGGGTTGAAGAAGCCTTAGTCCTAGAAGAAGAAGGAGTAACACTGTTGGTTTGGGAAGTAGAACCACGAATAGATACATATCCTAAACTACGTAATCTACTACCTCTTCTACTCCTTACATGAGTAGTTGAAGGGGAAAGTTCATCTACAATTACTACTCTGCGAAGATCAGGGTTTGATGAAGATATGGTTATACAAGAAAATAATGTGTGCTGAAGAACAAGAACAATTAAAGAAGAAGAACACTATAGATTGAAGGTTTCGTGAAACTAAAAGCACATGAGGTATTTATAAGAAAAAGCAACCGTCATGTAAAGTAAGTCATGATGGAAACATCATAATGAAATGGTCACTTCGTGACTGACGCAGTCGCAAGAAAGCCCTAAAAACTACTGAAGAGTCGCAGACCCAATCGACGAAGGCCACGTGGCACATACATTAAATGGAAATGACATGCGACGCGTTGGTTCTGAAGAAGATGCAATGATACATGAAAAACGGTGGCAAAAAATACCCGCCATAAATACGTACCACTTTCCAAATATTCAATTGCAGAATATTCGGTAAGTGGGGGGACTATCTGTATTTGTAGAAAATAAATAATACACGTAGAATTATATGTGGTTGACAGGGCATGATATGTGGATCACTAAGAAGATGACAACTGGAGTGTAATAATTAAAAGATGCACGAGTTACAAGAGGTACGAACAAATCACTCACGAGATGAAAGGACATAATTGCTCGAGCCTAAATTGTTCAATGAAGAGACGCGGATGAAATGAATTAAGACAATAAAAAAGAGAAGATTCACGAACCTCCAATTAATGAGGAAGAAGAATCGCAACTGTTACAGAATCTTCATGGACAGTTACAATCGCCAATTATAACGGTTCATTGAATGTCATTAATGCTCATAATGACTCAGACATAAAAGGAATGAAACGTTATATTTGTAAACCCCCTATATAAGGGAAGAAAATTTCACTTATAAAGGCACGTTCTGATTCTTACTGGATAATTACCCCTACAAGGTGGGTTGCTCTGATAGTAAGCACCCTCCACTTCCAACCAAGAGGTTGTGAGTTCGAGTCACCCCAAGAGCAAAGTGGGGAGTTCTTGGAGGGAAGGATGCCGGGAGTCATTTGAAAACAGCCTCTCTACCCTAGGGTAGGGGTAAGGTCTGCGTACACACTACCCTCCCCAGACCCCACTAGTGGGATTATACTGGGTTGTTGTTGTTTGTTGTTTTCAATCAATTATTTCCATATTTCTTGTCACGTTTATTTCCTTTCATATAATTGAGAAAGTACGAAATTTTTTGGTTATCAGTAACCCAAGTTCTTCTAAAAAATAGGCTTTGATCTAGAATCTTATTTCTTTGGTTAAACATGAGGTGACTGAGATGAGAGAGCGTAGGGAGAGAGGACAGAGTTGAGTTGAGTGAGAGCTTGGACATAATGAAAATGAAGAAGAGGAAACAATTTTGTAATGTTAATTTAGAGCTTTTAAGATTAATTGACTGTCTATAAAACAATAAAATTCGTTAAATATGTGTATCCAATCTGAGTGGTTGATTTAGTCGCATATAGTTTATCGTTGAAAATGTAATAGAGTAAGTATATGTTTAGACAGAAAATTTCATCGAAATCATATTTTTAGATTTTAGTTAATTATTTATTTCTTCTATTTTAGTTTATCAACGACTATACCCATATAAAAACTCATCGATAGCCTTTACTATGGATCGTCAGTCAAAAAACTTCTCCTACATTTTGATGCCAATTAGTTGCGGCAACCTTGGAAAACTTCTCTGTCAATAATGTTGGTATTATTTAGAAATATTATATTTCATATTTCAATAATGTTTATTGTGCGAAATTTTTTGTCGCGGTTGATTTATATATAATTAAAAATTATAGTATGTGATTT
This sequence comes from Nicotiana tomentosiformis, assembly GCF_000390325.3. Taxonomy (NCBI): domain Eukaryota; kingdom Viridiplantae; phylum Streptophyta; class Magnoliopsida; order Solanales; family Solanaceae; genus Nicotiana; species Nicotiana tomentosiformis. The sequence continues at coordinate 104,418,888 of NC_090819.1, read as the reverse complement.
TATTGTGTGTAAAGTCTTATCGCATTTTATTTATGTAAATTCAAGTTATAATAAATGGTTTTATTATTTGAAAAGTCTTATCGCTATTAATTATCTATACAATATTAAAAGCACGTACGGCCTTAGTATATATCGTCCGTCTTTTTTACCATTCAAAAATAAAGTTCACATATGACAAAATCTTCTTTTAAATTTTCTCCTAATATTTAAGAGTTTTAAATCAACTAAAACTTTATTTATTGATATTAAAATAACCTAAATTTTTACATTATATAAATTAAAATATTCATTTATGACAATTTCTTTTATTGACGTAGACCTACAAATTGCAAGCGTACATATATGACTTTGATAAGCATTTCGAATTTCCAACCGATGTACATTTCTCTTCTAAATTAAACAATTAAATTATTGTATATATATGTCAAATTATATAATTATTTTCTCAAAAAATATACTATCTTTAAACATTTAAAGTGTAGCCCATGTTTTCATTACCTATAACTTTTATTGCATTTTTTACCATAAACAATTATACAGTACTATGAGTAACTTTAAAAGATAATAATTCAAATAACGCACGAGAAAAGATGAAAAAATAATAAAAAATTATATATACAACTGTCACGATCCAAAATCCCTCTGAAAAAGTCGTGATGGCACCTTATCTCTAAAACTAGGGAAGCCTAACACATATCGAAATGATAACAGATTCTACTAAGCAGCTATTAGACATGAACCGAAATTTTTTAAATAAGCCAATAATCTCAACATGATACAATATCCCAAAGCTGGTAGTACAAGTCATAAGCCTTTCTAAGAGTAACTATATATAATTAATACCTCACTGTTTCGGAATAATAGAAAACAATAAAAATAAATACAACAGAAGGTGACTTCGGAGCCTGCGAACGTCCAGCAGGTGTATCTTGAAGTCTCCAGCGGCACAAGCATAAGTCTCAAAACCAACTCGATCCGAAGTACCTGGTTCTGCACAAAAATGTGCAGAAGCGTAGCATGAGTACACCATAGTGGTACCCAGTAAGTATCAAGCCTAATCTCGGTAGAGTAGTGACGAGGCATGGTCAAGACACCTACCAGATATGTAAACCTGTGCAGGATATAACATAAAGCTAACAAGGAAATAACATCAATTTAAGGCCAATAGCAGAAGAATTCCAAATTTCAATCAATAATGAAAATAATAGGAGCACGAATAGCAACGATAAACAACCAAATAATTAAGCAATAACACAATCGGGGTACATGTGAGATATGAATGTGTCCAAGCAAGGGAAATCGATGATAACTCAATCAATCAAATAGAGTAAGTATATGTTTAGACAGAAAATTTCATCGAAATCATATTTTTAGATTTTAGTTAATTATTTATTTCTTCTATTTTAGTTTATCAACGACTATACCCATATAAAAACTCATCGATAGCCTTTACTATGGATCGTCAGTCAAAAAACTTCTCCTACATTTTGATGCCAATTAGTTGCGGCAACCTTGGAAAACTTCTCTGTCAATAATGTTGGTATTATTTAGAAATATTATATTTCATATTTCAATAATGTTTATTGTGTGAATTGTTTTGTCGCAGTTGATTTATATATAATTAAAAATTGTAGTATGTGATTTTATTGTGTGTAAAGTCTTATCGCATTTTATTTATGTAAATTCAAGTTATAATAAGTGGTTTTATTGTTTGAAAAATCTTATCGCTATTAATTATCTATACAGTATTAAAGCACGTACGGCCTTAGTACATATCCGTCTTTTTTGCCATTCAAAAATAAAGTTCACACATAACAAAATCTTCTTTTAAATTTTCTCCTAATATTTAAGAGTTTTAAATCAACTAAAACTTTACTTATTTGAACCGCTATATAGAAAGTACTAATACTTAAGATATTAAAATAACCTAAACTTTTACATTATATAAATTAAAATATTCATTTATAATAATTTCTTTTATTGACGTAGACCTACAAATTGCAAACGTACATATATTACTTTGATAAGCATTTCGAGTTTCCAACCAATGTACACTTCTCTTCCAAATTAAACATTTAAATTATTGTATATATATGTCAAATTATATAATTATTTTCTCAAAAAATATATTATCATTAAACATTTAAAGTGTAGCCCATGTTTTGATTACCTATAACTTTTAATACATTTTTTACCATAAAACATTATACAGTACTATGAGTAACTTTAAAAGATAATAATTTAAATAACGCACGAGACAAGGCCAATACTACAGATGATAGAAGACGAGGATGCATGATTTTATCATGGCTGAAGATTTAGAGCTCTGGGATGTTATCTGCGATGGTCTCTTGGTTCCTATGAAAACCATTGGGGAACCAGCAGTGACAGTTCCCAAGACTAGGAAGGAATACAGCGATGCTGACCGCAAGGCTATAGAGAAGAACCTTAGAGCAAAGAAAATTCTCGTCTGTGGCATTGGTCCAGATGAATACAACAATATTTCTGCCTGCCAATCTACCAAGGAGATCTAGGAAGCTCTCCAAACAGCACATGAAGGGACAACGCAAGTCAAGCAGTCGAAGATCGATATGCTAACCACTGAGTATGAACTCTTCAGGATGAAGGATGATGAGTCCATTCAGGACATGCACACTCGCTGTAACGATCCGGCCGATCGTTTTGAGTATTAAAATCCCGTTTACTGCTCAAATTATACTTCACAGTTATTGTGTAAATTGCCGGGGTAAATGGTTCAGGTCCGGTGAGGTTTTGGAATGAATTGGACTATTTAGTTTCAAGGTTTAAAGCTTAAGTTAAAAATAGTGACCGGATGTCGACTTATGTGTAAATGATCCCGGAATGGAGTTTTGATGATTCCAATAGATCCGTACAGTTATTTTGGACTTAGGAGCATGTCCAGAAAATTATTTGGAGGTCCGTAGTAGAATTAGACTTGAAATGCCGAAAGTTGAATTTTTGGGAAGTTTGACCGGGGGGTTGACTTTTTGATATCGGGGTCGGAATCCGATTCTAGAAATTTGAATAGATCCGTAATGTGAAATATGACTTGTGTGTAAAATTTGAGGTCAATCGGACGTGATTTGATAGGTTTCGGCGTCGTTTGTAGAATTTGGAAATTTAAAAATTTATTAGGCTTGAATCCGTGTGTAGTTCATATTTTGAGGTTGTTTGATGTGATTTGAGGCCTTGAGTAGGTCCGTGGTGTGTGTTAGGACTTGTTGGTGTATTTGGACGGGGTCTCGAGGGGCTCGGGTGAGTTTCAGATGGTTAACAGATCAAATTTGGACTTAAAGAAATGTTGGATCTGCTGCCTACTGGTGTGATCGCACCTGCGAAGTTTTGATCGCAGGTACGAAGCCGCATGTGTGCGAAATCAGTCACAGAAGCGAGGGAGTGCTGGCTGGGAAGGCATCGCAGAAGCGGAAGCAAGGGCGCAGAAGCGCTTGCGCAGGACCAGCCCAACGCACGCAGAAGCGCGACCGCAGGTGCGGTCCTTGGCATCGCAGTAGCGATTATGGCTGGCCAAGCTGTTCTCGCAGAAGCGAGATTTTCCCACAGAAGCAAAGGTCGCAGATGCGACCCCTTGTCCGCAGATGCGGAAATCGCTGGGACAGAACCTTAAATTTGAGGGTTCGATAATTTCACCCATTTTTGGATTTTGGAGCTCGGGTAGGGCGATTTTGGAGAGGAAATTTTTCACACAACCTGGGGTAAGTGTTCTTAACTCCCTTGTGATTATATTCCATGAATTAATCTTCCTTTTTGGTGTAAGATTATTGAATCTTCAAGAGAAATAAAAGGAAATTTCTATAATGTCACAAAACGAAAGTTTTCAAGTTTGAATACCGATTTGGAGTCGGATTTGAGTAAAATTAGTATGGTTGAACTTGTAATTGGATAGGTTATCGTATTTTGTGAGTTTCGTCCGATTTCGAGACGTGGGCCCCACGGGTGATTTTGGGGGTCAAATTTCAGATTTTGTGAAAAATATTAGCATTTTGATATGGAATTAATTCCTATAAATTGTGTGGACTGAATCAAATTAATTGTGGTAGATTCGAGCCGTTCGGGAGTTGATACGCGCATAATGGGATTTCAGGAGCATTGTTTATCTTGCTCGACATTGGATTCGGCTTGTTCGAGGTAAGTAACTCTTCTAATCTTGGTGTTGAGGGTATGAACCCTGAATATAACCCTGAATATATATATTTCATGAATTATTGGGAGGTGATGCACATGCTAGGTGATAGGTGTGTGGGTGTGCACTATAGAAATTATAACATAATTATTTATGTGAAATTTTGTAGTTAAATAATCTTGGCATTTTTCATGCGGTTTTATGTGTTAAAGAAATTGAGCTGAAAAACATAATAAAAATCACGTTGAGGCTATGTGCCAGTATTATTGGGACCAACAGAGGTTGTATTGCTGTGAATTATTTTATTTCAATTGAAAATTTATACTCAGTCATATTTATGTCATTACACATCATATCTCAGTCTCTGTTATTATTTATTGATACATTATGTCATCATTTTTGGGCTATATTTATGGCATTATGAGCCTATGAGAGAGAGACTGGAGAGATTGATGACTGAGTAAGGTTGAGGGCCTGATTGTGAGGATTATTATGTGGATCGGGACTGCCCGCCTGCAGCAGGCCTTATAGGCTTTATTATAGCACGTGAGTTGTCCGTGCAGATCCAGATATTATTATGATACGTGAATTATCCGTGCAGCACGTGAGTTGTCCGTGCGGATCCACATATGATATTATAGCACGTGAGTTGTCCGTGCAGCACGCGAGTTATCCATGCTTATAGTGCTGGGCTGTAGGAGCCCTTCATGAGTCTGTACATACCCCCAGTGAGCACAGTCGACTATAAACACGGATGATGTACAGATTACAGAGGACTTGTCATATGAGGAAATTCCAGTTGCCATCCTAGACCGACAAATCCGCAATCTACGAAATAAGGAGGTAGCTTCCGTAAAGGTTTTATGGAGGAGCAAGAATGTAGAAGAGATGACGTGGGAATCGGAGGAAGAAATGAAGTCTAAATACCCCCACCTATTTCAAACTGAAGATATGGTTCGAGATGGGACGCTACAACATAGCTCTATGTAGGCTAGCAGGTCATCAGGTAAGCTTTTATTTTTCACTTTCAATATTTATGATTTACGGTCGGTGAGGCAAATTGCTGCTATTTATAAAGATTGGCCATATGTGGCATGCATAGTATGTTTCTGGCTACGTGCAGGTTGGTTTTAACCTAGTGTACGAAGGATACTTTGGCAAAATTTTCCAAAGTCTCTAAGAGTAAACATTCGAGGACGAATGTTCCCAAGGGGGGAGTGATGTTACACCCTATATTTTCGTACGTAAAAATGCGTCGTAAGCAAACTAATGTAGGACCAAAAATGAGATAATATTTAAAAGTATATAAAGTAAGTTAATCATGTTACCTCTGAGGTTACAAATATTGAAGATCATGAACAACAAGTACAAAGAGGGTTGGACAGTTCAGAAGCTAAAGCAATTAAATAAAATAATGTTTCGTCGAAAGTCGACAAGTTGGAAATGTTATAACATGTACCTTTGGGGTGAGACTAGGGTGATTAACATGATAAGGAGATTATGTTATGATTTATATTAGTCGTATGACATCCATGTGTTATGTTTTGAAGTCAAGCGAGTTGTGGAATAAAAGTCGATGAAAGTCATCACAAGTTACATTCATAAGTTTTACTGAAACTTTGGGTCAAATGTAACTGCGATTTTCTTCCAATATACTTAGAGTTATGGGGTGTTCCACCCATCAAATTAAATATCTATGAGTGTATTTTCCAACGCATTAAACCGTTTGTCAATACGACATTGGAGTAGAAAGATATGGGCATTTGTGCGATACTGCGCAAGCTGCTAGGTGACAAGTAGGTGTGTCACCTACTTGCTTAAATGAAAGCCCAAAAATGGGCCATTTCGGGTCGTCCAAAGAGGCCTTTTAAGGGCCTATTTTCTTCATATATTAGACTTAAAATAGAGCATAATAACCAGACATAAGCTCTGCAAAGAATCCTCCCAAAAATTTCCCACAAACCCTAATTGATTTTCTCTCCCTTTCAAGTTCTAATTGGAGGTAAAACCTAGAGTTTGAAGAACCAAGATAAGAGCTGAGTTATCCAACAAATAAGGTGAGTTTACTGCACTCTTTCATCTAATTTTTCTTCTGTAAATTCATGGTAAGTCGTTCTATACTTGTAAGAACTCACGGGACGGTGATCGGAAGCCGTGAGTTCGAGTTATTCACTTGTAGCGGACTGTTTTGTGGACTGTTTTGTGTTGCTGTTGGGCTGCGTGTTGTACTACTATTTTGTGGAGTTTTGGAGGAGGAAGGGGGTTTATAAACACCATATAAATGTAGGGTGGTTGGCTGGTCGTTCGTCATAACATTTTCGGGTTGTTTGACACTACTACGGTGGTCGTTTTGTGTACGAAGAGATTGGGGTGTGTTGGGCTGTTTTGTAGTATTTGATGATGTATATAGGGCTGGAAAATGATGTATATATGTTGTTATTATTCTGTTCTTGTATTGTTGGTGTTATCTTGAATTTGGAGGAAGTAAGGATTATAGGGGAGATGCTGCCCGTTTTAATACAAAATAAGTTTGTCGTTCGTTGTGCGATAGTTGTACCTTTCATAACTTAACGATAGTATTATTATCGTTCTTGTAGATTAAGGTGCAAAGAGGTGAGTTCAACTTGGTGATTGGAAAGATTGTGATAAGGTATGTTAAGGCTAAGCCCTTCCTTCATTTTGGCATGATCTCGTAGCTACATGTGTTAATAATGAGACATAAAGAGAAGTTCGTATTCATGAATTTATTCACATTATTCTAGTCTCATAAGTTACAATATTATTCCTTATCGAGACTTCATATTCAGTTTAGTTTTGTCTTTATTCAGTCAAGAGAGCAGAGGGTCTATATATATATACAGTATTACACTATTTTCACATATATATACAGTATTACACTATTTTCACCACCATCGAGCTATAATCGGTGGGCAGGCCCCTATTGGGCAACCTCTGATTAAATGGTAAGTTATATATACCGAGCCTACTATGGCCGAGCGCCTATGAGCGAGCCCAGGATGGCCGAGATACAGAGCCCAGTATGGCCGAGCGCCTATGAGCGAGCCTACTACGGCCGAGCATTTACACGTACCGAGCCTTATAGGGCCGGACATTTATTTTACTTACTATATTGAAGGAGTTTAGTCACTATCAGCAGGTAAGTATATCTCCAGATCATCTTTGACTCCCAGTTACTTCCAGTTATTATATTATCAGTTCAGTTTCAATTTTCAGTTATGTTATTGCCTTACATACTCGGTACATTATTTCGTACTGACGTCCCTTTTTCGGGGACGCTGCATTTTATGCATGCAGGTTCAGATAGACAGACGAGTAGACCTCCTCAGTAGGTGTTTCCTGAGTTCAGCCTGATCGGTAAGCTCCACGTCTTTCAGAGTTGCCAGGTCTAGAGTTTTGTGTACATCTTATGTATATCTGTATATATGTTATGGGTAGGTCGGGGCCCTGTTCCGATCACAATATATCTATCAGTAGAGGCTTGTAGACATATCCTGTTGGTTAGTGCAGTATGTTGGGTTTGTAGGCCTGGTATGTATATTTGATGGTTTGTCAGCTGTAGTAGCTATGACGGCCTTGTCGGCCTAGCTTTATATTGATGTTTAGTTAGCGCTAGTTTCCATTCAGTTTTATATTTTGCTTCGCAAATTGTCTTGCAAGGTAGCCCCATGGCCAAAGTATGACATTATATGTTCAGAGTCCCTTAGTCGCAATTTGGTACGCCAGGTTAGGTGAGGCACCGGGTGCTTGTCTCGCTCCTAGGTTCGGGGCGTGACACTTACTCAGTACATGGAGTCAGTTATACTGATACTACACTTCTGCACATTGCGTGCAGATATTGGCTGCCATTGTTGCTGTGTTCGATGGTTGCCAGATTTAAAGATGTACCTACGTTCCTATTATAGCTGCCTCTTGTTCATGGTAGCCTTAGATTTATAACAACTCTGTTTATGTACTATTCAAACAGACTATGTATTTAATTCATTTCTGCTTGTAAACTCTAATCTTAGAAGCTCATGATATATACTATCAATTCTTGGGGATTGTATACGATTAAGATCTTTATTTACTTAAATTGCTTTAATAATCATTATTGGAATAGAACATTTGGTAATTGGCTTACCTAACGGGTTGGGTTAGGTGCCATCACGATTAGTTGGATTTTGGGTTGTGACAAGGTGGTATTAGAGCTCTAGGTTCATAGGTTCTACAAGTCATGAGCAAGTGTCTAGTAGAGTCTTGCAGATCGGTATGATGACGTCCATACTTATCTTCGAGAGGCTACAGGGCATTTAGGATATATACTTCCCAACTTTCTTTCTTTATCGTGTGGAGTTGATTCACCTTGAGACATAACTCTTTGAATTCCTTCCACGCATTCGTATGCGCACATTAGAGCTCGGTATCAGCTGTGCATCGCCGGCTTATGATTCCATGAACGAAGTTCGAGATGAGTATTCTATGTTTTGATGATGGGCCAGTCTGGAGGACTTGAGGCCAGGGTTAGACCGCAGCTTAAGCTCGGTAGCTTCAGTTGTAACTTGTACAATTGGACTTATATGTACGGTAATGATCCTACAGTGGAATTTGTGGCCTAATGAGCGGTGGAATAGCGCTGTGATGGGTATTATGTAACCGTGGGATGCGTTAAGACGATTGGAATATGACGAGAAGTGTTTTATTGAAATGTAAAGGAAAGGCCATTGGGTGCTTGATTTTCGATTTGATGTGACGAACAGTCTCGAGTAATGAATATTTTGAAGGATCTTTCACATTGTTAAATTTTGGGACATACCAAACTCTCATGTCTGGTTAATGAGTTTGGACTCAGATAGACTAAGTGATTGCATAGTAATTGTGACTACGATAATGTATAACAAGATACCAGTTTGAGGCTAAGCAGGTGGGTTATCCCCTACGGAGTAATCTATGTAGGTGTATTCCTTATGATGTGAGTAGAGAGTTTCTTTTCCGCTGACGGGGTGTATGGGTGGAGATTTGAATCTGAATTTGGTTGAGAAAGTTGACTTGTGTGTTAAGAGGATGAATACGAGCTTAGCAGATGATTGAGGTATTCTTATGGTTGGCGTTGTATGAACTTTGGAAGAAGTTTCGTTGGACTAACTGTGGCATTGTGGCAGTAAGAGAGTATTGGTATTGTGAGTTATGGAATGTTTTAATCTATGGCTTTGACCTAAGTAGGGGAGTCTGCTATTGACAATTTGATTTCATGGTTAGGTGTTAAATTTTAATTTTGGTCTGAGGCATAATTGTGGGTTAGGTATGACTTGCAGAAGTTGAGATCGAGGATGACTCGAATAAGAAAATTCCTGGTTAAGGATTATATTGCACGTATGAGTATATGAAATTCGTGGGATGAGTGAGTTATTATTGGTGAATGATGTAGTGCGCACGGAGTATGAATTTGATATGTGGTGTGGTCGATATGATACTTCCGGAGCATAGATACATGAAAAACTGGATGAACCCCCAATAGATAGGGAGGCAAAGCAAGTTTGTAAGAAACCTCCCCAATTCATCTCAACACCTCAAATGGGCCTATAAACCTTGGGCTCAACTTGCCCTTCTTCCCAAATCTCATGATTCCCTTCATTGGAGAAACCTTCAAGATAACTTTTTCACCCACCATAAACGATAAATTACGCGCTTTCTGATCCGCGTAACTCTTCTTTCTGGACTATGCTGTACGAAGTCGCTCCTGAATTAACTTTACATTTTCCAAGGCATCCTTCACCAAATTAGTACCATATAACTTAGCCTCACCGGGCTCAAACCATCCGATGGGCGAACGACATCATCGACCATATAAAGCCTTAAATGGAGCCATCTCGATGCTGGATTGGTAACTGTTATTATAAGCAAACTCGGCCAAAGGCAAGAAATGACCCCCACTAACCTCCAAAGTCAATCACATATGCCCTGCGCATATCCTCCAAAATCTGAACTGTCCGCTCTGACTGCCCGTCGGTCTGCAGATGAAAGGCTGTGCTGAGCTCTACACGGGTCCCCGATTCACTCTGTACTGATATCTAGAAATGTGAAGTAAACTGAGGGCCTCTATCTGATATGATGGAAATTGGCACACCGTGCAACCGAACTATCTCCTGAATATATATCTGGGCCAACCTCTCCGAAGTGTACGTAGTTACGACTGGAATGAAGTGTGCCGACTTGGTCAACCTATCGACAATGACCCAAACTGCATCAAACTTCCACAAGGTCCGCGGCAACCCAACTACGAAGTCCATAGTAATGCGTTCCCATTTCCACTCCGGTATAGTCACCTGCTGAAGTAGGCTACCTGGCCTCTAGTGCTCATAATTAACTTGCTGGTAATTTAGACACCTAGCTACATATTCGACTATGTTCTTTTTCATCCGCCTCCACCAATAATGCTGCCTCAAGTCAAGATACATCTTCGTAACACCTGGATGAATAGTAACAGATAGACGATCCTGAAGTCGCAGAATACCATCCGCGCCAATAGTAACTTCCTTGGAACCACCCCGTAGTACCGTTTCCCGAAGAACCATTAAGTGTGGATCATCATACTGCCGAGCCTTTATCTGCTCAAATAATGAAGACTGGGCCACAACACATGCAAGAACTTGGCTGGGCTCTGAAATATCCAGCCTCACAAGTCTGTTAGCCAAGGACTGAATATCCAAGGCTAATGGCCTCTCCTCCGCTGAAACGAAAGCCAAACTACCCATACTCTCTGCCTTTCTACTCAAGGCATTTGCAACTACATTTTCTTTGCCCGGATGATACATGATAGTAATATCATAATCTTGTAGTAACTCAAGCCATCTGCGCTGCCTCAAATTTAGATCCCACTGCTTGATTAAATACTGCTAACTGCGATGATCAGTGTAAACCTCACAAGACACCCCATAAAGATAATGCCTCCAAATCTTAAGAGCGTGAACAATTGCAGCTAACTCCAAATCATGTACCGGGTAATTCTTCTCGTAGGGTTTTAGCTGACGTGAGGCATATGCAATAACTCGCCCCTCCTGCATTAATACACAACCCAAACCAACGCGTGAGGCATCACAATACACTGTATACATCCTCAAACCGGAAGGCAACACTAACACTAGTGCTGTAGTCAATGTTGTCTTAAGCTTCGGAAAGCTCACCTCACAATCATCGGACCATCGGAACGGAGCACCCTTCTGGGTTAATTTAGTCAAAGGTGCTGCAATAGATGAAAAGCTCTCCACGAACCAACGATAATAACCTGCTAACCCTAGGAAACTCCTGATCTCAGTCGCCGAAGTGGGACGATGCCAATTCTGATCTGCCTCGATCTTTTTAGGATCAACTTTAATGCCTCGCCTGATAAAATATGCCCCAAAAATGCTATAGAATCTAGCCAAAACTCGCATTTGGAGAACTTAGCATATAACTTTTGTTCCCGCAACGTCTGAAGCACCACTCTCATATGCTGCTCGTGCTCTTCCTTATTGCGTGAGTAAATCAAAATGTAATGACAAACGAATTAATATATGGCCTGAATACCCTGTTCATTAGATCCATAGACATTGACGGAGCGTTAGTCAAACCGAAAAACATCACGTGAAATTCATAATGACCATATCTAGTCCGAAAAGCAGTCTTCGGAACATCTGAATCCCGAATCTTCAATTGATGGTACCCCGACCTCAAGTCGATCTTAGAGAACACCCTAGCACCTTGCAACTGGTCAAATAGATCATCAATACGTGACAATGGGTAGTTTTTCTTAATAGTAACTTTGTTCAATTGGCGATAATCAATACACATTCGCATTGTTCTATGCTTCTTCGTCACGAATAATACCGGTGCACCCTAAGGCGATACACTCGGTCTGACAAAACCTTTGGCTAATAACTCCTCAAGTTGTTCTTTCAATTCCTTCAATTCTTTCGGACTCATGCCGGTTGGATAGATATAGGCTGGGTATCTAGAGCCAAATCAATATAAAAATCAATATCACGATCTGGTGGCATACCTGGGAGATCTGAAGGAAATACATCGGAGAACTCCCCAACTACAGGCACTGAATCAATAGTTGGAGTCTCTGCAGTAGTATCCTGAACATAGGCTAGATAAGCCAAACAACCCTTCTTGACCATGTGTCGAGCTTTTAGAAAGGAAATAACCAATTTAGATGCGCTAAAAGACGAACCCTTCAATTCCAACCTAGGAAATTCCGGCATTGCCAAAGTAACAGTCTTAGCATGGCAATTTTGGACGGCATGATATAGGGATAGCCAGTCCATGCCCGGGCTAATCTCGAAGTCGGTCATATCAAGAAATAGAAGATCTACTCTAGTCTCATAACCACAGAATGTAACAATACAGGACCAATAGATCTGATTCACAACAACACAATATCCCACAGGAGTGGAAACATAAATAAGAGTACTCAAAGACTCACGGGAAACACCCAGGAAATGAGCAAATAGAGATGACACATATGAATACGTAGATCCTGGATCAAATAATATAGAGGCATGTTCGCCGCAAATAGAAATAATACATGTAATCACTGCATCTAAGGCCTCTGCATATGGTCTGGCCGTAAAAGCATAGAACCGAGCTGGAGTGCCAACTGGATGGCCTTCACCTTTAGGACGACCCCTACCCACCTGCCCTCCACCTCTGGGTCGTCGGACGGTTAGTGGGGCAACTGGTGCGGTAATCATAGGCTGCTGATCCTGCTGCACTGGTCTACCCCGAAGCCTAGGGCAGAATCTTTGCATGTGACTGAAATCCCCGCACTCGTAACAACTTTTCAGTGCAATGGGCTGCTGACTAGAAGTATGTACCTGGTGACCTGAATACCCACTGGAAAAACCCTGAATAACTTGTGGGCGATAAGAACTCTCTGGCATAACACTGAAATAAGGTCACACTGGGGCACCCCGAGGACGCGGTGGTGCTGGATATGGAGGCCTGCTGGACTGCCCTCCCATGAACTGACCTCTACCCCCCAGACGGAGCACCTATGAACTCTCCAGAATATCTAAACCGCTTGTCCCTCATAATCTCCTCTCGGCTACGCTGACGCACACCCTCAATCCTTCGGGCTATCTCCACAACCAACTCATAAGAAGTCCCCCATCTCATCCTCTCAGGCCATAGTGGCCTGAATGCCAGTATGTAAACCAGCAACAAACCTCCGCACTCTCTCCGACTCAGTGGGAAGTATCATAAGTGCATGGCAAGATAACTTAGATAACCTCGCCTCATAATCGGTTACTGACATCTGACCCTGCTGGAGCTGCTCAAACTGAAACCGCAACTCTTCCCTCTGGGAGGGTGGAATATACCTGTCCAGGAAAATACAGGTGAACCTGTCCCAAGTCACTGGAGGAGAATTTGTTGGTCTGCCAAGAAGATAAGACTTCCACCATCTACGGGTTCTGCCCTCCAGCTGAAAAGTTGCAAAGTCTACCCCATGAGATTCCATTATCCTCATGTTGTACAGTCTATCCCTGGACCATAAGAGCCTTCAATATATTTTCAAATAGAAGGAATTGAATCTGAGGCAGAGAAGATGGCTTGAATTACTCAAGGATTATGACATTGATATTTTATACCATCCGGGGAAGGCTAATATTGTGGCCGGTGCTCTTAGCCAAAAATCTATGGGTAGCTTAGCACACTTGGAGGTATATAAATGGCCATTGGCCAAAGAATTTCACTGATTGGCTAGTTTGGGAGTTCGTCTTGCAGACTCTAGTGAAGGCGGGGTAATTATGCAAAATAGGGCTGAATCATCGCTTGTTGTGGAAGGAAACAATAAAACGATCCATTGTTGGCGCAATTGAAAAAGGGGATTCATAAACATAAGACCATGGCCTTTTATATTGGTATGGATGATGCTACACTAAGGTACCAAAGGCGACTATGTGTTCCAAATGTGGATGGTCTCCGTGAAAGAATTTTGACTGAAGCTCTCACTTATAAGTATTCCGTGCACCCAGGTTCTATAAAAATGTATCATGATCTTAAGGAAGTCTATTAGTTGAATGATATGACGAGAAATGTGGCGGAGTTTGTGGCAAGATGTCCGAATTATCAGCAAGTGAAGGCCGAACACCAAAGGCCCGGTGGGTTGGCACAGAACATAGAAATTCCAATGTGGAAATGGGTAATGATTAATATGGACTTTGTAGGAGGATTACTGCGCACTCCGCGCAAGTTTGAGTCAATTTGGGTGATTGTGGATCGACTCACGAAATCAGCACACTTTTTGCCGGTTAAGTCTACCGACACAGCGGAGCAGTATGCTTAGTTATATATCAAAGAAATAGTCAGGTTGCATGGCACCCCAGTTTCCATCATTTCTGATCGGGGAGCAAAATTCACTGCTAATTTTTGGAAGAAATTTCAGCAAGGTTTGGGTACTCAGGTGAATCTTAGTACAGCCTTTCACCCGCAGACTGACGGGCAGGCAGAACAGACTATTCAGACGCTTGAGGATATATTGCGTGCTTGTGTTCTAGACTTCAAAGGTAGTTGGGATGATCATTTACCACTCATAGAATTTGCCTATAACAATATCTATCATGCTAGCATTCATATGGCACCGTTCGAGGCTTTATATAGTAGGAGATGTAGATCTCCCATTGAGTGGTTCAAAATTAGGGAAGCAGAGTTAGTAGGGCCAGACCTCATGCATCAGTCTATGGAAAAGGTTAAAATCATTAAGGAGTGGTTGAAGACTGCTCAGAGTCATCATAAATCCTATTCGGATGTTCGTCGTAGGGATTTGGAGTTCAAAGAAGATGATTGGGTATTCTTGATAGTTTTCCCCATGAAAGGGGTAATGCGATTTGGTAAGAAAGGGAAATTGAGTCCAAGGTATGTCAGACCATACAAAATCATTCAGAGGATTGGTGAGGTGGCATACAAGGTTGAGTTACCACCTGAGATGTTATTAGTACACCCGGTGTTTCATGTGTCTATGTTGAAGAAAGTAGTTGGAGATCCAACACTCATTGTCCCGGTTGAGACTATTAGGGTAAAATTGACTAACAAAGAGATTCTGGTTTCTATTATTGATTAGCAAGTCCAAAAATTGAGAAATAAAGAAATTGCCTCTGTGAAAGTGTTGTGGCGAAACCAACAGGTTGAAGAGGCTACTTGGGACGCCGAGGAAGAAATGAAGAAAAAGTATCCTTACTTGTTTAAATGACCATGTTTTTATAAAGTTATGATCTAGGAAAATTATAAGACTTACTTTTTATGAATTTTGTATCATTTGAACAATTGGCGTTAAGGGTGTTCCTTTTTGGAAATATATTGCTTATGAGGCCACAGTTGGTGTTGTTTTGTATTATGTTACATCGTTGGATTATGTATATGTTGTTAGGATGTGTTTCTGGGGCTCTCTGACACGTGGATAGGCCTAATTATAAGGGAAACTCTCACGAAATTTTTGGAAATTTAGGGAGCTAGTAAAATTTGGGGTTGCTAGTGTGTGGTATAAAACAAACTGAGTTGCATAAGATGCTAATGACGTATTTTTACCCTCATTCGAGGATGAATGATCCTAAGCGGGGGAGAATGTAACACCCCGAAAAATTTTGAAGTACTTAAGTGTAAAGCCCGGTAAAATTTGCAAAGAAAATAATGTTTCATGGCGCCGGAATAGGCTTACGTGTTTGAGGATTGTAGAAATTCTTTGCGGAGAGCAAGCTCGCCGTGGCTCGGACTTTTTGGGTTGAACATGCACCGGAGAGTAAAGGAAAATGTTTGGCAATGAAATGCGATTCTGCGGTCCATTATGCGATCGCATAATCACTCTACGGACCGCATAATGGCCGCAGAGTGAGGCAGTTAATTGGGCCAGTTGGAAGCATTTATGCGGTCGACTATGCGACCGCATAACTATTATGTGGTGCACTATGGGACTGCGGAACAGTTATGCGGACCGTATAGTGACCGCATATACAGACAAAGTTTTGGTCGTTTTGGACACCAATTATGCGACCGATATGTGGTCCACATAACCATTACGCAGTCGCATATGCGACCACAGAACCTGTTCCGGAGCTTTATTTTTGGGTTTTTAAAACCCGACCCTACTTCGTTAAATACACATTTTGGGCCATTGTTTAGATATAATCTGATATTTTAGAGTGAGAGAGAATGCCCTAGAGTGAGAAGGTGTTCTTCAATAATTGTTCTTCAATTCTTGCTCAAGTTTTGGAAGATTAAGAAGGGAAACTCACTAGGTCTTCATCCCAGGGGTAAGATTCTACACCCTAACCCTCAATTTTGAATTTTGTCTAGAAATTGGTAATTAGCAAGATAAATTTTGGGCATGAGAGTTGTTTATTTTACATGCATGTGTTATCAAAGGGTGTAGGAAGATTGTTGAGCTAAAAATGGTAAATATTGGGTTGTAGGATGATGGAATTCTCCATAAAAGGACCTTGAAACCTTATGCACACCTAGTGTTTGATAAAATGCTCAAATGAGCTAGAACCATGAACATTTTCCTAATTTTGGCTTAATTTGTTATATTTCTATAATAGATTGAAGTTGCTAAGAATTCCGGAACATTTTAGAGTTTAAGGAAGCTCGATTGAGGTATGTTGGCTAAACTCTTGTCTTAGAATTGAATCCCACAATATTCATGTAAATTATGTAAGTCCCGAGTGGTTTATTATGAAATTGGCTATTCCGAGTAAGATTGGGTTGAAAGATATATGTTTAACAAGTATCCCAAATACTTTATTCATGTTATGTTATCAATTGAGGATGTGTTAAAATATGTGTTGTGCATTAATAATGTTTCGACTTCAAGTCAAGTTCAAACGAATGCTATTATGCCAAATTTTGTGAAATATCTCTATGTGCCTTAGATTCTAAATTGCTCACATGTGTACTACACACCTTGATTTGAATTATATTTGTTGTTGATGATGATATTTGAAATTGAAAAGGTGAGCATGAAATACTGAATATGGCCAACGTGCCAAGAATGATCTTATAATTATGGCCATTAGTGCCAATGAAATGAAAAGATGTGAAAGTAATATGAAATGCGATGATTGATATAAAAAGGTTGATGTCTCGAATAAGACAGCTTAGCCGGTCGGGTCGTGATCATACACCATGCCGCACACATGGTGGTGATTGTGCTGGAAATTGTAATTGAAATTGTGATTTTGGTCGATGTCCCAAATGGATAGCCTAGCCGATCGGATCATGATCGGACTCCGTCTTAAAGACGGTGGTATTGATATTGAGAGTAATTGTGGTTGATGTCTCTAATGAGATAGCCTAGCCGATTGGGTCGTGATCGGACTCCTTGCCGAGAGTACGGTGGTACCGGTTTTATGAATAATGGTATTGTGAATAATGGTATTGTGGACAATGGTATATCAATATTAAAATCTCTTAATGTGAGATATGAAAATTAATTTGAACACTGTCTTGATCCTAAATTGAGGTTTGATGTTGATTAAGGCTTTCATTGATATTATAATACTCTTGTTTGTATTATTTGTCATTTTATTAAGAGGGTGTTTAGTTATACATACTAGTGATATTCGACAGTACTAACGTCCCTTTTGTCGGGGGCGCTGCATCTTTAAATGGATGCAGGTAGTTCCACAGCAGAAGATATTGATCAGTGATAGCAGTACACCTTCTTCCCAGCTGACTTGGTGAACCCCACTTCATCCCGAGGTCATGAATCTTTTGTACTTTGTGTATTCTGTTTGAGGTATAGCTGGGGCCTTGTTGCCAACATTATCATTGTACTCTTGTTTATCTATAGAGGCTCTGTAGACATAGTGTGGGTTGTGTATTGGTGCTGGAAAAATCAAAATATATTATGTTGTGGTTGTATTACTTGTCCATTTGAGACTTTAAAAATGATGAAACTATTGGAAATGAATTGGTATTGTAGACGTGAACAAATTTTTGTTTAATTAATGAAAATATGTATTATCGCCATTCGTGGATGAGTTTAGGTAGAAAGAAATCTAACAGGCTTGCTCGGTCAGGTTCACTCGGTTGAGCGCCGGTCACGCTCCTCGGTTTTGGGGCGTGACAGTCGTGTACATTACCTAGGGACGTGCAGCGCAATCCATAGATGCATCTATACCGCCGAGGTGCTCGGCCCGCTCCACAAGAAAGGAGGACATTTTCATATGAACCTCCGGAATGAGAAGTTATTATAATATTAACGCAGAGGATGTTCAATTTCTATTAACAATTCAATAATTTACACAAAATTCGAGTATATGAAGTTTCGATCTTTTACTATTTCCTCAAACAATTTACAATATAATTCCAATAATATAATAAAATAAAAAAAATGCAATTATCATAATTAATTCATAATTTGAGTCCTAAACTACCCGGACATAGCATAATTAGTAGCTACATACGGACTCTTGTCACCTCGTGCGTACGTAGCCCCCACAATTAGCAACAATTATTAATGTGAATCACCTATAGGGTAAATTCCCTCTTACAAGGTTAGGCAAGAGACTTACCTTGTCTCAAAGTCCACTTCCAGATCACAATGTCGTGTAAAAATCCCAATTCGGTGCCGAAAAATCCGAAACTATCCAAAAGTTATATAAAATAGTTAATACATGCTCAATAATTCTAAATTAGACTATTAAATAAATTATCCTATCCAAAATGGTAAATTCTTAAAATTCACCCCGGGCCCACGTGCCCGGATTCCGAAAATGCTCAGAGGAAATCATTAAACGTAATCTCAAGAACTCAAATATACAATTTTCATCAAATTCCATAACCATTTTCGTGGTTAAAATATAATTTTTATATAAATCTAGGGTTTTCCTCTAACCCTTGATTTCCACAATTTACAGGTTATAATCTACCCATAATCTATGTATTTAACTCAAAGTGTGTAGAATTAACTTACCTTCTAGTTGCTAGTTGAAATCCCCTCTCAAAAAGCTCCAAAATCGCCCAAAAATGGAGGAAAAACGGACTAAAATGACTGAGCCTCGCCCCCTTTTTAACATTATTTCCAACAGTCATTTCCGCATATTCGGAGGTTTAGCCGCACCTGCGGAAAAAGCCTCGTAGGTGCGAGATTTTCCTCTTGGCCTGGCTCCGCATCTGCGCCCAAAGGACCGCACCTGTGAGTCTCGCACCTGCGGTTGGCCAAGCGCAGGTGCGATTCTGACAGCAGCTGGGAGCTTCAGCTTTGGCTCCCAATTTCCAACTTGGTCTGAGCCTCGTCCGATTAACCCCCGAGGCCTCCGGGGTCCCGCCCGAACATACCAACAAGTTTGAAATCATAAAACGGACTTGCTCGAACCCTCGGAACGTGTAAAACAACATTAAAACTAAGAATCATACCTCAAACCAAATTTATTCAACTTAGAATTTTCAAAATTTTTAAACTTACTCCGAACGCGCCGAAACATACTTAAACTACTCGGAATGACACCAAATTTTGCGTGCATGTCACGACCCAAAATCCATTAAAGGCCGTGATGGCGCTGGACACCGCTGTCAGCAAGCCAACAATAAATACTAAATAAATTCTCATTTTAATATTTTTGAAATCATAGTTGTTCCCTTCAATTAAAATAGCAGAAGATGAAGTTTACAAAATACGTAATAATATCTTTAAAAATTTCCAATACAGTGCAACCCGTAATCATCCCAAAAACCGGTGTCACAAGTGCATGAGCATTTACTAGGGAATTAAGAATAAAATACAACATCTGTCTAGAATACAATTTAGACAGGAAAATATAATAACTCTGAAGAAGACTCTTTTGGCTGCGGATCGTAATACAGAATGCAGCTTACCTATGTCCCCACAATTATTAACCACACCTCTGCGCCCACAAGGCTGCTAGACATATATGCACCTACACAATAAAATATGCAGCAAGTGCAACATGAGTACGAAAAATAACGTGTACCCAGTAAGTATCAAGCCTAATCTCGAAGAGGTAGAGACGAGATGATCGACCTTGACACTCACTAAGGGTCAATAATAATAAGTAACATAAAAGCAGAAATATTTTTATCAACATGATTCACAGAGTTAATAATAATTTTTATTGCACCAGCAGAAATAAATAAATTCCTTCAAATGCAACAATTCTCAACATATTAAATTAAATTTCTTCAATTCCAAATAAATTTTCGATTTATCAATTAGCCTCATTTACAGGAATAACAATAATTTCCTTAACAAGCAGAGATAAATAAATTCTTTAAATTTCAATAATTTCCAAATTTCAATTAGCTTCACAAGTTGCAATAAACAATCAAAGTATCGTATAATTATTATTATTAGGCACGATTTATGCCGAGGTCGTACGACCCGATCCAGAGTTTCGTGTACACTGCCGAGGGACGTGCGGCACGATCCATAGATACATCTATCCTACCGAGGCGTTCGGCCCAATCTACAAGAAATAAGGATATTTTCTTATGTACCTCCGGAATAAGAGTATTTATTGTAAAATTTATTCGAGAAGATAACAATTTATTTCAACAATTAATTAATCTAAACATAAATTTAGCATATGAGAATTTCATTTTTTAATATCCTTATCTAACAATTCACAATATATACATCAAATAATTTAATTAATAAAGAATATAATTTACACAAGTAATTCATGTTTTGAGTCCTAAACAACCCGGACTTTAGCATTTATAGTAGCTACGCACGGACTCTCGTCACCTCATGCGTATGTAGCCCCCGCAATTAGCAATAATTATTTATTTTAATCCCTATGAGGAAATTTTCCCCTCACAAGATTAGGCAAAAGACTTACCTTGTCTCAAAATCCATGTTCCAATTACCGCATCATGTAAAATTCTCGATTCGGCACCGAAAAATCCGAAACTATCCAAATATTATACAAAATAATTAATATATGCTCAATAATTCGAAATTCATCTATTAAATAAATTACCCTATCCAAAATGGTAAAATTCCTAGAATTCACCCCGGGCCCACGTGCCCGGATTCCAAAAATTTTTGGATGAAAAAGTTACTCATAATCTCAAGAACTCAAATATATAATTTTTATCCAATTCCATAACCATTTTCGTGGTTAAAATCTCATTTTTATAAAAATTTAGGTTTTTCACCTAAACCCTTGATTTCTAAGATTTACTAGCTATAATCTACCCATAATCTATATATTTAACTCAAGGGGTGTAGAATTAACTTACCTTCCAATTGCTAGTTGAAATCCCCCTCTCAAAAGCTCTGAAATCGCTCGGAAATGGAGGAAAAATGGGCTCAAAATGTCTGAGCCCCGACTTTTTAACTATTCTGTCCAACAGTGTTTTCGCACCTGCGGAGCTGTGACCGCACATGCTGCCCCGCTTCTGCGGCTAAGCCCTTCGCACTTGCGCCCTTTCCGCTTCTGCAGTCCTGGACTTCACACCTGCGGGCTCGCAGGTGCGCTTCCTTGATCGCTTCTGCGGTCAGTGCCAACCTCTCCCTTTTTCGCATTTGCGGCTTGGAGTTCGCTTCTGCGAGCTCGCATCTGCGGCTTCCCAAGCGCAGATGCGGTTGCAGCAGAAACTGGAAGCTTCAACTTTTGGCTCAAAGTTTCAAAATTGGTCCGAGGGGTGGGAGGGCACTAAGTAATGAGTGGCCCTGGTGAGAACTGTGAGAACCATGGCCCGATGATGCACCACTGAATCCACCCTGACCTCTGCCGTGCTGGAACTGACCCCCATGAGGAGCACCACTGAATCCACCCTGACCACGAGGCCTCTTGGCCTCCCTCTCAACCCTCTCCTGACCCTGAACCATCTTAATCTGTCGAGCAATGTCGACAACCTCATCAAAAGTAGCACCAGACACTCTCTCTCTGGTCATAAGCAATCAAAGCTGAAAACCGAGGCCATCTATAAACCTCCTGATCCTCTCATGATCTGTGGGAACCAACCGGATCGCATGACGGGCCAACTCGGAGAACCGCATCTCATACTGTGTCACAGACATATCACCCTGACGAAGCTGCTCAAACTGTCTGTGCAGCTCCTCTCTGCGGGACTGAGGCATGAACTTCTCCAAAAAGACCATGGAGAACTGTTGCCAAGTAAGGGGTGCTGCACTAATAGTCCTACGCCTCTCGTAAGTCTCCCACCATATGAGTGCAGCCCCCGAAAACTGAAAAGTAGTGAATGAGACCCCACAAGTCTCCAGAATACCAGCTGTACGGAGTATCCTCTGATACCTGTCCAAGAAGTCCTGGGCATCCTCTCTCTGTGTGCCACTAAAAGGTTTGAAATCATAAAGCGGAATCACTCGAACTATCGGAACGTGTAAAACAACATCAAATCTAAAAAGCATACCCCAAACCAAATTGATTCAAACTTAAGAACTTCAAGTTCTTCAATTTACTTCCAATGCGCCGAAACATATTTAAACTACTAGGAATGACACGAAATTTTGCGTAGTCTTAAATCCCTATATGGAACTATTCCCAAACTCAAAATTCCAAACGAACTTCAATTACTCAAAAAACTATTCCAAACCAAATTTAAAGAACTTTAAACCTTCAAATAGTTTATTTTCACTATTAAGCGCCAAAATGCTCCCGGGTTATCCAAAACCCGATTCGAACGTACGCCCAAGTCCGAAATCATCATACAAACCTATTGGAACCGTCAAATTCCGATTCCGAGGTCGTTTTCTCAAAATATTGACCGAAGTCAAACTTGGCCTTTTAAGGCTAACTTAAGGAACCAAGTGTTCCGATTTCAACCCAAACACTTCCAAATTCCGTATCAACCATCCCCGCAAGTCATAGATTAATAAAAGCACACACGAGGAGTCTTATTTAGGGGAACAGGGTTCTAAAAGTCAAAATGGCCGGTTGGGCCGTTTCATTCTCTCCCATTTAAATATACGTTCATCCTCGAACGTGCTAAGGACTGTTCCGGAGTTGTCCAAAATCACTGTTTAATACTTTGATCACCTACGCATGCTACCACACCCAATTGAGGACATTAGCTCGAGCCAGTTTGATGATTCTCTCCTTTATTTAGGCAATTAAGCCTTAGAGCCCAATTCTAACATCCAGAATTCTCCACCATGCATGTTTCCAACCTGCGAACGTCGTATCAATCACTACACGACGCCCCAATACTGGATTGCATACCTTTGTTGAATTTAGACCATGCACCGCACCATTCACATGACCATAATAACATCCTCCGATAACAATAGCCAAAATTCCACGAATCTGATGTTCACAACACACCTCATGATACATATAAGTCCTGTTCCAACTATTGAAATGCTTCCACGATGGAAGAAATGTGTAGAAATTCATAACCAACTGCCGAGTCAACAAATTATTGAGTTTCTCCTTCTGACAAGAACCATTGCCTCATTATGGACCAAATAATGGTATTTCCTCTTTATTATACTTCATATAATCCGATCGCACTGATCCCAGATCCAATAATCTCGTCGTACCCAGTATAAACTGCTCATGCAATAAGCCACCTCAGATACGGGAAAAAGCTTCATATGACACCATAATGAGCTAATAAGCTACGGACTCGATTTCGATACATAAGGAAAACGAACTCTGGAAAGGATTATTCAGCCCACGTGACTAATTAGATAACTGAAAAGGTGTCATGAACCTTCCTCAGAAAATAGGACACAAAACACAAAAATAGAATATAGGGGACTGTACTCTATATCACACTGTTGCGGCATGCAACCCGATCCAAACAACATACCCGTGGTGTCGTGCCACCCGATCCGTACAAATGGAATCTATAAGAAAATACTTACCGAGCAAGAATGGTCATTACTGCAAAATATCCGAATATCGGACACAAGCACGCTAAGTGCATAATACCATCCCTGGGGGGGAGGGGGCGATAGCGCCATACGCTACAAAACTCAAGCACAACTAAGGTGTGATATATGATCTGAATCTCGAGAGCCATCCTGCTCACATAGCACCATCGCTATGCGAAACCTCAACACATAAGAAATTTATCGAGTAGTTTCACAACTCACACAACAAAATATAGTATTATATGAAATAACCGATGACGAAATGACTCCCAACGTCCGAATACTCCTCCATAAGAAGCGCTATGCTGAAATGAGCATATCCGGCCTGATATAGAGCCTATATTCATATTTAAATCCATCCACAGACCTCAAGCCGATTCTGATCACACCGTACTAGCTAATAACCTTTCAAGGATCCATAATAACCCTTTTTCCTATAACACACAAGAACATCCATCATAACCATAACAAACTTCCACAGTTCACAATCAAATGAACTGAGCACCCTCCAGGCATAAATTTTTGAATCAGCGATATTACCACAATCTTCATCCTCGATTTCAATCTTCACTCAATCAAGTGACTACATGCCACTCTTACAAAATCTTCCCGTGGGACACGCTCCCACGACCTTCCGCACCAGGTAACAAGTTTGCACATCCATGCCACCAATCACACTAATGATGTAAAGCATATCAAGAATCCACAAATCAATACACAAGGTCTCTTACTGTCACACCCCGAAATTTTCCACCGACGGGACCGTGATGGTGCCTAACATTTCACTTGCTAGGCAAGCCAATGTTAGAGAATAAGTGCGGAATATTATAAAACTGTATTAATTATTACCACCCGGATCTAGGGTCACAATTCAAGAGCATTCTAGAATTTACTACAAGTAATAGTCTGAAAGAAATACAACTGTCTGAATGAAAGAAACAGTAGAACATAGAAGATAGACGGGGACTTCAAGGTCTGTGAACGCTGACAGATCTACCTTGAGTCTCCGGATAGTGGACAAATAGCAAAATCTCGATCAACTCGAGCCGGTATCAAAATCTGCACAGAAAGTGCAGAGTGCAGCATCAGTACAACCGACCCTATGTACTGGTAAGTGCCAAGCCTAACCTCGGCAAAGTAGTGACGAGGCTAGGACAAGTCACCCACATATAACCTGAACAGTATAATCATGCTAGTGGCAACAATAATAAATAAAGGAATAACGTAGAAATAATGGGAAGGGGACATACAGTGGGGGAATACGATATAAAGAGTGAGAATAATGAAAAGACAGAGTTAAACTGAAAATCCTTAAACAAATTGAGCAAATAAAAACAACAAAGGAAAACTGCACGGCATCACCCTTTGTGCTTTTACTCTCAACCTCACCAAATAAATAAATAGAATGGTGCGGCATCACCCTTCGTGCTTTTTCTCTCAACCTTACCAAATAAATAAATAGAACGGCACGACATCACCCTTCATGCTTTTACTCTCAACCTCACCAAATAAATAAATAGAACGGCACGACATCACCCTTCGTGCATTAAACCTCTCATAATATACACGGCATCACCCTTCGTGCTTTACACTCTTCCTCACAATATAAATAATACATGCGCGGCATCACCCTTCGTGCTTTACACTCTTCCTCACCAATCACAGAATCAATAACAACGGATAGATAGGAGTATCCCAAAGAAACTAGTATTTTACCCATAATCAATAACAAAATGTAACCTCAACCTTGAATCAATATTCAAAAGTTACCTAATCTCAGTGAAACCAGGTATAAGTCACCCAACATTTCAAATAACCCCCTAAGCATGGAATGTAGAATTTAAGGCTACAAAATAGACAAGAATAGAATTTCACTCGCATGCTATGACTCGATAAGAACGCATAGATGCTCGTCACCTCACCTATACATCATATTTAACAACCAAACACGTAGCAAATAAACACATAGTACCTATTCCCTCAAGCCAAAGTTAGACACGACACTTACCTTGCTCCGAAGACCACTTAATTCTCAATCACAACTTTTCCTTTGGAATTTACCTCCAAACCACTCGTATCTATTTAAAAATGACTCAATAACATCAAATATTGCTAAAGGAATCAATTATATTTCATAAATTAAATTTCTCAAATTTTCCTCCAAAAGGTTGAAAAATCAACCACGGGCCCGCTTGGTCAAAACCCGAGGTTCGGACCAAAATCCTTTTACCCATTCACCCCCGAGCCCGAATATGTAATTAGTTTTGGAATCCGACCTCAAATTGAGGTCTAAATCCCCAAATTTTTGAAATCCCTAGTTACTACCCAAAATCCCTAATTCTACCATGAAAACCTTAGATTTTAGGTTGAAATCTTGTAAAATATAGTGAAAGATTGAAAGAAACCAGTTTAGAATCACTTACCGATGATTTGGGGAAGAAATGGTCTTTAGAAAATTGCCTCTTGTATTTTAGGTCTTGAAAATTTGGGAAATGAATGAAAATTCCCGTCCAAAAGTCATTTTGATCAGCTGCAGGTGTCGCATTTGCGACCTGAGCTTCGCAAATGCGAAGGAGTCATCGCAAATGCGAAGCCCTTCACACTTCTATTTCCTTCACAAATGCAAAGATAAGTTCGCAAATGCGACCTTGAATCTTTGCAAATGCGACTAAATGATCGCATTTTCGATCACTGCCCTTCCCCGACTCCCTTCGCAAATGCGAAAGAAAACTCACAAATGCGAAAACTATTGGCCCAGCTTCTCTTCGCATTTGCGATGAGAAGCTCGCAAATGCGAAACTCTCAGAGGTCGCAATTGTGATGCCTGATCTCGCAAATGCGAGATTAGAGGCCTACAATAATATCAGATGCCCAACAGTGTTTACCAAGCCAAATCTCACTCCGTAGCCTATCCGAAACTCACCCGAACCCTCGGGGCTCCAAACCAAACATGCACACAAGTCTAAATATATCATACGAACTTGCTCGCGCGATCAAATCTCCAAAATAACACCTAGAACTACGAATTTAGTACCAAATCAAATGAAATTCTCAAGAACACTTTAAAATTTTTATTTTCTCAACTGGACGTCCGAATCACGTCAAATGAACTTTGTTTCTCATCAAATTTCACAAACAGGTCTTAAATATCATAATGAACCTGTACCGGGCTCCGGAACCAAAATACGGACCCGATACTAACACTGCCAAATATCAATCAATTCTTAAAATCAAATAATTTTTAAACTTTTAATTTTCATCAAAAATTCATAACTCAAGCTAGGGACCTCCGAATTCGATTCCGGACATACGCCCAGGTCCCATAATTTGATTCGGACCTACCGGGACCATCAAAGTACGGATCCGGGCCCGTTTACCAAAAATGTTGAATGAAGTTAACTAAAATCAACTTTTAAGCCAAAAATTCTTATTTTCATTAGTTTTCAACATAAAAGCTTTCTGAAAACCTGCCCGGACTGCGCACGCAAATTGAGGAGGGTAAAAATGAAATTTTTAAGGCTTAAGAGTACAGATTCGAGTTCTAAAACATAAGATGACCTTTTGGGTCATCATATTCTCCACATCTGAAACAACCGTTCATCCTCGAACTGACATAGAAATGTACCTGGGTTGGTGAAAAGGTGGGAATATCTACTCCGCATATCAGACTCGGACTCCCAAGTAGCTGCCTCAATAGGCTGACCTCTCCACTGCACTCGAACTGAAGGGTAACTCTTTGATCTCAACTGGCGAACTTGGCGGGCTAGAATTGCTACCGGCTCCTCCTCGTAAGTCAAATCCTTGTCCAACTGGACAGAGCTGAAATCTAACACATGGGACGGATCTCCGTGATACTTTCGAAGCATGGCCACATGGAATACCAGATGAACAACTGCTAAACTAGGTGGCAACGCAAGCTTGTAAGCCACCTCTCCCACTCTCTCCAGAATCTCAAAAGGTCCGATATATCTAGGGCTCAACTTGACCTTCTTTCCGAACCTCATTACACCCTTCATGGGTGATACCCGAAGTAACGCTCTCTCTACGACCATGAATGCAACATCACGAACTCTACGGTAGGCATAACTCTTTTGCCTGGACTGAGTTGTATGAAGTCGATCCTGTATAATCTTGACCTTGTCCAATGCCTCCTGAACTAAATCTGTACCCAATAACCAAGTCTCCCCCGGCTCAAACCACCCAACTGGCGACCTACACCGTCTACCATATAATGCCTCATAGGGAGCCATCTAAATGCTCGACTGGTAGCTGTTATTGTAGGCAAACTCCACTAACGGCAAGAACTGATCCCAAGAACCTCCAAAGTCAATAACACAGGCACGAAGCATATCCTCCAAGATCTGAATAGTTCGCTCGTACTGTCCGTCCATCTGAGGATGGAATGTTGTGCTCAACTCAACCCATGTACCTAACTCACGTTGTACTGCCCTCCAAAAGTGCAAGGTAAACTGTGTACCTCGATCAGAAATCATAGACACGGGCACATCATGAAGACGGACGATCTCACGAATGTAAATCTCTGCCAACCGCTTTAAGGAATAGGTAACTGCCATAGGAATGAAATGCACTGACTTAGTCAGCCTGTCCACAATAACCCAAACTGCATCGAACTTCCTCTGAGTCCGTGGGAGTTCAACAACAAAATTCATAGTGATAAGCTCCCACTTCCACTCAGGAATTTCTAACTTCTGAAGCAAACCACCAGGTCTCTGATGCTCGTACTTAACTTGCTGACAATTCAGACACCGAGCTACATATGTAACTATATCCTTTTTCATTCTTCTCCACCAATAATGTTGCCGCAAATCTTGATACATTTTGGCAGTACCTGGATGAATAAAATACCTGGAACTATGTGCTTCTTCAAGAATTAATTCACGAAGCCCATCCACATTAGGCACACAAATACGAGCCTGCATTCGTAGAACCCCATCTTTCCCCAGAGCAACCTGTTTGGCATCACCGTACTGCACCGTGTCCTTAAGGACAAGTAAATGAGGATCATCATACTGCCTCTCTCTGATGCACTCATATAAAGAAGACCGAGCGATTGTGCAAGCTAGAACCCGACTGGGTTCTGAAACATCTAACCTCACGTACGGATTAGCCAAAGTCTGAACATCTACAGCTAATGGCCTCTCACTAACTGGAATATACGCAAGACTGCCCTTACTCACAGCCTTTCTACTCAAAGCATCGGCCACCATATTGGCCTTTTCGGGGTGATACAGTATGGTGATATCATAGTCTTTCAACAACTCCAACCATATTCTCTGCCTCAAATTAAGATCCTTTTGTTTGAACAGATACTGAAGGCTACGATGATTAGTAAATACCTCACACGAGACACCGTAGAGGTAATGCCTCCAAATCTTCAGCGCATGAACATTGGCTACCAATTCTAAGTCATGAACAGGATAATTCTTCTCGTGAACTTTCAATTGTTGCGACGCATATGCAATTACCTTGCCATCTTGTATTAATACTGCACCAAGCCCAATGTGAGATGTGTCACAATATACCGTATACGATCCTGAACATGCGGGTAATACCAACATTGGCACCGTAGTCAAAGCGGTCTTGAGCTTCTAAAAGCTCAACTCACACTCGTCTGACCATCTGAATGGGACACCTTTCTGGGTCAATCTAGTCAATGGGCTTGCTATAGCTGAAAACCCTTCCACGAACCGACGACAATAACCTATTAAACCCAGGAAACTCCGGATCTCTGTAACTGAAGTAGGTCTAGGCCAATTCTGAACAGCCTCAATCTTCATAGGATCCACCTTTATGCCTTCTGCCGATACAACATGCCCCAAAAAGGCAATTGAGTTTAACCAAAACTCACATTTTGAAAACTTGGCATATAACTGATTATTCTTCAAGGTGTGAAGCACACTTCGAAGATGCTGCTCATGGTCCTCTCGACTGCTGGAGTAAATCAAGATATCATCAATAAATACAACCATAAAAGAATCCAAATAAGGCTTGAACACCCGATTCATAAAATCCATAAATGTTGCTGGGGCATTCGTCAACCCAAATGACATCACTAGGAATTCGTAATGCCCATACCGAGTTCAAAAAGCTATTTTAGGGACATCAGATGCCCTAATCTTCAACTGATGGTAACAGACCTCAAATCGATCTTCAAAAATACCTTGGCACCCTGAAGCTGATCAAATAAGTCATCAATTCTTGGCAGCGGATATTGTTTTTGATAGTGGCCTTGTTCAATTGCCGATAATCTATACAGATCCTCATCGATCCATCTTTCTTCTTCACAAACAATGCAGGTGCACCCCAGGGCGAGACACTAGGTCTAATGAAGCCCTTATCAAGCAAATCTTGCAACTGCTCCTTCAATTCTTTCAACTCTGGCCGGGCCATGCGATATGGCGGAATGGAAATAGGCTCAGTACCCGGAGCCAAATTAATGCAGAAATCAATATCCTTGTCGGGTGGCATCCCCAGCAGGTCTGCAGGAAACACCTCTGGAAACCCACGAACAACCGGCACCGAATCTATAGAAGGAACCTCCACACTAGAATCGTGGACATAAGCCAAATAAGCTAGGCACCCCTTCTCGACCATATGCCGAGCCTTCACATAAGAGATAACCCTGCTAGCAGAATGGCCATGATTCCCTCTCCACTCTAATCGAGGCAACCCCTGCAAGGCTAAGGTCACCGTCTTGGCATGACAATATAATATAGCATGATAAGGTGACAGCCAATCCATACCTAATATGACATCAAAATCAACCATGTCAAGAAGTAGAAGATCTACAAGAGTCTCAAAACTCGCAATGGTGACCACACACGAATGATAAACACAATCTATAACAATAGTATCTCCCACTGGTGTGGACATATATATAGGAACACTCAAAGAATCACGGGGCACAACCAAATAGGAAGAAAAATAAGATGACACATAAGAGTAAGTAGATCCCAGATCAAATAGAACTGAAGCATCTCTACTGCAAACTGAAACAGTACCTGTGATAACAATGTCAGATGACTCAGCCTCTGGCCTGGCTGGGAAAGCATAACACCGAGGCTGGGCCCCACCACCCTGAACTACATTCCTGGGATGGCCTCTAACTGGCTGGTCTCCACCTCTAACGACCTGACCTCCACCTCTAATAGTCTAGCCTCTACCTCTGGCTGCCTGACCCCTGCCTCTGGATGGTTGAGCAGGTGGTCCAGCAATTGGTGCCGGAACCATGGCATGAGAACTCTGATGCTGTGAGTTGCCCGTTGCCCGAGGGAAAAATCTAGAAATGTGCCTCGGATCACCACAAGTACAACATAACTTCGGCTGTTGTGACTGCTGACCCTGGAACTGACCCTGTCGACCTGAATTACCACCATGATAACTCTGGAGCGGAGGTGCACTAATAGGAGACGGTGGTGCACTGTAGGCTAGCTGGTCGGAATAAGGCATATGAGGGCCACGACCACCTGAGGCACCGTGGGATGCCTGGAGTGCTGAATGAAATGGCCTGGGAAGATGGCCTCTACCAAAAGTACTCCTACCTCTAGATGAGGCACCATTGAACTCACTGGAATGACAGGGTCTCTTGTCAGACCCCTGACCTCCCTGAGTAAGAACCATTTCGACTCGTTTGGTGAAATTAGCAGCCGCCTAAAAAGAAATCTCACTTCCAGTCTCCTTAGCCATCTACAATCTGATAGGCTGAGCAAGTCCATCAATAAACCTCCTCACCCTCTCTCTCTCGGTGAGAAGCAGAAGAATGGCATGACGGGCCAAATCCACAAAACGGGTCTCATACTGAGTAACATTCATATTGCCCTGTTGGAGATGCTCAAACTGACGGCGACGCTCCTCTCTCAATGTGATAGGCAGAAACTTCTCTATGAAGAGTTGAGAGAACTGGTCCCAAGTAAGAGCAGGTGACCCAGTTGGTCTGGTCAACAAGTAATCTCTCCACCATTTCTTGGCGGAACCAGTCATCTGAAATGCAGCGAAATCGACCCCATTAGTCTCCACTATACCCATGTTCCGTAAAACCTCATGACAGCTGTCAAGATACTCCTGGGGATTTTCTGAAGGAGCACCACTGAAGTGAACAGGAAAGAGCTTGATAAACCTGTCCAATCTCCATAAAGCCTCAGAAGACATTGCTGGCTTGT
The DNA here is from genome assembly GCF_000390325.3 of Nicotiana tomentosiformis. NCBI lineage: Eukaryota > Viridiplantae > Streptophyta > Magnoliopsida > Solanales > Solanaceae > Nicotiana > Nicotiana tomentosiformis. Next base: position 104,386,706 of record NC_090819.1, on the reverse strand, counting down.
CTCCGACCTGTGCCGCAATAACTGGCTGCACTAATCTGACTGGCTGAGCTGCTGGAGCCTAATACTTGGGAGCTATCTACTCTGGAGCGGGAGTGGTAGGAGTCTAAGCTCCTCCTCCAGCCTGAGAGACTGCTGGTGCCATGGAAAATGCACTAGTATGGGCCACACTTTCCATAAGGCCCACCAAACGGACCAAATCGTCCTGAAGTACTGGGGTGGCAATGAACCCCTCTGGAACCTGAGCTGGTCTGGTAGGAACAGTCTGGGCTGGAACCTCCTTGTCAAGCTCTATCTGAGGCTCCACTGCTGGGGCTGCTGCTCGGGCTCTATGCTGAGCGCTGCCCCTGCCTCGGCCTCTGGCACGGCTTCGGCCTTGACCTCTGCCCCGCGTAGGAGCTGCCACTGGAGGCTCTGGCTCCTGCTCAGCTGAGGAATCGGTACGTGTTCTCGCCATCTGCGAGAGAATAAGGGTAGAACAGTTTAATAAGTATTGAGAAAGCAAAATCGCACGACAGAGAAGAATAGAAGTGAAACTTGTTCCTAAACTTCATAGCCTCTGGAAAATAAGCGCAAACATCTTCGTACCGATCCTCTAGACTCTACTAAGCTTGCTCGTGAATCGTAAGACCTAGGTAACCCAGTGCTCTGATACCAACTGTCACGACCCAAAATTTCATACCGACGGGACCGTGATGGCGCCTAACATTTCACTTGCTGGGCAAGCCAATGTTAGAGAATCATTAAACCAATTCCTTATTTCCATTCAGTAATTAACACTAATTAACAAATATGAAATATAATAAGTGCGGAATATTATAAAACTGTATTAATTACTACCACCCGGATCTGGAGTCACAATTCACGAGCATTCTAGAATTTACTACAAGTAATAGTCTGAAAGAAATACAACTGTCTGAATGAAAGAAACAGTAGAACAGAAAAGATAGACGGGGACTTCAAGGTCTGTGAACGCCGACAGATCTTCCTTCAGTCTCCGGATAGTGGACAAATAGAAAAATCTCGATCAACCCGAGCTGGTATCAAAATATGCACAGAAAGTGTAGAGTGCAGCATTAGTACAACCGACCCCATGTACTGGTAAGTGCCAAGCCTAACCTCGGCGAAGTAGTGATGAGGCTAGGACAAGTCACCCACATATAACCTGAATAGTATAATCATGCTAGTGGCAACAACAATAAATAAAGAAATAACGCAGAAATAATTGGAAGGGGACATACAATGGGGGAATACAATATAAAGAGTGAGAATAATAAAAAGACAGAATTAAACTGAAAATCCTTAAACAAATTGAGCAAATAAAAACATCAAAGGAAAACTGCACGGCATCACCCTTCGTGCGTTTACTCTCAACCTCACCAAATAATTAAATAGAACAGCACGGCATCACCCTTCGTGCTTTTACTCTCAACCTCACCAAATAAATAAATAGAACGGCACGACATCACCCTTCGTGCATTAAACCTCTCATAATATACACGGCATCACCCTTCGTGCTTTACACTCTTCCTCATAATATAAATAATACATGCACAGCATCACCCTTCGTGCTTTACACTCTTCCTCACCAATCACAGAATCAATAACAACGGATAGATAAGAGTATCACAAAGAAACCAGTATTTTACACATAATCAATAACACAATGTAACCTCAACCTTGAATCAATATTCGAAAGTTATCAAATCTCAGTGAAACCAGATATAAGTCACCCAACATTTCAAATAACCTGCTAATCATGGATAGTAGAATTTAAGGCTACAAAATAGACAAGAATAGAATTTCACTCGCATGCTATGACTCGACAAGAACGCATAGATGCTCGTCACCTCACATATACATCGTATTTAACAACCAAACACGAAGCAAATAAACACATAGTACCTATTCCCTCAAGCCAAAGTTAGACACGACACTTGTCTTGCTCCGAAGACCACTTATTCTCAATCACAGCTTTTCCTTTGGAATTTACCTCCAAACTACTCGTATCTATTCAAAAATGACTCAATAACATCAAATATTGCTAAAGGAATCAATTATATTTCATAAATTAAATTTCCCAAATTCTCCTCCAAAAGGTTGAAAAATCAACCCCGGGCCCGCTTGGTCAAAACCCAAGGTTCGGACCAAAATCCTTTTACCCATTCACCCCCGAGCCCGAATATGTAATTAGTTTTGGAATCTGACCTCAAATTGAGGTTTGAATCCCCAAATTTTCGAAATCCCTAGTTACTACCCAAACCCCTAATTCTACCATGAAATCCTTAGATTTTAGGTTGAAATCTTGTAAAATGTAGTGAAATATTGAAAGAAACCAGTTTAGAATCACTTACCTATGATTTGGGAAAGAAATGGTCTTTGGAAAATCGCCTCTTGTGTTTTATGTCTTGAAAATTTGGGAAATGAATGAAAATTCCCATCCAAAAGTCATTTTGATCAGCTGCAGGTGTCGCATTTGCGACCTGAGCTTCACAAATGCGAAGGAGTCATCGCAAATAAAAAGCCCTTCACACTTCTGTTGCCTTCGCAAATGCGAAGATAAGTTCGTAAATGCGACCTTGAATCTTCGCAAATGCGACTAAATCATTCCCCAACTCCCTTCCCCAACTCCCTTCGCAAATGCGAAAACTACCGGCCCAACTTCTCTTCGTATTTGCGATGAGAAGTTCACAAATGCGAAACTCTCAGAGGTCGCAATTGTGATGCCTAATCTCGCAAATGCGAGATCAGAGGCCTGCAATAATATCAGATGCCCAACAGTGTTTACCAAGCCAAATCTCACTCCGTAGCCTATCCGAAACTCACCCGAACCCTCGGGGCTCCAAACCAAACATGCACACAAGTCTAAATATATCATACGAAATTGCTCGCGCGATCAAATCTCCAAAATAACACCTAGAACTACGAATTTAGTACCAAATCAAATGAAATTCTCAAGAACACTTTAAAATTTCTATTTTCTCAACTGGACGTCCGAATCACATCAAATCAACTCCGTTTCTCACCAAATTTCACAGACAGGTCTTAAATATCATAATGAACCTGTACCGGGCTCCGGAACCAAAATACGGACCCGATACTAACAACGCCAAATATCAATCAATTCTTAAAAATAAATAATTTCCAAACTTTTAATTTTCATCAAAAATTCATAACTCAAGCTAGGGACCTCTGAATTCGATTTTGGGCATACGCCTAGGTCCCATAATTCGATACGGACCTACCAGGACCGTCAAAGCATGGATCCGGGCCCATTTAGCAAAACTGTTGACCGAAGTCAACTAAAATCAACTTTTAAGGCAAAAATTCTTATTTTCATTTGTTTTCAACATAAAAGCTTTCCGGAAACCTGCCCGGACTGCACACGCAAATTGAGGAGGGTAAAAATGAGATTTTTAAGGCTTAAGAGCGCAGATTCGAGTTTCTAAAACATAAGATGACCTTTTGGGTCATCACACTTACACCTGACATCGACCTTAGGTGACGCTGAAAACAATACCATCTTACTTTAAACATCTAAATCATTTTCCTGCTCATCAAAGCTTATGACATCCTTATCAACACCGAACCGAAATCTTGAATCCTCAACTTTCGAATCCCATGCTACTTAATGCACTTAATCGTGCTAATGCGCATGAGTACAAGAATTCCATCATAACTCCTGAACCACTAATAGGGTAAACACTTTATCATATAGAAACCTTCTTCTTAACTCATTTCAAGAGAACCATTGCAACACGTGACTGAATTCCCATATCCGTAGAAAATACCGGCCTCAAGTAGTGGTCTAAACCACCATAACTCTTCTGGATCCCTCTATACATAACATGCCATAATACTTGAATTCCTCAAAATAAAATCAATTATGGAATCCTTCATGCCGCACGTACCGCCACAAATCACATGCATAACTCAATGCGCTGAAGGAACTGATCATTGCCACCATCATGCCAATTCAACCTTTGTTAGCTGATCCGTCTTTTCTCAATTTACTCTCAACTTGCCTTAGAAATAATAATAGTTATATTCATTACATCACGAACTCAAATCCGTACTCATTTCAAGTGACCTTATTTCACGAGACCACGCTGTTTCAAACTCATGAATCATCTCATACCCCTCCTGGTGCGCACTTTTACATATTCAACTAGTACACCCATTCTGATACTTCTTTTATGAATCCGAAGTTATTTTCTTCCGTTTCTCTAATGCTACACCACAACTTGAAGATAACGCAGAGTACTCCAAGCCCCATTTCATAATATGCTACAAAATCTCGATACTCAACCATACTATAGACTCGAGATCCTTAGACACCACACTTTAAATTTTTGAATCCACTAGGACCGTTATTGAGAGTCACTTGCTCTGACTTGTTCCCAAACATGATCAATTCCAAGGCCCTGCTAGCACATGGACACTTTATCAAGGAAACATCTGACTGTCTCACTTTAACTGTGCATTACATCTACACGAAGCATAAACTCTGAGTCTTCCCAAAGCCTGAACATGAATCGATAAGGCCAAACATGGCACACATTCCTCAAATCCTTTGCTCAAATTACCACCGATGTTTTCTTTTCTTAGTTGTGATGACCCACTAATAAACCAATAACCAAAAAGCGCACAAGTTGACACTACGCAATCCAATCATAGACGGTGGGGCTCTCCCACTTAGCTTGAAGCTACAATTACAAAATTTTGGAATCCACCGAGATTCTTTCTTCATTGTTGACATTATCCTGCACACGTAACTCGCCAAATTTTCTCGAAATCCTTCTATTAACCTTTAATAAACACTCCGAACCACTAGCCACATTTACATATTAAATCGCAGAAGCTTCGTCAACACCATGCGACCGCTAACCTGCTTACAGGAGATAACCCACATGTGGAAATTATATTCTGACATATTCCAACGTCGCTGCACTGGGTGTAATTACTACGAAATCAGTAAATCATCCTGAGTCCGAGCTCATTCACCAGCTGCACTAGTCCGTTCATTCCTCATGGACATCAACTAAAGGTGCGACAATACATTCCATTCCAAAGTCATGTTGTATCCTTCTTCATATCAAGCAACACTATCCTGTCACACCCAATCTTCCTCAATATAGCAACAAATCTTCCAAATTAAGCCCATAGACCTAGTCACTGTCCACCATGAATCCCAAATCACTCTAAACTTTCCTCAAGACATGTAGCTATCCTACCCCGTAACCCATATGCTACCTTTCCACTTTCCCACTTTGGTCAAACCCTCTCCTTTAAGCAACTTCTTGACTTCTGTTTTCTTACACTTGGCCTTCTAGGAACTTAACCACCACAAGACACCTCCCACATGTCCTTCCTCATCCTTTGCTGCCCAGTTGTTGCCTTAACTCAAAATCCGTCTCTGTAGCACTTGAACCAATAGATCGTTACCAACTTTAAACCTTTCTGAGGATCATCCTTCTCGAGCCATCAATATTAGGAACACCGCTTCGATCCTGAACCACTGCACACAATGATCTCTAACAACTACTTCCCCTACACTAATTCCTAACACCCCGCCGTGAAGGCGAGTTGAAGAAAACCATAACACCGGCGAACCTTAACACATTTTACAAGGCGATGACACCACATCAAAATTGAGAACTCTACCACACATGAAAATATCAAGCTTCGTTACTCCATCAACCCCAAACCTGAACATTCATAGTCTAATTGCCTTTCCTCCACTGGAAATAAAACATGGAACCTCTGATTCATGTACTGAGAAAAACCTTCTTTTAAGTCGTTTACTACCCTGATACATAGACAGGCATTCTACCATTACATAAACACTGTGCGATAACAACGCACGAATCGTCATAACAATCAATGCCAAATTTCAAAACCTTAGGTAGTACTGATACTTAACTTGAAACGACAGAGCGTCCTTCCGCAAAGCGGCGACAATAGCCCAATTAATTGCACAGGGAGAAGCATCCTGCACTACATCTATAGTACCATTAAAAATTTCCTCGATCCTCAATGTATAACAAGCGCTTCACGTCGCATATGATTGAATAGGAAGGAAATGTAGGCATAAGCCTCAAAGGAATTAAATCGCACGATGAGGAATCAAGAAGGGAAATGCTCCTAACAACCCTGTAGCCTCTTGAAGATAACTACAGATGTCTCCGTACAGATCCGCAAGACTCTACTAGACTTGCTCATGACTCGTGAGACCTAAGTAAACCTAGTTGTAACGACCCGACTTGTCGTTTTAAGTATTAACGCCCCATTCAGTGACTTAAGGTCTCGAGCAGCTTCGCAATATTTATGACTCGCGGGTGTGGTCGAGTTTGAATTACTGGAGATTCAAAATTAAATTAAAAGAGCAATTCTTATTTAGAAGCTTGAATGTAAAGAGTTGATCGGAGAGTCGACTTTTGAGAAAACGACTCCGGAATGGAATTTTGATGATGTCAATAGCTCTGTATGGAGATTATGGACTCAGGAGCGTGTCCGAAAAATTATTTGGAGGTCTGTTATGGAATTAGGTTTGAAATGGAGAAAGATGAATTTTTGAGAAGTTTGACCGAGGTGTTGACTTTTTGATATCGGGGTCAAAATCCGATTCTGAAAATTGGAATAGCTTCGTTATGTCAATTATGACTTGTGTGCAAAATCTGAAGTCATTCCGGATTGATTTGATGTGTTTCGTCACAAGATATAGAATTTGAAAGTTTAAAGTTCATAGATTTGGATTTGAGGTGCGATTCGTTGGTTTTGATGTTGTTTGATGTGATTTGAGGCCTCGAGCAGGTTCGTGTTATGTATTGGGACTGGTTGGTATGATTGGACGGGGTCCCGGGGGCCTCGGGTTTGATTCGGGGTAGTTCTGGACCAAGTTTGGGTGTTTTGATGTTGCTGGTTGCTGGTTCTGGTGTTGTTCTTCGCGTTCGCGAGGAGCCTCTCGCATTCATGAAGAAGGATTTTGCTGCTGGGACTTTGTTCTTCGCGTTCGCAAAGAAGTTCTCGCGTTCATGAAGCAGGAAATCTCTGTTGCAATAGTTTGACTTTGGAGGCTCATATTTCGCAATCTATAAGGAATTTGGAGATCATCCAAAGATGAAAGTTGTAGCTATTTGTGTCTAGGTTTCAAAAAGGTAACATTTGTCATTTGGAGTTATGTACCAAAGGTTATAGTAGATAAACTACATGCTGTCTGGGAAGAGTTTGGAAATCTCTATTGCACAGGGCTGACTTTGGAAACTTATATCTCGCAATCTATAAGGCTTTGAGTCTAGTTTCTAGAAAGTTAAACCATTTGTCATTTGAAGTTTTGTACAAAACATTATGAACATTATACTAGAGGTTGTCTGAGAAGAGTTTGAAAATGGCTGTTAGAGAATTTGTTCATCGCGAACGCGAGGGAAGGGTCACGAACGCGAAAAACAAATCCCTGGGTAGCAGAATAAAGTTCAAACTCGTCTCATTCTTCCATTTTTGGACCAAGGAAGCTCGGGTGAGGCGATGTTTCGAGGGTTTTCCAAGAAAAAACATTGGGGTAAGAATTCCTAACTTGATTGTGGTTAAATTACATGAATCTATTATTGTTTTTATCACTAAATTAGTGAATTAGGTTGAAAATGGTAGAAATCCTCTAGACTTTAATTTAATATTTGAAGGGTGATCCGTTATCAGAATTTGATAATTTTGGTATGGTTGAACTCGTATCGAAATGGGTGTTCGAATTTCGTAAAACTTTTGTCGGGTTTCGAGGGGCGGGCACCGCTCTGACTTTTAGAATAGAATTTTAAGTTGGTGTTTTATTATCTGGAATTGTTTCCGATGAATTTTAAGGAAGTGGTACAATTAATTTGGATAGATTTAAGCTGTCCGGAGGTCAATTCAAGCAAGAAGGCGATTTTGGAATATCGTCATAACTTCAATAAGGTAAGTGTTTTGCTTAACCTCGAGTGGGGGAATTACCCCTTATGCATCGAGTCTTATGTGCTATTTGTGAAATGTGAAAAGCCATGTACGTGAGGTGACGAGTACGTACTCGGGCTTATATGTGCAAATTTTATTGGTTTAGAATTTTAGGCATTCTTATGTATTAAATTAGATAATTGTTAGCATTAGTAAATCCTTGAATTATCACGCCTTGTTCCTTAATTGTTAAGTTTGTATTTTATATAATAATTTGGTGTTATGGTCACTTGGACTTTATGTGAATTCCGTGTATTAGTTGACTTGATATTTTTCTTGGAATTTAATTCATGATGGAATCCTTATCTGCAAACATTTATTAAATAAGTTTAAATTAAGGAGTTAATATAATTATCAAGAATTTAGATTAATGAAGGTGTTGCCCTATACTGAGTATTTTTCACCTCTGTTGATTGTTTTGAGGTTTATTATATGTTGTGTGGAGCCTTGGGCTATTTGTTGAGAAATTTATTGATTCTGCTACATATTTAGAATTTTGTTGTGGTCAGTGGAAAATTGTGATATGAATTATTGTATCATGTTGTAGTTTAAACACTCTCCTTGATGTTATTCATGCTTCCTACCTTACTTGTTAATGATATACATGTGCTTGGTAAGGAAGAGTGTAAAGCATGAAGAGTGATGTCGTGCCATTTGAGAGTGTAAAGCACGAAGGGTGATACCGTGCCATTTGAGAGTGTAAAGCACGAAGGGTGATGCCGTGCCATTTGAGAGTGTAAAGCACGAAGGGTGATTCCGTGCCATTTGAGAGTGTAAAGCATGAAGGGCGAAGGGTGATGCCATGCCATTTGAGAGTGTAAAGCACGAAGGGTGATGCCGTGCCATTGAGAGTGTAAAGCACGAAGGGTGATGCCGTGCTATTTCATTTATATTATCAGGTGAGGATGAGAGTAAAAGCACGAAGGGTGATGCCGTGCAATTATTTTTATATTATAATATATTCATGGCACGAAGGGTGTTTCCGTGCAGGCGAGGACGAGAGACATACATTATATTGCGATATCGTTTTGTTGTGTATACATTCATGCCTTTATCTTGAGATGTTATTATGCACCTATGTTTTCTATGTGACTTGTAGTCGTTGTCGCTTCCTGTGTGCCTCCACGTTATTTCTTTTATTGTTATTTGCATTTCTCCCACCTAGTTGGTACTATTATATGTATGCGCAGTAAGAAAGATATAAATACACGAAGGGTGTTATCATGCCAATTGATTTGATCTACATATATGTATTGGGTGAGAATGAGACAAGTGCATGAAGGTATTGCCGTGCCAGTTGATGTGATACGTATATTTCTCACGCCAGAAAAGTTAAATGAAGTGTCACAAGGTGACTTTTATTTGAAAGAATTATATTTGAAGGATATTTACTTGAAAGAATTATATTAGAAGGATATTTATTTGAAAGAATTATATTAGAAAGATATTTACTTGAATAAAGTATATTTGAAAGAATTATATTAGAAAGATATTTACTTGAAAGAAGTATATTTGAAAGATATTTATTTGAAAGAATTATATTGGAAGGATATTTACTTGAAAGAATTATATTAGAAAGATATTTATTTGAAAGAATTATATTAGAAAGATAATTACTTGAAAGAAGTATATTTGAAAGATATTTACTTGAAAGAATTATATTTGAAAGATATTTACTTCAAAGAATTATATTCAAAAGATATTTATTTGAATGAATTATAATGGAAGGATATTTATTTGAAGGAAGTATATTCGAAATATATTTATTGAAAAGGATTATATTCTAGAGAATTTTATTGAAAAACTTATAGATAAAGATGTATATTGAAAGGACTTGATTAATTGGTTGTACCTGTGTTTATTATTCGTTTGAGTAATATTTACGGTATTCCTGTTGCCTTGCTGTTTAAATCACTAGTTGATTTGTGTTGCTATCACTGCTATCTGTTTTCTATTATTTTGTATATCATATTGCATAGGTTATTAGATTAGTGAGTGTCTTGAATGTACATCGTCTCTACTCCACTGAGGTTAGTCTTGATACTTACTGGATACCGACCATGGTGTACTCATACTACACTTCTGCACATTTTTGTGCAGAGCCAGGTATTGGAGATATCGGACTCGGACAGAGTTAGAGTGGGATTGCAAGGATTCAAGGTAGAGCTGCTTGGTCGTCGCAGTTCCTTGGAGTCTTTCCATTTTATTGTACTGTTATTTATTATTTAAACAGTATTGAGTATTCTATCCTTGAGATTATTTTATGTATTCAGTTAGAGTTCGTGACTCAGTACTACCAGTCTTGGGAGGTTGCTACATTTATATTTGTTCCGCTGTTGGTTTCGATTATAAAAAATAAAAATACAAAAAGGGCTTCGAAATGTAATGAAAATCGGCTTACCTAGTCTTAGAGACTAGGTGCCATCATGATGCATGTGGTGGGATGTTGGGTCGTGACACTAGTGCTCTGATACCATGTTGTCACGACCCAAAATCTATTAAAGGTCATGATGGTGCCGGACACCGCTGTCAGGCAAGCCAATAATAAATACTAAATAAATTCTCATTTTAATATTTGTGAAATCATAGTTGTTCCCCTCAATTAAAATAGCAGAATATGAAGTTTACAAAGTACGTAATAATATCTTTAAAAATTTCCAATACAGTGCAATCCATAATCATCCCAAAATCCGGTGTCACAAGTGCATGAACATTTACTAGGAAATTAAGAATAAAATACAGCATTTGTCCAGAATATAATTTAGACAGGAAAATATAATAACTCTGAAGGAGACTCTTTTGGCTGCGGATCGTAATACAGAATGCAACTCACCTATGTCCCCACAATTATTAACCTCACCTCTGCTCCCACAAGGCCGCTAGACATAAATGCACATGCACAATAAAATGTGCAGCAAGTGCAGCATGGTACGAAAAATAATGTGTACCCAGTAAGTATTAAGCCTAATCAAGAAGAGGTATAGACGAGATGGTCGACCTTGACACTCACTAAGGATCAATAATGATAAGTAACATAAAAGCAGAAATATTTTTATCAACATGATTCACAGAGTTAACAATAATTTTTATTGCACCAACAGAAATAATTAAATTCCTTCAAATGCAACAATTCTCAACATATTAAATTAAATTCCTTCAATTCCAAATAAATTTCCTATTTATCAATTAGCCTCATTTACAGGAATAACAATAATTTCCTTAACAAGAAGAGATAAATAAATTCTTTAAATTCCAATAATTTTCAAATTTCAATTACCTTCACAAGCTGCAATAAACTATCAAAGTATCGTGTAATTATTATTATTAGGCACGATTTCTGTCGAGGTCGTACGGCCCGATCCAAAGTTTCGTGTACACTGCCGATGGACGTGCGGCACGATCCATAGATGCATCTATCCTGCCGAGGCTTTCGGCCCGATCCACAAGAAAGGAGGATATTTTCTTATGTACCTCCGGAATAAGAGTATTTATTGTTAAGTTTATTCGAGAAGATAATAATTTATTTCAATAATTAATTAATATAAACATAAATTTAGCATATGAGAATTTCATCTTTTAATATCCTTATCTAACAATTCACAATATATACATTAAATAATTTAATTATTAAAAAATATAATTTACACAAGTAATTTATGCTCTGAGTCCTAAACTACCCGGACTTTAGCATTTATAGTAGCTACGCACGGACTCTCGTCACCTCGTGCGTACTTAGCCCCCGCAATTAGCAATAATTATTTAATTTAATCCCTATGAAAAAAATTTTCCCTCACAAGATTAGGCAAGAGACTTACCTTGTCTCGAAGTCCACATTCCGATTATCGCGTCGTGTAAAATTCTCGATTCGGCGCCAAAAAATCCGAAACTATCCAAATGTTATACAAAATAATTAATATATGCTCAATAATTTAAAATTCATCTATTAAATAACTTACCCTATCCAAAACGGTAAAATTCCTAGAATTCACCCCGGGCCCACGTGCCCGGATTCCGAAAACTTTCGGATGAAAAAGTTACTCATAATCTCAAGAACTCAAATAAATAATTTTTATCAAATTCCATAACCATTTTCGTGGTTAAAATCTCATTTTTATAAAAATCTATGTTTTTTTTTACCTAAACCCTTGATTTCTAAGATTTACTGGCTATAATCTACCCATAATCTATGTATTTAACTCAAGGGGTGTAGAATTAACTTACCTTCCAATTGCTAGTTGAAATCCCACTATCAAAAGCTCTGAAATCGCTCGTAAATAGAAGAAACGTGGGCTCAAAATGTCTGAGCCCCGACTTTTTAACCATTCTGTCAAACAGTGTTTTTGCACCTGCGGAGCTGTGATCGCACATGCGGCCCCTCATCTGCGGCTAAGCCCTTCGCACCTGTGCCCTTTCTGCTTCTGCGGTCCTGGACTTCGCACCTGCTGTAATGACCCGACCGTTCGTTTTGAGCATTTATACTCCTTTCAACTATTTGAAGTCTTGAATAATTTCCTACGAGGTATTATGACTTGTGTGAATTATTGGTTTTGGTTTTAAGGTATTTCGGAGTTAGCTTGGAAGCTTAAGTTGAAATAGTTGACCGGTTATTGACTTATGTGTAAACGACCTCGAAATTTAATTCAGATGATTCCAATAGCTCCTTATGGTGATTTTGGACTTAGGAGTATGTCCGGAAAATTATTTGGAGGTCCGTAGTGGAATTAGGCTTGAAATGCCGAAAGTTGAATTTTGGGAAGTTTGACCTGGGGGTTGACTTTTTGATATCGAGGTCAGAATCCGATTCTAAAAATTTGAATACCTCTGTTATTTCATTTATGACTTGTGTGCAAAATTTGAGGTCAATCGGACGTGATTTGATAGGTTACGGAGTCGTTTGTAGAAATTTGAAATTTCAAAGTTCATTAGGCTTGAATTGGGGTGTAATTCATGGTTTTAGCATTGTTTTAGGTGATTTGAGGGTTCGACTAAGTTCATATGATATTTTAGGACTTGTTGGTATATTTGGTTGAGGTCCCGAGGGGCTCGGGTGAGTTTTGAATGGTTAACGGGTTGGATTTTGGACTTGGAACTCTGCTGGAATTTTTTTGATGCACCATCTAGTTTCCTTCATCGCGTTTGCGAGTGGAGCCTCGCGTTCGCGAAGAGGAACTGAGAGGCTGGCAATATTTGCTCTTCGTGTTCGCGAAGTGAAGAACGCGTTCGTGAAGGGTGGACTGGGTGTGCATCGCGAACGCGAGAGGTGTTACGTGTTCGCGAAGAAGAGAGGAAGCAGCTGAGGACCCCAGGCAATTGGTCTACGCGTTCGCGTAAGGGGGTGTCGCATTCGCGTAGGGGGTGTCACGTTCGTGTAGTGAGGGGGAATGAAGTATCGCGTTCGGAATGGGTTGAACGCGTTCGCGTAGAAGGCATTGAGGCAGAGGCATTTTATGCTTCGCGAACGCGAGGGAGATGTCGCGTTCGCGAAGGAGGAATTTGGTCGGGAACTATTTTGTGCTTCGCGAATGCGAGGCACTGATCGGGGTGATTTTTGGGAGATTTTTAGAGGAAACAGCGGGGTAAGTGTTTTTAACTCAATATTGTTTAAATTACCCGAATTCATGGTTGTTTTTATCATTTAATTGGCGAATTAAGTTGGAAAAGTTTGAAAACCCTCTTAGTTTAAATTGAAGATTGAGGGTCGAGTTGGGGTTAGATTTTTATAAAATTGGTATGGTTAGACTCGTGGTTGAATGGGCTTTCGGATTTTGTAACTTTTGTCGAGTTCCGAGACGTGGGCCCCACATGCTATTTTGAGCTAAAATTTGGATTTTTATGGAAAGTTAGCATTTTCTTATGAAGTTAATTCCAATAAATTTTATTGACTGAAACGAATAATTTGTGACTAGATTTGAGGCATTCGGAGTCCGATTTGCGAGGCAAAGGTATAACAGAATAAAGGATTTCATGCTCTGAGGTAAGTAACACTTCTAAACTTGGTTATGAGGGTATGAATCCCCAAATTTGGTATGATATAAATTGTTGATGGTGACTCACATGATAGGTGACGAACATGTAGACGTGCACCACAGAAATTGTGTCTTGAATAAATCCTGTGAAGTTGTAAAATTAAAGAATCATGTTATTATCTGAACATGTGGCACGTGTTAGAGGAATTAAGCTGAGGCTAGTAATAAAGATCATGTTTAGGCTATGTGTCGATATTTTAGGACCCATGAGGTCATGATGCTATTGAATTAATTGTTCTAAAATATACATTTCACATTCAGTAATAATTGTTTATTGTGAGGATATTTATGGGATTGAGTTGCGCAACGCAGCAGGCCATTTGGCTTTATACATGTTATTATTAATGGATCGGGGTTGCCCACCTGCAGCAGGCCAGAATGGCTTTATACATTATTATTGTTCTGGATCGGGGCTGCCCGCCTGCAGCAGGCCTTATTGGCATTACTATTTTATGGATCGGGGTTGCCCGCCTGCGGCAAACCTCATTGGCTTTATTATTATACGGATCGGGACTGCCCGCCTGCAGTAGGCCATATTGGCTTTATATCACGCTTGGGCTGAAGGAGCCCCTCCGAGAGTCTGCACACACCCCCAGTGAGCGCGGTCGACTTATAGCGCTTGGGCTGAAGGAGCCCCTCCGAAGTTTGTACACCCGCAGTGAGCATAGATGATTATATATATATTCGGGATGGATTTCCCAGGGCATGGACTTGCCTTACTTACTGCTTATATATATGTTTGGGATGGATTTTTCCCAGGGCATGGACTTGCCTTACTTATTTATATTGTAATGAATTTACCTGGACATGGATCTTCTCCGTATCATTTATATTTGGGTATAAATTACCCAGGGCTGGATTGGCCTTATACGGAACTAAATGACTGACTGTCATCGATATGTATATATATACGGGTTGGAACACCCCGGGGCTGGACTGGCCATAACCTGTACCGAGTGACCAAATAATTGGTGACCTGTATCTATAGGAGGTCTTGCTACTGAGATGTCATATTCCTTATATCATGTAGTATTGATCTATTTCACTTGTACTGAGTTTATCTGTTGAACTTTAAAGCATGCCTATATTTCTGTACCATTATTTTTACTGGACTGTACCTGCAGAGCTCATCATTTCTTTCAGCCGAGAGATTAGTCTTGTTACTTATTGAGTTAGTTGTACTCATACTGCACTTTGCAGATCCAGGTGCTTTCGGACACAAAGATTGTTAGATTTCAGAGTACTGTCAGTTGGAGACTATAAAGGTAGTTGCTTGGCGTCCGCTGACCTTGTCTCTCTTTCCTGGCAGTTCGAAAGTGGTTAGAAAAATATGGGTACTTTTAGTACGCGTCAGAAACTATTTTCATTTGACAGTCGAAAAAGTATATAAAATTTGTATAGTTTTTGTATATAACATACAGAATGTATATATATATACAAAATAATACAAAAAATATACACTTTGTCAACTATTATTTTAAAAATTATTATACAATGTCATTTTCCTAACAACTATGTGGTAAAAGAAAAGGCGGAACGTGAAAGAAAGAACGAAAATGATTTAAAAGGACATTTAAGAAGAAACTCCAATAATTTCGTTCATTTCTAGTTGTAGAATTAATAAATGGTTTGGGTGCTATTTGACAATTCTATCTTTTCCAAGGAAAAGTAGTTTCTGCGATCCTGCCAAAAGATAAGGCATGGAATTAGTAAAACAGTCCAAAACTTTTAGGTAAAACGTCAAATTTAGTCCAAAGACTGACAACTAAGATGTCAATAGGGTTAGTCAATCTCTAAAAGCAACTGCAGTTGTGACCAAGCTAGTCTTCTCTATATTGCTCTGACCAAACCCCTGAAAGTGAAAAAGAGAAATTTATTTGTAACCGTCCACATTAAATCGTAATCGTTTCGGTAAACTAATTTGTTTAAGAATATTTAAAGTTATAAAAAAAGAGAATTTATGTTTTCAAATATTCTTAGGAGAAATTACATATAACTGTCCATGTTAAATCTTAGTCGTTTCGATAAACTGAATTTGTTTAAGAATTTTGACGTTGTAAAAAAAAATTATTTTATTTTTTTCAAATATATTTCTATTTTTCATTTAGAAGAGTGTTAAATAAATGAGATATTTAAGGAGATGAATGATACTATAGGCAAATAGCTTATAGTTATGATATTAATTATTTTTTTTGAGGAGACAATTTTTAAAATGATCGATAATACAGACCAAATGAAGTACAAGTGTAACTAAAGTCGAAGAAGTTCGTCACTAAAGAAAACTTAAATTTTACCTCAACTAATGTCACGAGTTTAAAATAATTAGTCATTGAAAGAAAAAGAGTTGTTAATGGGAGGGTTCAGTATAAATTTCCACTTTTACATGTTGGTTTCAAAAGAATAATTAATTATTCGAGATTGATTCAAATTATAAAAATACTTCCTCAGTATTAGGTAAGGGTTGCTGATTTTTTATTAGAAATTTCCAGCTGCCTGCCATGATTGGATCATACCGTGTCTCTCTTGAACATTGACTAATTGACTAATTCCAATCTTAATTCACATAGATGCTGACTTTTGGCGAGCCAAAACAAAGTCCTATGTTTTCTTTATTATTTTAGACATCTACTTGCTCTAACCAAACCTACACCCACACACATACATACAATGTGTGTATATCTATACTGTCAAACTTCTCTATAATAATCTCGTTTGTTTAAGATAGTTTTAGATGTTATAGCGAATTGTTGTTATAGAAAACATATATTATAACAAAACATGATATTTGGTTCCGAAACTTGACTTTTATAGTAAAGTGATATTATATAAGAATATTGTTATAAAGAGGTCGGACCAAAAAAAAAAACTATTGGGGATTGCCCTCGAACTTTTAACTAATCAATTTAATTTATACCTCCTCTCCGTTTTTTTTTTTCCTTATTAAATCTATCGGGAATGGACATCTGGCATGCCTTCTTTTGTCTTTTCAGTTAGTATAATTAAAATTAATAATTCTCCCGGCCACTTTCATTTTATAAATGATATTTCCGTTTTTCCCCTTGATTTAAGATCTGAAGTACAAGATGGTCACTAGATCCTATTTAACAAATTATATATAATGGAACTCTATTTTATGGAGATTTGAGTTGAAACATATTCATAAAGTTGTTATCTTGTACTTAAATCTTTTTCTTTTTTTCACTAAAAAAGATCTATGGATGAGAAAAATATTAAGAAAAGTAAGCAGCACCGGTTGTTGGCCTTTCTATTTGGCGTTCATAAGTAACTACAGAGAGACAACTACAATATTTTCGGCCTCAAATTGGGTAGTAGTCAACACTTAAAGAAAAAAACTCTTATCGTGTTTAGTTGAATATCCTGATTTTAGGTTAATCTTGTTCTCTTATTAACTTCACTTGATCACACCTTCGAATCTACAATTATTTGAAAAACATGCAAAATTAGCTAAAATATAACACAATAGTAGTAAACCGTTCAAATGAATCAGAAGTAGTTGGAATTTATGGACCCGTGTTAGTACACTTACATTAAAGCTTTTATTTATTAGTATAACTTATGAGTATTTATATAGTCGGACATATCTATAACAACATCCTTATATAATAGTCGTTCTCTATAAAAATCAAGTTATTCTCGAAATCGATTTTTATGTTATGTTATAATATATGTCCTCTATGACAGCACTTCACTATAGCAGCAAAAAATATCAGAACAAACGAGACTGTTGTAGAGAGGTTTGACTGTAGCATGTGTCATGATCCAAACTTAGAAGGTTGTGACCGGCATTTAATGGGTATCTACCTCACTAAGTGAATCGGCTTCTTACTATCGAAACACCCAAGAGTAGAAAGTAGAAGAAAACAACAGATTTGGGCGCCATGAGATCGCACCGTGCCACGTAGGAATGGCAAGTGGTGCGGGTGCATGGCGGGTTATGCCTTAACCCGCAAAATTTCGCCCTGCCTTGCCCTGCCTCGCAGCCCACCAACGTCCATCCACCCAGTCCCAAATTTTTTTTTTTTTTTTTTTTTTAAAATCTATCTTATTTTTATATTTATTCATTTTTGCTTTCAATTGTATTTATATATATGCCATGTCAATCTAAATCTTTCTCTTTTAATGGTAAGCAATTATTTAGATAAGCATACAGAAGCTAAACACTAAGACTGAACATTAATAATAATATCTTTTGATATTTAGGTTTTCTTTTTTGCTTTATAATACACTTAAGTATTTGTGAATTAAAGCTGGATTTTGTTACTATTTGCAAGAAAGATAAACAGAATAAACCAAATTAAATTCTTAACGTATTAATTGCTTGTTTCCACGTAAAACGGTACAGATAAATTTATACGTGGTTTCTAGACAAGTGAACTAATTTGATCCTGAAATAATGCAATAATTGAAGAAATGTACAATACTTAGCCTTAATGTAGATGAGACAACATAGACGACAGTTCGGGGAACAAGGTTTCCGGGCACAACAACAATGAGATCAAAAAACGGAAAAGTAAGATTGTATTAAGCTTTGTATAGAATGTAGGGTAAGTTTAGCCAGAAAATTCCTGTACTTTACAATGATAACTGGGCTCACTATTTATAGTTGTGTCTAGGGAAGGAGGTTCTAGGACCGTACCCTCCTTTAATGTCAACTATGAGGGTCATTGATGAAGATGTAACGGTGAACATAAATGCCAAATTCTATGTAACGAGCCGTCGCTCTTAATGCTGCAGAATATTTCTTATTAAATGCTACCGGGCGCAGAGCATTTAATACACCTTTATGAACGTTATCCCTTCCGGTGACAAGTGGAATGGCTGTATTCGGTCTTCGGCCATCCCCGTCTTGGGTTCTAGATGTCTTTCCTTTAGATGACAACGTGTCATATCATATTTCACCATATACAGATAGTCTCCCTTCTTTCAAGTGACATAACTTTGTGTTACCGGGAATAAGGGTGGCAAGTGGGTCAGTCCAGGACCGGGACCGGCCTGGGACCAACTGGTCTTTTGGGCCTAAACGGGCCTGAACTGGTTAGAATTGTGTACGTGGGCCTGGTCCGATCTTCCGGTCCGGTTCTTCACTTTAGGACCGCTAGGCCCGGGACCGAACCGGTCCTTGGCAGGCCCAAACGGTCCCAACGGTCAAAATTCAAAAAAAAAAAACTTGCCTGTTGGGCTTTGAAAAAATTGGCTGTTGCCCTTTACAAAATAGCCATTTAACCCTCCCAACTTTGTTTTAACCCCTAAACTTTTTATAATTAACCCCCCAACTTCGCCCGGAAGTGGTGAAGACCAAGCTTCTTTTCCGCTACCACCAACGGAAATTCCTCAGGACCTTGATGGATTTATAAAGTTTGTAAAAGATACCATGTAACTTGTATGAACAAAATTTAGTATGTATTATGTAACTTGTATTTTGGCACATTTTGATTAGTTTCTTTTTCTTCTCAATAATGGTATTAGCACCTTATTGTGCTCATTCCATTGGGGGGAGGAAGACTAATAAATATATTGCCATATTGTTTTAATGCTATAATAAAATTATAATGCATTGTTTTGAATATCTCTTTACAATATTTTTGTCTTTAAATTTGAATTAAAAAATTTAGGTCACAATTCTATAATAAAATTTACAAGAAATTGCCTTAGATATTTTTATTTTTTCTCTAATTTCTATAAAAAATTTAATATATATATATATATATATATATATATATATATATATATATATATATATATATATATATATATATATATATATATATATATATATATATATATATCAGTTGGGCCCACTTAGCCTGCGGGCCGGGACCGTTTAGTCCGGGACCATTAGTTCGTGGGCCCGGTCATGGGCCAGTTCCTACAAAAAGACCACCAGGACCGGGATCGTTTGGCCCGTTTAAATTGGGACCGGCCCGAGATCGGGATCGGGACCGTTTGGACCGGCCCACTTAACTGAAAAGTTGGTAGAAACACTCTTTTGGCGGGAATTGCTATAACTCTCTCTGAAGGCTTCTGACGGTTGATTAGACGCACGTCTCTTCGCATTTAATGCCCCGAACACACGTCATCCCACGATTCAGCATAATTTTTGTCAATTATCGAGGCAATCATGGCCATGAATTTAGTCGCCAAAATTTTACTTATATGCATCATTCTTTTCCCTTGCGCTTCATAATTTCTCGAGCTTCTGATTTTTATCTTTGTTCTCCATCCTTTCTCTAATTCTGTTCAAACAAAAACCCTTTCCTTCTTCTTATTCAATGGCTTCTTCCTCCAAGCGTGCCGGTTCTTCAAGGAACAAGAACAAAGCGGAGGACTTTGCTCCTCCAACGGTGGGTTCCATCATCCCTAGAAGTTTTATTACCATAAAAGACTTTGATAAGAAATTTCCTACTGCTAATTCTCGTACATGGGCTGTTAGCCGGTATCCTTCTTCCATACGTCCTTCGAGCATTCCTGTTATGAAGGAAGACTGTCGCTGCTGTGACTTGGAAATTATCGCTTCTGATATGTCGGAGCGAGTCACCCTTCCCAAGGAGGGTTTTACATATGTTTAGACGTATCCCTTTACTTTGGGTGCGTTTTCTTTGAGTGGAGAGTTTGATTCCGTGATTCCGGAGTTTTGCCTCCGCTACCAAGTGTGTTTGGCACAAGCAAGTCCTTTTGTGTGGAGGACGGTTTCTTGCCTTCGGCGTTTGTGCCAGGAAATTGGAGAGGAGCTAACCTTAGCTCATATGATGAATCTCTATTATCCCAAAATCTTCCGCGGGGGAATGATAAACCTCTGCAAGTGTGGCCACCATGCTTTGCTGTCTAGTGTGGATGATGACAATGACCGTGGGTGGATGGAATGGTTCATTGCATTCGCCACCAACGACATCATTCCGGCAACGGCTTCATCCTTTCCGGCCGCTTGGAACCGCACTCGTAAGATCTATGTTTAGTATTTCTTTTTACTAATAAATTTTCTATAGCCGTATTGATCCTCTATCCTTCTTTTTTTTCAGCAACTCGATGGATCCCATAGGTGATCGAAGGTTTGGATCTGTTGGTACAAAAGATCTTGGACGTTACGACGCACGAGACTCACTTGTAAAAAGAACTGGCCCCTAAATATGGGTGGAAGGCCAAGAATCATGGTAACTTAAAATCATCTTGTTTCAATTTTTCATGTAAAGAACTTGATTGATCTCTTCTAACCTGTCTATGAAATTAGGTCTACCCGCGGGTTCTGTTGCCGTTCCCGAGAAAGATGTCTTGGCTGATCTTGCTGATGCAGCGAGGCTGCTTCAGGAGGCGCTTACTCGAACAGGTGGCTCTAGGCCTGCTTTGAGAACAAATGCTTCTTTACGGAGTCCCCGACTGGAGGACAAACAACCGAAGAGAAGTCGCTCCTCTACAGCCGGGGGAAAAGAATAAGAGAGCGAGGACCGATGCCCCCGAGTCATCTCCGGTAGCGATGGTGATTGGCCCTCCTTCTGGGCCGGTCATAGACACTGTGACTATTGACAATGATGAATAAGCTAGTGATGAGGGAGCTTCTTAACATAGAAGACAACGATCCTCATAATCTCAACAGGATGCTCAACCTGTTGAGAGAGTTACACCAACCGAGGACGATGCATCGGCACTTTGGTGAGAGTTTGATTTGGTATATAATGTCAACTCCCATTTTCAGGCCCCAATTGTTGTGTCCGGTACTGTAGGGCTGAGTACCGGATCCCTTCCGTGTTTGGTTGGCGAGCATCCATCCACCAGCACTACATTAGATGTAACTGATTCTCACCCTTCGACTCCATTAGCTTTATCTCCACCTTCACCAACACCAGCAACATATACATCATTTTCACATTCATCTACTCTCCCACCAGCAACTGCTACATCATCTCCGCCGGCCGCACCTGACCATGGAGAGGGTGTTCCTCTTCCCCAGTCCCCAGTTCATGGGAATTTGGGGCAAAATTATGTTGCCCCTTCTGAAAATCCACAAAGGAGGAGGAACGTTATTCTTTCGGTCACTACCGGATGCAACTTACTATCCCGGCCGGTAGAGCTTGCTAATTATCTGAAGCCTTTGGTTTCAGAGAAAGACTGGGAAAAGATTCAAGCACTCTCGGGGAAGTGTTTATTGAACAATGCCATGCAAAATGCCGCAGTTATGCGTTCCTTTCTTCCTTTGTTATTTCTTCTACTTTTGTATGAATGTATTCTAAGTTTTAATTCTTCTTATTTTGTAGGTCAACTTTCTTGCTTCTGAGGGCCTTCAGAGGTTGATTCGTGAGAAGGAGGAACTTAATTCTAAACGGAATCAACTTCTGGTGGAACGGGACCAAACTGTTCTCTGCCTCTTGGAACTGGAAACCAAATCTACCGAGGTCGTAGTTTTGGAGGCTCGTTTGCAGCTAAGTGAGCAAGAAGTGGTAACCTGACGAGTGTCTGGCGTGTATAAAATTTAAACTCGTACTCTGTCAAATTATTATATAGAAAGATGTCGAACCCACAGAGATTGGTTTATCTATTCTACAGACGTTTCTTGTTTTAATTACTATTTGAGAAAACCAGGAAGAGTTGAGTTGTGAATTAACTAACTAAAAATGCATGAATAGAGCAATAGAAAATATTTTATTTTTCACAAATATAATAAAAGGTGTTGGGATCATAACTTCACTTAATATTTCTATAATATAATATATATAATTATCCTTTAATTTCTATTTCTCACAAATGTATAAATGTCTCTCACGATTACATTTATATATTATTACTTAAGTTGAACAATTAATTACAATTCTCTCGGTTATACAAATTAATCGTCAAAATAGTAATATTAAGAAGCCAGAAATATATACTTAAACTAAAACTTGCTCTTTTTGGTAAGTCCCTTTTGGTTACCCTACTTGTTATAACTGATTACTACAATATTCGCCTCTTTCGATTACAAATAAGTGTAGAATCATTTTTAACATATAAGAGTTAGATGTCACTAAATAAAAGTTAACATCTATCAATACCAAAATTAACTATATTACTCTTCCGCCTTTTTCGATTATAGAATTAGTAAGAAGTTAATATGTAGTACGAAATAGATGAATGTTAATAAAATTAAATAACACCTAACTATAAAGCAGATAAAATTTAAATGGAAAAAACTTCAGCTCAAACATGTGAAATTGAGGGATAATATGTACTGTTATATAGAAATATTAAGATCTGTCACTCTCCCAACACAAGAAAAAGTTACTCCATAATGGAGTTAGTACTGACAACGAAAATATTCCTGCCCATTAAATAAGAAAATAGAAAAAAATATTCAAGAGAATAATTCCCCCTATTTAATTAAAAATAAGTGCTAGAGTAATTTCCAACATTATAATTTATTCGAAACTAGAAATGAAGATATTGTAATAGCTAAAAGAAGAAAAGAAAGTACTGAAAGAAGCAAGGGAAAGAAGAAGCTCTCTTCTCAATTTTCTGTCATGTGAGAAGCTAAATGTAGCTTTATTTATAGATGAAAAAGTACTGATTTCTCACATATACGATACACTTGGGAGTGTTGTTGTCGACTCTCTGCGTTGTTTGGTTTGCGGGAACACCGAGAGGAATTGGATCTCGTCATTTTGCATTATTTAAAGCCCCCGATAGTGCCTGCTTCAGCTCCGTCATAAACTTATCCTGTCGCGTGAGATGGCCTAGAATGATCGCATGTTGCTCTTGCAGGACCCTCACCGCATCCATGACATGATCCTCATCAGCATCATCGGGAGTTGTCTACCGAACCTGCCGAGGGTACTACCTGTCATGCATCGGCGTGGCGTTATTCCCCTCATTGCGGGTGTCACTGATTAAATCCTCAAAATGAGGTTGATCCCCTCGAATTTCAGGGTTGTGCGTGTTGTTAACAGTGTTATATGCCATTTTTGTGATTTTTTCTAAGACAAAATAATCAAATCACGTTATTAAAAAAGGCAAGGATCAACTTAATTGCACGACTGTCTAGGCCCCACGGTGGGCGCCAAACTGTTTACTTGTAAAACGATATAGTTGAATTTATATGTGGTTTCTAGACAAGTGAACTAATTTGATCCTGAAATAATGCAATAATTAAAGAAATGTAGATGAAACGGCAAAGATGACAGTTTTGGGAACAAGGTTTTCGGGAACAGCAACGATGATATCAAAAAGCAGAAAAGTAAGATTGTATTAAGCTTTGTATAGAATGTAGTGTAAGTTTAGCCAGAAAATTCCTATGATAACTGGGCTCACTATTTAAAGTTGTATCTAGGTAAGGACGTCCTAAGATCATGCCCTCATTTAATATCAATTATGAGGGTCATTGATGAAGATGTAGCGGTGAACATAAATGCCAAATTCTCTGTAACAGGTCATTGATGAAGATGTAGCGGCAAAGACGTCATTTATGAACGTTATCTCTTTCAATGACAAGCGGAATGGCTGCGTTCGGTCTTCGGCCATCCCCGTCTTGGGTTCCAAGTGTATTTCCTTTAGATGACCACGTGTCATATCATATTTGAAACTTATATAGATAGTCCCCCTGCTTTCTGGTGACATAACTTCCGACAGTTGATTAGACGCACGTCTCTCCGTATTTAGTGCCTCAAACACGCGTTATATCACGATTTAGCACAACGTTTGCCAATTATCGAGGCAATCATGGCCATAAATTTAGCCGCCAAAATTTTATTTATACGCATCATTCTTTTCCCTTGCACTTCATAATTTCTCGAGCTTCTAATTTGCATTTTTTTTCTCCATCCTTTCTTTAATTCTGTTCAAACAAAAACCCTTTCCTTCTTCTTATTTAATGGCTTCTTCCTCCAAGCGTGCCGGTTCTTCAAAGAACAAGAACAAAGCCGAGGACTCTGCTCCTCCAACGGTAGGTTCCATCATCCCTAGAATTCTTATTACCACAAAAGACTTTAAAGAGAAATTCTCTACTGCTAATTTTCGTACATGGGCCGTTAGCCGGTATCCTTCTTCCATACATCCTTTGAGAATTCCTACTGTGAAGGAAGACTATAGCTGCCATGACTTGGAAATTATCGCTCCCGATATGTCGGATCGAGTCACCCTTCCCAAGGAGGGTTTTACATATGTTTACACATATCCCTTAACTTTGGGAGCGTTTTCTTTGAGTGGGGAGCTTGATTCCCTGATTTCGGAGTTTTTCCTCCACTACCAAGTGTGTTCGGCACAAGTAAGTCCTTCTATGTGGAGGACAGTTGCTTGCCTTCGGTGTTTGAGCCAGGAAACTGGAGAGGAGCTAACCTTAGCTCATATGATGAATCTTTATTCTCCCAAAATCATATGATGAATCTTTATTCTCCCAAAATCTTTTGCGGGGGAATGATAAACCTCTGCAAACGTGGCAACCATGCTTTGTTGTCTAGCATGGAAGATGAAAACGACCATGGGTGGATGGAATGGTTCGATACAGTCGCGACCAACAACATCATTACGGCAATGGCTTCATCCTTTCTAGCCGCTTGGAACCGAACTCGTAAGCTCTTTGTTTAGTATTTCTTTTTACTAAAAACTTTTCTATAGCTGTATTGATCATCCATCCTCCGTTTGTTTCAGCAACTCGATGAATCCCACTAGTGATCGAAGGTTTGGACTGGTGGGTACAAAAGATCTTGGACGTTACGACGCCCGAGACTCGCTTGTGGAAAGAACTGACCCCTAAATATGGGTGGAAGGCCAAGAATCATGGTAACTAAAACTCACCTTGTTTCAATTATTCATGTAAAGAACTTGATTGATCTCTTATAACCTGTTTATGAAATTAGGTCTACCACGTGCTCTATTGTCGTTCCCGAGGAGGATGCCTTGGCTGATTCTGTTGATGCAGCGAGGCTGCTTCACGAGGCGCTTACTCGAGCAGGTGGCTCCGGACCTGCTTCGAGAACAAATGCTTCTTTACGGAGTCCCCGACTGGAGGACAAACAACCAAAGAAAAGATGCTCCTCTGCAGCCGGGAAAAAGAATAAGAGAGCGAGGACCAATGCCCCTGAGTCATCTCCGGTGGCGATGGTGATTGGCCCTCCTTCTGGGTCAGTCATAGACACCGTGACTATTGACGATGATGAAAAAGCTAGTGATGAGGGAGTTTCTTTACATAGAAGACAACGATCCTCATTATCTCAATAGGATGCTCGACCTGTTGAGAGAGTTACACCAACTGAGGATGACGCCTCGAAACTTTGGGGAGAGTTTGATTTGGTAGATAATGTCAATTCCCTTTTTCGAGCCCCAATTGATGTGTCTGGTATTATGGGGCTGAGTACCGGATCCCTGCTGCCTTTGGTTGGCAAGTATCCATCCACTAGCATTGCATTTGATGCAACTTCTTCTTACCCTTAGACTCCATCAGCTTCATCTCCACCTTTACCAACACCAGTGTCACGATGCAAAATCCACTAAAGGTCGTAGTGGTGCCTAACACAGCCGTCAGACAAGCCAACGGTGTTTGATCAACTTAATTACTCATTTCAGAATTTAGAAATCATATTTTTTCCATAGTTAAATCGTATGAAATAGAATTTACAGGGTAAATGATAATATTTACACAACTTCAGTAACGAAAACCCGTAGGAACACCCAAAACCCAGTGTCACAAGTGTATGAGCATTTTCTAAGGAGTACAACAATAATACAACATCTGTCCAGAATGTAAATGAGACAGGATAAAATAAATAGTACAATGGAGACTAGGTCGACTGCGATGCGTAGCCTGAATTGCAGCTCACATATGTCTCCTCAACAGATGCGCCTACGGGCCAAGATGATCACCAAATAAACCTGTCAGATCCTGCACATTTAATGTAGAAGTGCAGCATGAGTACATAAATCAACGCGTATCTAGTAAGTACCTAGCATAACCCCAGAGAAGTAGTGATGAGGGGTCGATATCGACACTTACTAGAGGTCCAAATAATATTTGCACAGAAATAGTGAAGTAAATTTGTAATTTCATAATTTTCCAATTATTTCTTTTAAAGTATAAATTTCTCGATCTTGTATTCTACCTCAATAACTCATAAAATGCCAAGTGTCAATACCAAATAAATAAGGAAAGCCATAAAATATCTGGCATCAGTGGAAGGTTTATCTCGTAAATATTCAGACTACTAGCGATATAACGCATGATTCTGCCGAGGTCTTTCGGCCCAATCCAGAATAATGTGTACACTGCCGAGGGTCGTGCGGCATGAACTATAGATGCATCTATATATTGCCAAGGCGTTCGGCCCGCTCCACAAAAAAGGAGGGAAGCTATCGAATTACGAGACACGTGTTTACAATACAGTACATGAGCACATAACGAATATAAACTTTACGCTTCTCAAATAACTCACCACAACTCAAAGTGTTAAGGCTCGTCCTATTATACATATATTTATTTCTAAATCAAATTCAGTTATAACTTTAATTAATTAAGCCAGGAGAACGAGTTCAAATAATTCAATTATTACATGATAAAATCCTAAGTCTACCCGGACATAAACATGCTTTAGCTACGTACGGACTCTCGTCACCTCGTGCGTACATAGCACACACAACTAGTTGCACGTAACAATAAATATCACCTAGGGGTAGTTTCCCCCTCACAAGGCTATACAGGAGACTTACCTCGCTCTGAAGTTCCAAAACCGGCTCTAACGCCTCTCTAACTCCTCGATTCAAGCCAAACGATCCGAAACTAGTCAAACAATGTGCAACTCAATCAAAATATACTCTAATTCTTATAATTAATCAATTCCTAAGAATCCCCAACTTCTCTCTAAAAGTCAATAAAGTTAACCCTCGGGCCCACGTGCCATGATTCAGAAACTTTTCGAAGTTAAACACTACCCATAACATTACGAACTCAAATATATAACCTGTTCCTAATTCCATGTCCAAATTCGTGGTAAAAATCCAAAAGTACCAATTTCTGGGTTTTCCACCAAAATTCCAAATTTCTACAAATTCTCATGCTTAAATTCATATATAAACCATGTATTTAACTCACAATGTGAAGAAATCACTTACCCCATAATAGATGATGAAGATGGCACTCCAAAATTGCTCCAAAATCGTCTCCCATGGACGAAATGAAGTGAAAACGGGCCAAAGCCCCGTTTTAAAATAACACACTACCCAATGACCTTTCACATCTGCGGTCCCTTAGTCGCTTCTGCGGCTTCACAGATGCGATGCTCCCTTCGCTTTTGCGGATTCCCTCGCTTCTACGGACAAAAGGTCCACTTTTGTGGACTCGCTTCTACGAAGCAGCCCTCCCTCTCACTTTCCGCTTCTGCGATCGATCCGACGCAGGCGCGACTCCGCTTCTGCGGTCCACCTGCCCGCTTCTGCGACCCCTACCTCAGTCATGCCTGGCCGCTTCTGCGAATCCCATCTCGCTTCTGCGAGCTCGCACCTGCGAGCAAAATTCCACAGGTGCGATTGCACCAGAAGGAAAAATTCTCCAGTTTTGCCTAAATTTCAATTTTCAATCCATTTCAAACCCGAGGCAACATACCAGCACATCCCACAGCACGATACAGACTTAGTCGAAACCTCGAATCACATCAAACAATATCGAAACTTTGAATCGACGGCCAAAACCTTTCTTTAAACTTCCAAACTTTAAAACTTCGACAAACGCGTCTGAACCATACCAAAACACTCCGGAATGACGCCAAACTTTGCGTACAAGTCATGAATCCCAATACGAACTCATTCCAAGGCTCGAAATCCCAAACGGACATCGATAACACCAAATTCCACTTCAAACCAAACTTAGGAAATTCTTAAACCTTCAAAATGTTAACTTTCCATAATAAGCATTGAAATACTCCCGGGGGATCCGATACTTAGCTCGAACATACGCCCAAGCCCGAAATCACCCTACGAATCTATTGGAACCCTCAAATTACGATTCCGAGGTCATTTACTCAAAAGTCAAACCTTAGTCAATTCTTCCAACTTAAAGCTTCCAAAATTAGAATTTTCTTTCCAAATAATTTTTGAACTTCCCGAAATTCAACTCCGACCACACGTACAAGTCATAATACCTGAAGTGAAGCTACTCAAGGCCTCAAACCACTGAACGATGTGCTGGAGCTCAAAACGACCAGTCGGGTCGTTACATTCTCCCCCACTTAAAACATATGTTCGTCCTTAAACGTGCTAAGGATTGCTCCGGAGTTATCTAAAATCACTGTTTAACACCTCGTGCACTTACCCGTGCTAGCACAATACAGTTGAACACATTAACCCAAGCCAGACTGAAGATACTCCCTTTTTATTTAGTTGAAATGCCTTAGAACCAAATTCCAACCTTCGAATTTCTCTACAAAACCCGATTCTAACATACGAACACCATATTAATCACTACAAACTGTACCAAAACATGATTATACACCTTTGCTGAATTCACACCATGCACCATATAATTCACATGCCCATAATACATCCTCCGACCATAACAACTAAAATCTCATGAATCTGTGCCCGTAATTCGCCTCATAACACGTGTGAGCCCTGTTCCAATTTTCGCAATACTGTCACGACGAAAGAGACATGTAGAAACTCATAACCACCTGCCGAATCAAAAAATCATGGAGTCTCTCCTCCTGACAAGGACGATTAACTCATTCTGAACTAAATAGCGATATTTTCTATTTAATGTACCTTATATAAATCTGATTGCACTAATTTCAGGTCCAATAATCTCATCTCACCCAGTACAAACTGCTCAAGCAATGAGTCACCTCAAACACTTACCAAGATCTTATGCAGCACCGTCAAAGCGCCAACAAGCTACCACTCGAATATAACTCATAAGGAAGAACGAACTCTGACAGGGAATTACCCAGCCTGCGTGACGAATGAAACGGCCCAATAGATGCTATGAACCTACCTCAGGGATGAAAAAAAAACAAGGCACACAAAATAAATATAAGTAACTATGTTCAACATCTCGTTGTTGCGGCGTGCAACATGATACAACATGACTCTATTGCGGCGTGCAACCCGATCCAAACAATATACTCATGGCGGCATGCCACCCGATCCACACATAACAATCAAGAAGAAAACACACATCAAGAGGTAACGCTTATACTTACGAAATGCCCGAATATTTACCACAAGCATGCCAAGTGCACAATACAAATCCCGTGGAGACGGATAGCGCCATACGCTACGAAACCCAAGCACAACTAAGGTGCGATATATGATCTGCATCTCGAGAGCCATCCTGCTCACATAACACCACAAGCTACGCGGGACCTCAACACATGTGCGAATAATCAAGTCGTCTCACAACCCATATGGAACAATAGATATTTACATGGAATAGCTGACAACTGGAATAACATCCAATGCCCGATGCCTCCTCCGTAAGAAATGCTATGACGAACGAACACATCCAACCTGAGGAAGAGCGCGCACTCATATTAGAACCACCAACGGACCTCAAATCGATTCTGATCATACCATACTGGGCCAATAACCTTCCAAAGATCCACAATGGCCCTATTCATGACACATAAGAACAGTCGTCAAATCTAAAACAAACTCTCACGGTCTACAACCCAAGGAATGGAACGCCTCTCATGCATAAACACTCGCATTTGCAATATTACCATAACCTCCATATTTGGTCTTAATCTTTCACAATCAAATGACTAACATGCCATACTTATAAAATTTTCTCGTGGGGCATGCTCCCACAACCTTTCGCTCCAGGTAGCAAAATCTGCACCTTTATACCACCAACCGTACTAATCCTGTAAGGCAAAGCACAATCTGCAATTCAATACGCAATGCCTCTTCCACACAACACCATTCTCAGGCGACACTAAGATAACGCCATATCACTCTAAATATCTAAATTCTTCCCTACTCATTCGAGCTCGTGACATTCCTGTCACACCGAACCATAATCTTGATCCTCTACATTCAATTCTCATGTCGCTCACTGTACCTATCATGTCGCTATGCGAGAGTACTAGAATTCATCATACCCCTGAACCGTTAATAGAATAGACACTTCATTGTCTAAAAACCTTTCACTTAACTCATTTCAGAAGAAAGATTGCAACACGCAACTGAATTTCCATAACTGCAGAAAAATACAAACCTCAAGTTGTGGTCTAAATCGCCATAACTCTTCCGGAATCCATTTACACATAACAAGGCCATTTAAATCAAATAATTTCCAAATCAATCAAATTATGGTGGCTGCCAACCTCGCACGTACAACCACAACCACCTGTATAACTTAACACGCTAAAGGAACTGATCATTGCCATAATCATGTTGATTCACACCATTACTATCTGACCTAACTTCTTCCAATTTACTCTCGACTTGCCTTAAAAATAATAATAGATCCATTCAAAAACATAACGAACCAAATCTGCACTCATTCTGAGTGACTCGCATCATGAGACCACATCGTCTCAATATTCATGAACCATCTCATACTCTCCTTATGCGCACAATAGCAAGACCTTCCGCGAATCCAAAGTTATTTCTTCCTTTACTCCAATACTGCACCGCATACCCGATGATAACATAGAACATTCCAAGTTCTGTTCATAATCCATTGCGAAAACTTGGTCCTTAACCACACAACGGACCCAAAATCCTTAGGCACTGCACTTTAATTCTTGAACCCTACTAGGACCGTTGTTGAGAGTCACCCACTCTGACCTGATCCCGAATATAACCAAACTTCAATGCTCTGCTAGCACATGAACACCCTCTCAAAGAAGAAACCGGCTAAATTCATTTCCTTGTACATCACATCCACAAGAAGCATAAACTCTGAGTCTTCCCAAAACCTGCACCTGAATCGATAAGGCAAAGTGTAGCACACATCCATCAAGTTCCTTGCTCAAATTACCCCTGATATTTTCTTTTCTTAGTCATAAATAATCCACCAATGTATCGATAACCAGAAACCGCATAAGCAGACAACCACGCGATCCAATTGTAGACGGTAGGCTCTCCCACTTAGCTTTAAGCTACTATCACATAATGTAAAGCCCACAACGATTCCTCTTTCTCAATACCATGATATCGCACCGTCAACCCAACAAATTTCTCGAAGCCTTTTGTTAAGCTTTTTATGAAACATTCTGAATTATCAGCCACGGTCGGATACTCGACCTTATGTTGGGTAGTAAGTAGAACTCTTCGTAGAAACCTCATCAAAATCACGCAACCACTAATCTGTTCACAGGAGATAACCCACATGTGGTATTCCATGCCGACATCTTCCAACGACGTTGTACCGAGTGCAACTATCACGAGTTCAGTAAACCCTCCTGAGCCCATCCCCATCCACCGGATGTTTAAGCCTGTTCCTTCCCCATTGACATCAATTGAAAGTCCAAAAATACCTTCACTCAAAGTCACGTGGCATCCAAAATGATAATCCAATCTTCACACCCTCTTCATTTCAAGCAAATTCTTTTCTACCATATTCAATCATTCTCCGTACAGTAACCACCATTCCAATTATAATCCGTAGACCTAGTTACTTCCCACCATGCCTCCCAAATCACTCTAATCTTCCTCAAGGTACATGGTTATCCTACCACGGAATCCATATGCTACTCTGCCACTCCCACTTTGGTCAAACCATCTCCTTTAAGTAACTTCTCGACCTCCGCTTTTTATAATTGTCCTGCTAGCAATTCAACCACCGCGAGACACCTCCCGCCATGTCCTTCCTCATACTTCGTTGCCCAAATGTTGCCTCAAATCAAATCCATACCTATAGCACTGGAACTAATGAATTGCTACCAACTCTAAACCTCCTAGAAGATCATCTTTCTCGAGCCATCAACATTAGAGATACCAATTCGATTTTGAACTGCTGCTTCTTAGGTGCCACTTCCCAACATCCTTCCCCGAAGGCAACTCGAAGAAAACCATAACACCGGCGAACCTTAATGCGTTCCAACAAGGACGGCAATACCACATCACAAATGAGAATTCCACCACGCTATCAACCAATGCCTGAACATCCATAGTCCGATTGCCTTTCCTTTGCTGGAATTGAATGCCATACTTCTAAATCATGCACCGAGAAATCCTCCTTTTAAGTCATTCACTGTCTCGACACATAGACAAGCATCATAGCATTATATCAACACTGTGCGATAACAACGCATGAATATCCTAGAAATCCGTGCATAGCCTAAAAATCATAGGAAGTACAAACACTAAACTGAAATGACAGAACATCCTTCCGCAAGGCGACGCTAATAGCCTGCCTGAACACGCAGGGAAAAATAGCATGCACCACGTCTGCAGTACCAATATAACTACTCGATGCTCAATTGATAACAAGCGCTTCACATCGCATAAGATTGAGTAGGAAGGAAATAAAGTAATAAGCCTCAAAGGAATCCAACCGCATGATGAGGAATCAAGAAGGGAAGTGCTCTTAACAGCCCTATAGCCTCTCGAAGATAAGTACATACGTCTTTGTATCGATCCGCAAGACTTTACTAGACTCGCTTATGAATCGTGAGACTTCAGTAAACCTAACGCTCTGATATCAAGCTATCACGACCCAAAATCCACTAAAGGTCGTGATGGCGCCTAACACCACTGTCAGGCAAGCCAACAGTGATTGATCAACTTAAGTACTCATTTCAGAATGTTGGAGTCATAATTTTTCCTTAATTAAATCGTATGAAATAGAATTTTCATGGTAAATGATAATATTTACATAACTTCAATAACGAACAACCCGTAGGAACCCCCAAAATCTGGTGTCACAAGTGCATGAGCATTTTCTAAGGAGTACAACAATAATAGAACATCTGTCCAGAATGTAAATAAGACAGGATAAAATAAATAGAGACTAGGTCGACTGCGATGCATAGCCTGAATTACAACTCACATAAGTCTCCTCAATAGATGCACCTACGCGCCAA
The DNA here is from genome assembly GCF_000390325.3 of Nicotiana tomentosiformis. Classification (NCBI taxonomy): domain Eukaryota; kingdom Viridiplantae; phylum Streptophyta; class Magnoliopsida; order Solanales; family Solanaceae; genus Nicotiana; species Nicotiana tomentosiformis. Next base: position 104,352,706 of record NC_090819.1, on the reverse strand, counting down.
GATGATCACCAAATGAACCTGTCAGATCCTGCACATTTAGTGCAGAAGTGCAGTATGAGTATGTAAATCAACGTGTATATAGTAAGTATCTAGCCTAACCCCGGAGAAGTAGTGATAAGGGGTCGACATAGACACTTACTAGAGGTCCAAATAAACAATATGATAATTCATAACAGATATGAAGTGCACAACAATAGTGGAGTAAATATGTAATTTCATAATTTTCCAAGTATTTCTGTTAAAGTATAAATTTCTAGATCTTGTATTCTACCTTAATAGCTCAGAAAATGCCAAGTGTCAATACCAAATAAATAAGGAATACCATAAAATTTTGGGCATCAATAGAAGGTTTATCTCGTTAATATTCGGGCTACTAGCAATATAACGCACGATTCTGCCAAGGTCGTTCGGCCCAATCCAAAATAATGTGTATACTGCCGAGGGTTGTGCAGCATGAACCATAGATGCATCTATATACTGCCAAGGTGTTCGGCCCGCTCCACAAGAAAGGAAGGAAGTTATCGAATTACGAGACACGTGTTTAAAATACAGTACATGAGCACATAACGAATATAATCTTTACTCTTCTCAAATAACTCACCACAACTCAAAGTGTTAAGGCTCGACCTATTTTACCTATATTTCAAATTCAGTTATAACTTCAATTAATTAAGCTAGCAGAACCAGATCAAATTATTCAATTATTACATGATAAAGTCCTAAGTCAACCCGGACATAAACATGCTTTATCTACATACGGACTCTCGTCATCTTGTGCATACGTAGCATACATAACTAGTTGCGCATAACAATAAATATCACATAGGGGTAGTTTTCCCCTCACAAAGTTAGACAGGAGACTTACCTCGCTCCGAAGTTCCAAAACCGGCTCCAACACCTCTCTAACTCTTCAATTCAATCCAAACGATCCGAAACTAGTCAAACAGTGTGCAACTCAATCAAAATATACTCTAATGCTTATAATTAATCAATTCCTAACAATCCCCAACTCCACTCTAAAAGTCAATAAAGTTAACCCTCGAGTCCACGTGCCCAGATTCCGAAAATATTTGAAGTTAAACACTACCTATAATATTAAGAACTCAAATATATAATATGTTCCTAATTCCATGTCCAAATTCGTGGTAAAAATTCAAAAATACCAATTTCTGGGTTTTTCACCAAAATCCCAAATTTCTACAAATTCTCATGCTTAAGTCCATATATAAACTATGTATTTAACTCACAATGTGAAGAAATCACTTACCCCATAATATATGATGAAGATGGCACTCAAAAATTGCTCCAAAATCGGCTCCCATGGACGAAATGAAATGAAAATGGGCCAAACCCCCGTTTTAAAAGAACACACTGCCCAGTGACCTTTCGCATATGTGGTCCATTACTGCTTCTGCGGCTCCGCAGATGCGATGCTCCCCTTTTCTTCTACGGCTTCCCTTGCTTATGTGGACAAAAGGTCTACTTATTCATACTTGCTTCTGCGGCAACACTGGCACTTCTACGAAGCAACCCTCCCTCTTACTTTCCGCTTCTGTGATCAATCTGACGCAGGTGCGACTCCACTTCTGCGGTCCACCTACTCGCTTCTGCGAACCCAACCTCAGTCATGCTTGGCCGCTTCTGCAATCTCGCACCTGTGAGCAAACTTCCGCATGTGTGATTGAACTAGAAGGAAGAATTCTCCAGCTTTGCCTAAATTTCAAATTTCGATCCGATTCCAATCTGTTTCAAACCTGAGCCCCCCGGGACCCCATCCAAACATACCAACACATCCCACAACACTATACAGAGTTAGTCGAAACTCGAATCACATCAAACAACATCGATACTACGAATCGACGGCCAAAACCTTTCTTTAAACTTCCAAACTTTCAAACTTAGACAAACGCGTCTGAACCATATCAAAACACTCATGAATGATGCCAAACTTTGTGTAAAAATCATGTATCACAATACGAACCCATTCCAAGGCTTGGAATCCCAAATGGACATCGATAACACCAAAGTCCACTTCAAACCAAACTTAGGAAATTCTTAAACCTTCAAAATGTTAACTTTCCATAATAAGCGCTGAAATACTCCCGGGTGATCCGATACTCATCTCGAACATACGCCCAAGTTCGAAATTACCATACGAACCTATTGGAACCCTCAAATCCTGATTCTGAGGTCGTTTACTCAAAAGTCAAACCTTAGTCAATTTTTTCAACTTAAAGCTTCCGAAATTAGAATTTTCTTTCCAAATCAATTTCGAACATCCCGAAATTCAACTCCGACCACACTTACAAGTCATAATATCTGAAGTGAAGCTACTCAAGGCCTCAAACCACTGAACGATGCGCTGAATCTCAAAACAACCGGTCAGGTCATTACAACCAACAACTTCTATATCATTTCTACCTTAATCCACTCTTCCACTAGCAACTGCTACATCATCTTCGTCGGCCGCAGTTGACCATGGAGAGGGTGTTCCTCTTCCTCAATCCCCAGTTCATGGGAATTTGGCGCAAAATTATGCTGCCCCTTCTAAAGATCCACAAACGAGGAGGAACGTTATTCTTTCGATCTCTACCGGATGCAACTTGCTATCCCGGCCGGTGGAGTTTGCTAATTATCTGAAGCCTTTGGCTTCAGAGAAAGACTGGGAAAAGATTCAAGCACTCTCGAGGGAGTGTTTGTTGAACAATGCCATGCACAATGCCGCAATGGTGCATTCCTTTCCTCCTTTGTTATGTCTTCTACTTTTGCATGAATGTATTCTAAGTTTTACTTCTTCTTTTTTGTAGGCCAACTTTCTTTCTTCTGAGGGACTTTAGAGGTTGATTCGTGAGAATGAGGAACTTACTTCTAAACAGAATCGGCTTTTGGTGGAACGGGACCAAACTATTCTCTGCCTCTCGGAACTGGAAACCAAAGCTACTGAGGTCGTTGTTTAGGAGGCTCGTTTGCAGCAAAGCGAGCAAGAAGTGGTAACCTGACGAGCGTCTGGCGTGTATAAAATTTAAACTCGTACTTTATCAAATTATAATATAGAAAGATGTCGAACCCACAGAGATTGGTTTATCTACTCTATAGACGTTTCTTGTTTTAATTACTATTTGAGAAAATCAGGAAGAGTTGAGGTGTGAATTAACAAACTAAAAATGCATGAATAGAGCAATAGAAAATATTTTATTTTTCACAAATATAATAAAAAGGTGTTGGGATCATAACTTCACTTAATATTTCTATTATATAATAGATAAAATTATCCTTCAATTTTTATTTCTCACAAATGTATAAATGCTTTTAACGATTATATTTATATATTATTACTTAAGTTGAACAATTAATTGCAATCCTCTCGGTTATACAAATTAATCGTCAAAATAGTAATATTAAAGAGCCAGAAATATATGCTTAAACAAAAACTTGCTTTTTTTAGTAAGTCATTTTCGTTTACCCTACTTGTTATAACTGATTACTACAATATTCGCCTCTTTCGATTACAAATAAGTGTAGAATCACTTTTAACATATTAGAGTTAGATGTCACTAAATAAAAGTTAACATCTATCAATACCAAAATTAACTATATTACTCTTCCGCCTTTTTCGATTATAGAATTAGTAAGAAGTTAATATGTAGTACGAAATAGATGAATGTTAATAAAATTAAATAACACCTAATTATAAAGCAGATAAAATTTAAATGGAAAAAACTTCAGCTCAAACATGTGAAATTGAGGGATAATATGTACTGTTATATAGAAATATTAAGATCTGTCACTCTCCCAACACAAAAAAAGTTACTCTATAATGGAGTTAGTACTAACAACGAAAATATTCTTTCCCATTAAATAAGAAAATAGAAAGAAATATTCAAGAGAATAATTTCCCCTATTTAATTAAAAATAGGTGCTAGAGTAATTTCTAACATTATAATTTATTCGGAACTAGAAATGAAGACACTGTAATAGCTAAAAGAAGAAAAGAAAGTACTGAAAGAAGCAAGGAAAAGAAGAAGCTCTCCTCTCAATTTTCTGTCATGTGAGAAGCTCAATGTAACGTTATTTATACATGGAAAAGTACTGATTTCTCACATATATTTTCCCAAGTTAGCAACTTGCATGTACTTGTAGTTGTAAAGTTTGCTAAAATATAATCCTCCAAATCGGCAAGTGGGCCATTTGCTCGGATTTTTTCATGTGCACAAATACTTTCATCATTTGTCAAGTTGCATACACCACTTTTATTTTTAACTTTTCATCATTATAGTTCTTCTTTGCAAATTTGGAAACTGAACTTTTTCTTCTCATAGTTCTTTTTTCTTATTAGTTTAATTATTTCCTACAAAGAAAGAAAAAATATTAGTACTAAAAATTAGATTCCAACTCAACTTGTGCATGATATTTTTCTCTTATCATAACCCTTAGCCAAGAAATTGGCCCGCTGAGGGTTATATTTGATGAAGCCAAGGCCAAATGGGCTGAAGTCCAGGACGCTATTCTTTCTGCAACTGGGCGCGAGGCTGCTACTGCCGAAAAAGTGACTGACTTAGAAGCAGCCTTGAACTCCAAAATCAATGAGCTTGCTACTGTGAGGGCGAAACATGCCCAGTTAGAAGAGAAGTATGGGAAAACTATCGAGCATGATAGGCTCTTTAGTTCAACTGTCCGCGACCTTGGTATCAGCCTCAAATCTGCTAGGTCCGCTCGGGAAAACCTTTCTGCCAAGGTAACCCAACTCAAAGAAGAACTCAAGCGCCGAGAGGCTTCCCAAGTTGTTGAAAAAACTTATGCCATGTACAGCATGAGCAGAAAAACCATGGAAGAGGCCAAAGCTGCTGTCATTAACTTTGATGCCGAAATTGCTAAGGCACGCGAGCTTGAATTAGCTGCTAAAAGTGGACTCCCATCGAGGTCTGATGTACCTGGCCCTTCTGATTCAGGTTTCGAGTTTTCAGGAACTGAAGAATAATCGAAAGATGATGATGTTGAAGGCCAAACTGATGAAAATGTTGAGCCATCGGGGATGCGGACACTTCTCTTCCTCCTGGTTTCGGAGACACTGCAGTTTAGCTTTTCTTTTCTTTTTCCCATTTCATACTTTTACCGTTTTGGCATGTTCTTGTAAATAAGGACATATTTTTGCTCAAGTATTGTTTGAGTCTTACTTTCATTTGAATATCCATGCAAGTCTTTAACCTTTGCATTTGCTTAAGAACTTTGTGCACATTTTTCTGTTCGCGCTTTACTATGTGAAGCCTCGGATGCATTTTCCTCGAAGCACTTTGGTTCCGAGCATTATCCCTTTTACGTGAGGGTTTCTATAAGTATTTGCGCAAGTTTACTTTTTGCGTCCTTTCGTGTATGTCTTCAGGTGCATTTTTCCTCGAAGGCATTTTGATTCCGGGCACAAATTCTTCCGAAACGAACCCTTTAATGTGAGGGTTTTTATAAGTATTTGTGCAAGTTTATTTTTTGCGTCCTTTAGTGTATGTCTTCGAGCGCATTTTTCCTCGACGACATTTTGATTCCGGGCACAAATTCTTTTGAAACCAACCCTTTAACATGAAGGTTTTCATAAGAGAGGGCCCTCTTATATTTATGGTGCTCTTGAAGAGGACGTCTCCTGTTCATTATGGCACTAACATGTGAAGTACTTGTTTAACTTTCAAATGAAAAAGTTAGTTCATCGTTCAAATAAGAAACAAGATAAAAATAAAATGATTTCATTTCATGTAATTCCTTCTATTTTCAAGCATTTATTATGCTAAGAAATTGCCATTACTTCTGGGTAGCATTTATTATCCTAAAACGAAATTGCCATTACTTGTGGCTAACTTATATAACTTGTTTCTACGGGGTTGGTTGCGCAGTCCCCGGTCTCGATGATGCCTTTGGTTTCCAAATTTTTGTTTCCCGGTTGACGTGGCATTCAATGTTGTCTATCCTCATATCATTTCCCTCCCAGTGTTCGAATGCGAAGAATGTAAATTGGAACACTGGAAGTCTTGTATCTTCAAAGATTCCACCAATAAATTGCTAGATAATCCTTAACTCGGAAACATACCTTACTCCCCCTTAGGAATCCATGCTATCGAGCGAAAGAATATCTAACAATCTTCCAGTGGTTTGTGCTTGTGAACGGTCGGGTAACCTCTGTTCGGTAGCAAACTTAACTTCCTAGTGGGAATTTGCTATCGAACCAAAGATTATCTAACCGTCCCCGAGTGGAAGCTTGTTTGTTTGCCTTGCTATCAAAGGTCTTTTTGTTGTTGTCTTTGTAGTATGCTTTCTATCGTTGCCTCATTAAAAACCTTGCCAAAAAAACCCAATTGGGATAAAAACTGAACGAAGGTAAAAAGAGTGCAGCACATACTTTCCGCTTGAATAAAGTTCATTACCAATAATATCTTTTGAGGTGTGCCACGTTCCAGTTGCTAGGCAACTTGTCTCTATTATGGTTCTCCAACTCGTATGAACCTTTCCCAGTTATAGCTAAAATATGGTAGGGACCTTCCCACATTGGACCTAGCTTCCCCACGTTGAGCTCCCGGGTATTTTAGGTTACTTTCCTCAGAACCAAATCTCCTACTTTGAAATAATGGAGGTTGGCTCTTCGATTATAATATCTCTCCATTCTCTGCTATTGAGCTGCCATTCTTACACGTGCCGATTTCTGGTGTTTCTCGAGCAGTACCAAGTTGATTAACATTGCTTCGTTGTTCGATTCCATCTGTCCAAAAATATTTCAAAGTGGGTTCACCCACTTCCACCAGGATTAAAGCTTCAGCACCGTACACAAGGGAAAAAGGAGTTTCTCTTGTGCTCGATTTGGTCGTTGTTTTGGTGGACCCACAGAACTCCATGCAATTCTTAGGGCCATTTGCCTTTTGCTGCTTCCAATCTTTTCTTGAGGTTTTGAATAATCACTTTGTTTTTTGACTCCGCTTGACCGTCTGCACTCGGATGATAAGGAGAAGATGGGATCCTCTTTATCTTCAAATCTTCGAGGAACTTTGTAACTTTGGCACCGATAAACTGTGGCCCATTATCGCATGCTATCTATTTTGGTATTCTGAACCTACAAATTATATTTTCCTACAGGAAATCGATCACTTCGCGTTCTCCAATCTTCTGATAAGGACCTGCTTCCACCTATTTAGAAAAATAGTCAGTCGGAATTAAAAGAAACCTTACATTTCCAGGAGTCGGTGATAGCAGTTCGACGACGTCCATCCCCTATTTCATGAACGTACATGGGGATAGAACCGAATGTAAGGGTTCTGCCGATTGGTATACCAGTGGTGCGTAGTGTTGGCACTTATCACATTTTCATACGAAGTCTTTGGCGTCTTGTACCATGCGAAGCCAGTAATATACTGTCCGTACCAACTTTAGCACCAAAGAATCTGCATCCGAGTGATTGCTGCATATCCCTTCGTGGGCTTCTCTCATAACATAATTAGCTTCTGACGCTCCTAAGTACCGGGCCAGCGGGCCTTGGACGGATTTTCTATACAATTGGCCTCTCTTGAAGCTATAACGTGCATTTTTGGCGCGAAACGCCTGTGATGCTTTGGGGTCTTCGAGCAACTTCCCATGCTCGAGATAGTTGATTATTTCTTTTCTCTAGTCCCAGAACTCAGAATCAAGTCCCCGGGCCAATTTGAGCCCTGCAATCAAAGCTTCATACTCTCCTTCATTGTTACTTAAAGGGATTGTTCTGATGGCTTGCCTTAAGGTTTTCCCCGAAGGCGTGATTAAGACTATTTTGAGTCCAGACCCTTTTACGTTGGAAGATCCGTACGTAAATAAGGTCCAAACCCACGATGTTGATTTTGACACCATTACTGCCTCCTTGGTTGCCAGAGGCAGTAGTCCCGGACTGAAATCGGCCACGAAGTCAGCCAAGACTTGCGACTTAATTGCAGTCCTTGGCTTATATTGTATGTCGAACTCACTCATTTCGACGACCCATTTCGCCAATATTCCCGAGAGCTTGGGTTTATAGAGGATGTTCCGCAAAGGGAAAGTAGTCACCACAGCTATCAGATGGCATTGGAAGTAGGGCCTCAGCTTCCTAGCGGCAACTACAAGAGCTAAGGCCAGTTTTTCCAAATGTGGGTAGTGATTTTCTGCTCCCGTTAAAAATTTTCTAACGTAATAAATGGGAAATTGTGTATCTTCGTCCTCCTGGACTAAAATCGCATTTACCGCAACTTCTAAAACTGCGAAGTAGACTAGCAAAATTTCACTTTTTTTTGGTTTTGAGAGCAATGGAGGGTTTGATAAGTACTTCTTCAGGTCCCTCAGAATCTGCTGGCACTCCGGTGTCCATTCAAAATTATTTTTCTTTTTGAGCAGTGTGAAGAAGCGATGGCAGTTTTCTGACGACCGATAAATGAACTTGCTCAAAGCTGCTAATCTTCTTGTGAGACTTTGGACTTCCTTTACATTTGACAATTGATCCGGGATATCCTCTATGACCTTGATTTTGTCGGGGTTTACCTCGATTCCCCTTTGTGAGACCAGAAATCCCAGAAACACGAACATGCACTTCTCGGGATTAAGTTTCATGTTATGCTTCCTCGGGATGCCGAATATTTCTTGCAAATACTTAAGGGGGTTACCTGCATTCAAAGCCTTAATGAGCATATCGTCTATATAAACTTCCATAGTCTTTCCTATTTGCTTTTCAAACATCTTATTTACGAGCCGTTGATAAGTGGCTCTATCATTTTTCAACCCGAAGGGCATCACATTGTAACAATATGTACCGAAATCTGTTATAACAAAGTCTTTTCTGATCTTCCAGGTTTATTTTGATTTGGTTGTACCCAGAATAAGCATAGAGGAAACTCATTAACTCATGCCTGGCCGCGGCATCAATTATTTGATCGATATTTGGCAGTGGGAACGAGTCTTTCGGGCATGCCTTATTAAGGCCTTTATAGTCTACACACATGCAAAATTTATTGTTCTTCTTCGAACTACTACTACATTAGTTATCCGGTCTGGATATCTTTCCTATCGGATTGAACCGATATTAGGCAAGCAGGTTACCTGTTCTTTGCCGAATTTATTCCTGGCCTCGGCAATAGGGCATTTCTTTTGTCTTACCGGAGGTAGGTTGGGATCCAAACTCATCTTGTGCATGGCTACATCTATCGGGATACCTATCATATCCTCGTGCGACCATGCAAGACAATCGGCATTAAATTTAAGGAATTCAATAAAACCAGACCTGAGCTCCGGGTGCAATCCTGTCCCCAAATGGAATTTTCTTTCTAGGAATTCTCCGAACAATGAAACTTGCTCCAATTCCTCTGTCGTGGACTTCGTTGCGTCTGTCTCTTCTGGAACTTGGAAATATCTCGGCACCCGATAATATTTTGATGACTCTGCCCCCGGGCTAACTTCTTCTAGCTTGGGAGTAGGTGTCGGTTCCTATAATTGATATATCGTGTGCTCCTTCTCTCTGCTACTGGAAACCAGAATTGCATTCATCTCTCTCGCTACTGGTTGATCACCTCTTATCATCTTGATTCCTTCAGGAGTTGGAAACTTCAGCAATTAGTGATATGTTGAGGGTACACCTTTCATCTCGTGTAACCATGGCCTTCCCAAGATGATATTGTATCCCATGTCACTATATACTACTTATAAGAGAGTTGTTTTCATTATTACTTCAGCATTTGTGAGCAGCAAAATATCTCCCCAGGTCGTCACACTCGCAAGGTTGAATCCAGCGAGGAGCTTTGTTGCGGGAATAATGCTTCCGGTGAGTTTAGATTACTCCAATACTCTCCATTGTATGATACTAGCCGAATATTCTGGATCCACTAGAACACGTTTAATCTTAAAATCCAATGCATTTAAAGAAATTACATGTGCATTGTTGTGTGGTAACAACAATCCGTCTGCTTCTTCCTCCGTGAAAGTGATATCGTCTTCCCGGAGTCTTTTACTATGAGTTATCGATACTTTCATCTTCTTCGTTGCCGAAAAGGTGACCACGTTAATCTCATTCTCTCCGAAGATCATATTGATCATTTGGCGTGGGGGTTCTTCTCCTGCTTTTGAAGGTTTTGCGTTGTCTCTATTACGACCATAATTGTTCTTAGCTCGGTCACTCAAGAATTCTTTGAGGTGACCATTCTTCAATAGTGTTGCCACCTCTTCCCCGAGGTGTCAGCAATCCCCTGTTCGGTGGTCATTCGTCCCATGGTATTCACACCATAAGTTGGGATCCCTCTAGCTAGAATCGGATCTCATAGGTCTCGAGAATCGTGCTTCTTTAATATTTCTCATGGCTGACACTAACTTCACTATATTGACGTTGAAGTTATATTCTGATAACTTGGGGTAAGAAGAATCCCGAGACCACGACATCTCTTTATCCTGAAGTGATCTATTATTTTGACCACGATCAGTCCCTCTATCAATGGTGAACTTGTTTGCTACCCGAAAGTTTCTCTTACGGAATTCGGTCAGCTCGTAAGGCTAAAACTGGCCCCTCGAAGTCCATCTGCCCGCATCGTAGTCATCCTTTGATTTTTATCTACTTTTCTCCCGACCTTTGGCCGATGATGTAGAATCGACCTGGTCATCTTCGATCCTAATCTTTGACTTGTACCAGTTGTTGACATCTGCCCGAATGGTTGCCTGAAACTTAAGCAGGCTCTCCTTCAGTTTTTGGGAAGCGTCTGAGCTTCTCAGATTCAATCCTTTGGTGAATGCTTCAGCTGCCCATTCATCCGGGATAGCCAGGATCAACATTATTTTTTTCTGGAATCGGGTAATGAACTCTCGTAATAATTCATATTCTCCCTGTATGAGCATGAATATATAGGATTTCCAGGCTTGTACTTTGCTAGCCCCGATATGAGCCTTGATGAAAGAATCTGCGAGCATCTCAAAGGAATCTATGTAATGCTCGGGTAATAATGAATACCATGTTAAATCTCCACTCGTGAGAGTTTCTCCAAATTTCTTTAATAACACAGATTTAATTTTGTGAGGAGCTAAATCATTTTCTTTTACCGTCGTTGTGTAGGTGGTAATATGCTCCTATAGGTCTGACCCATCATACGTTGGCACTTCAGGCATTTTGAACAGCTTTGGGATTAGTTCTGGTGCCGCACTCAGCTTGTACGATAATTGAGTATACTTCTTCGAGTCTGGGCCTTTCAATACTGGTGGAGCGCCAGGGATTTGGTCCATGCAGGCATCTACTTCCCTCATAAACCGTAAAAGTTCATTCTTGAACGGGTATTTTTGGTTGTTAAGACCGGATCCGTTCCCCAGCCCAGTCAAAGCCAACTTCACCCGTGGGAGTGTTGTTGTCGTCTCTCTGCGTTGTTTGGTTTGCCGGAACACCGGGAGGAATTGGATCTCGTCTGTTTGCATTATTTGAATCCCCCGATAGCGTCTGATTCAGCTCTGTCATAAACTTATCCTGCCGTGTGAGATGGCCTAGAATGATCACATGTTGTTCTTGCAGGACCCTCACTGCATCCGCAACATGCTCCTCATCAGCATCACCGGGAGTTGTCTACCGAACCTGTCGAGGGTACTACCTGTCATGCACCGGAGTGTCGTCATTCCCCTCATTGTGGGTGTCACTGATTGAATCCTCAAAATGAGGCCGATCCCCTCGAATTTCAGGGTTGTGCGTGTTGTTAACATTGTTATCTGTCATTTTTTGTGATTTTTTCTAAGACAAAATAATCAAATCACGTTAGTAAAAAAGGCAAGGATCAACTTAATTGCACGACTGTCTAGGCCCCACGGTGGGCGCCGAACTGTTTACCCATAAAACAGTACAGTTGAATTTATACGTATTTTCTAGATAAGTGAACTAATTTAATCCTCAAATAATGAAATAATTGAAGAAATGTACAATACTTAGCCTTAAAATATAGATGAAATAGCGGAGATGACAGTTCCAGGAACAAGATTTTCGGGCACAGCAACGATGAGATCAAAAAGCAGAAAGAAAGATTGTATTAAGCTTTGTATAGAATGTAGTGTAAGTTTAACCAGAAAATTTCTGTCATTTACAATGATAACTGGGTTCACTATTTATAGTTGTGTCTAGGGAAGGAGGTCCTAGGATCGTGCCCTCTTTTAATGGGACGTCGCTCTTAATGCTGCAGAATATTCCTTATTAAATGCTACTGGGCGTAGAGTATTTAATACACATTTATGAACGTTATCCCTTCCGGTGACAAGCTGAATGGTTGTATTCACTCTTCAGCCATCCCCGTCTTGTGTTCCACGTGTCTTTCCTTTTGATGGCCACATGTTATATCATATTTCATCATATACATTGCTGTGAAGTTAAGTCTACAGGTTTAGGTGATAAACCTATTTCAAGACTTAATATGATTTGAAAAAGAGCTTCAAGCTTCTGTCTTTAGAGGTGGGGCCGAGAGGGGAACAACAAAGGCTGAATAGAATTAGAACAAAGTCACAAACCCACACCTGTACCTGCACCGCACAGATTTTTAAAAAAATTATTTTGACCCGCCCCGCACCTGCACCCCCCATTGCCATCCCTATGTGCCAGGAACTAAGTGCAGTTTGGAGTGTCCTGCAAGTGCTCTGCGGTAGAAGGTGTTGGTAACTAAGGGGAAACTTCTGACGCATTAATTGTTCTTGTGACTAGATAGAAACATCGTGTTGGTGTGGACACGGCACAATTATACGAACGAAAGATGACTATCTTGTCACAATGATAGTTAAGATGTTGTTTACCCGTAAAATAATACAGTTGAATTTATAACGTGGCTTATAGACAAGCGAATCGATTTGATCCCAAAATGATAAATAAATTAAATTAAATGCAAGACTTAGTGGTGAAATCGAGATAAGACAGCAAATAGCCTAGTTCCGGGAGCAGAGCTTCCGAAGGCCGCAATATGAATATCAATAAGTAAGAAATGAAATGTTTTTGAGCTTTTGAATAGTATATAGTATAAGTTTGTCAGAAAATTCGTCTCCTTATAATGGCTGTTGAAGTCACTATTTATAGTTGCACTTACCGGAGTCGGATCCCTTACAATACGAATGCATGAGCTGTACAACCGTACCAGAGTCAGATCCCTTCATCTCCGTGGATGAGCCCAGGTTGGCCAGTATGTCAGCTTCTGCGTTTTCTTCCCTCGGGATGTGGGTGATTGACCATTCCCTGAATCGTGCAAGCAGAGTCTGGACTTTCACTACATATTATTGCATGCGTTCCTCTTTGGTGTTGAAGATCCCATATACCTGATTTACTACCGGTTGGGAATCACATTTGATTTCTACAACCTCAGAGTCCAGTCCAGGGCCAGCTCAAGTCCTGCAATCAAAGCCTCATACTCGAATTCATTGTTAGTCAAGAGAACAGTTCTTATGGCCTGCCTCAGGGTTTCTCCCAAGGGAATGATTAGTACTACCCCGAGCCTGGACCCTTTCACATTAGAATTAAGCTTCATCCGTGAACAAGGTCCAACCTCCCGATGTCGATTCCGATACCATCACTGCTTCATTGGTGGCCAAAGGCGGCAATCCAAGGCTTAAATCGGCCACAAAGTTGACCAAAACTTGCAACTTAACCGCATTCCTGGTTTATACTCTATGTCAAATTCACTCATTTTGAATGCCCATTTGGCCAGTCGACTTGAAAGTTCAGGTTCGTGAAGGATATTCCGCAGGGGAAATGTTGTCACCACGGTTATCAGATGGCATTGAAAATAAGGCCTAAGCTTACGAGAGGCAACTATGAGAGCTAAGGCCAATTTTTCGAGGTGTGGGTAGCGAGTTTCCGCTCCCGTTAAAATTTACTAACATAATAGATAGGATATTGCGTACCTTCATCTTCACGGACTAAAATGGAACTTACCGCTACCTACGAGACCGCTAAGTAAATCAATAATTGTTCGCCTTCCTCTAATTTTGATAGTAACGAAAGGCTCGATAAATACCTTTTCAAATCTTTCAAAATTTGCTCGCATTTCGGAGTCCATTCAAAGTTGTTCTTCTATTTCAGAAGTAAGAAGAAGTGATGACATTTTCTGAAGACCGGGAAATAAACCTGCTTAAAGCGGCCAGTCTCCCTGTTAACCTCTGAACCTCTTTCACATTTGATAGCTGGTCGAGAATGTCCTCGATGTCTTTAATTTTATCGGGATTGACTTTGATTACCCTTGACACCAAGAACCCCAAGAACTTACCGAAGCTGACTCCGAATGAGCATTTTTCGGGGTTAAGCTTCATGTTGTGCTTCCTTAGGATGTCAAAGGTTTCTTTGAGGTGTTTATGATGATCATCTGCGTTCAAAGACTTAACCAGCATATCATCTATGTAAACTTCCATTGTTTTCCCTATTTGTTTTTCAAGCATTTAGTTCACGAGCCTCTAATTAGTAGCTCTGGCGTTCTTAAGCTCGAAAGGCATCACATTATAGCAATATGTGCCAAAGTTCATTATGAATGAATTTTATTCCTGATTGTCCTGGTTTATTTTGATTTGGTTGTACCCGGAATAGGCATCGAGAAAACTCATCAACTCATGCCCGGCCATCACATCAATCATTTGATCAATGTTTGGCAATGGGAACGAGTCATTCAGGCACATGCGAAATTTATTATTTTTTTCGGGACTACTACTACATTAGCTAGCCAGTCAGGATACTTTACATCCTAGATTGAACCGATATCAAGCAGTCGAGTTACCTCTTCTTTGACAAACTTATTTCTGACCTCGGCAATAAGGCATTTCTTCTGCCTTACCGGAGGGATATTAAGATCTAGGCTTAACTTATGCACGGCCACCTATAGCGGGATACATGTCATATCCGCATGCGACCACGCAAAAGAATCAACAATAAATTTAAAGAATTCTATAAAACCTGATTTGAGCTTGGGGTTTAGTCTTGTCCACAAGTGGAATTTCCTTTCCAAGAATTTATCGAACAATGCGACTTGTTCGAGTTCTTCCACTGTGGATTTGGTTGCGTCCATTTCTTCTGGTACCTGAAAATAACTTAGCACCTAATGGGATTTTGATGACTCCTCCTTTTGTCTACTTCCTTTGGCTCGAGAGCAGGCATCGGTTCCTGTAATTGCTATGACGCATGTTCCTTACCTTTGCTACTGGAAATCGAGATTGCGTTTATCTCCCTTGCCGCCAGCTGATCTCCTCTTATTTGTTTAATTCCCTCTGGAGTTGGGAATTTCAGAAGTTGATCGTATGTCGACGGTACAACCTTCATTTCGTATAGCCATGGTCTTCCCAAAATAATGTTGTAGCCCATGTCGCCATCTACTACTTCGAACAGGGTCGTCTTCATTACCCCTTCGGTATTTATGGGCAGCAAAATCTCCCTTCGGGTTGTCACACTTGCTAAGATGAACCCGGCGAGGAGCTTTGTGGCCGGAATGATGCTTCTGATTAGCGTGGCTTGTTCCAGCACTCTCCATTGGATAATATTTGTTGAACTCCCTGGGTCCACCAAAACACGTTGTATTTTTAATTCTAAAACATTAAGAGAAATTACCAAGGCATCGTTGTGCGATAGTAGGAGTCCATCAGCGTCATCTTCCATGAAGGTGATATCATCCTCGACGACTTCCCAAAGTCTTTTGCGATCGGTTACCGATACCTTTGTCTTCTTTGCGGCTGAGAAGGTTATACCATTGATCCCGTTCCCTCCAAAAATCATGTTGATCGTTAAACGGGGAGGATATTCTCCCGTCTTTGAGGGCTTTGTGTTATCCCAGTTGCGACCATAGTTATTTTTAGCCCGGACGCTTAAGAACTCTATGAGATGGTTGTTTTTCAGCAATGTCGCCACCTCCTCGCGCTGATGTCGGTTGTCCCCAGTCTGGTGGCCGTTGGTCCCATGATACTCACACCATAGGTTAGGGTCCCTCTGATTGGGGTCGGATCTCATTGGCCTCAGGAACCGTGCTTCCTTGATGTCCTCATCACCGATACTAGTTCCACTACACTGACGTTGAAATTGTACTCGGACAGTCTAGGGTAGGTGGAGTCTCGGGAACCTGACGTCTCTTTATCCTGCAATGATATGTTGTTCTAGGCATGGTTGCCTCTTCTATCGGTAGTGAACATGCCTACAGGCTGGAAACCTCTATCGCATCCTTCGGCCCTTTCATAGGTCAAAAATCGACCTTTAGTAGACCGTCGATCTGCATCGAAGTCATCCTTCAACTTTTACTTATTCTTCTCTAGGTCCCGACCCTTGGTCGATTCCGAGAAACCGAGCTGGTCATCATCTATTCTTATCTTTGATTCATAGAGATTGTGGACATCTGCCCATGTTGTTGCCTAGAACTCGAGCAGACTTTCTTTTAATATTCGGGAAGTATCAAAACTCCTCGGATTAAGCCCTTTAGTAAATGCCTCAGCTGCCCATTTGTTTGGCACGGCCGGTAGCAGCATCCTTTTCTTTTGAAATCTGGTCATGAACTCTCACAACAATTTGTACTCTCCTTGCACAATTATGAATATGTCGGACTTTCGAGCATGCACCTTCCTGTCCCCGGCAAGGGCCTTGATAAAATAATATGTGAGCATCTCGAAGGAATCTATTGAGTGCTCGGGTAGAAGTGAATACCATGTCAGGGGCCCCTTTGTGAGGGTCTCCGTGAACTTCTTCAGTAAGACCGACTCAATCTCGTGTGGATCTAAATCATTTCCTTTCACTGTCATTGTATAAGTGGTGATGTGCTCCTGAGGATCCGAGGTCCCATCATATTTTGGAACGTTTAGCATTTTGAACCGCTTCAGAATTAACTCTGGTATTACGCTTGATTTGAACGGTAACTAGTTGTACTTCTTTTAGTCTGGTCCTTTCAACATTGGCGGTGCACCTAGGATTTGATCCATTCGGGCATTTATTTCCCTCAAAAACCTCATGAGTTCGATTTTAAAGGGATTATTCCCGTTATTGTTACCAGATCCGTTGTCGTCCCCCTCCCTCCCCCCACCCCATCGAAGCCGACCTCACCCATCGGGGTGTTTTTATCAACCCTTTGTGTTGTTTGGTTTACAAGAGCACTAAGAGGAACCAGACCTCTTCCATTCGCATTGTTGGAAACACCCGACAACACTTGCTTCAACTCTGTCATGACTTGATCTTGCCACGAGAGATGGCCCATAATAGCCTTTTGTTGCTCCCTTAAGATTCTCACTGCTTCTGCAACGTGCTCGTCTTCAGCATCATTAGGAGTTGCCTCCAGAACGTGTCGTGGATATTGCTCGTAGTGGACCGGCGTGGCTTCATCCCCTCGTTGCGGGTATCGCTTCGAGTCTTCGTGTTGAGGCTGATTTTCTTAGGCCTCAACGTTGTGCATGATGTCGATATTGTTATCTGCTATTTTTTTTTATGATTTTTCGCTAAGAAACAAAAAAATAAATAGGTTAGTAATAGACGCAAGGATCAACTCAATTACGCAACTGTCTAAGCTTCACGGTGGGCGTCAAACTGTTTACTTGTAAAACGGTACAGTTGAATTTATAACGTGATTTTAGACAATCGAATCGATTTTATCCCAAAATAATAAATAAATTAAATTAAATACAAGACTTAGCGGTAAAATCGAAATAAGCTTCCGAAGGCAGCAGTATGAATATCAATAAGTAAGAAATGAAATGTTATTGAGCTTTTGAATAGTAAATAGCATAAGTTTGTCAGAAAATTAGTCTCCTTACAATGGCTGTTGAAGTCACTATTTATAGTTGCACTCAGGGAACAAGGTCCTAGGATCAAGTCCCTCTTAAATGACAATTATGGGGGCCATTGAAGAATGTGTAACGATAGGCTATGAATGCCAAAATTCTCTATAACGGATTGTGTATTTAATACTGCAGAATATTCTTTATTGAATGCTATCGGGTGACGGACATTTGTTTGTCTTCATTAGCAATATTTCCTTCGGGGGCTTCCCGGTGCCAACTGAAGCTGCTGCCCCCGGTCTTGATTCCACCTGTTTTTGGTTCCACATGTCGCTCTATTACATGAGTATTTAATATGAATCGATTTTACCCTATACGGATGTTTATCTAGTCGTTACTTACAACCTTTAGGAGCCGTCTGGTAGGGTGTATAAGAATAGTATTGGACATGATATATTAGTAATATTATGATTAGTAATGTTGAGATTAGTTATACTGAGATTAATCCTTATTTGTTTGGTTTAGTGTATTAAAAATAGCATGCATTGCCAATTTTTTTTAAAAAAATTGCTTGATTACAAAAATACCCTCCACATTCTTTGGAAAGGATTTGGAAAAGGTTTTGAAAGAATAATTCTGTCTTTATACATGCTTATTCAGGTATTAAAAATACAAAATACATAAACAGCCCCTTAAACTTGTTACCAAATTTTATTTAGACATTTTAACTAAGACCTTTTACTATTAGACACTCCAACTTCAACTAATGTGTGTCAATTAAACACATATTTCACAATGCTAGACTAAGTTCAGCGAGTGAATGCCACTTGCTGTGAGGTGGAAGTTAAAGCCAATAGTAAATATACACGTCAGCATAGAAAAAGCCAGAATTAAAAGAAAAAGAAGAGAGAAGAAAGAGTCTTTGAAAGAATTTTACACAATATGAATTATGAAGCAGTCATACAACACCCATTGGAAAAAATAGAGGAATGGAAAACGAAGCGTCTTCGAGTTCTCAGAAACGTCAAAAAACAACTCCACTACAGCTAAAGTTCATGACTTCTATCTTACAGTTACAGATGTCTCTCTTTTTTTTAAAAACATTACTCGAAGAAACCAGGAGAATTCTTCTTCCTTTCTGTTACGATAATATTATTACCATATCACAATCCCAAATATATATTCTTGAAGTGATGTAGAATCTTGGAAAGTTTATATTTTAATCTCTTTATTAGCTAGTTTACGACCATATACATGGAGGAGCTCCGGCGGGTCCAACAATCGGAGACTAAAGATCACGAGCGGAGACGGATTCAACAACATATTCCAGAAAAGAAAAAGGATAATGCTGAGTGTTTTAGAAAGTACATCTGTACATGCTATGGGACTCTATTTCTCAAAAAGAAATGAGGAACAGATCTAGCGATAAATGCAGGAGAGAAGAAAAGTAAAAAGGCAAAATGGACAAGAATAGCATTTGGATAGAAGTAAGAGGGGGGAAATGAAATAGTCACTATAATTTTCCTTTTTCTCTGTTAACACTTATTTTTTGGGCAATTTCAGACTAACATAAAACTATTTCACGCTCTCAAATGCTGTGTGAAACACGCATGGTGCCACATCAGCAACTTGTGTTCAGTTGACACATTTTAAGTAACATCGGGTGTTCAATAGATTAGCCCCTAAGTTAAAGTGTCTAACTGAAATTTCGTGATAAGTTTAAGAAGTTATTTATGTATTTGGCCTATTAAAAATTATGATATTGTTAATGTCATGATTTGATAGGTATAAGAATAGTACTGAATATGATGTATAACTAATACATATATTAATTATACATAAGTTAAAAAATATTACCAAACAAAGAATTAATAATATCAAAACTAATACGTACATTATTTTTCCTAATACATCCTACCCAACAACCCCTAAGTGTTTAGTTATGTATTTAGCAAAGTATTTATGAAAATATCCCAAGAATAAAAAGTTGACCATATATTGCTTTAATGTTGATTGTTGAAGCGTTAGAATATTTGTAAAAAACAAATACTTAGTAAATTCTGCAGAAAGCATTTCTCTCCTTTGGTGAAATATTAAAAAAATCATCAGAATTAAAAATAACTAAACACTAAAAGTTATTTTTCTTGGAAAAAACATCTTTTGACATATTTTATTCTTTGGATATTTTTAAAGGGAACCACAACCGTTATCCTTTGTGTGTGCATTGAGTAACCTGCTTACTATGCAATAGCTTGCAAATCACTCTGGAGATGTAAATCACACTAGTCAAACCCGCTGCGATGAGCTGTGACTGAGAAGACTGCTGGTGAGGAAAATCGATCTCAAGTCCCCCATGTGAGAAATTACTCACCCAACCAACTCAACCAACTCATGTGAGCTCCTTTTGTAGAAATGAACACCCCAAAAAGAATTACTCCATCCGATCTACTTTAATTAATTTTTGAATATTTTCACATATTTTTTAGCATTAATTAACAATAAAATTGATCATAATAACTTTAATTTGTTCTTTATAAATACCACAAATACTTCTAGCTTCTTTACTCTAATGGCAATTTTTTAACAATAAAATTATTTATAATAACTTTAATTTGTTCTTTAGAAATACCATAAATACTCCTAGTCTTTTTACTCCAATGACAACTTTAAAAAAAAACTAATTCTTTCTTAATATCTGAAAAAATTAAATATTTAGACACAAAAAAAAAATCAGTTAAAGTGGAGTTGAATAAGTAAAAGAGAAAAATGGAGGACAAAAGACGCGCAAGTAAATGATATCCACATGACAATTCTGAAATGTAGAGGTGCTTTTCAAACTTTCAAGTTACAAACAACTATAATCTTAGCTGTCATCGTAATATTCGATTTTAAAAATGCACCTCCACTTTATTATTCAGTTCCCCCATGTATGATTACTTCCTACTTAACATTTTAAAATGCAGATTAAAAAATTGTACGAAAACATAATATGAATATAACGAGTAGTTCGAGACTTATAGCTTGTTTGACCAAGTTACAAATATCAGTTTATTTTGAGAAGTATTTTTTCTTAAAATTATTTTTCTCAAAAAGTACTTTTGGTAAGAAATAATTTATGTTTGGCTAATTAATTTAAAAATCACTTCTGAGCAGCAATTAGTGTTTGGCCAAACTTTTAAAAACGATTTCTAAGTGTATTTTTTTCAAAAATACTTTTCAAAAAAATAATTTTGGAGAGAAATTAATTTTTATGCTTCTCCAAAACTACTTCTGTTTTTACTCAAAAGTATTTTTTTTTCTTCTAAAAGTTTGGCCAAACATTTTAACTTTGAAAAAAATACTTTTTTAAAAAAATAAATAAATACTTTTGACTCATGAGAAGCTTGGCCAAAGGCTATTACACAAACCCTTTTGTTTTAGAAGTGCTTACACAACACATGTGGAAAAATTATATTATTCAACACCCTGTGTAATTTGTTTGGTCAAACTTTTGAAATTTTCTCAACTGAAATTATATCACATTATTTTTTTATAACCATAGTATATGAGTTAGCTTGTGTATATTTCGACTAATTCACATGTTACTTGTCATCTTCCACCAGCATAAATACTGAATAATTATATTCATTAAAATTTGAAAGTATGAGAAGAAATCACATACCCCTCCATTTCAAGTTATGGTGTCATACTTCCTTTTTAGTCTATTTAATTTATTTTTATCTTTTTCAATATTTAATAACTCGTAACTCTAACTTTTTCACATTATATATTTAAGACCACAACATTTAAATATATGTACACACATTTTATTTTAGTACCACAAGATTTAAAAGTTTTCTGACGCTCTTAAATTTCGTATCTAGTCAAACTAAGACTCATAAATTAAAACGGAGGAATTGGTATTATTTGCTTTTGTTGGAATTAATACCCGAAAACTCATAATTTTCAACTCACTTTATTGTTCACTAGGCAACATCCTTGAATATTGTAAGGTATTGTTCTACACATTATTTCACATAGAAATAACTTGTGAATGTATTATAAATCATAGTTTTGAAAGTGAATTTATCTGATATTCTTAAAAAACTTTAATAGTTGATTACTCGCTTGATCATTTATTGACTCGCCATGAAAACAAAAAAAGAAAAGCTTTACTTTAAATCCAATTAGTAATTTTGACCTCACAAAGTCAAATTATTACATCAAATGGGATGAAGGAATATTAGTTTCTTCTTATCTGCCAAAATGCTGAATACAACTTTCTAAAAAAATGAAACAAACAGTTATATTGTTAGACTTTATTTACTGACAAATAAATGCCAAAGATCTTTTGCTATAAAAGAATAATTATGGATTTATCTTTTCCGCCTTTATTAACAAAAGAATAAATGCCGAAAATCCAATAATACTTTTTACTCAAAGAATAATTCCCTCTTTCCTCATCCAGAATCCTCTTTTACCCTTAACTAGGGGTGTCAATGGTTCAGTTCGGTCGGTTATTTTGTAAAATTTGTACCATACTAATTTTTCGATTATTCTATTATATATAACCAAAATTATACTTTTTGAAACCGTCCCAATCATATCGGTTTCTCTTCGGTATTGGTACGGTTCGGTTTATTTTTTGTTTTTTTTTTAATATCATGTAAAAATCACTAGTAGAAATAGAATGCAATAATATACGTATTTTTATAGGACTTAGCAAAACTCTCTAGACATTTTTACATTTTAAAGGATGATGAATTAAGAAAATATGAAAGATGGCTAGAATATAGATTCGTCAACTATTATATAAGATCGTAAAAGAAACTAAGCAAATTAATATAGAAAAATATATATCACACGAGTGAAAAGTATATAGGGTAAAATATGAAATGACACGTGGCTGACTAAAAGGAGGAGACATAGAATCCAAGATGAGATGGCTGAGGATCGAACGCAGCCACTCTGCTTGTCACCGGAAAGGATAACATTCATAAATATGTATTAAATGCTCTGTGCCTGATAGTATTTGCTAAGGAATATTCTGAAGCATTAAGAGCGACGGTCCGTTACAGAGAATTTGGCATTCATGTTCACTGTTACATCTTCATCAATGACTCTCAGAATTAGCATTAAAGGAGGGCATGATCGTAGTACCTCTTTCTCTATGCATAACTATAAATACTGAGCTCAATTACCATTGTAAAGGACACAAATTTGATCGCAAAAACATATACTATATTCTATACAAAGCTTTATACAATTTCACTTTCTTGATTTTAGATCTCATCATTGGGGTTGATACCCAATTTTGCCCTCATATTTTTTAAAATATATACATGCCTTCAAAATAGCATTTTATGCATCATTATTTAGTTTACAAATCTATACAAGCATTTTCTATAATTTTTCATATTTTTAGAGCTCTTAAATTAATTTTCTCGCATTTAAATTATATAAATATCTAGTAATTATCCTTTTAAATTATTTTGTGATGACTTAATTACCTAAAATTATTATTTTGCACCTATAATATATGTTTCAAATATTTTATTTCATTGCATATAATTATATTAGCATTTTTCAGCTATTTATCTAATTTTACAATAATGACTTATATTCATACACAATTGCTCTTTACTTTATATTAGTTGTGTCAAAATAGCATATTTATATTTTTTATAATACTAAGTTATTATTTTAAGCATTTCAGTGTATAAATAATATTTTTATTTATTTATTAAGTATTTTTTATAAATTATTTTGATAAACTTTTGGGTACTTAAATAATAGCCCATTCTAACCAATTTTGGACCACATTAGTGGCCCAAAACTACCCAAACCTTAGCCCAGTCCATCCCAGCCCAAAAGCCAAACGACCCCTAGTCTCAAACCCGGTCGGTACCCGTCTCAAATAACCCGCCTCGTTTCCCCTGTGATCCTGGTCGTTGATCTCAAATGATCAATGACCCATAATTAACCTATCCATTTTATATTACCCCTCACCCTAAACCCTAAAGACCCATTTTAGCCCGTCTGCCGCCCCCAAATCCTCTCGAACCTTCTCCTCTCTCCACAGAAACCCTAGCCGCCCCCTCAAATCTCTCCAAATTCGTCTCAACCATGGATTCTATCCATGATTTCCTTACCTTCTGTGTGTTATCTCATTATTTTCTACAAAACTATGGTATCACCTAGTACTTGCCTAAACATGACAAGTACTATCTCTCAGAATCCGGCCATTCGACTTCAATCGCTTGAATCTGGACAGTATTTAGTCCATATAAATCATGATCATGGCTATATGGGTCCGATTAGCCAATATTTTCGGCCAATATTTGATTTTTGTCAATTAGTGTTTACCTATTTTTTCCCTAATCCGATTTTATTGATTCTGCATGTTAATACTTCCTTATTTATGTTCGATTTTACAGTTTCCCTTGTTTACTGGTTCGATTTCTGTCACTATATAAACCCTTCCCCATCCCCCTTTGAAAAGGACTGGAATCGATATACTTTCACTAAAAATTAGAGCTTTGTTCTATGATTCCCTCATTCTCTTGTTCTGTACTTCATTTTGGCCGGCTGAAAGCCAAGGCCACTGAGATTCTGTTATTCGAACTCTCTCTTGGTGCGAGCATTGCCCGGAGTTCTTTTGAAGCTCTTGGGAACTTTGACGTATTGAGATTCTGGATTCTTGTGGAGTTTTTGTTCTTTGTTGTTGTCCGTTTAACTGGTAAGTCGCTTGATCTTTTACAATTTTATTTTTTATGTGTCTCGGATGTGCATGTGCTCTCGCTTTTGAAATCTATGGCTTAATGTGTTTCTAGGCTACTTTTATGCACAACTCTGTTAGCTTTACACTCGTTTTAAATCTCTCTAGCATTTAACTCCTCCTAATGCTGCTAGTTCTGAGATAATCTATGTCTAACTTGGATAATCTGAACCCTCCTAAGCTCGTTTAGCTAGTGTATTGGTGTCTGAATGTTCATAAATATGCTTACCTGCTTTGTCCTGGATCTCTATAATGAATGCCTCACATCTGTAACTATGACTTGTTTCTCTATTATTGTGTCACTCAGCATGCTCACTTGATCTCACACCCCTTTAATGATGGCTTTAAATTATAGAACAGTTATCTCAACTTGTTTTCCCTACCATGTTTGAATAGTTATCTCAACTTCCAATCAAACCCACCGCATCAAATGGGCACAGGAAAATTTTCACCCAATTGGCAAGGACCTTACATAGTTCACAGAGTACTAACAGGAGGAGCACTCATACTCGCAAAGATGGACGGAGAAGTTTGGCCAAAACCTATCAACTCAGACGCAGTCAAGAGATACTATGTTTAGATTGTATATATTTCTTCATCTGATGTAACTAAACTACGCTTGACCTAATTACCGTTTAAGAGGGGATACGTAGGCAGCCCTATGGGTTCGGTCACATCTCAATAAAATCTTCATTTTTGCCATAGTCAGAAACTGGGGCAGAATTTTGAGGGTCCTCCTCAAAATTCTAAAGCAAGTCTAGCCAACTTCGTCATATAGAACAGTCAAAGAATTGCTTTTAAACTGGGGCAGAATTTTGAGGAGGACCCTCAAAATTCAAGAGCAAGGAAGCCGCAATGTCTCTAAAATATCTCACAGTCATTGATTCATCTAACTTAGTCGATGTTGTATACTACTATATTTTAAATAACTACATTCATCAAATACACGCATTTCTTTCGAAAAACTTTATTTCTATAAAGAGCCAGATGTTACCCAGGGTGACTCAAACAGGATCTCAAGACATGAGCACAGGCAAAGCAAAAGACAAAAGTGTGAACCAACTTTTCCCTACAAAACTCATAATTTTTCTTTGGATGCAGGCACAGTAAGACAATAATATCTGCAGACACGTCGGGTCACTACCTTCAAGATAGCATATTATCTATCCCAAGCATCTCCAGTTAAGAAACACTCTACTATCACTCATCGTTTTCTTTGCATAAGGCTAAGCCATGCCTCCCTAATTGCATGAGACTAAGCATTGTGTCCTTTCTTTGCATGAGACTAAGCATTGTCTCCTATTTTGCATGAGGCTAAGACCTGCCTCCCTAATTGCATAAGGCTAAGCACTACCTTTCCTTACATTGAGACTAAGCATTATCTCCTATTTTGCATGAGGTTAAGCCCTGCCTCCCTAATTACATAAGGCTAAGCACTGCCTTTCCTTGCATGATACTAAGCATTGTCTCCTTTCTTTGCATGAGACTAAGCATTGTCTCCTATTTGCACGAGGCTAAGCATCGCCTCCTTAACTGCATAAGACTAAGCATTACCTCCTTAACTGCACAAGGCTAAGCACTACCTTCTTTGCATGAGACTAAGTATTGTCTCCTAATTTGCATGAAGCTAAGCACCGCTTCCCCTTCTTAGCATGAGACTAAGCATTGTCTCCAATTTTTGCATGAGGCTAGGCCCTGCCTCCCCCTCCTGCATACGGCTAAGCACTGCCTTTTTCTCAGGATTAAATACTATCCCCACTACACCACCTAAGACCTAGCACTATCCTCTGTTTACCTAGGGCTAAGCATTGCCTTCATCTTACACAAGACTAAGCCTTGTCTTGTCTCATCTTCGCATGTGACCAAACGTCACATCTTTGCACTTCATAGGCTGAAATATCGCCATTTTGTCCGAAGGCATCACCCTCATAGCCGGAAGACACCATTCCATGGCTTGAGGATCTCTCAGGATTGTACATCATTATTCAAAGGAGTCATGGTTTAGAGGCACCATTTTCATAGCCCGTGGACATCACTTCATGGCCTTTGAATCCCTTATCACATGATTCATGGCCCAGGACGTCATGGTCTAAGGACATCATCCTCACCTTCCAAAGACAACTTTCGTGGTCCAAAGGGAATTTGCATCATGTTTAAATTCTCGCAATAATCCATATATATTTGCATACATCATGTTTTAAGTTTTGCAGGTAATCCAGAAAGTAACCGTTCTCCTAACAGAAGCAATCTTTGCTTTGGTTTCCGTTCAATGTTCACATCCTGCAATTATTTCAAACGCAACCAACCACCATCAGTTACCCACTTTTACTTGATAATCGTTCAGATACTCATTTTGAGATACATCCATAACATTTCAGAGTCACATTCATGATTTCGCGCAAATTCGTTTGATATTGTCCTACCCAAAAGAACCCTTTTTCGAAGCATACGACCGTTCCTATGACAACTCCATCGGTTCAGTTCACCGTTGGATCCAGAATTACACACGACCTGATTCCCATAACACCGGGGATATGTAGGCAACTCAGGAACTAGGGTTCGGCCCCATTTTTCAAATCACACCATCCCTCCCTCAATTCGTCCAAAATTGATCATCATATTCTTTACCCGATAACTCTTTCATCATTTTCGAGTAAAGAGGGGCAGGTGTTGATACCCAATTTTGCCCTCATATTTTTCAAAATATATACATGCCTTCAAAATAGCATATGCATCATATGCCTTCAAAATAGCATTTTATGCATCATTATTTAGTTTACAAATCTATACAAGTATTTCCTATAATTTTCAATATTTTTAGAGCTCTTAAATTAATTATTTTGCATTTAAATTTTATAAATATCTAGTAATTATCCCTTTAAATTATTTTGTGATGACTTAGTTACCTAAAATTATTATTTTGCACCTATAATATATGTTTCAAATATTTTATTTCATTCCATATAATTATATTAGCATTTTTAAGCTATTTATCTAATTTTGCAATAATGACCTATATTCATATACAATTGCTGTTTATTTTATATTCGTTGTGTCAAATAGCATATTTATATTTTTTATAATACTAAGTTATTATTTTAAGCATTTCAGTGCATAAAAATTATTTTTATTTATTTATTAAGCATTTTTTATAAATTATTTTGATAAAATTTTGGGTATTTAAATAATAGCCCATTCTAACCAATTTTGGACCACATTAGTGGCCCAAAACTACCCAAACCTTAGCCCAGTCCATCCCATCCCAAATCCAAACGACCCCTTGTCTCAAACCCGGTCGGTACCCGTCTCAAATAACCCGCCCCGTTTCTCTTGTGATCCTAGCCGTTGATCTCAAATGATCAACGACCCATAATTAACCTACCCGTTTTATATTACCCCTCACCCTAAACACTAAAGACCCATTTTAGCTCGTTCCCCCCCCCCCCAAATCCTCTCGAACCTTCTCCTTTCTCCACAGAAACCCTAGCCTGGGAGCATCAGACTGCGCTGGGAGTCCATTTTTTGCAGCCAACTCAAGCTCTCGAGCCATAGCAATTTCGACATCAACATCAATGATACCAGCTTTGGCCTCTTCCAAGGTTTTTCTCCTCATAATATACATGGAGTAAGTTTTTTCAACAATGAGGGAAGTCGCTCAGCGCTTAAGCTCTTCTTTGAGTTGAGTAACCTCGGCGAAAAGGTTTTCCCAGGTGGATCTAGCAGATTTAAGGCTGACGTCGAGCTCGCGGACAGTTGAACTAAAGAGCTTATTATGCTCGATAGGTTTCCTATACTTCTCTTCTAGATGGGCATGTTTCGCCTCCACAACAGTTAGCTCTTCACTTTTGGAGTTCAAGGCTGCTTCCAAGTTAATCACTCTTTCAGCGGATGCAGCCTCACGGTCGGTTGCAGTAAGAATAACGTTCTGGACTTCTGCCCATTTGGCCTTGGCCTCATCAAATTTAACCCTAAGTGACCCAATTTCTTCGCTAAGGGTTACCACTTCTTGCTCGCTTTGCTGCAAACGTGCCTCCAAAACAATGGCCTCAGTAGCTCTGGTTTCCAGCTCTGAGAGGCGGAGAACAGTCTGGTCCCGTTCCACCAAAAGATGATCCCGTTCAGAAGTAAGTTCTTCCTTCTCACGAATCAACCTTTGAAGGCCCTCAGAAGCAAGAAAGTTGGCCTATAAAATAAGAAGAGTTAAAATTTAGAATACATTCTTTCAAAAGTAGAAGAAATAACAGAGGAAGGAGGGAACGTACCACCGCAGCGTTATGCATAGCATTGTTCAACAAACACTCTCCCGAGAGTGTTTTAATCTTTTCCCAGTCTTTTCCTAAAGCCAAAGGCTTCAGGTAATTAGCAAGCTCCACCGGCCGTGATAGTTGGTTGCACCCGGTAGAAACCAAAAGAATAATGTTCCTCCTCCTTTATGGATTTTCAGAAGGAGCAACATAATTTTGCCCCAAACTCTCTTTGTTTGTTTATCCTTCGGCCGGGGACTCTATAAAGAAGTATTCACACCCAAAACAGGCCCGGAGATACCTGTTCGAGTAAGTGCTTCCTGAAGCAGCCTCGCTGTATCAGCAAGATCAACCAGAACGTCCTCCTCGGGGACATCAACAGAGCCCGCAGGTAGACCTAATTTCATGAACAAAGTCATAAGAGTTCAACCAAGTTCTTCATATACAAATATGGAAACAAGGTAAATTAAAGTTACCATGATTTTTGACCTTACACCCGTATTTAAGGGCCAGTTCTTTCCACGAACGAGTTTTGGGCGTTGTGACGTCCAAGATCTTCTGTACCCACTGGTTCAAACCTTTCACCATCAGTGGGATCTATCGAGTTGCTGAAACATGCGAAGGGTAAAGAGATGATACGTCCATGGAAGAATATCTAGTAAGAGGAATACTATACAAAGAACTTACGAGTGCGGTTCCAAGCAACCGGAAAGGATGAAGTCGTTATCAGAATGATGTCATTGGTGGCAACTGCAACGAACCATTCCATCCACCCACGGTCGTTATCATCATCCATGCTAGATAACAAAGCATGGTGGCCACGCTTGAAAAGGTTTATCATTCCCCCATAGAAGATTTTGGGGGAATAGAGATTCATTATATGAGCTAAGGTTAGCTCCTCTATAGTTTCTTGGCACAAACGTCGAAGGCAGGCAATCGTCCACCACACTGAAGCACTTACCTGTGCCAAACACACCTGCTAGCGAAGGCAAAACTCCGCAATCACGGAATTAAGCTCTCCACTCAAAGAAAACGAACCCAAAGTAAAGGAATATGTGAAAAAGTATGTAAAACCTTCCTTGGGAAGGGTCACTCGCTCCGATAGATCAGGAGCAATAATTTCCAACTCATTGCAGCGGCAGTCCTCCTTCACAGCAGGAATACTGGAAGGACGAATGGAAGAAGGGTACCTACTAACAACCCATGTACGAGGGCTAGTAGTAGGAAATTTCTCTTCAAAATCCTTCGAAGTACTAAGCCTTCTTGGGATGATAGAATCCACTGTTAGAGGAACGGAATCCTCGGTTTTGTTCTTATTCTTTGTAGAACCAACACGTTTAGAGGAAGAAGCCATTGGAAAAGAAGAAGGTAAAGAGTTTACGTTTGAAGAAAATTAGAAAACAGATGGAAAACAAGGATACAAATCAGAAGCTCAAACAATTGTGAAACGCAAAGGAAACGAAAGTTGCGTATAAGTAAAATTTTGGCGGCTAAATTCATGGCTATGATTACCTCGATAAATTGGCAAAAGTTATGCTGAATCAGGAGATGAGGCGTGTTCGGGGTATTAAATGCGGAGAGACATGTGTCTAACCAACTGTTAGATACCTTCGGAGGAAATTATAGTAACTCCCGCCAAAAAGGTATTTCTACCAACTTTCCGGTAACACAAAAGTTATGTCATCGGAAAGTAGGGGGTTATCTGTATAGGGTAAAATATAATATGACACGTGGCTGACTAAAAGGAGGACACATGGAATCCAAGATGGGATGGCTGAGGATCGAACGCAACCACTCTGCTTGTCACCGAAAAGGATAACGTTCATAAAGGAGTATTAAATGCCTACGCCCGGTAGTATTTACTAAGGAATATTCTGTAATATTAAGAGCGACGGACGTTACAGAGAATTTGGCATTTATGTTCACCGTTACATCTTCATCAATGACCCTCATAATTGGTATTAAAGGAAGGCATGATCCTAGGACCTCTTTCTTTAGGCATAGCTATAAATACTGAGCTCCATTAATATTGTAAATGACACAAATTTTCTGGCAAGAATATATACTATATTCTATACAAAGCTTTATACAATTTTACTTTCTTGATTTTTGATCTCATCATTGTTATGTTCGGAAACCGTGTTCACGGAATCACCATCTTTGCTCTTTCATATATATTCTAAGGCTAAGTACTGAGTATTTTTTCGATTATTATATTATTTCAAAATCAACTTGTCTAAAAATCACGTATAAATTCAAATGTACCATTTTACGGGTAAACATAAAGATATTAACCAAGTTGGGACTGGGACTCAAGAATAAAATCTATAGAAGATTAAAAATTCAAAAAGATAAATCTAAATCATACGAAAGGGAACATATTTAATACATTGTAGTTTGCTACTCATAATCGCTACAATACCTTGTGTCTTGCCGGTGAATATGCTGAAAATAATTTAGCTTCAATAGGAGTAACATAATAGGTTTGGGAATTAGGATTTTGAGTTTAATTACTTGTTGGCTTGTAACTGTTTTCATAATTCTAAGACCCAAGGAAAAATTTAATGCTTTATTATTTTCAAACTTAATATATAAATATATTTTTCACATGTAAATTTATTCGGTACGGTTCAATATTTTTTCGGTTTATTTTCATAAAATAAAAAAACCTACCCTAATTATCGGTACGATTATAGATTTATATAAAAACATACGGTTTTGTTAAAAGAAACCTAAAAATCGGTTCGGTACGATCCGATTCGATCGGTTTAATCGGTTTTTAAATATCTATTGACACCCCTGCCCCTAACCTATGTCCTCAAGGGGAGAAAAAAAAAAATCGAGCTTCTTTTCTAACTTTAACTGCAAATATTTCTCCCTTCTATGTAACTTAAGTTTTTAGATGTGTTATTCTCTAAATTGTCAGCTTCTCTCTTTTTAATTTTCCCCTATGATGATGGATTTTCTTCCTTTTTAATCTAGGTTATTAGATTCACCTATATAAGTAATTAGATTTTATTACTGTCGTCAAAAAAGTAAATGAATAATAGTCAAACACATTACTTAATAGCTTTGAATAATGAAAACATTACGAACAACAAAATAATTTTTTAAAAATAAAACAAATTTTCTCATATCAGTAATTTTGTTTATGACAACCAGACTCAAAAAATATATCTACAGTTCTTAAATAAAAGAAAGCGACAACTTAAGCACTTAGGGGTTCTTTGGTTGGAAAATAAGATTATTTGAATCCCACCATTATACCACACGCCTCTTAATGCAAATACTACTAGAATAGAAGTATTAAGAATAGCAGTAGCTAGTAGATTTTATAAAAAAAATTCATAAAAGAATATTTCCTATTTATTTTGAACAAAGTTGAAATGAGATGTGCCGTCATTTGAATTATATCTAAATAATACTTCCGTTCCAGTTTACGTTAACCTATTTTTTTTGGTCCGTTCTAAAAAGAATGACCCCTTTCTAAATTTGAAAATAATTTTGCTTAAACTTACAATTATACCCTCAATGAGAAGCTTTTATAACCAAACAAATACTCTGGGTCTTTTTTTAAATTGTTTAGAACCACAGTTCACATAAATTGGAACGAAGGGAGCATAATGTAAAAACAACTAAAACTTCATGAAACAAAAAAATATATTTACATACTAGGAGAATTGACTATGTAAAAAAATAAAATAGACATTATTTAGGACAATAGGAGAACGTTTTCATTCTTTCCAAGCTCTTGAAGATATCGGAGAAAAGAAGCTCCGCGAGATTCCAAAAGGACGAATAGCCTGTTTGGTAAGCGGGAGAAATCAACTTATTTTGATAAGTATTTTTTTTTAAAATGGTTTTGAAAAAAGTACTTTCGTAAAGAAGCAGTTTGTGTTTGGCTAATCACTCTGAAAAGTACTTTTGAGCATTAATTTGTATTTGACCAAGCTTTTCAAAAAGTGTTTTTAAGTATCAAATTACGAATAAAGACATGAATAGATTTGCTTAATAGTTAATATTATAAGTAAATAAATAATCTTAAAAATTTATTATTACAGACAATAATTAAATCTTTTCACTTAATTCTTTTAATAGTATAAGTTAAATATATTAAAAATCATTCAACAAATATAAAAACATTTACCCCTAAAATCACTATATATTAGAAAGTTATCCTAAAAATAATAAAAAATATTTATACATTAATATCCTAAGTATTAGGTTTAACGGTTATTTTGGTATATACTATATTTTATTAAGGGTATTTTTGGTAAGAAGAAAAGTCAAAACTGCTTCTGCTTCTACTTTTGGGAAGAACCTACTTTTTTCTGTTTCTACTTTTTTTCCCCAAAAAAGCTTGGCCAAATACCTAAATTAGGAAAAAAAGTATTTTTGAGAAGAAAAAAAAAAAACTTTTGGCATATTGAGAAGCTTGGCCAAACAGGCTATAACTCTTCCAAGTCTCACTTTGTCTTGACACCTCACTTCTCAAAATTCAAATAAACAAATATAATACTATGATTTAAGTTATACTATGTACTTACATTCTATAGATTTTTTATATTATTGTGTGATAATATGTTAGCTACTCCTATTATTTTTATCATAATAATTTTTTATATTTATCACGATATTAACTCTAATTACCTAAATGAAAAAATTGCATAAATTAATTTTATACTATCAATACATACAATTTAAACTAATATGAAGAGGAAAAGAAAAACAAAAATGTCACATTTTCAATCACCTAAAATAGACCTCTAGTCTTCTCCCCAATTATTCATTTTCCCATCTTCTAAATTCTGCAAGACTCCAAAAGGGATAAACTCTTCCAAAGTTTCAAAACTCACCCCCCTTTTTCTACCCAACCCCTACTCCAACTCATAAAAAATGTAGTTAAAAATTCTACAAAAGGAAATAACAAAAAATAGTAACAAAATTATCACACTACCACATAAAAATAAGACCTCTTCTTCCCCCATTCTTCACTTTCCCCTCTTTGTCAAACCCACGGCAAGACTCCAAAAACCAAAGCTCTTTCAAATCCTCACCACCCTTTCACCTCCCCTCTCCACCACCACCACCGCCACCGCGAAAATGGGGAAAGGCGCCGCCTTGTCAAACGGATTAGTGAAAAAGATCATTCTTTCCTATACCTATGTAGCAATCTGGATCTTCCTTTCCTTCACTGTCATTGTGTACAACAAATACATTCTTGACCGCAAGCTCTACGGCTGGCCTTTTCCCATTTCTCTAACAATGATCCACATGACCTTTTGCTCTTCTTTAGCTTTCCTTCTCGTTCGTGTCTTCAAAGTTGTTGAACCTGTTTCCTTATCTCGTAATGTTTATCTCACTTGCATACTTCCTATTGGTGCACTTTACTCTGTTTCCCTTTGGCTTTCAAACTCTGCTTATATTTACCTCTCTGTTTCCTTTATTCAAATGTTGAAAGCCCTTATGCCTGTTGCTGTTTATACCATCGGGATCTTGTTCAAAAAGGACACTTTCAAGAATTCTACTATGGGTAACATGATGGCTATTTCTGTTGGTGTTGCTATTGCTGCTTATGGTGAAGCAAAGTATGATTCTTGGGGTGTTTTACTTCAGTTGCTTGCTGTTTTGTTTGAGGCTACTAGGCTTGTTATGATCCAGATCTTGTTGACTTCAAAGGGTATTAGTTTAAACCCCATTACTTCTTTGTACTATGTTGCTCCTAGCTGCTTGGTTTTCTTGTCAATCCCTTGGATCTTTGTGGAGCTTCCTGTTTTGAGAGAGAGCTCGAGTTTCCAGTTTGATTTTGCTATTTTTGGGACTAATTCACTGTGTGCGTTCGCTTTGAACTTGGCTGTGTTTCTTTTGGTTGGAAAGACATCAGCTTTGACTATGAATGTTGCTGGGGTTGTTAAAGATTGGCTGCTTATTGCATTTTCTTGGTCGGTGATTAAGGATACTGTGACTCCAGTGAATTTGATTGGGTATGGATTGGCATTCTTAGGAGTTGCGTACTATAATCATCAGAAGTTACAGGCATTGAAGGCAAAAGAAGCACAGAAGAAAGCTCAGCAAGCAGATGAGGAAGCAGGGAGATTGTTGACTGAGAGAGAATCTAATGGATCAGCTGATGGAAAGAAGGGTGATTCACAGGCCTAATTTGAATCCAATTGACAAAAGGGTATCAAATAAACCTTATGAAATTGGCTGGAAAGCATAAGATTTGGGGGCTTTCCTCAAGTTGACTTGTGTTTTTAAAAATGGATCTTGGGGTTTTAAGTATGTAGGTGGATGGATCTGTTACTGTTCTTTGATAGATCAGTTTCATTTCATATGTAGGCTTATTTGGGATATCCACATTTCTTTGTTTACACTGCAGATTCAATTCATGTATCTTATTAGTAGAGTTAAGATCTGAGATCCCTTATAGCTGTTTTTGATATTATGAGTACTGTTTTTACCTTTTCTTCCTCTTCTTCTACTCTCTGCATGTTTAGGTACTTGTTGATGTTACCAATGACTGGTCTTATATAATTTATTTA
Source organism: Nicotiana tomentosiformis (assembly GCF_000390325.3). Classification (NCBI taxonomy): domain Eukaryota; kingdom Viridiplantae; phylum Streptophyta; class Magnoliopsida; order Solanales; family Solanaceae; genus Nicotiana; species Nicotiana tomentosiformis. The sequence goes on along the minus strand of NC_090819.1, from coordinate 104,317,472 downwards.
CAATATTTCCTTTATCAGATTTGTGTTCTTTTCGCTTCTAATCTGATATTTGGGGCCGCGGTTGAGGTAATTGTCCATTTGGATCTGCTTCATAGCTGAGTCTCAAGTCATAACTGATCTGTGAATTCTTGCTTTGCAGCAAACGGTTTTGCTCAGGCTTAGAGTGGAAAGTGAAGTGAAATCTGTCTGTTGAAGTGGAGAAAGTTTAATGAGACTAATTAATGTTATGAACTGTCACCATTTTTTCTATGTTGGATTTGCATTAATGGCTGTTCCTTGCAGTAAATTTTCCTGTGTCATTACTTGTTCTTAACTGTGGGGATTTAATGCATGTCAAATGTATTTGGGACACGTATTTGGTGGCTTAAAGCCCGAGTAAAGCTTCACAGCTTTAGTTGTTTCCTTTTCAGCTTAGGGAGGTTGTGTATGGTATCCTACATTGATTGTCCTTGTGAAAAAAGTATCCTACATTGATTGAAGGATTTGAGTGTTGTTTTCTTGTAGGGTATTGAAGGATTTGAGTGTTGTTTTCTTGTAGGGTATTGAAGGATTTGAGTGTTGTTTTCTTGTAGGGTCGTGACTTGTTGTTTTCTTATGAGGTCTTGAGTTCTCAAGTGATGAAATAGTTTTTCAGATTGAGTTAGGTTCAAGATCTATTTTCAGTCGCATGGTATTATAGCCAGACCATCCATGTTATTGTGTTTCTCTATGTTGGGTCTCTATGTTATATGTTATTCATATTTCAGTTGCCCCGATCTGGGACGCTAGGTCTTATAGTATCCCAGTTTGGTTGAGAGATTGGTTTATTGTCTCCTTGTATAGTTTTAGATTCAAGGTCTATTTTCTTAGAGTATCATCATTTTGACTAGCCTGTAGATGGTTCTTGAGAAAGAAAATTATCTGTTCATCTCTGTATAGTCAGAGACATGGATGTAGGTGATTGGAAAGGATGTTCAAGGTTTATGAGAAGGCAAGATAGAGATGAAAGGAGTGGCTAAATATGCAGTGGCAGTGTAAAGTTTCTTGGCGAAGGCGCAACATATGTAAGGAGAGGCAACTCACTTTTATCTAACTTGGTACTTTTCATGTTTCGACTTAGGTTAGGACAGCTCTGCTCTTCAAAGTTAACCACATTTTTTATCTTCTTCTTGGAGGGTTTTTTTTGTTGAGGGATCTGTGGACACAATCCCTGATATCCGGTACAAGATGATGTAACACGTTAGAGGTAGATCTGCATATGGACAACCACATGGGAGGAGATTGGGTGAAGAGAGGGCAAACTTTGGCATTGTTTGACTTTTATTTTGTTCTTAGTTTCTATTGTTTATTGAATTAATGTGCTCTTATAATGTCACCATGTTGGATACACTGGTGATGCATTGTGTCACTCTTGAAAGTGAAGTCACCAAGTGATTGGTACAGGTTAATGGCTTTAGTCTTCCTATTTCTAGGTCCATTTTGATACCACTAGTAACACTTTCCAAAAGCCGCCATCTAACCAAAAAAGAAGTGGTCTTCTGTCTCTTGATACCATTTGCAACTTGAACCTTACACTAAAAAGAAGTGGTCTTCTGTCTATTGATACCTTTTGCAACTTGAACTTTACACTATAAAGAATCTCTTGTACGCGTGCATAATAAGGAAAAATAGCTTGTTGGCTATTCCTTATTCTTGATAGCACAGGAAAGAGGGACAACTCAGTACTTGGAAACTCTTGAGATAGTCTTCTGCTGCACATTAGACTCTGGTTAGAGGTGTTTGTAAAGGAGGTCAATAGAAAAACTAGAGGAAACAGTCAAAAGGGAAAGAAAAGAAAGGAAGCTGTGATGCTTAAGAATCCATTTGCTAAGGTTTTTTTCTGCATAATTGGGAAACCAACAAAAGGAAAAAGTCAAAGGGAAAAGAAAAAAAAACACAAAGAGAAACAACATGCAGCAAGAGGAACATTGTAGGCATCTTCTTGGTAAACTATTGCACCTAACCATTTTTGGGAAGTATTTATACGTATTAGTCATTTCTGAGCCAAATAGACCAATTATTGCACCTAACACAATACTTGCTTTATAACTTGTCTCACGTTTTAAAGGTAGCCACATATAAGGGGATGAATATTTTTTGAAGTGGGAGCTCCTAATGTGAAAATGAAAGCTTCCACTTTTTCTATATGAGACGGTCAGCACTTGGCATTTTGGCTGATCTACTGTGCTTGTGAGGATGCAGAAAGCCGCCGGCAGCTGGGATCAATGCCAGCTGTTTTCTTTAAAGAAAATAAAGAAATCTAAAGGAAAAAGTATAAAATTTATGAAAGCAACATTTCTTAATAAGAACTTCTAACATTCCTATGTTTGTCCTTTATGTTGCTTTATGAAAAGGATAATTGTTCCAATAGTTTGTAAAATTTATCTAATTCATCACTCTTTTATTTACAGCAACACAGTCACAACACATGCAGCAAGTATCATTAGTACAGTACACTTAATTTGCTTCAGCTCACTGGCAAGAACATTCATTTGAACAATAACAGCAACAATAAATTCAGTTTAATTTCATAAGTGAAATTTGATGAGTGTAGTGTGTACGTAGACCTTACCCCCTACCCTATAAAGGTTGAGAGGCAAGAACATTCATCTGAACTTTTCAACAATAAATACTCAAGTTTGAGTCTAAAACATATCAAAAAGAAAGGATTCTAATTGCTCAAGAAATAAGAATCCAGTAGGAAAAAGAATACATAATTTCTTTTCAAGAATACTACTTACTTGTATATCTGTTTCTCATTATAATTATGCTTAAGTAAGCCAATTTTCTCTAAATCTAATCTATAAATACATGAAAGAACAAAGTAAAGAAGTGCTTCACTTAATTAGTTATGTAACAGTAAATAAAGAAACATGCTTTATTGTTGTTGTTGCACGTCCTGTCCTTGTATGTTGTTAACTCCAACTACAGGTGCTGACTCAGGAGTAACATAACAGGACAAGATATCTCTGCATTCACCAATTTGCCTGTTCTATTAGGAGGCCAATGTTTGCATGAACGCTCAAAAATCACCTTCCAAATTCCATAGAGTTAATAGCCTTTCGCCAAGTTTCTTCAAGTTCAAAAGCATTTTTTTTTTTCAAAAAAAGTATTTTTTTTTTCAAATTTGAAGTGTTTGCCAAGCTTTTAGGAGGAAAAAAAAATACTTCTGAGGAGAAGCAGAAGCATTTTTGAAAAAACAGAAAAAAATAGTTTCTTCTCATAAGCACTTTTTTGAGAAGCACTTTTGAGAAAAATACACGCACTTTTTAAATGCTTGGTCAAATACTAATTGCTGCTTAGAAGTACTTTTTAAATTAATTAGCCAAACACAAATTGCTTCTCACCAAAAGTACTTTTGAAAAAAAATACTTCTCAAAATAAGCTGATTTTTTCAGCTTGGCCAAACGGGCTATAAAGGTGTTTGACCAAGCTTTGGGAAAAAAGTGCTTTTGGGAAGAAGCAGAAGCAGTTTTTGAGAAGCAGATAAAGGTAGTTTCTTTCCAAAAGCAAAAGCAGAAGCGGTTTTGACTTTTCTTCTTACCAAAAATACCCTTAACAAAATATAGTATATACCAAAATAACCATTAAATCTAATACTTAGGATATTAATGTATAAGTATTTCTTCTTATTTTTAGAATAATTTTCTAATATATAGTGACTTTAAGGGTGAATGCTTTTATATTTGTTGAATGATTTTTAATATATTGGAATAATATTAAAAGAATTAAAGTACTTTTTAATTTTATTTTCATATTTTACTTAAATAAAATAAAAAGATTTAATTATTGCATGTAATAACAAATTTTTGAGATTATTTATTTACTTATAATATTAACTATTAAGTAAATCTATTCATGTCCTTATTCGTAATTCGATACTTAAAATATTTTTTGAAAAGCTTGATCAAACACAAATTATTGTTCAAAAGTGTTTTTTAGAGTGATTAGCCAAACACAAATTGTTTCTCTCCAAAAATACTTTTTTCAGATGTACTTTTAAAAAAAGCACTTCTCAAAATAAGCTGATTTTTCCCGCCGGCCAAACATGCTATAACTCTCAAAAAGAAAGATCTGACGTTCATTGAACACTTTCAAGATTTTATTTCCACATACCATATACTATTAGTTACAGAAGACAATTGAGACAATCTTTATTTCTCTGACATTCCTATCTTAAAAGTAGAAGAAAGGAATTGAAGTCAAACATAACCAGAAAAGCAGTAGCCAGATTTGCGAATAACAGACTTGAGTACTTGCGAGGAAAAAGAGAACAGGAAAGTTGATCAAGCATAGGCATCAGGATTCTGAAAGAGATAGGCCTCCACAGCTTTGTACGCTGTTACGACCCGGATCCTGCCGTATAACATTTCACTTGCTAGACAAGCCACAGTTAACTAGATTATTTAACCAATTTTAACAATTCAAAATAAAACATTAATAATAAAAAATAAAAAAAAACGAAATAGTCTGAAACGGATAATAAAATATATACGACGATACCTAAACATCTTCCAAAATCTGAAGTCACAAGTGCATGAGCAACTAGAATATTATATATATGATCTGAAGCAAAGTACACTGTTTGAAACTAGATAAACAGTAGAATAGATAAAGAAGGGGACTTCAGGACTGCGAACGCCGTGCAACTATACCTTAAGTCTCTGAATGTCGCTGGATCCAAGCAGAACCTTACTAGACGCCGTTGGGACCAATACCAGTATCTGCACAAGAAGTGCGGAAGTATAATATGAGTACAACTGTACCAATATACTCCGTAAGTGTCGAGTCTAACCTCGACAAAGCAGTGACGAGACTATGTCAAGACACCTATGTAAAAATATTGTACAAATATATATAGAAAACAACAAAATAACAAGTGGAACAATAAAATATTAACTGGGAGGGGACATGCGAAAGGGGAAATGTCATAAAAATCGCAAGTACGAAAACACCAAATAATATCTTCCGAAATAAGCAACAATATAACCAAGTAAATCACCATTCCGAAAATCAAATAAGGCAATAAAATAAAGATGGCACGACATCACCTTCGTGCTTATACTCTAGTCCTCACCATGTAATATCATAAATAAAATGGTACGATATCACCCTCCGTGCTTTAATTTTCACAACCTCTCAATATATGATAATGAATGCAAATAAGGCACGACAACACCCTTAGTGCTTTTTCACTCGACTTCACCAAGCAACAATACAAATACAAATTAACAATGTAAGGCGGAAAGCAATTTCACTTCAATTAAAGAGCCATGGTAACTAATTCAACTTGCAAAAATTACCAACCTCTTCAAAATAAAACAATAAATACTAGGCGACTAATTAAAGGATTAATAATCTAACCTAAGCATGGAAAGCATAGTCAATGAAATAACTTAGATCAAAAAAATAATTTCTACCTGCATTCTTTAACCCAATAATAACGCATATGTACTCATCACCTCACATATACGTCATCCCCACATATAATACACGTAGCAAATAGGCCAACAAGTCCTAATCCATCAAGTCAAGGTTAACCACGACACTTACCTCGCTCCGCAATCAAATCAAGGCACAATCATGGGTTTTCCTTTGGAATTAGTCTCCAAATCAATCAAATCTAAACAAATATAATTCAGAATAGGCTTTAGAAACTACCCACGGGTGAAAAAGATACAATCTTTAATGATTTTGAAAAAAGTCAACCTCGGCCCGCTTCGTTAAAACCCGAGATTCAGACCAAAACCCTATTACCCATTCACCCCCGTGATCGTTTATGTAATTAGTTTCAAAATCCAACCTCAATTTGAGGTCTAAATCTGAGTTTTCTCAAAATTCCCAATTTCTATCTAAATCCCTAATTTCTACTTTGAAAATCCTAAATTTGATGTTGAAATCTCATGAAAAGTAACGGAGAATTGAAAAAAAAATGAATTAAAGTTGCTTAACAATGAATATATGAATAAAAATCTATTTGAAGATCGTCTCTAAAGTGTTTAAGGTTGAGAAGTGGTGTAAAATGAGCTAAGTCCCGAATTTCCCCTCATTTACCCAACTATAAACGTCGTAATTGTGAGTATCGCAAATGCGAGACAAAGGACGCAATTGCGAACTCTGTCACCAACCTGCTATAGTCGCAATTGCGACAAAATCATCGCAAATGCGATCAACGTTTCGCATTTGCAAACCTATCTAAACCTAGGGCTCAGTCGCAAATGCGACCGAGCCATCGCAAATGCGAATCTGGGATGTCCGCAATTGCGAATATTTTTTCGTGAATGCGAAGACTACCTTAGACAGTTCCCCATCGCAATTGCGAGCTCAACTTCGCAAAAGCGGAGTTCGCATTTGCGAACAGGTTCTTGCAATTGCGAGTCCTACAACCCAGCACCAGAATTGAAACACACCAGCACTTCTCTCACTATCCAAACTCAATCCGAAATGCATGAGAAACTCACCCGAGCCCCTCGAGCTCCAAACCAACCATGTACACAAGTGTAATAACATCATACGAACTCACTCGATCAAAACACCAAAATAACACCTAAAATTTCGAATCGGACATCAAAATGCATGAAATTTCAAAGAAAACTCAAGCACTTCTAAAATCACAACCGAGCGTTTGAATCCTATCAAACCAACTCTAATTTGCACCAAATTTTATAGACAAGTTTCCAATAGAAAAATGGACCTATATTAAGTCCCGAAACCAAAATTTGGACCTGGTAGCCATAAAGTCAATCTACGGTCAAACCTAAGAAATTTTCAAACCTTCAAATTACTAGCTTTCGATAAAACATAAATCAAGTTAGGGACTTTCGAATTCAATTCCGGGCATATGCCTAAATCCAAAATTAGGATACGGACCCACAAGGGTCGTCAAAATAATGATTTGGGATCGTTTACATAAAATATTGGCCATAGTCAACTCAAGTTATTTTTAGATCCAAAAATCATGTTTTCTTAAAATTCTCACATAAAAATATTTCCAGAAAAAAGACACGGACTGTACACGCAAATCGAAAAATATTAAATGGAGCTAATAGAGGTCTTGGAACACGTAAATAAGCGCTAGTACTCAAAACGACCTATAAGATTGTCATATTCTCCACATCTAAATAGAACGTTCATCCTCAAACGGATTTAGAAAAGTACTTGGACTGGTGAAAAGGTATGGGTATCTACTCCGCATATCGGACTCGAACTCCCACGTAGCTTCCTCGATCGGCTAAATACTCCACTACACTCTAACAGAAGGATAACTCTTAGACCAGAAGAATCTCTATGGAAAACTGGAACAACACCTGTGATGACGACGTCAGATGACTCTACCTCAAGTCTAGCTGGAAATGCATGAAAGCGGGGTTGGGGCCCACCACTCTGACCTCCGCCTCTCGGATGGCCTCTAGTTGGCTAGACTCCACCTCTAGTTAGCTGAGCGGGCGGTGGCGTAACTGCTTCTGGAACCATGGCACGAGAACCCTGTTGTGGCTTGCCGCCCTGTGACCTAGGGCAAAATCTCATAACGTGCCTCGGATCTCCACAAGTATAGCAAACCCTCGGCTGTTGTGACTGTCGAACCTGGAATTGGCCCTGTCGACCAAGATAACCACCCTGATAACTCTGGATCGGCGGTGCACTAATAGGAGCTGATGATGTGCTGTCAGCTAGTTGGTCAGGATGAGACCCATAAGAACCACGACTACCCGAAGTACCAAGGGATGCCTGAAGCTATGAGTGAATCGGCCTGGGAGGATAGCCTCTATCAAATGAACCCCTGCCTCTAGACGAGGCACCACTGAAACCACCAAAATAACGAGGTCTCTTCTCAGATACTTCCCCTTATCCTGGCCACGAACCATCTCGATCCGTTTAGCAATCTCTACGGCCCTCTGGAAAAAAATATTATCTCCGGTCTTTTTGGCCATCAGTAGCCTAATATTGAAACTAAGTCCATCAATGAATCTCCACACTCTCTCCCTCTCATTATGTAGTAAGATAATTGTATGGCGAGCTAGGTCAACAAATCGGGTCTCATACTGGGTAACACTTATGCTACCCTACTGAAGGCGCTCAAACTGCCTACGGTACTCCTCTCTTAGAGTGAAAGGATTAAACTTCTCCAGAAAAAGCTGCGGAAACTGATCCCAAGTGAGAGGTGGTGAACCTGCTAACTTACCCCGCTCATAATCCTACCAATACCTATGTTGTGCAACACCTCATAACAACGGTCCAAATAATCATGTAGATCCTCATAAGATGCACCACTGAAGTGAATAGGGAAGATCTTTGTGAACTTATCCAACCTCATCAATCCCTTAGAAGACATCGCAGGCCTCTCCTTGGTATGTGCATGAACAATAGGCTGAACTACCTCAAATGGAAGAACATCTAGAGTCTGATATATGGGAGCCATCTGCTCCGGAGTGTGAGTAGCGGGAGTCTGTGCTCCTCCCCCAGTGTGAGAGACAGTTGGTGCCACCGAAAATGCACTGGTCTGAGCCACACTCTCCATAAGGCCCACCAAACGGACTAGAGTGTCCTGAAGAACGGGAGTGGCTATAAATCCCTTTGGGACCTGAGCGGGTCCGACTGGTACGTCTGAGCTGGGATCCCCTCCTCATGATCAATCTGAGGCGCCACAATGGGTGCTAATGCACGTGCTCTAGGCTGAGCTCTGCCTCGGCCTCAATTATCAACCTCGCCCCAGCCTCTACCCCTAGTAGTGGCTGCAACAGAGGGCTCTGGTTCCTGTACGGCTGTAGATGTTATGCGTGTTCTCACCATCTGTGAGAGAACAAGAATGAAATGATTCGAACATTAATGATAGAATAAAATTACACAATAGGGAAAGAAAGAAGTGACATTTTCCTAAAGCTCCATATCCTCTAGAAGATAAGTACAGACGTCTCCATACTGATCCTGCAGACTCAACTAAGCTTGCTCATGACTCGTGATACCTAAGCAACCTAGTTCTCTGATACCAAATTGTCATGACCCGAAATCTCACTCTCGGGACCGTGATGGCGCCTAATATTTTACTTGTTAGGCAAGCCAACGTTAACTAAATTATTTAACCGATTTTAACAATTCAAAATAAAATATTAATAATAAAACAAAATAAACTGAAATAGTCTGAAACGGATAATAAAATACATATGATGATACCTAAACATCTCCCAGAATCCGACGTCACAAATGCATGAGCAACTAGAATACTACATATATGGTCTGAAGCAAAGCACACTGTTTGAAACTAGATAATTGCGGACGCCGTGCAACTATACCTCAAGTCTCTAAATATCACTGGATTCGAGTAGAACCCCACTAGATGCCGATGGGACCAATACCAGTATCTGCACAAGAAGTACAGAAGTATAGTATTAGTACAACCAACCTAATGTACTCCGTAAGTGTCGAGTCTAACCTCGTACAAAGTAGTGACGAGGCTATGACAAGAAACCTACGTAAAAATATTATACAAATATATATATATATATATATATATATATATATATATATATATATATATAAAAACAACAAAGTAACAAGTGGAACAATAAAATATTAACTGGGAGGGGACATGCAAAAGGGGAAATATCATAAAAACGGCAAGTACGAAAACACCAAATAATATCTTCCGAAATAAGCAACAATATAACCAAGTAAATCACCATTCCGGAAATCAAATAAGGCAATGAAATAAAGATGGCACGACATCACCTTCGTGCTTATACTATCGTCCTCACCATGTAATATATAAATAAAATAGTACGACATCACCCTTCGTGGTTTTACTCTCTGGCACAACATCACCCTTCATGCGTTAATCCTCACAACCTCTCAATAAATGATAATGAATGCAAATAAGGCACGGCAATACCCTTCATACTTTTCACTCTTCCTCACCAAGCAACAATACAAATACAAATTAACAATGCAAGGCGGAAAGCAATTTCACTTCAATTAAAGAGCCATGTTAACCAATTCAACTTGCGAAAATCACCAACCTCTTCAAAATAAAATAATAAATATTAGGCGACTAATTAAAGGATTAATAATCTAACCTAAGTATGGAAAGCATAGTCAATGAAATAACTTGGAACAAAGAATCAATTTTCACTCGCATGTTTTAACCCAATAATAATGCATATATACTCTTCACCTCACATATATGTCATCCCCACAAGTAATACACGTAGAAAATATGCCAATAAGTCATAATCCCTCAAGTTAAGGTTAACAACGATACTTACCTCGCTCTACAACCAAATCAAGGATACAAGCGCGGCTTTTCCTTTGGAATTAGCCTCCAAACCAATCAAATCTAGCCGAATATAGTTCAAATAATTCAAAATATGCTTTAGAAACTACCCACGGGTGAAAAAGATGCAATCTTTAATAATTTTGGAGAAAGTCAACCCTGGACTCGCTTGGTCAAAATTCGAGATTCGGACCAAAACCTCATTACCCATTCACCCCCAATCCTGGTTATGTAATTAGTTTTGAAATCCGACCACAATTTGAGGTCTAAATCTCAATTTTCTAAAAGTTTCTACCTAAATCCCTAATTTCTACCACGAAAATCCTAACTTTGATGTTGAAATCTCATGAAAAGTAATGAGGAATTGAAAAGAAATGAATTAAAGTTCCTTACCAATGAATTTAGGAAGAAAAATCTCTTGGAAAATCGCCTCTAGAGTAAGGTTGAGAAATTGTGTAAAATGAGCTAAGTCCTAATTTTTCCTCTTTTACCGAGCTGCAGACGTTGCAATTGCGAACTCTTGTTTGCAATTGCGAGACAAAGGTCGCAATTGCGAACTCTATCACCAGCATGCTATAGTCTCAAATCGCGAGAAAATCATCGCAAATTGTGATCGCCCTTCCCACCGCAAATGCGATCAAAGGTTCACATTTGCGAACTTGTCTAAGCCAGGGCTCAATCGCAAATGCGACCAAGCAATCGTAAATGTGAATCTGGGATGTCCGCAATTGCGAACATTTCTTCGCAAATGCGAAGACTACCCTGCCCAGTCCCCTATCGCAATTGCGAGCTCAACTTTACAAAAGCGTAGCTCGCATTTATGAACAGATCTTTGCAATTGCGAGACCTGCAGCCCAGCACCAGAACTGAAACACACCAGCAATCCTCACACTATCCAAACTCATTTTAAATGTGTCCGAAACTCACCCCGAGCCCCTCGAGCTCCAAACCAACCACGCATACAAGTGTAATAACATCATGTGAATTAACTTTCGCGATCAAAATACCAAAATAACACCTAGAATTATGAATCGGATATCAAAATGCATGAAATTTGAAAGAAAACTCAAGAACTTCTAAAATCACAACCGAGCATCCGAATCCTATCAAACCAACTCCGATTTGCACCAAAATTTTCACACAAGCTTCAAATAGCAAAATGGACCTATATCAAGCCCCGGAACCAAAATCCGAACCTGGTAGCCATAAAGTCAACATACGGTCAAACCTAAGAAATTTCCAAACCATCAAATTACTAGCTTTCGACAAAACAAGTCAAATCAAGTTAGAGACTTTCGAATTCAATTTCGGGCATACGTCCAAGTACAAAATCACGATACGAACCTACCGGGATCGTCAAAATACCAATCTGGGTTCGTTTACACAAAATGTTGACCGTAGTCAACTCAAGTTGTTTTTAGAGCCAAAAAATTTGTTTTCTTCAAATCTTCACATAAAAGTTTTTTAGGAAAAAGTCACGAACTGCGCACGCAAATCAAAAAACATTAAAATGGAGCTAATAGAGGTCTCGGAACATGAAAATATGGGCTAGTACTCAAAACGACATATCGGGTCGTCACACTTGCCTTCTTTGATCTCTTCTTCATTTAACTTGAAATCACCTTCAGTGTAGTATTGCCTAGTCACCTTTGATATAGATACACCATTCACTGATTTCTCAAACTTGACCTTATAATTTATCTTTTCAAGCTTGTCTATCAAGGCTTCACCTTCAATCAATGTGCATTTGTATGTGAATGTCTTTTCGTTAAGCTCATCAATCCGATTCTTTATAGACTTAGAGTTGATACCTGCACGAAAAAATATTCATTTTTAATTGTTAGTTCCATTAGAACTAACTACTCAAACAAAAACCTTCAGGCCCCCGCTGACAACCTTCAGCAAGATTGATTTGCCTGATGCTTCCAACACCACCATCGCTTTTGACAAAATGTGCATAAGCTACACAATATTTTTGGTTAAGAGTTGGGTAGGGGCCGCGCGAACGCAGGCCCCGCTGCCACAAATTATGACGTAGGCTCGACCACTTGGGTCGACCTTAAGCGGGCACCCCTCCAAAGTGCAATGGAGGTCACCAACCTAGGCCATGGGGCTTGTTGATCGCCCATTGACCCCGTCCAGGTAAGTAAGTTTCCTTGATGCTCCTCTCTATGGTTTTATACACCTCTCTGATCCTCAGTTTTCTTTGTGCCAGCCGATGAGGGAGATCACCCATTTAAGCTTTCTCTACTTATATTCTTAATGAAATAAATATTTTTACTTAAAACTATGGTTGTTTTCGATTTAGACTAAATGTGAAGCAGTTGGCAATCACAAGGAGTTATCATAGGGGTTAACAGCCATAAACCCATGAGATATCAATCTTTGAGTAGATGGAATAAAAGTAGTTGCATGGAAATACAGATATGGCATATCGAAAAAGGGCAGAAACAGCAACTATACTGCTGTTTGCAATAAGCAGAGTATCTATCGTTGTCCCATATTAATTTTGCTTTTGATCCCAATGCAACAAGTTAGTTGTGTGTATCTTCTTTAAGCTTTTGATTATACTATGTTAAAATAGGCACTTTTGCTGTATCTATGTAACTATTGAGTATTAAATTATGTTTAGTTCATCGTCCAACAGTCAACCAAAACATATATTTGATGCTTCAATTTTTTCCTATTGATATCATAACTCTTGAAAAAACAATATTGTTCCAAGTGGAATCTGGAATGTCATCCTTCCTATAAAAAAGAAATAATTACTTCTCTGTTCTCAGATTTGGTGTAAAAAAAAACATGATATCCTCACAAAGAGAGAATAAAACAAACTTTATACTACAACTTTTAACTGAAACATAAGATTTACAAAAAGAATTACCACAAAGCCTCATATTCACTGATTACCATGCGGTATATGAAATCATTGACTATAATCGTTTGATAGCTACTTAAATTGACTATAATCTCCAGGTTTCAGGTCTTTACCATGGTCACGGCCGTAAAAGTCAATAATTGTTTGATAACTACTTAAATTGACACAAAATTATAAACACTGCTATTATGATTTATGAAATATAAAGATAGCACATTATACATATTCCAACAGTTTTACTTGTTAAGGAGAACAATTTCAAAGATCACTGGAACTATAATATAAGAGAGCAAGCACATATATTCATATTCCACAGTTTCACTTATTAAGAAGAACAATTTTAAGGAGCATTGGAACTATAATATAACAGAGCAAGTTAGGAGTACCTGTTTAGTTTCCAATTTAAAAATAACAGAGGATTTCAGAGGTCCTTAAAACAGTTATCTACTACAATGTTGCCGGTTTCACGGTTAAACACTAGCCCCTACTTTCTGCAAGATTCTGCAACCAGTAATATTTAACTGAAACGTAGGATTTACAAAAAGATATACCACAAAGCCTCATATTTATTTAACCTAAGTAGAAAACGAGTTTTAGTACTTGAATTGTTAGGGGAACTCAATAAAGAGAACACCCTCCAAAAATAGGCATATGCCACTAAATGCAGCTCACACACGGTATTCTTTAGTAAAAGGCGAAAGAATAGTTCGCTTTGTGCTCACTGCGTGGCTGCGTGATTTCTACAATGTCAATGCTTCCCTTTTTATATTGTTAGAATGTTTGGTTTTACTCTTTCTTATCGATGTGGGACGCGTCTTACTCCTTTTTGTTCAACTTTATGAATTCAGTACATGATTGACTATCATGTTGACCGTAGTTTTTACCATAATCAGATCTTGGTTCTATTGGAATCACCATACTGTTACTCTTCAAAAATGTCAGCCAAGTTAACTATGACAACTTCATGACCAAAAGGATTAAGGTAATGAGTGCTAAAATTGGGGTGTATTCAGGTAGCGAGTTACTCTTTAACAAAGGCAGAGGCTATTCGATCAATGTTAGGTGCTTCTGTGCCTCTTAAAGAGGCATCCATTAACTTTGTGATTCCAGCGTCAAGGGGTTTTGATTCGTTGAGTTCGCTACGCGGATATCTGTTTGGATTCTTAGCTTGGTCCGAAATGTATGTTTACAAAGTCATGTATGAGACATTAATCATGACAGGATCTCCCATACTAAGAGACCCAAGAGTTCGACAAGAGGCCGTCAATCTTTGCGATACTAATAGGGCTGTTAATGAGTCAGATTATCCACAGTTTTTCCACTACACTGGAGGAAGAATTAACTGCACAGACAAAGCTAGAGAAGAGTAGATTTCCCATTCTCTTTGCTGCGGCTCAAAATCTGACGCCCTATAGACAAAATTCAAACTTTGTTACTACTAATTTGTCTGAGCAGGACAATCAGCTTGTGAGGGAATTAATTGAGATTCACAACAGGGAAATGTCCAGGCCTGGCCGTACTATGCCTATCACAACAATAATCAACGATCTCACTGCTGACATTGAAGTTGACTGATAATGGTGTTTGTTTGGTTGACGCTTATCATTAGGCGTGCAAAGTTATTCTTATTGGTTTGTTGCATCAAAGTTGAAATAGTTGTTTCTGTCATGCGCTTGAATGTGTGATTTGATTAATTAAGATTGCTTATGTTTTGACAAGAAATGGAGTAAGATATTATGCCTCCACATAATATCAAGCCAGGTAAAGACAATATTGCATATCCGCAACTTCATATTATGAACATACATTTAGGAACATAACATTTGTTTGTGAATGTTGTGTGGTTAATAAATGATACTTTTTTAACATCCATGAATACCATGATTGACATGTATATTATTTACATTTTGGCAAGCAGTGATTTTCTAACAACCATCATGTTGGTAAGCACCTTTCTTGCATTGTTTGAGAAAAATGCTGGTACCTGAATAAATAAGATAAGTGTGCTAATAATGAAATAATAGATGGAGAAAGTAGTAGTAAGAGAATTAAAGTAGTTAGTTGCAGTTGCTATACCAATTTAAAAGAACTAATTGATTACCTAATAAACTTTGGCGCAGACGTGTAGATTTAGAGTTGTGCAGAAGACTAAGCAATCTAAAGTGAATATTCATTGAGACGAAGTATGATATTAAGTGAAGGAAAGGGGAATTTTAGGAAAAAGATCTTTTTTTTAGATCTTTTTCCCCTTACTCTTTAATATCATCGTAATTTTTTTGCTATCACTCTAGATCGTATATAAAATAGTTGTATATTTAGATTCCCCTATTCTATTCCCTAAGTTAAGTAATTCTCTTGAGCAAAAAGAAAATAAGGAATTTGATTCAAAAAGTTGAAAAGAGTAAATAATAAACTAATAAAAAGACTAAAACATAAGCTAAATACAAGAAAAGATAAGAAGAGAGACTTGAGTAGTTGGAAAGAAGGAAAACAGGATGTCTGATTAAGTATAGGCATGATCAGGATTCTGAAGAAGACAGGCTTCCACAGCTTTGTACATAGCCAATACCCTCTCCTTGCCTGCTTTGATTTCCTCTTCATTCAGCTTGAAATCACCTTCAGTGTGGTATTGACTAGTCACTTTAGAGATAGAACCACCATCCGCCGATTGCTCATTAAGTTATCTTTTCAAGCTTGTCTATCAAGGCTTCACCTTTGATCAATGTGTATTTGTACATTAATGTCTTCTCGTTAAGCTCATCAATACAATAATTTATAGACAGAAAGTTGCTACCTTCTTATTTGCTTTATGCTTCCAACACCGCCAGCACCTTGCGCAAATTCGATGCTTTTAATAGCCTGTGGCAGCAGCTTTGGAATTAAGTTATGGGAATCAACAATGGAAGCCTAGAAGATCCTTGATGGGGAGACTGGTGAAGTGTGCTCGTCGGTGAAAGTGGTGATGCCCATGATCAGCTTCTAGTAGAAAACTCAAAGATGTTGTAAATAGCTAGGATGGAGAGGTTTTCTTGGATGGAAAAAGCTTAAGGAGTAACAAGGTACTTATAGGCTAAAATGAGAAATTATTAATTCTTGAAGTGTTTCCCATTGCAGATGGAAAACCATATTCTTTGGCCTGTCTTGTACTGTTTTTTTTAATAAGAACATAAGTTAATAATGCTTCCAAGACTTTGTAAAACTGCTCTTATCCATTATAATTTCTGGAGTCAGAACACAGTGAATCTGGTTTTTCCCCACTGATATAACTCCATTCCTCTGCTCTATAATAAGCTGCTGGAATACATTTTCCGTCCATTAACCTTATGTTCTTAATCGAAAATTGGCTTCAGAAGATTAAAGTTAAATTTAAGGATCAATCTGCTTTACCAAATTGTGTTCAACATTCTTAAACTGCAACGAAAAAATAAGACATGAGGAAACAAACAAAGATCAGAAATTTTTGCATGATGGTAATTGTCTCCTAATGCGCAGAGCCAGTTGGAAGTAAATTTAACTAGAAGAGCCAGTACTGATACAACATCAAAAACAACAACTACTTGATAGTATCATTGTATTGAGTCCCATAAAACAGGTGAAAAGATGAAAATTTAACTAATTTGTCAATGTCTAAAGATCACCACAAGTAGTTATTTGCATAAAGAAAAAGAAAGAAGAGAAATTGAGCGAAAATATTGTACTAAAGCATCTTCAAACTGCTTCAAATGACTATCAAGACCATATGGAATTCTAAAAACTATGTATGAAATCGCTCATTTGTTTCTGAAGCAAACGGGTTGCCTCTGATTCAGGATAAAACACATGATAAACATGAACCTGTCCCTCAGCTTCAACCAACTCCACTCTTTTCACACCATTCTTTTTCAAGAATTCAGCATACTTTACTCCCCTTTCTTTCAAAAAGTCCGAGCCAGCAACGAAAACTATCACTTCTGGAAACTGAGAAAACTCAGCGGCAGACATTTCAGCATTCTCAAAATTACATCCAAAATAATCACGGTTTGATCCTTGGGGCAAGCTCAGCCCCCAAAACATGTCGTTCATCTCCACTTTCCCGGCTGATCCATTAGCCATCTCTAATTCAGTCCTCTTTTCACTCCCAAAATAGGGATGAATTGGCAGCAACCCCTTAAGTCTACCACGAAAATCTTCATTTCTAGTCGCCCGGATAGCAACCTGATGAACTATATTGCCTCCAGCACTGTCCCCCGAAAGAAAAACCTGAGAAAGATCAGCCCTTTTCAGCCATGGTTCATATTCTAAGTTCTTGATCAGCCATTCCAATGCAGAATAACAATCTTCATAAGCTGTAGGAAGCTTATTTTCCGGTGCAAGGCGGTAGTCTACTGAAAGGATGATAGATTTGGAAGCAACACTTAAATCTCCAAGAAAAAGATGGTAACCAAGCCATGTAGTTGAGCCAATGCAAAATCCACCACCATGGAAATAGAGTAAAACAGGAAGCTGCTGGTTAATAACTCCTGATTCAGGAAAATCAGGGAGGTATATTCTACCAGATATTGGCTTTAAAGGGTCAATGATCACATCTTTGGACTTGTATCCATTGCATGGTTCAATTGATGCAGTGGCAATTTCAGGCTCGAATCGCTTAACTGAGCCATCGGAGAAAACTTGGATGTAACCAGGTGCTTCTGCAACTATGGACATCTTTTTTGGGGATGTGTTTAGATACCACTTGCTAATATGGCTTGGAATTGGAAGGTATTGCATTTTTCTGGGATTTATATAGAATTAATGGTTGGATGAAAAGTAGGGGAGATTTTGATACTAGAAGAAAGATAAATGAGAAGAAGATGGATAGTTGGTAGATCATACAAATTGCAATCAAGCTTGAAAAGAGGGAGAATGATTTTACAGCCTATATTCATGAAAAGGAAGTGAAGGTGGAATATGCGGAAGAAAATACATCTGTTGGAGTTGGTGAAGTAATCCAGTGAAATAAACAAAGTAAAAAAATGGAAACGCGCCAGGTAGGGGTCGAACCTACGACTTTCTGCTTAGGAAACAGACGCTCTATCCACTGAGCTACAGGCGCTTTTGTTGGTCATTTCTCTTAATATGTATATATATATATACACACACACACACACACACACACACACACACACACACCCCACACACACACACACACACACACACACACACACACACACACACACACACACACATTAAGAGAGCCTTCCTTAAAGTATCTATCTATTTTGTCAAGAAAGCATACAATAATCATCATCTTCCTTAAAGATTTTGGAACAATGCCTTCCTCTATTGGTTGTGTCAGATGCCGTAATTTATTCGGAGAAAAAAAAGCTAATAAATTATCTAGGGATCGAATTGAGAAATGCAAAAACTACAAAAATATTTACTCTATTTGATGCAACGAAAAAGGCAAAACTAGAAATTATTCTGGGCTTTGATAAGCTGGTATGTCTATCTTACCCAAATTACCCTCAAACCTATCAAATTCTGCCTCCAATACAATCAACAACCTTAAATCTATAGAAGAATTAACTTGAAAATTCCTTGAGCCAATAGCACTGGACTACAAATGCTGTAGACGAGTCACAAGTGTATATATTTGATCAGGTAACATCTCTACAAGATACACTGGAAATCTAAAGCTATATTTCAACTGTAAGGTAATGTAGTCGTGGCAACTGCACTCATTGCTTCTAGATGTACAAGCACCTTAACTGGAAAAAAACAAGGAAAAACAGCAAAGACATATATGTACTATGTAGAGAAGCTTGTCACAGACACAAGTGTCCATTACTTTGCTACTTGTTCGGCCACTGGAATATTCTTCCAGATCTTGTCTAGCTCGTTGGTCTGCATTGGTGGCAAAGAGAACGCGCTGACAGTTGAACTTCCGCTACGAATCTCTTGCAAGACTCTCAGTGCTGAATATGTAAGTTTCAAGTACATGTTTTCCATGTTCTTTATATCTGCAAGTTCTTCAGGAACTTTAACTGGCTTCTCTCCGCCACCTCCTTCTCCTCCTCCGCTACCTCCTGCAATACCTTCTTCTGCTTCTGGGACTTTAAGCGGCTCAGTTTGGTATAAGAGGTGACTAAGAATTGTATCACACTCCTTTATTAGTTTATTTAGAACCTCAGTTTTAAAGAATGGCTCCTCGAGCACCTTTTGGATGAAAGGCAAACGAATAAGATCGCCACTGAGTTTGTCATATTTCTTTAAGATCTTCACTACTCCTGTGGAAAGCAAAATTAACAAAGCGAAATAATAAGTATAAACATAAATATTAAGTTGAGGGAAAAACTATTCCGATCATATCAGCATGAAGTTGAGGACAACTGAGAAAAGAAGAAGAAATCTAAAGTTTTGAGGAGCCAAAAATTCTTCAGAAAAAATTGAGCCACAAACTCCTGACTGATTAGCAATCAGCTTGTAACATGAGCCTTAAGAAAATCAATAGATTTATCGTGTCCATATATAGTAACAGAATTTGATCAAATGAGCTTAGCTGAGATACAGTTAGATAGGAACTCTTAATCTTGGCCGTACAGATTAGAATGCCCCAAGTTCTTTAAAAAATCTCATTCAAGATTACAGGCCATGCTCCAACAATCTACAGCTCATAGCTCACGTTCGCACACATTAAGCTAGCTAAGAATTTTCATTAATTGACAGATCCTTCACATAAACTGATCTACTTCTAATTATCATAACTCTACCAGCATCCTCAAGCTGTCAGAATCTCTTTTTTCATTGCTTTCACAATTTAAGATGTAAGAATATAAATCTCATAATGAAAGTGGAACATTAACATGTTCAAGAATAGTTCCATTTACAACATGGAATTCCATCCGAATCAGCCTACTTTAAGACATTAGTTAACACTGTTGACCCAACAAATAGAAATATCAACGAGTGGTACCTGTGTAGTTAAGAGCACTGTAATTCTCTAACAAAACCATCTCTCCGTGGAGATCCACGACGTCCCTACCTACTCTAATCAGCTCTTCATTTGTCTTTTTCATCTCAGCTACCATCTCTTTCAGAACCTGCAATCAACCAAAGGAAAGACAAAAACCAACTTCAGTCTCTTGCGTTAACTCAAACAGGGCAACAGAGGCATATGGGTTCGAGCTCGAAATTCTACCACATCCAACATGATTTACTGGGTTCAAAATCTATTATTTGTACTAATTTGGTGAAACTTTTAACACATATACAATATCTGAGCTAAAGCTACTTGGCTCGATATGAACTCGCAACATGCCATATTCCCAAACTCAATTACCCACCTAATATCAAAGGACTTGATTATCATTTCATTATTAATTGCCTAATTGCAAAGGTACCCAAGAAATTCAAACAATAATAGGTTAACCAAAAGTAACATGGCAAAGGCACACAACAAATAAGCTACCATTCAAAATTAATCAGGTAACCATAAGAATAATAGGTATAGGAAACTTGCAAAATAAAAAGGGAAACAATTAAGATACCTTAAGCTGAATAATATAGTCCTCTTCTTTCTCCATAAAGAAATTGTTAAACTTCTCAATCTCCTCTTCCAACAGCTTCACAAAATCATTCACCTCCTTCGTAACAACCTCCCCCTTATCATCATCATCCACCTTCTGCCTTTTATTAGGCCTATCACCATCTTTAGGATAAATCAACTTCAATTCTTTCTTCAGATCCTTATAATTCAAGAACTTGTCTTGCCATTCAGGCAATGTTTCCTCTATATGGGCCTTCAATATTTTCCAGAACTTCATGATCCCTCCGAGAAAATTCAAGATTTGATTTTTCTGAAACACCCAATACGATAAAAAGTTTGAAAAACTGATTTTTCAGGAAACCCAATATAATTAAATTTCAAGAAAAGATCTCTGGCAAAGTATATGATTGAAAAAATGGAGTGAGAAATGGAGAAGGATAATAAAGAAAAAGAAGGGTATATAAAAGTAAGAGGTGTGTGGTGTGAGAAGTTAGCATACACGACGAATATTCGAAGCATGAATTCCCCCACTGGGTTAGAGGGGAATTGGCATAAAAGAGGAATATCCAAATTGGATATGCTGGCTTTCGGTGTTTAAATACTCTTTGGTTTGACCGTTTAAAGTAGTACTTCCTTGTCTCGTGGTGCCGTTTTCTGTTCGGAAATAAATATTACCTTTTTTATATAAAAATAATTATTTAATTTTTTATTTTACCTTAATATAATGATTTATATTAATACAAATAGTTTTAGTAATTTTCTTTACTTTCTTTTTGGGATTTCCTCTCAACAACAACCATAATTCAAATTCCAAATGTAGTTGAAAAGGATAAAGGTTAGCGTATTTAGATTTAGTGAGATATGTTTATTTCAATAATTCAATTGACAGGTTGAGGTTTGAGTTTTATTAGAAGTGCGTACGTTCGTTCTCTTAACAAAGTGGAGTAAAAAAAAATTAATTAAAATCGAATACAAAACTATACTTGAGCATGTTTATTCTAGCACTCAAATAATAAAAGTATTAATATTCAGTCCGTACATGAACAGTACCATCTATATTTGCAGAATTTGATATTCTTTGTTTAATTGTTAAGTCTCGATACTTTCTCCTTAACTGTTACGTCAGTATGTTATTTTTTCAATAAAACTTTGCATTATTTTACAAAAAAAAGAATATTCCAAGCTTGAGCCACCCCCACCCCCCAAAAAAAAAAAGATTTGGCATAATAAAAGGAATATCCATATAGGATATGCTGGTTACGGTGGTTAAATACTCTTTGGTTTCACCGGTTGACGTAGTCTTTGTTATGTAGTTAACATTTCTGAGGCCAATACTTATGTTTTCAGTAATTTCTTTTTTTATCTTTTCAGTAATTTTCTTCACTTTCTTTTTGTGTTTTCCTTTTAACAGCAACTATACATCAATTCAAAATTAGATGAAAAGGATAAAGGCTAGCTCATTTAGTGAGATGTGTTTGATTTAAATCAACAGGGTGAGATTTGAGTTGCATGAGAAGTAAGTATGTCTTCTCTTCACAAAGTGAAGTAGGGAAAAGGACTCATTAAAAATTTCTTTTATAGTATATTTGAACACGTTTATTCTAGCACTTAAATAAATAAAGTACTAATATTCAGTCCGTACATGAGCAGTATCATCAGTATTCTGTCGATCTTGATACTTTTTTCTCAATGTTATAAATAAAGTACCAATATTCTGTCCGTACATGAGCAGTATCATTTGTATTTTGTCGATGTTGATACTTTCTCCTCAATGTTAAGTCTCGATACTTTCTCCTTAATTGTTAAGTTATTACGTCAATATGATATTTGTTTTCAAGAGAATTTGCATTGTATTCAAAGATTGTTGAAAATATTTTTGGAAAAAAAAAAATTCTTCAATCTTTCAAAAGTTTTTTATCCAAATACCATTTAGAGATTTTCTGTAAATAATCTTTCAGTTTTTGTGTTAAATGGCATTTAACTGGAAAAAATCGAAAGTCTTTCAGTTTCCATCGTTTTCCTACAAACCATCCTTCTCCTTTTCCTATTTTACTTATGAGTTCGTCATTTTGTAGTTGTTTGATCTTCGAAGTTTGGAGTTAAAACTCATAGTATAAATTTAATAAAATAATATTCCTTGGACTAAATCGGACAATGGGCGGGACAAATTCAGGATATTCTTAGTGCAATGAGGATATTCTTAAACCTAAGTTTTAGCCAGTTAAAACGATTCCTAGTCAGAAAAATAGGGAGAAATGTTGTCATACAAACTGAATCTCGTAAAATTTAGAAGAATTATATACGATAGTAATAAAAAATATTACTGCTACTTAGTGTTGAAAAACTGAGGTGCGTGAGTGTCATAATGTCGTATAATATGACAATTTAGAAGCACATTTCACACTAGAGATTATAATCCAAAGAGAAAGTGTAATTTGCTTTATAATTTACAATCATCCTCCAATTATTAGAAAAAATATGCTCCCTAGAACAACAAACTCCCAAAAGTTTGATTGGTCAAAGATATTTTGTTATTTCAACTAAATCTCTGGTAAATTTAATCTGTTTTGAAATACTCAAGATCTAATGACAAATTACTTCCAACAACAATATTATATTGTACAAAAAACAAACTACTACTTTCACATTCAATATATATATATATATATATATATATATATATATATATATATATATATATATATATATATATATATATATAGATAGATAGATAGATAGATAGTGAGAGAGAGATTAATTAAAAGATTAGATGCAAATAAAAATCTCATTTCTGAACTAAAGGTGACAAACTAAAGATGACAACGTCTTGGCTTTTGACAACTAGGCCAACTAATTTATTACAAACACTTGAAAATAAAACGATTATTTAATTGGAGTGGCATGTTAGAAGCTAAGCTTATGATAATAATTATTTATAGATGTTTCATATATGATTAGTTTGATCAACTTCTTTAATCATCTTCTGGTCTTAGTTCTTTGTAGTTAAATTTTAATCAAACTGTTCAATTGGGATGGTTGTTAGGAACCCTAGTGATCTGATTAGCATAGCTGCATAGTTATTAATCTCATTCTTAAAATCATAATTTTATTTTTCAATTTGGAATACTTTCTTGTATTAATTTTCGTCAAAATATCAGCTGTTTTGAACTGAATTTTTATAGTATAGTTTTCAATTCTTTCATAATGTAGCCATATAAAAAGAATGAAGAAAGGGTAAGAAAAATACATAGAACATATATAATCCTTCATGTTTCATGTGAGCGAACCCACAGCCCTTACCGTTGAACCAAGACCCCTTTTGTTACTGGGTTCGGCAGTATATATTTATATAGATTTAGTAAATATTTCAATACAAATACAGAGTTCCGAAAAAAATCACTGGGTTCGCCCGAACCCGCACCCACTGCTGTAGCTCTGCCCCTGGTTCCAACTGCAGTCATTGATATCTTTCTAATGCAAGCCTAGCTTTAATTAAAATTTTCTGAATGCGTCCTTTATTCTACTATTCTATTTGTGCGTAGGAGTTTGGTAAAATTTATCTGCCAGCGAATACTCATACCAAATAAATAGACTGCATAATATGTGTTTGTATAGCACTTTTTTAACTTAATCATGGCTAGTTATTATATATTTTTACCTTATTAAACCACTTAACTATAGTAAGTTAATATAGTTTGGTATAAATATTTCGTGCCAGTAAATTTTAGGAGAAGAGTTTGGATGTCTGTTACCTATCCTGAACATTTATTATATACTACTAGTACATAACTTGTAATTCTAATAAGCAACTTTTGTCCTTTGTAGCCATAATTTAAATAATATGAGGATGTTTGTATTGGCTTTTAAGCTGGTCAACTTAGCGTTTAAGCTTCTTCTTTTTTTGTATTTGACACAAAATTAAAAAATAATTAAAATAAGCCAAAAGTCATAAGTTGATCAACTCAACTTTGACTTTTTGACTTAACATCTATTTCTATGTTTGAGCAAGTATTTTGCTATCCTATCCTTTATAATTTTGCATAATTTCAACACTATGTGCCCTCAATTACAATAGCCCTAAACTATCATTTCTTCTCTTTCATTCTTCTTTTCCACGGCCATTCATCCCATCTGTTCTGTATAGAAACTTTTAATGAGACTGGATGCAGTGGTATTGTAACGACCTGGCCGGTCGTTTTGAGAATTTAAGTCCCGCCCGATGGTATAAGGCCCTGAGCAGCTTCATATTATGTGTATTGACTTGCGTGCGTGGTTGAATTCAGTTACCGGATGATTCAGAGTGATTTGGGACACTTAGTCCCTAAAACAGAAGCTTAAGTCTTAGGATTTTGACCGTAGTCGGAACTATGTGAAGACGACTCCGGAATGGAGTTTCGTCGATTCCATTAGCTCTGTTGGGTGATTTTGGGACTTAGGAGCGTGTCCGGACTGTAAATCTGAGGTATGTAGCTGATTTAGGCTTGAAATGGCGAAAGTCGAATTTTTGTAGATTGGGACCGGAAGTGGACTTTTTGATATCGGGGTCGGAATGCGATTCCGAGAGTTGGAACAGCTCCTTTATGTTATTTGAGACTTGCTTGCAAAATTTGACGTCATTCCGGGTTGATTTGATAGGTTTCGGCACAAGTTTTAGAAGTTGAAAGATTTGAAATTTATAAGTTCGATTCATGGTGTGATTCGTGGTTTCGACGTTGTTTGATGTGACTTTAAGGCTCGACTAAGTTTGTATGGTGTATTAGGATTGGTTGGTATGTTTGGTTGAGGTCCCGGGGGCCTCGGGTGAGTTTCGGGTGTTTAACGGATTAAAAGTTTGATTTGTGTTACTGCTAAGTCTTCAGGCTTCTGGTATTTTCGCACCTGCGAAGAAGAGACCGCAAGTGCGAGAGCGCACGTGCGGAGAGGCAAGCGCAGAAGCAGAAAAATGGAGGAGTGATAGGGGTCGCAGGTGCGATGAAAATTCCGCATCTGCGATGCCCGCAGATGCGAAGATTGAGGCGTAGGTGCGAGAAGAGCTGGACTTGATAGTCTCCGCAAGTGCGAAGAAATTGTGCGCATCAGCGGCTCCGCAGAAGCGGATTTTGGCGCGCAGAAGCGAGAGGAAGCGCAGGTGCGGTTGGACATGCGCACTTGTGGTCGCGCAGATGCGGCTAATTATGTGCAGGTGCGGTCACGCCTGGGCAGAAAAGAGAAATCTGAGGGTTTGGTTTCATTCTTCGTTTTTGGACTTGAGAGCTCGGAATTTGGCGATTTTTCGAGGGATTTTCATAGGAAACTTTGGGGTAATAATTCCTAACTCGTTTTTGGTTGTATTCCATTAATCTTTTTGGGGTTGAAATTGGGAAAAATTAGAAGAACTTCTTCTATGAAGATTTTGAGTTTTGAAAGGAGATTTGTGGTCGGATTTGAGTAATTCTTATATGTTTGGACTCGTGAGTGAATGGGTGTTCATATTTTATAATTTTTACCCGATTTCGAGAAGTGGGCCCCACGGGCGATGTTGAGTTAATTTCGGAATTTTCGTTAAAATGTTGATTTCGTTAATTAGATGAGTCTATTATTGTTGTAATTATGATATGTTGGCTAGATTTCGTCCATCCAGAGCCGGATATTCATGGAAGGGGCATTCTTACGGATTTATTGAGCTTGACTCGAGGTAAGTATCTTGCCTAACCTTGTGTGGGGAAACTACCCCTTAGGATTTGAGTTATCTATGTTGATTGTAGTCTGTGTACGCGAGGTGACGAGTACGTGCTCGGACCTATTTGTGGAAAGTTGGCCTTTTAGGGTTCTTATGTCCTTATATTCACTGTGTATGATGTTGTTTTTGATACGTTTGAATTCCTATTTGCTAGTTTCACCTCTATATGCTTTGACTAGAGATAATTGCTTTAGGATTCACTCTTACTGTCTATTTGACCCTTATTCGACTTAACCAAAGATTTTTACCTCTTCTATCGTCGTGTTATATTTTTTTTATAACTGCTTATCTTTAATTGAAATTATTATTTTCTCACTCTATAATTGTTTAGTCTTAATTGGAGTTGTGATTATCTTCCGCTGCTTATCCTTATTTGAATTGTTGAATTTTTCTCGTAATTGCTCAACCTCAAAAGGATTTTAGATAACCTATATCTTAGTTGACTTGCCATTATTGGAACTATTTGACTCGTGTTGGCTTCTTATTGTTAACTTGAATATTGTGGAATCGTTGCTACATTTTTATTTTGTTTTCCCTTGTTAAGCTGTTCTCCTTGTGCCTAACATTATTTACTGTGGTTATTTCTTGTGAATGAGTTATACCATTTTTGTGACTTAAATTCTTGAGTTGATTTGCTCGCCGTACTTTGCATTTCTGTCATTGTTGCTTTTGTACTCGTTGTGGTGATTTACGAGGTTTCTGTCGTGTTATAGTTGTTATCTCTGTTGTTTGCGCTGCATATTTAAATTGGGACTACTGACGTATTTTGGGAGATCCCCCAGTACTGCATATTTAAATTGGGACTACGGACGTATTGCGGGAGATCCCCTTATCTTGCATATTTAAATTGGGACTACGGACGTATTCTGGGAGATCCCCCTGTCTTGCATATTTACTTTGGGACTACTGACGTATTCCGGGAGATCCCCCAGCACTGCATATTTAAATTGGGACTACAGACGTATTCCGGGAGATCCCCCATGTCTTGCATATTTACTTTGGGACTACAGACGTATTCCGGGAGATCCCCCCAGCACTGCATATTTATTTTGAGATTATGAAACGGTATTCCGGTAGATTCCCCGCTGTGATTATATCTGTATTCGGGGTTGCAAATCTTCCATGCTCAGGTGTCAGAGGGTGACTTATGCTCGAAGGATATGATTTGAAAAGTTTATATTTGAAAAGTATTTATCTTGAAAGAACTATATTTGAAGGCTAATTATTTGAAAAGTTTATATTTGAAAAGTATTTATATCGAAGAAACTATATTTGAAGATATTTATTTGAAAGGGTTATACTTGAAAAGTATTTATCTTGAAAGAACTATGTTTGAAGGCTAATTATTTGAAAAGTTTATATTTGAAAGGTTTTATCTTGAAAGAACTATGTCTGAAGGAAGTATATTTCAAAAATAATTTCTTATTGGAAAGGATTATTATCTAAAGACCTCAATTTTTTTTAAAAAAACTTACGGGTGAAAGTTTACACTTGAAGGATTTTGACTAATTTATTGGGGTTGTTGGCTGAGACCTGATGTAAAAACTATTGCAGCTGCTGAGTTACTACTTGCCTTTACTTTATTGTGAATTTCTGGATTTGGGTTGTGTTTTCATTCATTCTTCTGTGTCTTATTCTGGTGTTCCGCTGTTACTTGCTGTTTTTTCTTCCTTATTGCAGTTGCTATGTCGTTAGCCATATCTCGGGGTCCTTAGATAGATGTCATGTTCTGTCATCCCTATACTTATACTTGTTCAGTTTATTAGACCAGTGGGTGTCTTGACTAGTCCTCGTCACTACTTCACCGAGGTTAGTCTTGATACTTACTGGGCACCGCTGTGGTGTGCTCATGCTACTCTTTTGCATATTTTGTTTTTGTTGTGCAGATCTAGGTACTTGTTTGTTAGTTATCTGTGTGGACTGTAACTGTGGAGACTCAAGGTAAATCTGCTGCTGTGTTCGCAGGCTTCAGAGTCACCTTCAACTTTTCATTTTGCACTGTTTATTCTTATTTTTAGACAGTTGTATTTAGAAGTTTTCTAGCAAACACTCTGTAGAGCTTATGACTTGTACTACCGGTTTTGGGAGTTTTAAGAGATTCTATTTAAACAATGTTGTTTTAATTATTGTTAGGCTTACCTAGTCCCTAAGACTAGGTGCCATCACGATACCCAGACGGAGGAAAAATTGGGTCGTGACAGGCATAGTCACATATGATGAAGTATGATCAATTGAACACCCTTCATCAAAAAATTATACTGTGTATATATGAAATTATATTGCATATATGAATCAAAAATTACCTTTTATATACTATATTAAATCTTGAATACCCTTAGCAAAATTCCTGACTTCGCCACTAACTGGACGAGATAACATTATTGAAATGGTGCCGGGAAAGTGTTTCAAATTTGAGACTGTAATAATATTACATGGATATGCATATGTTAGGTTCGTGCATTTCATTTGCTGCCCAGATTTGAATTAATGGTACATATATTGTATATTGTAGATGAGTTCATCAAACAAAATATTTCGGTAATTCTTGTTGGTAATCCGTGTTTGAAATCAGAAAATCAGAGAAGGGAAAAACGTTAGTTCAATAAACAAAATATAAAATAATTCCGAGCCCTCAAGTTGCTTGTGTGTTCTTAAGGAATTTAATCCCCTCAATGTTGCCCAAGGTTATAGATTAATTCCTCCCAGAATAGAACGGAATAACTATTCTGTAATACTGGCAGTCGAAATTACAGAACTTCAGTGAACTCAATAAACGGAGCAAATCACACTTGACACTTATATTTATTTAGAAAATAATACAACAATGTAGAAAAGAGGGGAGAAATTTTTAGATTTTCCATATTTGCAAAATGAGGCCAAGTCTCTAAATTTATAGACAAAGGAAGGTGATATGAAGAGGTGCAATCCAAAAGGTGCCTATTCCATTTCCCATTCACACCCTTTAAAGAAAAACGCAACAATCCCCCACATGAATGGGGAATGTCCATATGGGTAAAACTATGCATGGAAAAAAATATGTGTGATTCGCAAGTAAGGATTAATCGTATCTGGATAAGTAGGTTTCCCTTTGAACTTTTCGTAGTGAGCTTATGTCGGATATACTCGGTCAATCGGTAGATTTGATATCTTTGAACCGTCGAACTTTGGTGTATACCTAGACAACCATAACTCACACAATCAATACTTAACCGTCTTTGGTTCTCATTGTTGTGTTCGTTTCAGCCATGAACACCGCCTGATTTCATAAGTGCGTAGAGAACTGGCCTTGCAAAATTCTCCTTGAAGCAGCCAATACTTCACACTTACATAGGTGATTCCTAAACGTGTCATCCTGTAGATACACTATTTGATATACCCCGTATCAAATTTAGAAACCATTAAAACCTTAATATTTTATCCTTGGTACTAAACATTATCTCATCACGAGAATGGAATAAAAAGAAATTTTATTTGATAATGTTGAACCGTTATTAATGACTTTGTTTGAGCTCCTTGAACCTAGATCTTGGGATATTCAGTCTTCTAGGTAGAGTTACCGCCACAATGACTTGTCCTCGGCCATAGTCCCATTCCCCCCGATGATCTTTCAACTACCTTTCTAGTTAGGCCTTTTGTAAATGGATCCGACACATTATCACTTGACTTTACATAGTCAATTATGATAACTCCTCTAGATAGTAGTTGCCTAATAGTTTTATGTGTTCGTCGTATATGACAAGATTTTCCGTTATACATAATGCTCCTGACCCTTCCTATTGCCACTTGACCATCGTAATGTATGCATGTACGTGCCAATATTTTAGGCTAAGATGGAATTAAAAAATTCCGGAGCCATTCAGCTTCTTCACTGGCTTTATCTAATGCTATAAAGTGAGCCTCCATTGGATAACGTTCAATGCACGTTTGTTTGGAGGATTTTCAAGACATCGCTCCTCCGCCGACTGTTTAGAATCGGTTGAACCGGTGATCTAATTTGCATCACTATACCCCTCTCTACTATCACGGGATACTTATTATAGTGCAAAGTATAATTTTGAGTATATTTCAAATATTACAAGTCTCGTTTCATTGTCACGAAAGTTCAATGCAAACTTTCTTATGTCGTAGACTAATACTTCGTGATTTTCTATTGTATATCTTTCTATGAAAAGTCACAACCTTCGAAGTGACATCCTTGCATAAAAGAACTAAACAATATAAATTTTAAAGAAAGAAAATAACCTTTCGAGAAAGACACGTGACCAACTTCTGAATTGGTAGTTTCATCAGCGAGTCTTTACTAAGACTGAACAACTGATGAATTCACCGACTACCATATCAATATACACTAAAGATTTGTGGGATCCAAAAAAGTATATCATTTAATTCTTCTAAATAATATAGACATTAAATCTAACATTAGATTTTGTCATGCATATGCTAAACGCCCCCATATTTTAAATATTTCATGTGCCTTTTTTATTATTCGTTATCCACATACAATCCACATATAAACACACAATGACTACATGATTTGGAGTATTCTTAATGTAAACACATTTGTTTATACTCATTAATTTTGAAATCATTTGACCATATTATTTGGTCAAATCTCGCGTATCATTACTTGAGTGCTTGTTTTAGTCTGTAAAGTGACTTAATACATTTGCACACCTTCTTTTCTTTTTCAGGAACCACAAACCCTTGGTTGTTCCATATGGATTTTTTCCCTCCAAATAACAATTTAAAAAGGTTGCCTTCACATTCATTTGAGGATTTCAAGACCATATATTTTAGCCAATGCTACTAACATTCATATGTACGTAATACTCGTAACCAATGAGTATATGCCAAAATAGTCAAGGACTTCTCGTTGTCTATACTTTTTGACAACAAGTCTTGACTTATCCATGTCAATAGTGCCATCATCCTTTATTTTCCTCTTGAAAATCCATTTTGAATCCAACCATTTGTGCCCTAGAGTAAGATCAACTAACTCCCAAGTGTAGTTATTTAATATGGATTCTATCTCACCATTGAATGCCTTTTCCTAAAAAAGACAACTTTTTTGTAAATATTTGAGACTAATTTTTCCAACAAGAATGTTAGAAAATATGGTCCAAAGGAAGTAGTTCTCCTTTGATATTTTCCATGTCTTAGATTTTTTACTAGACGACTCACATTTATTTTTATACGGATAAATATTCTCAAAGAATTCAGCATTATCGGATTCAATTGTCGTATTAATATGAATGTGGGGATTTTCTGATTTATGAACCAGAAAACGATATGCCTTACCATTTGTTGTGGCCCTCGGCCGCGATTTAACAAAAGGTCAAGTTCGACCATGCTCGAACAACACCTACCGGCCCTCGACCGCGATTTGATAAAAGGTCAAATTCGACCATGCTCGAACAAACACCTACTAGCCCTCGATCATGATTTGATAAAAGGTCAAATTAGACCACGATCGAACAAACACTTACCGACCATCGGCCACGACTTGATAAAAGGTCAAATTCGGCCGCACTCGGATAAACATCTGCCGGCTCTCGGCCACGACATAATGAAAGAACAAAGTTTGAGTAAGCTCGAATTAACATCTATCGGCCCTCAGTCATGTCTCGATAGAAGGTTAAATTCAACCAAACAAAAGGTTAAGTTCGAACAAGTTCAAACAATACCTATCGATCCTCAACTAATGAGACATACTCGATTTATACAGATAAAGGGATGATTCGGCCTATGGTAACCCAAGGACTGTGATCAGCTAGAGGACGACAACAAAAAATATAAAGGAGCAAAACATGCAAGCACATAAACAAATCACGTCAAATAAGAAAGGCACAAGTGAAAGCAAAAATTAACTTTGATATTCATAGATAAAAGTTTGTTACAAAGGATCTTGGGGACGCCAAACCAAAACAAAAAAAATGTTAAAAAAGAACTACTGGTCATCTCCATCACGACCCACAATAGCTTCATCAGCCCGATCTTTAGCAACATCACCACCTTGACTATCGACACCATCACCGTCCCGGCCTCCAGCGTCCTCTCCCTGAGGGTATATAGTATCATACCAGGCATCCTCTTCAAGATGATCCATGGCATCCTCCCCATACTCATCCTCTTCGCCAGGCCGAGATGTAGAAGTGTCGTAGCCACAAGCAAGCCGAGCCCCGCGAGCCTTGACCCGAGCATCCTCAAAGGCCGCCCCAGAAATGGAGCCCGTCACATGCAACTCATGAAACACATCCACTCGGGCCTTGGCATGAATCCATTCTTCATACAACTCACATGGGTCATTGGGGAAGCCAGAAGCATTAGACAAAGAAGGCCACGCAAGCAGTTGGTCCTTCTCGGCCTCTAAAGCAGCAACTCAATCATAAAGATCGGAGGTTTCCTTTTCCAACTCCCCGATCCCCTTCTCAAGCTGGTCCTCCTTAGTCCTCGCCATTGACAGGTCATTTTCCCGCTCGGAATGAAGGGTTAGGTTCGCCAACTCAAGGAACTCCACCCTCATCTGAGCCTCCGCCCGAGAAGACTCCGCCTTCTCAAGCTCCTCCTGCTTCTCGGTGATCTCCTCCTGCCTCCATATGAAACTGGCACTCGTCTAACTGGCCTTGCAGCTGGGCTACTTGCAGTTGGGTACTGACATTGGGCCTCTACGCCTTTGCTGAGTTCCAGCTCCTCCTCCTTAGCTCTTAACGTCTTCTCAAGAACACTGAAATGCTCCACAACCGCCATAAGCTTTTTATCTTTTTTTTTAAATCCTCTCTCAAAGCAAGTACGCCGCCTCCTTTGTGAAATTGGCCCCGGAGCTCCCGGTACTTTCCACGACACGTTGTATACTTATCTTTCAATTTCACGTAAATTTCTTTACGCCTCTTCTCCCACCGAGCACTCTCAATCTCTAGAATGGCCGTCTACAAAATGAAGAAATGATGTTATGAGTTGCACATAAACTAAGGCATAAGGAAAAGAAAGGACGACATTTGTACTTACCCTGAGAGAGAGACCAACAATGTTATTAGACAAGGTACCATCATTTATCTTCTCGAGGGTCATGCCCTCTACTTCAGAACAGAGAGGACCGAGGGCAGGGATTACCTCCTCGGTATTTACAAGCAGATTACGATCCATTGGAATCGTAATAGTCCTAGAGCCCCCCTCCAACCTCACCTCAAGTTGAGTGAGCCCCTAATCAATTATCCTCAACTCGTCCAGATCCATGTCAGAATCAAATCTGGCGTCTTCCTGAGCAATAGTCTTTCCTCTATCACCGGCAGACGAGGAGACATATACTGCAGCCCTAGAGGAAGAATCCTCCTCTTGCCTTGGAAGTGCGAGGCCGTCGTCAAGCGCCCCCTTCGATCGTCTCCCCCCCGGGACACACCAGTGTATCCACATTCATCTCCTTCAGGTGCAGGGCCTCGTAATCCACCCCAGTACTTTCTCTAACATGTATTACGGTCATCTCTCGAAGAACAAAGTCGCCCTTCTCTAAGTCGACGACCATTGGTCTTTCTCCCTCCCCCCTTCTACAGCTCTCCTCTTACGAGGCATTAGACCTCCATCATCAGGGGAGACATCATCGTACTCGTCAACCAGCAAAAAAAGTTGAGGAGCACAAGTAGTAGACGAGACGGAGATAGGCTCTTGGACTGCAGTAGCCAAGGCAAGGCACGGAAGGTACAATAGTTGCAACAGGGGCAGAAGCCGAAGGCGCAATAGCCTTCCTTTGAAAAGAAGGCACAGGCGCCCGGCTCCTCCGAGAAGATCCTCTGCCTGGGAAAAAGACAAACGCAGAAGTTAGTAGAATGAATCGACAAACAACAAAGAGTGAAACGACCAAGTCCAGAGAGAAGAAGTTACCTGTCGAAGGAAGAGCCGACTTGAACTTCTTGAAAAAGCTCGACCAAGGAATAAAGATAGAAACAAGGCACTTACGTGTGTAGTTCCAAGCCTCAAGAAAGCCATCAACGTTAGCAACAACGTCATCAGTTCTGACGTAAAAGAAGTTAAGCCAAAACTGACGACTGGCCTTGTCGTCCGTCTTCACCACCAAGAATTTGCCTCCACGGTGGAGAAGGTTTAGCATCGTTCCCTTATAAAAGCTAGCTTCCTACTCAATCATTTCCACATCTTCCTCATCATCATCAGCTTGTGGTGTAGCGGGGTCATAGCCACAAGCAAACCGAGCTTCACGTGCCTTAGCACACGCAGCGAGACCACTTGGCCCTGAAGGTCGGAGCATTGGGCCTGGATCCCCTACTCTCCTCGAGCTCCTCCTATTTGTCCTTCAACGCTCCCTCGAGATCTCTACATTTTTTGATGACCTTCACCAATTCGTCATTCTTCTCCTTTAGCTCGTTTAGGAGGGCCCAGAAGTTGCTACTGCCACCAAGTCGCCGACAAAGCTCACAGTGCTTATCACGATATTCACATATTTTCGCTCCATCTTTTGGAAGATGGCCTTACGTTTCTTCTCTCGGTGGGAACTTTCAATATCCAAGATCATGGTCTGAAAAGAAAGCCAAAGCGGGTAAGAACAAAGTCAGAGTCGACATGAAAAATGAATATGGAAACGGAATCCCAAACTTTCCCTAAGAGCAAGGCCGACTATGCTCTTCGACAAATTGGAATCCTTCAGCTTCTCGAGGGTCTTACCCTCCACATCGGAACAGAGTGGACCACGAGAAGGGACCACGTCCTCCGTGTCAACTAATTGATCCCGGTCCAGAGGGATCGCAATAGTCCACGTGCTCCCCTCCAACCTCACCTCAAGCTGGGTGAGTCCTTCCCCTATCATCCTAACCTCCCCGGCGTCCATATTGGAGCCCGTATCATAATCCTCTTCGGCAACACTTTTGCCCTTGGTATCAACCCAAGAAGAAGGATCCTCGGCTGGTAACGAGGTCGATGTCTCACCCCTTTGTAAGGCGTCAGGGACTCGTGCCGACGACCTTTCAAAATCCATTTCGACCTCAGGGAGCAACATACATCCCTCGTCCCCCGACGATGGCAGAATTTTTGATAGAAGCTCGACATCAACTACAAGATCAATGGTTGCCGTTTCTCTGATGATAAATCCCCCCATCACCGAACTACCCATGCGGAAACCTCCCTCGCCAATACTGATGGATCGCCTCTTGCGGGGGAGCCGATTATCATCATTCGGCGATGATCCTTCCTCATCATCCTCATCAGTTATATGACGCAGAGGGGAAGTGGAAACACCCACCGCAGTATTCGACGACCGAGCAGATCTCATTGCAGCAACAGGAACAGAAATGACCTTCCTCTTACGGAATGTCGGAGTAGGAGCTTTCTGCCTTCTCGAAGATCCTCGGCCTGCAAAAGAGATTTGAACGTCAACTCTTAGAGTTATGACGAACACGCGACCACAAGGTCAGGGTGACATATGTAAAAAGTCACTATATATGAGTATAGATGGACAAACTCACCTGTCGCTGAAAGCTTGGGCCCGAATATCTGGAAAAAGGCCGGCCACCCACGAATCCCCACTGTGTGAGGCAACACCTGGCTAACCCAATCGTGAATATCCACGACCAAAGGAGGGGACTCGGTCTCGGCTGAATGAGAGAAAGACAGAACGGTTAGACTACGACCAGAACGAGCAAAATGAGCACTTAGTAAAAATACTTAAGGGTGTAATTCCATGCCTCATGAAATCCATTTGCGTTCGCCACCACGTCCTCAGTCTTGATGTAGAAGTAGTTAAACCAGAATCAACAATTTGCTTTATCGTCCATCTTCACTACCAAGCTTTTGCCTCCACGGTGACGAAGGTGCAACATCGTCCCTCTATGGAAACTCGGCGCGAAGAGGTGCATCAAGTGGCAAAGAGAGACCCCGCGGCCAGCCAATTCCGCGTACTTTGTCAGCATGAGGATGAGCTTGTAGATATAAGGAGAAAGCTGAGCCGGGCAGACACCGTAGTAGCAACAGAATTCCTCTGCCAATGGGAGAATGGGAAAATAGTAGCCCGCGTAGAATGGATATGCGTAGAACGCACAGTATCCGGGGCGATGAATCTGTACCACATCGCGTCCAGCCGGGACCAGATCGATGTGGACTGGAATTTTGAATTTCGCCCTAAAATTAGCAAGGGAAGCCGCATCCATCTCAGACTCTACGGTCTCAGGGTCATCCTCGGGCATCTTTAAGAAGTCAGTTCTAGCCTTCTCATTACGGGAAATTATTTCCTCCACCGTAGGAAAACTTTCATCGTCTGCAACAATGGCAACCCTACCGTCATGGGGAGGCATGCACACTGCCAAAGGAACAAGGTCAGGTTCCCCCCAGAACTGGAAGACACATTAACCATTTTGGTTTATGAATAGAAGAGGTATAAACACAGAAGAGTAAAGAGTAGCAGGAGCCACCAAAATCAGTGAAGGCAAGAGTATGAAGTAAGGTCAAGAAAACAGAGATTCTGATCGAGGAAGGAAGAAGAAGATATGAAAACCCGATTTTTAGAATGCAAAGAGTGAATCGAAGGATTGAGTATCCCCATTTATAAGAGTTAGGGCATCAATATCAAGGAAGCAAACCATCGTTTCCCAACTCAAGAATCAAAATGGCAGAGGCGCGGGAAACGATACAGGGTATCAGAAAAACACGTAACAATGACGCATGATGACATGACATCACTCTGAAACGATGTGACCCTAGGTTGCGGCTCACGAAAGGCCACGTTTTCATCCCGTCCGAAGCGCTACTACTCGACCTGCTCGCATAAAAACTCCCAATCCTAACTAACAGAGTTTGCTCATCAAGGTCGCCCAAGGTCGACATCAATAGGTGTAGGGACTAACTGTATAGGTCAAAATCTATTTCAGTGGGATTTGGCACGGAGCGATATCATGAAAAGCAATATGGTCGAGGTCGACTAGTAGATAACGGGACTCGTAGCCGAGCAGTCAATAACGGCCGAGGTCGAGTATCAAGGGCAGTGCTAACGGCTAGTTTTTGTAATAGGATATTCAAGAGAATATTTCATTGAATATTCTTGGTGTCTGTACTTTTAGGGTTGACTAGGGTATGTCCCATATAAATAGAAAAAGAGATAGGGGAAAAGGCATGTAACATTCTCTAATAAGAACACTTTTTTCAGAGGAAGACTTTCTCTCTAAAAAAGATACAAACACTACCTTTCTGAGAAGATTCGATTATATATTATTCCACACTTTTCCATCAGATCCGAGAATAGTTTCAATATCATAGTATTTGCCTATCACTCATCACTGTCAGAAGGAGGAATCATCCACCCCATTCAATATTGGGTGAATCATTCTCCTTATTTACGTTAGTGCCATTCATTATTATTTATTACTTGAAATTCTTCTATCATTAATGATCTAAAATATTGAATGTACGCAACATTTAATCCTTCGCCAACATTGTCCGATTTTATTTGAGTTGACTAGTTATAAATCTGGAGATATTATTATTAACTAGGTTTAATCCCTTTTCATATAAAATTAATTAGTTTAATCAAAGATCTACATTTTTGGTCAAACAGTTTTCATTATATTGATAACATAAAAATCTGTTCTTCCTTTGTTCAGAGTTCATTATTTGTTTTTTTTTTAAATTAGATTAAGGTCACATAATTTCAAGTTTAATTCTTGTTTAGATAATTAGGATAGTCTAATTTAGTTAATAGTTAATTACAAGTCCTCGTGGATTCGACATCTGACTTTTAATCACTTTATTACTTGACAACCGCGTATACTTGCATGTGCGTTTGGCTGCAACAGGATGGTCGTTAGGAACCCTAGTGATTTGATTAGCATAGCTGCATAGTTATTAATCTCATTCTTAAAATCATAATTTTATTTTTCAATTTGGAATATACTTTGTTGTATTTATTTTCGTCAAAATATCAGCAGTTTTGAACTGAATTTTTTAGTATGTTTTCAATATTTTCATAATGTGGCCATATAAAAAGAATGAAAAAAGGGTAAGAAAAATGCATAGAACATAATCCTTCATGTTTCATGTGTTCCAACTGCAGTCATTGATATCTTTCTAATGCAAGCCTAGCTTTAATTAAAATTTTCTGAATGCGTCCTTTTATTCAACTATTCTATTCGTGCGTAGGAGTTTGGTAAAATTTATCTGCCCGCGAATACTTATACCAAATAAATAGACGGCATGATATGTGTTTGTATATGCACTTTTTAAACTTAATCATGGCTAGTTATTATATATTTTCACCTTATTAAACCATTTAACTATAGTAAGTTAATATAGTTTGATGTAAATATTTCGTGGCAGTAAATTTTACGAGGAGAGTTTGGATGTCTATTACCTATCCTGAACATTTATTATATACTAGTAGTACATAACTTGTAATTCTAATAAGCAAATTTTGCCCTTGTAAATAATATGAGGATGTCT
This sequence comes from Nicotiana tomentosiformis, assembly GCF_000390325.3. Taxonomy (NCBI): domain Eukaryota; kingdom Viridiplantae; phylum Streptophyta; class Magnoliopsida; order Solanales; family Solanaceae; genus Nicotiana; species Nicotiana tomentosiformis. The sequence continues at coordinate 104,278,654 of NC_090819.1, read as the reverse complement.
GAATTGGCTTTTAAGCTAGTCAACTTAGTTTTTAAGCTTTTTTTTTTCTTATTTGATACAAAATTAAAAAATAATTAAAATAAGCAGCATTATCGTATTCGATTATCGTATTAATATGAATGTTGTTTTATCTGACTTATGAACCAGAAAACGATATGCATTACTATTTGTTGCATATCCTACGAAAACGCAATCAATGGTCTTCGGTCTGATCGTTACCCTTTTGTGTTTAGGAACTTCTATTTTAGCTACGCACCCTCCACACTTTGAAATATTTTGTGTTGGGCTTCCTTCCTTTCCATTTTTCATATTGAATGGATTGCGTTTTGTTGTAGGGAACTCGATTGAGTATTCGGTTAGCTGTAAAAATAACTTCTCCCACAAGTTCACGAGTAAACCAGAACTTATCAACAAAGCATTCATCATCTCATTTAATGATTGATTCTTTCTATCCGTAATCCCATTGGATTGGGACATGTAAGTGAGCATTGTTTGATGAATAATAGTATATACCAAACATATTTCTTCAAAAAATATCATATTCGCCACCCCTATTGCTTTGTAGACCAATCAGATGAACTGTTGTCGTGTCATGATAGAGCCATAATTAATAAATGGTGAAGTTTTTAATCTTTAAATCAATCTGACACAACCAGAATTAATGAACAGTGAAGTTTTTAATCTTCAAACCGAATGATATCTCATACAATCAGATCTAATAGACAATGAAGTTTTTAATCTTTAAGTCGAGTAATATATGTGTCACGAACCGAAATCCATTAAAAGTCGTGATGGCGCCTAACACCGCTGTCAGGCAAGCCAACAAAAATTAATTAGCTTAATTACCCATTTTAGTATTTTTAAATTGTAATTTCCTTCAATTAAATAGTAAAAGATTGAACTTACAGAGTAAATAATAATATTTTCGCAACTAAACTACTGAACAACCCATAACCACTCCCAAACCCCGGTGTCACAAGTGCATGAGCATTAACTAGGGAGTAAAATAAAATACAGCATCTGTCCGAAATATAAATTAGGCAGGAAAGATATAAATAACTCCGATGGAGACTCTGCTGGTTGCGGATTGTAATATGGAATGCAACTTGCCTAAGTCCCACATTAACCACACCTCTGCGCCCACAAGGCCACTAGACATATATGTACCTGCACAAAAATATGCAGCAATTGTAGTATGAGTACGTAAATCAACGCGCACCCAGTAAGCATCCAGTCTAACCTCGAAGAAGTAATGACGAGGGGTCGACTCTGACACTTACTATGGGCTAACAATAAGATACCGATATTAAAATTAAGCATGGATTGAATAAAACAACTGAAAACCCAATAAACAAAAGGTAAGTAAACAATTCCTTTAATAATAGGAAGTTTCCAAATTTATTTTTTCGTCATTTAACAATTTATATCTCAAGCCAATGAAACAATATCAATTATTATTAGTTCCAAAGATTTATCATGCGCAAATCATGCCGAGGTTGTACAGCCTGATCCAACGTAATATTTAAATTGTGCACTGCCGAGGGTCGAACGACACGAACCATAGATGCATCTATCTGCTACCGAGGCGTTCAGCCCCCTCCACAAAAGAGAAAATACATTTACAACAATCAATTCAAGATTTATTAAGGGTAATTATTCAAGGAAATACCAAATTCTCATTAACGGTCAAGAAAAATAAAGTTTAACCTTTTACAATTCCTTTATCAAGTTTCAATATGATTTAAGCAATTAAATTTACAAGTAGGGTACAAACATTTATAAGTATAGCATGATATGGATCCTAGACTATCCGGACAATAGCATAATTAGTAGCTACGTACGGACTCTCGTCACCTCGTGCGTATGTAGTCCCCACAAATAGAAGTACCTTTTAATTCAATTCACCTATGGGGTTAATTCCCTCTTACAAGGTTAGAAAAGAGACTTACCTCGCTCCAAAATTCCATAACCGGTTCCAAAGCCCTTCCAACAACTCAAACCGATGCCCAATCGCTCCAAAACTAGTCAATAAATGTGCAAATTCATAAATATATACTCTAATACTCATTATAATCCAATTTATAATAATTTTCAACTCCGCTCGAAAAGTCGATAAAAAATACCCTCGGGCCCACGTACCCGAATTTCAAATTTTTTTGAAAATAAACATTATCTATAGCCTCACGAACTCAAATATATAGATTATTCTCAATTTCATGCCCAAATTCGTGGTCAAAATTCAAAAATATAAATTTCTAGGTTTTTCACCAAAACCCCAAATTTCTACAAATTTTCATGAATTTCCATGTTAAAATCTAGGTATAATCCAAGTATTTAACTCAAAATACACGGGAATCACTTACCTCTTTGATGTTGATGGAACCCCTCTCAAGGTGCTCTCAAACATCGCCTAAATCCAAGTGGGAAATGAGGGAAATGTGCTAAGTCCCGCATTAAAAGCTATTGCATAGGTCGCAAATGTCTCATTTGCGATACCTGGTTCGCAAATGCGACAAAATCATTGCAAATGCGAAGCTGAGCTCCCCACCGCCAAGGTCGCAAATGCGACTGGAAATCTCGCACATGCGAGTCCTATCCAGATCAGGCTTCTTCGCAATTGCGAAGCCTTTCTCGCAAATGTGAGGTTCGCAAATGCGAACCAATTCTCGCATTTGCGATACCTGAGACACCAGCAAAAAAAAAAATAGAAAACTGAAGCCTTATCAACCATCCGAACACGTCTGAAACTCACCCGATCCTTCGAGGCTCCACACCAAACGTCCACACAAGTCTAAAAATATCATATGAACTCGCTCGCTGCCTCAACTAACATCAAACAACATCGAAATCATGAATCACACCCAATTCGAGCTTAATGAACTTTAGAACTTCAAACTTCTACATTCGATGCCGAAACCTATCAAACCACGTTCAATTGACCTCAAATTTTGCACACAAGTCACATTTGACATTACAGATCTATTCCAACTTCCGAAATTAGAATTCTACCCCGATATCAAAAAGTCCACTCTCGGTCAAACTTTCCAAAAACTTCAAATTTCTATTTTTTCGCCAAATGACCCCGAAACGACATACGGACCTCCAAATCCACTTCCGGACACGCTCCCAATACCGGAATCACCATACAGAGCCATTTCCTAACTCGGAATTCCAAATGGACATCGATAACATTGAAATGCACTTCAACCCAAATTAATGAAATCCTTTCAAAATGCCAACTTTCCACAATAGGCGTCGAAACGCTCCTGGGTCATCCAAAACCCGATCCGGACATACGTCCAAGTCCAAAATCATCATACGAACCTGTTGGAACCTTCAAAGCCCGATTCCAAGGTCATTTACCCGAAATCACACCTTAGTAAATTCTTCCAACTTAAAGCTTCCGAAATGAGAATTTTCTTTCTAAATCAACTCCGTACTTCCCGAAATTAAATTCTGAGCACACGTACAAGCCATAATACCTGAAGTGAAACTACTCATGGCCTCAAACTGCCGAATGACGCGCTAGGGCTCAAAACGACCGATCAGGTCGTTACAATATGACACAACCACATTTAATAATCGGTAGCATTTTTAATCTTTAAATCGAGTAATAAATTGAAGCAGAAAATCACTAAGATTTTAATCTCCAAACCAAGCAGAAAGTCACTTAGATTTTAATCTCCGACAAATGAGTAAAAAGTCACGAAAACTTTAATCTCAATAAACGAATAGAAAATCACGTAGATTTTAATCTTAAAGTAGGAGTAGAAAATCACGAAGATTTTAGTCTCCAAACTAGGAGTAGAAAATCACGAAAATTTTAGTCTCCAAAATGATAGCAGAAAATCACGACGATTTTACAATTCAATAGTTTGATATATCATTCTTATCAAACAAACATATGTATAAAATTTATTGATACATATAAACTTTTCATCTTCATGATCTCAAATAATTTTCAAGTATCAATGTAAGCCTAATTCATACTTACAGCCTTGAAAATAATTTTTCACATAATTTCAAGCATGCTACCAAAGTTATATACTAAAAAATATAACTAATATATCCTTAGTTATTCTTAATTAATGTGTATGCAACACAATATATATTTGAGATCATCACATAATGAACATCTGCCCTTTATATTTGTAGAATCTGGTTTCATAAATCATATAGAGCAAATAATTGAATTAAGAAAAATGAATAGAGCCATAAAAGTAGAACCTGAATTTCTTATCACTCTTCAGATCCATTGATCTCATTACCGGAACGACAAAACCTTGCAGAATTTTTCCCCCATACATCAAGATTTGTAATGTAGTCCATGTATAGAGGAAAGAAAATTGTACTAATACTTCACATGTCAAGACAATTATGACAATGGGGTAATTCTTTATGAGAATCTCCGAGCAATCCACGTGGGTCTGCACGTTCTTCTCAATTTTTAAAAGAATAATTACTCATATGGACTATCAATATTAGAGACTTAATCTTTCATTCTTCCATATTAAACTTGAATGAACCGTCACAACAATTTTTAACAAGTAACTACTTATTTGTGAGCACCTAATTTTTTACCATATTTAAAATTTTATCACTTTTTACTATGTAAATATTTTTAGGGGTTTAATCAACAGTTTTTAGCGTTGTTTTAATTTTTTATAGAGTAAAATATTTAGAAAATTTTTTTTTTAAAAAACAGGTCAAATATTATTATTAATAATATTATTTTATTTTTATCTTTATTTTTTTAAAATAAAAAACCGAATAAATCAAATGAAAAATACAATAAAGATAAAAAATAAATAAAATTTCGGGTGGAAATAAAAAAAGAAAGAGGCAAAGGGGAAGTAGGGAATTAAAAAATAAAATTAAAGATAGGTGGGAATTAAATAACAAAAGTAAAAGAAAGTGAATTTTTTTAAAAGAAAAGTAAAAAACCAAAGTAAGAGAAAGTGAATTTTGTTTTTAAAAAGGAAGGAATGTGGGAATTAAAAAAAAGAAAATAAAAATAAAGTGGAAAATAAAAAATTAAAAGTAAAGGTAGGTAGGAATTGAAAAACAAAAATAAAAGAAAGTGAAAAATTTAAAAAGAAAAGTAAAAAAAATGGATTTTTTTTTAAAAAGGTAAAAGAAAATAGAAATTTAGATAAAATAAAAGTAAAAAAAGTGAAAAATTAAAAAATAAAAGTAAAGGAAGGTGTGAAATTTATTTATTTATTAAAGAAGGAAAATAGGAAGTGAGAATTGTTTAATTAAAAAACATAAAATAATATAAATAAATCTTAAAAGTTCCGAATTGTTTTCTATAAATAGAAGTGAACAATGAGAGAAAAAGGAAGGAAAAAAAAGAGAGGAGGGAATTGAGAGAAATATTTTTTCTTCTTTTACGCTAGGGGAATTTCTACTCGTATCATTCTTTCTTCGTCTTTCTTTTGAAAAATTTAGTAAGTCATCACCCAAAACCCAACAAAAATACTTCATAATATCCCTTTTGTAATAACCCAACCGGTCGTTTTGAGCCCTAGCGCGTCGTTTGGCAGTTTGAGGCCATGAGTAGCTTCACTTCAGGCATTATGACTTATACGTGTGGTCGGAATTGAATTTCGGGAAGTCCGGAGTTGATTTAGAAAGACAATTCTCATTTCGCAAGCTTTAAATTGGAAGAATTTACTAAGGTGTGATTTCGGGTAAACGACCTCAGAATCGGGATTTGAAGGTTCCAACAGGTTCGTATGATAATTTTGGACTTGGGCGTATGTCCAGATCGGGTTTTGGATGACCCGGGAGTATTTCAGCGCCTATTGTGGAAAGTTAGCATTTTGGAAAGGATTTAATAAATTTGGGTTGGCGTGCATTTCAATATTATCTGTCACGACCCAAAATCTCACCTGTCTTGATGACGCCTATCTCAATACTAGGCAAGCCAAAAATCTCAATAAAATACCATATCTTTTAAATTTGAAAATAAAATAATTAAATTCAGTAGAAGAAATCTCACAATTTTAAATATAACACTCCCAAAACCGGGTGTCACTGAGTATATGAGCATCTAAATGAATACAAAGTATGACTGATAAACATTACTGTCTGAAGTATAGAAAGTACAGTAACTAAACAGGAAGGGAATCAAGTCTGCGGTCGTCAAGCAGCTACCTTGATACTCTCCAACAAATATAACTCCGAATTCTAGCAGTCGTCGTATCCGGGAGCACCTGGATCTGCACACGAGGTGTAGAGTGTAGTATGAGTACAACTAACTCAATAAGTAACAAGACTAACCTCTCGGCTGAAAGAAATGATGAGCTCCGCAGGTACAGTCCAGTAAAAATAATGGTACAGAAATGTAGTCATGCTTTCAAGTTCAACAGTTAAACTCAATACAAGTGAAATAGATCAATACTGCATGATATGAGGCATATGGTATCTCATTGCAAAGATCTTATGTAAATACTGGTCACAAATTATCCGGTCACTTTCGTACTGTTTATGGCCAATCCAGCCCAGGGGTGTTCCAACCCGTATATATATATACACATCGACTGACAGTCAGTCACCCAATACCGTATAAGGCCAATCCAGCCCTGGGATAATTTATCCCTAAATATAATGATACTAACAAGATCCATGTCCACATAACTCATTACAATACAATTAAGTAAGGCAAGTCCATGTCCTGAAAAAATCCATCCCAAATATATATATATATATATATATATATATATATATATATATATAAGCAGTAAGTAAGAAAAGTCCATCCTGAATATCGATGATTATCTACGCTCACTGGGGGTGTGTACAGACTCTGGAGAGGCTCATTCAGCCCAAGCGTAATACAAAGCCAATATGGCCTACTGCAGGCGGACAGTCCCGATCCATATAATACCAAAGCCTATAAGGCCTGCTGCAGGCGGGCAACCCCGATCCATAAAATAGTAAAGCCAATAAGGCCTGCTGTAGGCGGGCAACCCCGATCCATAAAATAGTAAAGCCAATAAGGCCTGCTGCAGGCGGGCAGCCTCGATCCATAAAATAGTAATGTATAAAGCCATTATGGCCTGCAGCGTTGCGCAACTCAATCCCATAAATATTCTCACAATGGACAATTATTACTGAGTGTGAAATATATATTTTTGAACAATTAATTCAACAACAACACGATCCCATGGGTCCTAAAATATTGGCACGTAGCCTAAACACGATATTTATCACAAGCCTCAACTCAATTCCTCTAACACGTGCCACATATTCAGATAATAACATGATTCTTTAATTTTACAACATCACATGATTTATTCAAGACACAATTTCTGTGGTGCACGTCTACATGTTCATCACCTATCGTGTGAGTCACCTTCAACAATTTATATCATATCAAATTCGGGGATTCATACCCTCAAACCCAAGTTTAGAAGTGTTACTTACCTCAATGTGTGAAATTCTTTACTCTGCTATGCCTTTGCCTCGCAAATCGACCTCCGAATGCCTCGAATCTAGTCACAATTAATTTATTTCGGTCAATAATATTCATTAGAATTAATTCCTTAAGAAAATGCTAATTTTCCATAAAAATTCAAAATTTAGCTCAAAAATCGCCTGTGGGGCCCACGTCTCGGAACCCGACAAAAGTTACAAAATCCGACAACCTATTCAATTACGAGTTCAACCATTCTAATTTCACTTAAATCCGACTTCGAATCCACATTCAAATCCCAAAAATTTATTTTATGAAGTTTCTACAATTTTTCCCAAACTTTCACCTCAAAGTACTAATGAGATGATGAAATCATTGATATATTCATGTATATTAACTAAATTTGAGTTAGAATCACTTACCCCGATAAATTTCTTGAAAAACCCACAAAAAATCGCCACAAACTGAGCTCCTTAGGTCCAAATTGTGAAATAATACCCTAAACCCCGTTTATATAGTGCACCCTCTGAACTCCCACTTCGCGGTCCGCGAAATTCCACTGCGGTCTGTGAAATTCTTGGTGGCTGCACTGCCAGACTTTAGTATTTTGGCCATAACTTTCTCTACAGATATCCAAATGATGACTTCTGTACCTTTCTTGAAACTAGACACGAATAGCTATAACTTTCCGCGAAATTCTGCTACGGTCCGCGAAATTCTTGGTGGCTGCACTGCCAGGCTTTAGTATTTTGGCCATAACTTTCTCTACAGATGTCCAAATGATGACTTCTGTACTTTTTTGAAAACTAGACACGAAGAACTACAACTTTTATTTTTGAATCATCTCAACATTCCTTGTAGATCAAAAGATATAGGCTTCCGAAGTCGGATCGGCGAATCTGCAGAACTACCTGGAGCGCGGCCGCGGACAGAATTGTGCGGTCTGCGAAATTCCAAGCACGGCCGCAAAATTCTGCTGCGGTCCACTCTCTTATGTGCGGTCCGCGCCCCTCCTTCGCCTCAACATCCAAAAATATGCGGTCCACACCCCCAAAAGTGCCAGAATAATATTAGAATGTCGAAATGCCCGGACTCGCTCAAAACTCACCCAGAAACTCATCCGAAACCTCTCGGATACAAACCATATATGAATTTCAATCATAACACACACTACGGAACTGCTCGCGCACTCAAAAGACTGAAAGGAGATCGTCTTGACCCGATATTGACCATGACCAAACTCCTAAATTTCTTAACTTTATTAATCTCTCAACCAATGATCCAACAATACACCCAAGCCCCTCGGGACCTCAACCAAATATACCAATACGTTCCATAACATAACACAGACCTACTCGAGGCCTCAAATCACATCAAATAACATCAAAACGTCGAATCGTAACTCAAATCAAAATCTATGAACTTTGAACTTTTAAATTCTATATCTTGTGCCGAAACACATCAAATCAATCCGGAATGACTTCAAATTTTGCACACAAGTCATAAATTACATAACGAAGCAATTCTAATTTCAAGAATTGGATTCCGACTACGATATCAAAAAGTGAACCCCCGGTCAAACTTTCCAAGAATTCAACTTTCAACATCTCAAACCTAATTCCACTACGGACCTCCAAATAATTATCCGGACACGCTCCTAAGTCCAAAATTATCATACAGAGCTATTGGAATCATCAAAACTCTATTCCGGGGTCATTTACACATAAGTCAATATCCGGTCAACTATTTCAACTTAAGCTTTCACAATGAAATTCATTCTTCTAAGCTAAGGCTAGCAAGTGGGCCGGTCCAGGCCCGGGACAGGGCCGGGACCGCGGGCCAAACGGGCCAAATAACTAAATGGGCCAGGACCGTTTGGTCCGGTTTTAGCGGGCCTGGTTCGGTCTCATGGGCCGGTCCTATGATTTGGGCCCGTCAGGCCCGGGACCGTTTGGCCCGCCAGGGCCCGGGACCGGACCAGGACCGGCCCGGTCCCTTAGCGGGCCCAACGGCTATTTTTTTTTAAAAAATAGCCGTTGGCTATTTATGAAATAGCCATTTAACCCTCCAACTTTGTTTTAATCCCAAACTTTTTATAATTACACTTTTTCCCTATTTTCAACTATAAATACCCCATCATTATTTCATTTTTTCTTACAAAATCATCAATCTATCACAATCTCTCTCTAATTTATTTCTATAATTGCTACTATTGCTTACTTTATTATTACAATTTGTGAAACAATTGTGAAGTTGGTGAATTGAAATCTTCAACGATAATCAATTTCCAACAAGTTGTTCGTCAATTCGGTAAACTCGTTCCAACTCTTAAGTTTTAATATTATAATTTTGTTTGTTTTATTTACTTTTCTTGATTAATTAAGATGGCTTATTCCTTAAAAAATATGTTTTGTAAAAATAAGAGAAAATCGAAGAGTGGTGAATCTAGTGGCCAATATGTTCCTCCTCCACTTCCCCGGCTCCCCGACCCAAACATGTTACCCGTCCTACACCTCCTATTCTTGATAGCGATAATAGTTTATTACAATTTATCGAGAGTCAATTTTGCCATAATATTGCACTCGGTGAACAATTAAACCATGAATATATGAATGCTCTTTATGGTAATCCAACTATTGATGAAAATGATGATGAAGAAATAGATTTAGATGAAACGCAACCGGATGATGATACACCCACTAGTCCTACTTCTGAAGTTAACCCAACTAATAATAATCTAGATGATCCCCCGTCTGACCCTCCTATTAGTGCCCCTACTTTTTCTAGATAACCTTCTAAACGGGCAGAAACATTTCTTGTTTGGCAATTTTTTACTCAACTAAGAGAAAAAAATAGGGCTAAGTGTAAAACTTGTGGCAAAGAGTTAGTTTTTCAATATATTGGAAGTCGCGGGGGGGGGGGGGGGAGGGGGGGAGTTTGACTAGACACATATTGCTACACCCTCAAGATAAAGCTAGATATTTTCGTATGAAAGCTTTGGCTGAGGGGACAAGTGCACCTAGTCAGGCTAACCTTAGTACCGGGTCAAATCAATTTCAACCGGGAATTAACATTGTTACCGGTGGTATTTTATATTATGATCCAAAAAAAGATCGGGAAGAATTGGCAAAAATGGTCACTATTATGTGCTTACCCTATAGTTTTCCTTCTAACCCCCACTTTGTGCATTATTTATACTATACTATAGTCTATACTATATATACATCTCATAAGATATATAAGCTATATTCGATGTACATATACATATAGTATAGTATAATATATATATATATATATATAAAAGCCTATATATATACTATCGAATACGGCTTATATACTATAGTATAGTATAGTATAATATATATATATATATATACTATATATACAGTATAGTATAGTATATATATACTATATATACAACTTAAGATATATAAACTATATTTGATATACTATATATACATCTTAAGATATACTATATATACTATACTATATATACATCTTAAGATATACTATATATACTATACTATATATACATCTTAAGATATATATACATCTTAAGATATACTATATATACTATACTATACTATATATACATCTTAAGATATACTATATATACATAGTATACTAGATATACTAGATATATATATAGTAGATATACATGTATATATAGTATATCTTAAGATGTATATATAGTATATAAATCGAATATAGCTTATATATAGTAAGATGTGTATATATATATTATATTATAGTATAGTATATATATATAAGCTTATATATATATATATATGTATATCGAATATATCAAATATAGCTTATATATCTTAAGTTGTATATATAGTATATACTATACTATACTATAATATATATACATCTTACTATATATATTATATATATCTTAAGATGTATACTATCGAATATGACTTATATACTATGTATATATAGTATAGTGTGTGCGTATATAAGATGTATATATAGTATAGTGTGTGTGTGTGTGTGTGTGTGTGTATATATATATATATATATATATATATAGTATATCTTAAGATGTATACTATCGAATATGACTTATATACTATGTATATATAGTATAGTGTATGTGTGTATATATATATATATCTTAAGATGTATATATAGTATATAAATCAAATATAGCTTATATATCTTAAGATGTATATATAGTATAGTATAGTATATATATATAAGCTTATATATATATATATATATATATATCGAATATACTATGTATATATAGTATAGTGTGTGTATATATATATATATATCTTAAGATGTATATATATACTATAATATACTATATATATACTATAATATATATACATAGTTTATAAGTCATATTCGATAGTATACATCTTAAGATATACTATATATACATCTTACTATATATATATATATAGCTTATATATCTTATAACTTATATATCTTAAGATGTATATATATCTTAAGATCTACTATACTATACTAAATATATATAGTATATCTTAAGATGTATATATAGTATATTTTAAGATGTATACTATGTATATATAATATAGTATATATATATATATATATATATATATATATATATATATTTTAAGATGTATATATAGTATATAAATCGAATATAGCTTATATATCTTTATTACTATTTTTTTTCTCTAACTTCTATAAAAAAAAAATTAAAAATACAAAGTTTCTGTTGGGCCCGTTTAGGCCCGGGACCGGCCCACTTAACCCGGGACCGTTAGTTCGTGGTCCTGGTCCCGAGCCGGTTCCAGCAATAAGCCCGCGAAGCCCGGGACCGTTTAGGACCGGACCGCATAGCACCGGCCCACTTAGGACCGGGCCACTTAGGACCGGGCCCGTGAAGCCCACTTAGGACCGGGTCCGGCCCACTTGCCACCCTTATTCTAAGCTAACTCTGAAATACCTTAAAACCAAAATCGACAATTCACACAAGTCATAATACCTCGTAGGAAGTTATTCAAGACTTCAAATAGTTTAAAGGAGCGTAAATGCTCAAAACGACCGATCGGGTCGTTACAATCTCCCCCACTTAAATATATCTTCGTCCTCGAACGTGCCAAGAGTTGTTTCCAAGCCATCACATCACTATTCCATCTACCACTCACATATCCGGGGTGATCTCACGTCACCCTATTACATATAAATTGTATAGGCTTGACAACACAACATAACTGAAAATCATTAATTAAACCTTAGCCCAGAAACTTTGTATTTCAATTTCCAACATTCAGAATTTCTTTTCAAGACCTGAATCTCACATCAACATGCTGTATGAGTTTGAACACACTGTACCAAGCCATAGCCATAACACAAGATATAATCACGTAACATACTACACAACTCGCATGCTCGCAACACTATTTTTGATCACAGTAACTACTCCAAACTAACCCGGTAATAGTATTAAACTCCATATCAAGCCAAACCTCATTCCAAAACCTTCGTACACTACTGATATTTAAAGAAACACATGGAACCTCATAATCAATTATTAGATCAACAAGTCATGGAGCTCTCTCGCCCCAACCCGAACCATAATCACTTTCTAAGCCGACTTTCGATATTATCCTTCCAAATATACTATAATCAAACCTGATAGTACCCATTCTAGGTCCAATGACCTTACATTATTAAACACAACTATCCCACTGACATGACACACCAATACAACTCAAGCCACAACTGCGCAATTTGTACCCAAAATGGAAGATGTCTCAAAGTAGAGAACCGTATTGCAAGTTTAACAAGCACCACCATAACTTCAATGCTATAAGCTCATTATATATAGTAGAACTAAGACATACGAACTTAATAAGAGTAACCAGCTTTTCTAGAGCTCACATTATCATCAGTCGTACGAAAAAACTCACGTGCTATAGTATCAATATCTGGACCCACACGGACAACTCACGTGCCAATAATATCAGTATATGGATCCGCACTGTCACGTCCCAAAACTGAGGAGCACGACTGGTGCTCAACCGAGTAAACCCGACCGAGCAAGCCTGTTAGATTTCATTCTACCCAAACTCACCACGAATAGAGATAATATATATTTTCATTAATTAGACGAAAATGTGTTCATGTCTACAATACCAATTCATTTCCAATAGTTTCATCATTTTTAAAGTCTCAAATGGACTAGTAATACAACCACAACATAACATAGTTTGTCTTTCCCCAACACCAATACACAACCCACACTATGTCTACGGAGCCTCTATAGATAAAGAAGAGTACAATGATAATGCCGACAACAAGTCTCGGCTATATCTCAAACCGAATACACAAAGTACAAAAGATACATGACCCCGGGATGAAGTGGGGCTCACCAAGTCAGTTGGGAAGAAGGTGTACTGCTATCACTGATCAGTATCTCCTGTTGTGGAACCACCTGATATTATCATAATATCAATGAAAGCCTTAATCAACATCAAACCTCAATTTAGGATCAAGACAGTGTTCAAATTAATTTCCATATCTCATATTTGGAGATTTTTAGTATCGATATACCATTGTCCACAATACCATTATTCACAATACCATTATTCACAAAACTAGTATCACCGTACTCTTACACTCTAAATGTTCCGGAATTCTTAGCAACTTCAATCTATTTTAGAAATATAACAAATTGAACCAAAATTAGGAAGATGATCATGGTTCTAGCTCACTTGAGCATTTTATCAAACACTAGGTGTGCATAAGGCTTCAAAGTCCTTTTTATGAAGGATTCCATCATCCCACAACCCAATCTTTACCATTTTTAGCTCAACAATCTTCCTACACCCTTTGATAACACATGCATGTAAAATAAATAACTCGTATGCCCAAATATTATCTTGCTAATTATCCATTCCTACACAAAATTCGGAATTGAGGGTTAGGATGTAGAATCTTACCTCTAGGATGAAGACCTAGTGAGTTTCCATCCTTAATCTTCCAAAACTTGAGCAAGAATTGAAGAATACCTTCTCACTCTAGGGCACTCTTTTTCACTCTAAAGTGTCAGATTATTGCTCAAAAATGGCCCAAAGACTGTATTTAACGAAATAGAGTTGGATTTTAAAAACCCAAAAATGGAGCTCCGGAACGGTTCTGCGGTCGCATATATGGATATACGGACCGCATATCGGTCGCATAATTGCTGACAAAAATGATCAAAAATCTGTCTGTGTATGCGGTCACTATGCGGTCCGCATAACTGTTATGCGGTCGCATAATGCACCGCATAATAGTTATACGGTCGCATAGTCAACTGCATAGCTGCTGCCAGATTTGGCGTACTCCTGCTCACTTCTGCGGCCATTATGTGGCCCGCAGAGTGATTATGCGGTCGCATAATGGACCGCATAAATTTGCTTTTTTGCCAAAATGTTTTCTTTACTTTCCGGTTCATTGTTCATCCTAAAAGGTCCGAGCCGCGGCACGTAAGCCTAGTCCGGTACCATGAAATATTATTTTCTTTGCAATTTTTACCGGGCTTTACACTGAAGTACTTCAAAATTTTACGGGGTGTTACATTCTCCCCCGCTTAGGATCATTCGTCCTTAAATGAGGGTAAAAATCCGTCATTAGCATCTTATGCAACTTAGTTTGTTTTATACCACAAACTAGCAGCCCCAAATTTGACTAACTCCCTAAATTTTCAAACAATTTCGCCAGAGTTTCTTTTGTAATTAGGCCTATCCACCTTTCAGAGAGTGCCAGAAACACATCCTAATAGCATATACATAATCCAACGACGTAACATAATATGAAACAACACCAACTGTGGCCTCATAAGCAATATATATCCAGAAAGGAACACCCTTAATGCCAATTGTTCATATGATATAAAATTCATAAAAAGTAAGTTTTATAATTTTCCTAGATCACAACTTTAAATACATGGTCATTCAAACAAATAAGGATACTTTTTCTTCATTTCTTCCTCGGCCTCCCAAGTAGTCTCTTCAACCTGCTGGTTTCGCCACAACACTTTCACAGAGGTAATTTCTTTATTTCTCAATTTTCGGACGTGGCGATCAATAATAGAGACCGAAATCTCTTCGTAAGTCAATTTCACATTTACCTCAATAGTCTCAACCGGAACAATGAGTGTCGGATCTCCAACTACTTTCTTCGACATAGACACATGAAATACCAGGTGTACTAATGACATCTCAGGTGGTAGCTCAAGCTTGTACACCACCTCACCGATCCTCTAAATGATTTTTTACGGTCCGACATACCTCGCACCCAGTTTCCCTTTCTTACCAAATCCTATTACACCCTTCATGGGGGAAACTTTCAAGAATGCCCAATCATCTTCTTTGAACTCCAAATCCCTACGACGAACATCCGAATAGGATTTCTGATGACTCTGAGCAGTCTTCAACTGCTCCTTAATGATTTTAACTTTTTCCATAGCCCGATGAACGAGGTCTGGCCCTATCAACTCAGTTTCCCCGATTTCGAACCACCCAATGGGAGATCTACATCTCCTACCATATAAAGCCTCGAACGGTGCCATCTGAATACTAGCATGATAGATGTTGTTGTATGCAAATTCTATGAGTGGTAAATGATCATCCCAGCTACCTTTGAAGTCTTGAACACAAGCACGCAACATATCCTCAAGAGTCTGAATAGTCCGTTGTGCCTGCCCATTAGTCTGCGGGTGAAAGGCTGTACTAAGATTCACCTGAGTACCCAAACCTTGCTGAAATTTCTTCTAAAAGTTAGCAGTGAATTGTGCTCCCCGATCAGAAATGATGGAAACTGGGGTGCCATGCAACCTGACTATTTCTTTGATATACAACTGAGCATACTGCTCCACTATGTCGGTAGACTTAACCGGCAAAAAGTGTGCTGATTTCATGAGTCGATCCACAATCACCCAAATCGAGTCAAACTTACGTGGGGTGCGTGGTAATCCAACCACAAAATCCATATCATTTCCCACTTCCACATTGGAATTTCTATGTTCTGTGCCAACCCACTAGGCCTTTGGTGTTCGGCCTTCACTTGCTGACAATTCAGACATCTTGGCACAAAGTCCGCCACATTTCTCTTCATATTATTCCACCAATAGACTTCCTAAAGATCATGATACATTTTTTTAGAACCTGGGTGCACGGAATATCTAGAAGTGTGAGCTTCAGTCAAAATTCTTTCACGGAGACTATCGACATTTAGAACACATAGTCGCCCTTGGTACCTTAGTGTACCATCATCCATGCCAAGAGAAAAGGCCATGGTCTTATGTTTATGAATTCCCTCTTTCAATTGCACCAACAATGGATCGTTGTATTGCTTCTCTTTGACTTCCACTAGAAGTGATGATTCAGCCCTATTTTGCACAATTACCCCTCCTTCACTAGAGTCCGCAAGATGAACTCCCAAACTAGCCAATCGGTGAACTTCCTTGGCCAATGGCCTTTGATATGCCTCCAAGTGTGCTAAGCTACCCATAGATTTTCGGCTAAGAGCATCTGCCATAACATTAGCCTTCCCCGGATGGTATAAAATATCAATGTCATAATCCTTGAGTAATTCAAGCCATCTTCTCTGCCTTAGATTCAATTTCTTATGTTTGAAAATATATTGAAGGCTCTTATGGTCCGTGAATATATCCACATGGACCCCATATAAATAATGATGCCAAATTTTTAAAGCAAATACCATTGCTGCAAGTTCTAAATCATGTGTTGGATAGTTCTTTTCATGATTCTTTAGTTGCCTAGAAGCATAAGCTATCACTTTCCCCTGTTGCATTAATACACACCCAAGCCCGATTCTTGAAGCATCATAATATACCACAAATCCATCTATACCCTCTGGTAGAGTCAACACCGGTGCCGTAGTCAATCTTGCTTTCAATTCCTGGTAACTCTTTTCACAAGCATCTGACCATTGGAACTTAATTGCCTTTTGCGTTAATTTAGTCAATGGAGAGGCAAGAGTAGAAAACCCCTCCACGAACTTTCTGTAATACCCAGCTAAGCCTAAGAAACTGCGAATCTCTGTTGGAGTTGTAGGCCTCGACCAATTCTTCACAGCTGCAATTTTCTGAGGATCAACCTTAATTCCCTCACTAGAGACTACCTGACCCAAGAATATAATCGATTCAAGCCAAAATTCACGCTTTGAAAACTTTGCATATAACTGGTGCTACTGCAGGGTTTGCAAAACTACCCTGAGATGATCGGCATGGTCTTCTCAACTTTGTGAATATACAAGTATATCATTAATAAACAATATCACAAAAGAGTCGAGGAATGGCTTAAAAACTCAATTCATAAGATCCATGAAGGCTGCTGGGGCATTTGTTAGCCCAAAAGACATCACCAGAAATTCAAAATGCCCATACCCGATCCTAAAAGCTATTTTCGGAATATCCCGCTCCCTGATCTTCAATTGGTGATACCCGGATCGTAAATCAATTTTAGAGAAGTACCTAGCACCTTGCAATTGGTCAAACAAGTCATCTATCCTTGGCAGTGGGTACTTATTTTTGACTATTACCTTATTAAGCTGCCGATAGTTAATACACATTCTCAGTGACCCATTTTTCTTTCTTACAAAAAGGATCGGTGTGCCCCAAGGCGACACACTCGGCCGGATGAAACCCTTTTCTAACAAATCTCTCAATTGTTCCTTTAGCTCTTTCAATTCTGCAGGTGCCATTCTGTAGGGTGGAATAGATATAGGATGCGTGTCTGGCATCACATCAGTCCCAAAATCAATCTCCCTGTCTGGTGGGATCCCAGGGAGTTCATCCGGAAAGACTCCCGGAAATTCATTCACAACAGGCACGGACTCAAGTGTAGGTGCCTCAGCATCGGTGTCCGTAACCCGGACCAAATGGTAAATACATCCCTTGTTGATCATCTTTGAGGCCTTAAGGTAAGAAATAAACCTACCCTTCGGCACTACATCATCACCCTTCCACTCAATAACTGGCTCATTTGGAAATTCGAACCTAACAGTTCTGGTTCGGTAATCAAGCTTGGCAAAACATGAATAAAGCCAATCTATCCCCATTATCACATCAAAATCAACCATTCTCAATTCAATAAGATTGGCAACGGTATCCCGACCATGCAACGTGACAACACAATCCCTATAAACCCGCGCAGAGTAGATACCGAGAATGGCTCATAAAGCTGTTCTGGTTCTATCCCAAATTCCATAGCAACATAAGGTGTGACATATGACAAAGTGGAACCGGGATCGATAAGAGCATATACATCATGAGATTGGACAGTCAATATACCTGTGACAACATCTGGAGAAGCCTCTGAATTCTGGCGATCCCTCATAGCATAGAAACGACCGGATCCTCCCAAACTCTGTGCTCCACCCCTAGCTGCACCATGCCCTGCGGGTGTTGGAGTGCTTCGAGCTGGAGGAGGTGCTACGGATGTAGTAGCTGCAGAATTGGCTGGTTGTGCCATGCCCCTGCCCGCACCCTGGCGGGACGAACGACAATCCCTCGGAATGTGACCCCTCAATCTGCATCCGTAGCATATGGGTAAGTCTATGTAGTATATTCCTAGGTGCATCTTTCCACACCTAGGGCATGGGGGCTTCCTCTGCTGCTGGAATCTACCACCATGATGACCCTGCTGATTGGATCCCCTGTTGCCCTGACTGGGCCTGAAATGGCTCCATTGCTGCTGCTGACTAGGCCCTGATGGCGGTGCACTAGCCAAAGACTGAGTAAAGGATTGTGATGGCCCTGGCGACCCTCCTCTGAATGTTGACTTGCCACCACCTGAAGAATCACTTACTACCCTCTCCTTAATTTGCTAGTCTCTGTGGCTTGAGCGAATGCCACCATCTTTCCATAGTTCATATCATAATTCAAGGCTAATGTAGCGGCCTCATTAATTACCAAGGTACTAAGGCCCTGTACAAATCGGCGAACTCTAGCCTCCATAGTGGGTAGCATATAAATAGCATATTTAGACAGGTACGCGAATCTCATATGGTAATCCCACACACTCAGGCTACCTTGCCTCAAGTTCTCAAACTCAGTAGCACGGGCTACCTTAGTCTCAGCAGGCAAGAAATGATCAATGAAGGCATCGACAACTCACCCCACCTCGCCGGAGAGCTCCCTTCTTCATGGGACTCCTCCCATAGTTCAAACCAAGAATATGCCACCTCTTTGAGGCGGTAGGAGGCCAATTCCACTGCCTCTGTTTCAGTAGCACGCATAACTCTGAGAGTCTTGTGCATCTCATCAATGAAATCCTGGGGATCTTCCTCTGGGTTAGTATCTGTGAACACTGGAGGATCTAACTGGAGAAACCTGTTCACCCTGAAACTAGTAGAATCTCCTGGCTGACTGGAAGAAGTGGGTGCAATATCAGAAACACCATAATCAGAAGCTGGAACTGGAGGTGGAATTGGTATATTAGTTGGAGGGACTGTTTCCCCCTTAGTAGGTGTAGGGACAGGTGCGGTCTGATCAGTTGTAGTAGAGTCAGGCAGTGTAGTAACTGGAGGAATATTCTCACTCCTCGGGTGCTCACCCGCATCGTCAATTATAGGATCAACTGTCACTCCTGGGGTGACATTGGCTCTTTGGCCAGTTCTTGCCTTCTTCTTAGGTGCCATGTACTGAATATTAGAGCAACGTAGGAGTTAAAGGAGGAACAATCTTACAACCAATTTTATCACAGGATCAAGAACATGAAAGAAGGGTATTATTCCTAAATTCCCATGTAGCATCCTAATTATAGATGTGGTCGACAACATACCGATAATAAGGACTCTACTAGACACGGCTCCGAGACATCCTAGGACACTTTAAAACCTTAGGCTCTGATACTAAGTTTGTCACGCCCCAAAATCGAGGAGCGCGACTGGCGCTCAACCGAGTGAACCCGACCGAGCAAGCCTGTTAGATTTCATTCTATCCAAACTCATCCACAAATAGAGATAATCCATATTTTCATTAATTAGACAAAAATGTGTTCATGTCTACAATACCAATTCATTTCCAATAGTTTCATCATTTTTAAAGTCTCAAATGGACTAGTAATACAACCACAACATAACATAGTTTGTCTTTCCCCAGCACCAATACACAACCCACACTATGTCTACGGAGCCTCTATAGACAAAGAAGAGTACAATGATAATGCTGGCAACAAGGCCCCAGCTATACCTCAAATCGAATACACATAGTACAAAAGATACATGACCCCGGGATGAAGTGGGGCTCACCAAGTTAGCTGGGAAGAAGGTGTACTGCTATCACTGATCAGTATCTCCTGCTATGGAACTACCTGCATCTATTTAAAGATGCAGCGCCCCAGAAAAATGGACGTTAGTACTGTCGAATAGCACTAGTATGTATAACTAAACACCCTCTCAATAGAATGACAAATAATACAAATAAGATTATCATAATATCAATGAAAGCCTTAATCAACATCAAACCTCAATTTAGGATAAAGACAATGTTCAAATTAATTTCCATATCTCACATTGGGAGATTTTTAGTATCGATATACCATTGTCCACAATACCATTATTCACAAAACCAGTACCACCGTACTCTTAGCACGGAGTTTGATCATGACCCAATCGGTTAGGCTATCTCATCAGAGACATTAATCGCAATTTCTCTCAATATCAATACCACCGTCTTTAACACGGAGTCCGATCACGACCCGATCGGCTAGGCTATCCATTAGGGACATCGACCACAATCACAATTTCAATTATAATTTCCAGCACAATCACTACCATGTGTGCGGCATGGTGTCCAATCACGACCCGACTAGCTAGACTGTCTTATTTGAGACATCAACCTTTTTATATCAATCATCACATTTCATATTACTTTCACATCTTTTCATTTCATTGGCACTAATGGCCATAATTATAAGATCATTCTTGGCACGTTGGCCATATTTAGTATTTCATGCTCATCTTATCAATTTCAAATATCATTATCATCATCAACAACAAATACAATTCAAATCAGGGTGTGTAGTACACATGTGAGCAATTTAGAGTCTAAGGCGCATAGAGATATTTCACAAAATTTGGCATAATAGCCTTCATTTGAACTTGACTTAAAGTAGAAACATTATTAATGCACATCCCACATTTTTACACATCCTCAATTGGTAACATAACATGAATAAAGCATTTGGGATGCTTGTTGAACATATATCTTTCAATCCAATCTTACTCGGAATAGCCAGTTTCATAATGAATCACTCGGGACTTACATAATTTACATGAATACCGTGGGATTCAATTCTAAGAGAAGAGTTTATCCAACATACCTCACTTGAGCGTCCTTGCACTCTAAATGTTCCAGAATTCTTAGCAACTTCAATCTATTTTAGAAATATAACAAATTGAACCAAAATTAGGAAGATGATCATGGTTCTAGCTCACTTGATCATTTTATCAAACACTAGGTGTGCATAAGGTTTCAAGGTCCTTTTTATGAAGGATTCCATCATCCCACAACCCAATCTTTACCATTTTTAGCTCAACAATCTTCCTACACCCTTTGATAACACATACATGTAAAATAAACAACCCGCATGCCCAAATATTATCTTGCTAATTATCCATTCCTACACAAAATTCGGAATTGAGGGTTAGGATGTAGAATCTTACCTCTAGGATGAAGACCTAGTGAGTTTCCCTCCTTAATCTTCCAAAACTTGAGCAAGAATTGAAGAACAATTATTAAAGAACGCCTTCTCACTATAGGGCACTCTCTCTTACTCTAAAGTGTCACATTATTGCTCAAAAATGGCCCAAAGAGTGTATTTAGCGAAATAGGGTCGGATTTTAAAAACCCAAAAATGGAGCTCCAGAACGGTTCTGCGGTCGCATATGCGACCGCATAATGGATATGCGGACAACATATCGATCGCATAACTGTTATGCAGTCACTATACGGTCCGCATAACTGTTATGCAGTCGCATAATGCACCGCATAACAGTTATGCGGTCGCATAGTCGACCGCATAGCTGCTGCCAGATTTGGTGCACTCCTGCTCACTTCTGCGGCCATTATGCGGCCCGCAGAGTGATTATGCATTCGCATAATGGACCGTATAAATGTGCTTTTCCGCCAAAAATTTTCCTTTACTTTCCGGTACATTGTTCAACCCAAAAAGTCCGAGCCGCGGCACGCAAACCAAGTCCGGCACCATGAAATATTATTTTCTTTGCAAATTTTACCAGGCTTTACACTTAAGTACTTCAAAACTTTCTGGGGTGTTATATGCACGGACACCTCACATGCCAATAATATCAGTATATGGATACGCACGGATAACTCACATGCCAATAACATAAATCGGCTGGCATGGTCACAGGCCTCCAGTCCCAACATATCATACAGGAGCAATTAAACAAGTACACATGTATATGATAATGAAATAAGATTCTCATGCTCCTGGACTGGTATAAATAACACGCCATAGCGTAAGAATGTGCAAAGTCTGCTATCACACTTCAACTCGGCAAGTTAACACAGAAATAGTAACTACCCCATTTATTTAGGGGAATTAGCCTCTTTGTAACCTCAAATGTATCCTAGGTAGTTCTCAACAAAGGTACGAACACGAGAAATGTTATAACTTTACGCTTAATAGTCAACTCTAGGCATATCATAGCCTAAGCATTCTTTTGAGTATGAATACTTGCCCCGATGCTCGCACATTGGCTCAAACCTCACATATATGCACACTTATAGCGCATAACCATCACAAATAATTAGCGCAACTAGTGCCTCCATTGAATTAAAATAAAATACCCACCTCAAATAGGCTGCAACCCGAAACAATATACTTCTGAGAACTCCCAGTCTCCAAATTCATCAAACACATGAATCACTGTAACTGATCCCAACTCCAGCACTAGAATGACTAACACATCTTCCATTCACGATCTTCCCATAAGGAATACTTTCATAATTCTTCCATGCCACATAGCAATAATTTGAATATCAGCAGTCTATCAACCAGGTGAGTACTGCAATACCAATGAACATCCGTAAGTCAAAACACAATGTGCCTTTTGAAATGCGCACTCTTCTCAGGGATTATCGAGCAATTATAACATTCATCTAAATATCTAAAACTGATCATTCTGTCCAATATTCATGATCTTCCTTTCAAGAATGAACTGCCACCTTGTACATGTAAATCTAAATCCGGCACAACATATCACATCTATCATGTGAAAGGCACGAGAATCTCATTATAACCTCTGAGTCACCAGCAAATTACATACCTTATTAGTTAAAAACCTCTCTCGAGATTCATCCACTCTGCTCAAATCTAATTTACTCTGCCCCAAACGAGCCAAAAGATATGTGCTCCTTTAGCACGATCAACACTCAAAGAAGTAACCCTGCCTTAACACGACCACTCGAATTCATACTTCGTGCGCACTACATCCTTCAAAAAACCAATTTAATCATCTCATAAAGTGCAATATAACCCACATTTAAGAAATTTTCTTACTCAAGTCATCCCCGATATCAACCTCTGCAAGCCGTAACCAACCCATAAGTATGCCTCAAACAAAAACTAAAATTTAACATATATCCATGTAATTGAATTGTCAATAGCAGACTCCCCCTCTTGGCTCAAATCCATAGATTAAAATACTTGATAACTCACAATACCCATACTTTATTACTGCCTTAATACCACAGTCAGTTCAACAAAAATTCTTCTCAAGCTCAAGACACACCAACCATAAAATACCTCAATCATCTGCTAATCTCGCATTCATTCTCTTAACACTCAAGTCAACTTTCTCAACCAGATTCAAATTCAAATCTCAACACATACACACCGCTGGCAGAAAAGAAACTCTCTATTCACATCATAAGGAACGCACTTACATAAATTAATGCGCAGGGGATAACCCACCTGCTTAGTCTCAAATTGGCATCTTGTTATACCCTTTCGCAGCCACAATTACTATGAAATCACTTAATCTTTCTGAGTCCAAACTCATTAATCACACACGAAAATTTAATTTGCCCCAAAATTTAACAACGTGAAAGATCTTTCAAAATATTCATACTCGAGATTGTACGTCATATCAAAATGAAAACAAAGCACCCAATGGCCTTCCTTTACATTTCAGGGAAACATTTCTCGTCACATTCAAATCGTCTTAACACATCCC
Organism: Nicotiana tomentosiformis; assembly: GCF_000390325.3. Taxonomy (NCBI): domain Eukaryota; kingdom Viridiplantae; phylum Streptophyta; class Magnoliopsida; order Solanales; family Solanaceae; genus Nicotiana; species Nicotiana tomentosiformis. The sequence goes on along the minus strand of NC_090819.1, from coordinate 104,254,032 downwards.
GCAGTTACATAATTCTCATCACAAAGCCATTCCATCGTTCATTGAGCCACAAATCCCACTCGTAGGGACATTACCGGACATATGAGTCCAAATGCACAGATTACAACCGAAGCTATCGAGCCTAAGCTGTGGTATAAACCTGACGTCAAGTCCTCCAGGCTGGCATATCACCAAAACACAGAATACACATCTTGAACCTCATTCATAAAATCAAAAGCCGGCGATGCACAACTGATACCGAGCGCTCATATGCGCATACGAATACGTGGAAGGAATTCAAAGAGTTATGTTTCAAGCTGAATCAATTCCGCATGATAGAATACAAGAAAGTGAAATTTTCCTAAGGGTTTGGCAGCCTCTCGAAGATCTGTACAGACATCTCCGTACTGATCCGCAAGACTCTATTAAACCTGCTGATGACTCGTGAGACCTATGCCACCTAAAGCTCTGATACCAACTTGTCACAACCCAAAATCTCACCTGTCATGATGGTGCCTATCTCAATACTAGGAAAGTCGAAAATCTCAATAAAACACCATATCTTTTAAATTTGAAAATAAAATAATTAAATTCAGCGAAAGAAATCTCACAATTTCAAATATAATACTCCCAAAACCCGATGTCACTGAATACATGAGCATCTAAATGAATATAAAGTCTGACTGATAAACATTGCTGTCTGAAGTATAGAACAGTACAATAACTAAACAGGAAGGGAATCAAGTCTGCGGTCATCAAGCAACTACCTTGATACTCTCCAACAGAAATAACTCCGAATTCTAGCAGTCGTCGTATTCGGGAGCACCTGGATCTGCACACGAGGTGCAAAGTGTAGTATGAGTACAACTAACTCAATAAGTAACAAGACTAACCTCTGGGCTGAAAGAAATGATGAGCTCTGCAGGTACAGTCTAGTAAAAATAATGGTACAAAAATGTAGGCATGCTTTCAAATTCAACAGTTAAACTCAATACATGTGAAATAGATCAATACTGCATGATATGAGGCATATGACATCTCATTAGAAAGACCTCATGTAAATACTGGTCACAAATTATCTGGTCACTTGGTACTCTTTATGGCCAATCCAGCCCAGGGGTGTTCCAACCCGTATATATATGCATATCGACTGACAGTTAGTCACCCAGTACCGTATAAGGTCAATCCAACCCTGGGATAATTTATCCCTAAATATAATGATACTGACAAGATCCATGTCCACATAACTCATTACAATACAAATAAGTAAGGCAAGTCCATGCCCTGGGAAAATCTATCCCATATATATATATATATAAGCAGAAATTAAGGCAAGTCCATGCCCTGGGAAGTCCATCCCGAATATCGATGATCATCTACGCTCACTGGGGGTGTGTACAGACTCCGGAGGGGCTCCTTCAGCCCAAGCGTAATACAAAGCCAATATGGCCTACTGCAGGCGGGCAGCCCTGATCCATAAAATAGTAATGTATAAAGCCATTATGGCCTGTTGCGTTGCGCAACTCAATCCCATAAATATCCTCACAATGGACAATTATTACTAAGTGTGAAATGTATATTTTTGAACAATTAATTCAACGACAACACGACCCCATGGGTCCTAAAATATCGGCATGTAGCCTAAACACGATATTTATCACAAGCCTCAGCTCAATTCCTTTAACACGTGCCGCATGTTCAGATAATAACAAGATTCTTTAATTTTACAACTTCACAGGATTTATTCAAGACACAATTTCTGCGGTGCACGTCTACATGTTCGTCACCTATCGTGTGAGTCACCTTCAACAATTTATATCATACCAAATTCGGGGATACCCTCAGAACCAAGTTTAGAAGTGTTACTTACCTCAGAGTGTAAAATTCTTTACTCTCCTATGCCCTTGCCTCGCAAATCGGCCTCTGAATGCCTCGAATCTAGTCACAATTAATTCGTTTCGGTCAATAATATTCATTAGAATTAATTGCATAAGAAAATACTAATTTTCCATAAAAACCCAAAATTTAGCTCAAAAATCGCCCGTGGAACCCACGTCTCGAAACCCGACAAAAGTTACAAAATCTGACAACCCATTCAATTACGAGTTCAACCATACTAATTTCACTCAAATGTGATTTCGAATCGACATTCAAATCCCAAAAATTCATTTTATGAAGTTTCTACAAATCTCCACCTCAAAGTACTAATCAGATGATGAAATCATTGATATATTCATGTATATTAACTAAATTCGAGTTAGAATCACTTACCCCGATGAATTTCTTAAAAAACCCACGAAATATCGCCACAAACCGAGCTCCTTAGGTCCAAAATGTGAAATAATACCCTAAACCCCATTTATATAGTGCACCCTCTGAACTCCCACTTCACGGTCCGCGCAATTCCAAGCGCGGCCGCGAAATTCTGCTGCGGTCCGCGAAATTCTTGGTGGCTGCACTGCCAGACTATAGTATTTTGGCCATAACGTTCTCTACAGATGTCCAAATGATGACTTCTATATCTTTCTGGAAACTAGACATGAAGGGCTACAACTTTTGTTTTTGAATCATCTAAAAATTTCTTGTAGATCAAAAGATATAGGCTTTCGAAGTCGGACTGGCAAATCTGCAGAACTCCCTGGAGCGCGGCCGCGGACAGAATTGTGCGATCCGTGAAATTCCAAGCGCGGCCGCGGACAGAATTGTGCGGTCCGCGAAATTCCAAGTGCGGCCGCGAAATTCTGCTGCGGTCTGCACTCTTATGTGTGGTCCGCGCCCCTCCTTTGCCTCAGCACCCAAAAATGTGCGGTCCGCACCCCCAAAAGTATCAGAACAATATTAGAGTGCCGAAATGCCCGGACTCGCTCAAAACTCACCCCGAAACTCATCTGGAACCTCCCAGACACAAACCATATATGAATTTCAATAATAAAATACGCTACGGACCTGATCGCGCACTCAAAATATGGAAAAGAGATCGTCTTGACCCGATATTGACCATTGCCAAACTTTTAAATTTCTTAACTTTATTAATCTCTCAACCAATGATCCAAAAATACACCCAAGCTCCTCGGGACCTCAACCAAATATACTAACACGTTCCATAACATAACACGGACCTAATCAAGGCCTCAAATCACATCAAATAACATCAAAATGTCGAATCGCACCTCAAATCAAAATCTATGAACTTTAAACTTTCAAATTCTATATCTTGTGCCGAAACACATCAAATCAATCCGGAATGACTTTAATTTTTGCACACAAGTCATAAATTACATAACAAAGCCATTCAAATTTCCAAAATCAGATTCTGACTACGATATCAAAAAGTCAACCCCCCAGTCAAACTTCCCAAAAATTCAACTTTCGGCATTTCAAGCCTAATTCTATTATGGACCTCCAAATAATTACCCGGACATGCTCCTAAGTCCAAAATTATCATACAGAGCTATTGGAATCATCAAAAATTCCGGGGTCATTTACATATAAGTCAACATCCGGTCAACTATTTCAACTTAAGCTTCTACCATAAAATTCATTCTTCTAAGCTAACTCCGAAATGCCTTAAAACCAAAACCGACAATTCACACAAGTCATAATATCTTGTAGGAAGTTATTCAAGACTTCAAATAGTTTAAAGGAGCATAAATGCTCAAAATGACCGATCGGGTCGTTTACATTATCGATGTCCGTTTGGGATTTTGAGTCTGGGAATAGCTCCGTATGGTGATTTTGTTATTGGGAGTGTGTCCGGAAGTGGATTTGGAGGTCTGTAGGTCGTTTCGGGGTCATTTGGCAAAAAAAAATGGAAATTTGAAGTTTTTGGAAAATTTGACCGAGAGTGGAGTTTCTGATATCGGGGTCGGATTCTGATTCTGAAAGTTGGAGTAGGACAGTAATGTCAAATATGACTTGTGTGCAAAATTTGAGGTCAATCGGACGTGGTTTGATAGGTTTCGGCATCAAATGTAGAAGTTTGAAGTTCTAAAGTTCATTAAATTCGAATTAGGGTGCGATTCATGATTTCGATGTTGTTTGATGTTAGTTGAGGCCGCGAGCGAGTTCGTATGATGTTTTTAGACTTGTGTGGACATTTGGTGTGGAGCCTCGAGGGCTCGGGTGTGTTTCAGACGTGTTCGGGTGGTTGATAAGGCTTCCGTTTTCTGGTTTTTCTTTGCTAGTGTCTCAGGTATCGCAAATGCGACAATTGGTTCACATTTGCGAGAAAAGCTTCGCAATTGCGAAGAAGCCTGATCTGGGTAGAACTCGCATTTGCGAGATTTCCAGTCGCATTTGCGATCAGCCTGCCTTCGCATTTGCGAGCTTATGGTCGCATTTGCGACCTTGGCAGTGGGGAGCTCAGCTTCGTATTTGTGATGATTTTGTCGTATTTACGACCTTCACATTTGAAAACCAGGTGTCACAAATGCGACATCTGCAACCTGTTCAATGGCTTTTAATGCGGGGCTTAGCTCATTTCCCTCATTTGCCACTTGGACTATTAACATCAAAGAGGTAAGTGATTCTCGTGTAGTTTCAGTTAAATACATGGATTATACCTAGATTTTAACATGAAAATTCATGAAATTTTTTAGAAATTTAGGATTTTTGTGGAAAACCTAGAAATTTGTATTTTTAGATTTTGACCACGAATTTTGGCATGAAATTGAGAATAATCAATATATTTGAGTTCGTGAGGCTGTGGGTAATGATTATCTTTGAAAATTTTCAGAATCCGGGCCCGTGGGCCCGCGGGTGATTTTTATCGACTTTTCGAGTGGAGTTGAGAATTGTTGTAAATTGGATTATAATAAGAATTAGAGTATATATTTATGGATTTGCATATTTATTGACTAGTTTTGGAGCGATGGGAATTGGTTTGAGTTGTTGGAAGGGCTTTGGAACCGATTATGGAATTTTTGAGCGAGGTGAGCCTCTTTTCTAACCTTGTAAGAGGGAATTAACCCCATAGGTGAATTGAATTAAAAGGTGCTTCTATTTGTGGGGGCTACGTACGCACGAGGTGACGAGAGTCAGTACTTAGCTACTAATTATGCTATTGTCCGGGTAGTCTAGGACCCATATCATGCTATACTTACAAATGTTTGTACCCTACTTGTTAATTTAATTGTTTAAATCATATTGAAACTTGATAAAGGAATTGTAAAAGGTTAAACTTCATCTTCTTGACCGTTAATGAGAATTTGGTATTCCCTTTAATAATTGACCCTTAATAAATCTTGAATTGATTGTTGTAAATGTATTTTCTCTTTTGTGGAGCGGGCCAAACTCCTCGGTAGCAGATAGATGCATCTATGGTTCGTGCCGTTCGACCCTCGACAGTGCACAGTTTAAATATTATGTTGGATCGGGCCGTATGACCTCGACCTGATTTGCGCATGATAAATCTTTGGAACTAATAATAATTGATACTGCTTCATTGGCTTGAGATATAAATTGTTAAATGACAAAAAAATAAATTTGGAAACTTTCTATTATTAAAGGAATTGTTTACTTACCTTTTGTTTATTGGGTTTTTAGCTGTTTTATACAATCCATACTTAATTATAATATCGGTATCTTATTGTTAGCCCATAGTAATTGTCGGAGTCGACCCCTCTTCACTACTTTTTCGAGATTAGACTGGGTACTTACTGGGTACGCATTGATTTACGTACTCATACTACACTTGCTGCATATTTTTATGTAGGTACATATATGTCTAGTGGCCTTGTGGGCGTAGAGGTGTGGTTAATGCGGGGATTTAGGCGAGCTGCATTCTATATTACGATCTGCAACCAGCATAGTCTCCATCAGAGTTATTTATATCTTTCCTGTCTAATTTGTATTCCGGACAGATGATGTATTTTATTTTACTCCCTAGTTAATGCTCATGCACTTGTGACACTGGGTTTTGGGAGTGGTTATGGGTTGTTTAGTATTTTAGTTGCGGAAATATTATCATTTACTCCGTAAGTTCTATCTGTTACTATTTAATTGAAGGAAATTATGATTTGAAAATATTAAAATGGGTAATTAATCTAATTAATTATTGTTGGCTTGCCTGATAGTGGTGTTAGGCTCCATCACGACCTTTAATGGATTTCGGGTCATGACAACTTGGTTTCAGAGCACTAGGTTCACTTAGGTCTCACGAGTCATGAGCAAGTCTAGTAGAGTCTTGTGGATCGGTACACAGACGTCTGTACTTATCTTCGAGAGGCTACAGGGCTGTTAGGAGCACTTATTTTTCTTGATTCCTCATCGTGCAATTTGATTCCTTTGAGGCTTGTGCCTTAATTTCTTTCCTACTCAATATTATGCGACGTGAAGCGTTTGTTATCAATTGGGAATCGAGGAATTTTAATGGTACTATAGATGTGGTGCAGGATGTTTCTCCATGTGTAATTGCTTGGCCTATGGTCGTCGCCTTGCGGAAGGCTGTCATGTTATTTCAGCTCAGTATCAGTAATTCATATGGTTTTGAGGTTGGGCACTGGTTGTTATAATGTCTATGAGTTATTATAGAACAATATTGATGTAATGGTAAGATACTTGTCTACGTGTCGGGGCAGTGAATGATTCGAAATGAGGTTTTTCTCAATGCATCATTCAGAGGTTCAGTGTTTTATTTCAGCCGGAGGAAAGGCAATCGGACTAAGAATGGTTAGGGTTGGGTTGATGGAGAAACGAGACTTGGTATTTTCGAGCGTGGTGGAATCTTCATCCGTGATGTGGTGTCGTCGTCCTTGATTAAATGTGTTAAGCTCGCCGGTGTTATGGCCTTCTTCAAAAATCGCCTTTTGGGCAAAGTATTGTGAATGGTGCTGGGAAAGCGGCTGTTAGAGGTCGCAGTGTGCTATGGTTCAGAATCGAATCGGTGATCCTAATGTTGATGGCTCGAGGAAGATGATCTTCGAGGAGGTTTAGAGTTGGCGGCGATATGTTGGTTCGGGTGCTACAGAGATGAATTTTTATTTAAGGCAGCAACTAGACAGTGAAAGATGAGGAAGGGCATGTGGGAGGTGTCTTGCGATGGTTAAACTTCTAGAAGGCCTAGTGTAAGAAAACAGAAGTCGAGTAGTTTCTTAAAGGAGAGGGTCTGACCAAAGTGGAGAGTGGTCAGGTAGAATATGGGTTCTGTGGTAGGATAGCTACACGCGTTTAGGAAAGTTTAGAGTGATTTGGAACTCATCATGGACAATGACTAAGTCTACGAACTTAATTTGGAATATTGGCTGCTATACGGAGAAAGGTTGGATACGACGGAAAGGAGTTGGTTGATATAAAAAAGGATACAACATGACTTCGGATTGGAATGTATTATCGCACCTTTAGTTGTTATCCATGAGGAGTGAATGGACTTGTACAGCTGGTGAATGAACACGGGCTCAGGATGGTTTATTGGTTTCGTGGTGATTGTACTCGGTGCAACATTGTTGGAAGGTGTAGGTATGGACTTTCCACATGTGGGTTATCTCCTGTGAGCAAGCTAGTGGTTGCGTGGTATTGATGAAGCTTCTACGAAGACTTTTACTGGCTATCCAGTAAGAGGTCGAATATGTGAATGTGGCTAGTGATTCAGAATGTTCATGAAATGTTTAATAGGAAGATTCTGGGGTTATGCAATTGTAGCTTCAAGCTAAGTGGGAGAGCCCTACCGCCTACGATTGGATTGCATGGTTGTCTACTTGTGAGGTTTCTGGTTATCGACATATTGGTGGGTTATTATGATTAAGGAAAGAGAACATCAGTGGTGATTTGAGCAAAGGATTTGAGGAATGTGTACTATAATTGGCCTTATCGATTCATGTTCAGGCTTTGGGAAGACTTAGAGTTTATGCTTCATATAGATGTGATGTACAAGAAAGTGAGTCGACTGGGTGCTTCTTTGAGGAGGTGATCATGTGCTAGCAGAGCCTTGGAGTTTGATCATATTTGGGAACAAGTCAGAGTGGGTGACTCTCAACAACGGTCCTAGTAGATTCAAAACATTTAAAGTGCAGTGCCTAAGGATTTCGAGTCCGTAGTATGGTTAAGTATCGGGCATTGCAGCAGACTATGAAAAAGGGCTTGGAGTGTTCTATGTTATCATGGGTCTGCGGTGTAGCACTGGAGGAATGGGAGAAAATAACTTTGGATTCATAAAGGAATATCAGAATGGGTGTACCAATTGAAGATGCGAATGTGCACACACGGAGGGTATGAGATGGTTTGTGGGGTTTTGAGACAATGTGGTCTTGTGAAATAGGGTCCTTTTAGATGAGTGTGAATTGGGTTCGTCATATTTTGAATGGAGTTGTTATTATTCCTAAGGAAAGTCCGGAGTAAATTAGAAGAAGTCGGATCGGTTAGCAATGGTTGAATTGGCATGATGTGGTCCTTCAACGTGTTAAGTTTTACATGTGGTTGCGGCGGTACGTGCGAGGCTTGACAACCACTGTAATTGATTTTACTTGGAAGCATTCGAGTTATTATGGCCTGTTATGTATAGATGGATCCCGGAAGGGTCATGGTGGTTTAGACCACTACTTGGGGTTGTATTTTTTGCTTTTATGAGAATTCGGTCGCGTGCTGCAATAGTTCTCCTGAAATGCGTTAAGTGAAAGGTTTCTATATGAGGAAGTGTTTATTCTATTAGTGGATCAGGGGTTATTATGGAATTCTTGCCTCTCACGTATTGTCATGTTAGATGCAGTGAGCGACATGGAAATCGAAAGCTGAGGATCAAGGTTGCGGTTCGGTGTTGACAAGAATGTCACGAGCTCGGACGAGCAGGAAAGAATTCAGATGGTTAGAATCAGCTAGTATTGTCTTTAGCATCACCTGATATAGATGTCTTGTGTAAGAGGCTTTGTGTACTGATTTGCAGATTCTTGATTTGCTTACAACATTAATGTGGCCGACGGTATGGAGGTGCAGACTTGTTACCTGGTGCGGAAGGTCGTGGGAGTGTATCCCACGAGAAGATTGTATAAGTATGTCATGTAGTCACTTGATTGATTAAAGATTGAAATCAAGTATGGAGATTTTTGTACTATCGCTAATGTGAGGGTTTAGGCCTGAAAAGGCGCTCTATTCAGTTGGTTGTGAATTGTGGAAGTTTGTTCCAGATTCAATTGTTATTCTTGCGTGTCATGGGAAAAGGGTCATTGTGGATCCTTGAGAGGTTATTTGCCAAAGCATGATATGATCATAATCAGTTTAAGGTCCGTTGATGGGTCCAAATGTGGATGTGTACCCTACACCAGCCTGATGTGTTCATTCGGCATAGCTTTCCTTATGGAAGAGTATTCGGGTGTGGGATGCTAATTTCGTCGCCAGCTATTTTATGTAATACTCTATTGTGCCATGTGGGTTGTGAGACGACTTGATTATTTGTACAATATGTTGAGGTCCAGCGTAGCGGTGGTGTTATGTGAGCAGGACGGCTCTCGAGATGCAGATCATATATCGCACCTTAGTTGTGCTTGAGTTTTATAGCATGTGATGCTACCCGTCTCCCCAGGATTTATATTATGCACTTGGCGTGCTTATGGTTGATATTCGAGCATCTCGTGAGTATAAGCGTTAAGGCTCGATATGTGTTTTCTTTATATTATTATGTGTGGATTGGGTGGCACGCCTCCACGGGTATCATGGTTGGATCGGGTTGCACGTCACAACGGTATCATGTATGGATCAGGTTGCACGCCGTAATAGTGTGACGTTGAGTACAGTTTCCCATAGCTATTCTCGTGTGTTTTGTGTCTCATTTCTAAGGAAGGTTCATAACATCGTTTCGGCTATTAAATTAGTTACGTGGGTTGAGTAGTTCATTCCAGAGTTCGTTTTCCTTATGTATCACATTCAAGTTTGTAGCTTGTTAGCACAATGTGGCATCATATGAGGCATTTGCAGTATCTGAGGTGGCTTATTTCCTGAGCAGCTTGTACTGAGTGAAACGAGATTATTGGACCTGAGATCCGTGCGACCAAATTTATATAAGGCATATTAAAGAGTAAATAATGTTATTCAGTCCAGAATGAGGTAATGGTTCTTGTCGGGGGGAGAGACTCCATAAATTGTGATTTGGCAGGTGGTTATGAGTTCTACACATCTTCTCTGTCGTGGCAGTATTTCGAGAGTTAAAGCAAGGGTTAATTGGTCATGAGATACACTACGGGCTTCGGGTCAGTGGAAATTTTAGTTGTTGTGCTTTGGAAAGATTGCCTTAGGCAAATGAGTTACGCGGTGCATGGTAAGAATTCATCAAGGGTATACAATCGTAGTTGGTGCAGTGTGTAGTGATAGATACAGTGTTCATATATTGGAAACATGCCTGGTGGAGACTTCCGGATATTGGAATTTGATTGTAAGGCTTACTTGACTAAATAAAGGGGAAGGTCTTCAGATTAGCTCGAGCTAATGTGCTCAACTGAGTTGTGATAGCATGGGTAGGTGCACGAGGTGTTAAACGGTGATTTCAGACAACTCCAGAACAGTTCTTAGCACGTTCGAGGACGAACGTATGTTTAAGTGGGAGAGAACGTAATGACCTTGTAATGACCCGACCAGTCGTTTTGAGCTCTAGTACGTCATACAATGGTTTGAGACCCTGAGCAGCTTCACTACAGGTATTATGACTTGTACGTGTGGTCGGAATTTAATTTCGGGATGTTCAGAGTTGATTTGGAAGAAAATTCTAATTTCGGAAGCTTTAAGTTGAAAGAATTGACTAAGGTTTGATTTTTGAGTAAACGACATCGGAATCGGGATTGGAAGGTTCCAACAGGTTCGTATGATGATTTTGGACTTAGGCGTATGTCCGGATTGGGTTTTGGATGACCCGAGAGCGTTTCGGCGCCTATTGTGGAAGGTTGGCATTTTGGAAGAATTTCATAAATTTGAGTTGAAGTACATTTCAATGATATCAACGTCCATTTAGGATTTCGAGTCTGGAAATAACTCTGTATGATGATTTCGGTCTTAGGAGCGCGTCCAGATGTGGATTTGGAGGTCCGTAGGCTTTTTTGGGGTCATTTGGGCGAAAGTTGGAAATTTGGATAATTTTAAGAAGTTTGACCGGGAGTGGACTTTTTGATATCGGAGTCGGATTCTGATTTTCGGAAGTTGGAGTAGGTCCGTAATGTCAATTATGACTTGTGTGCAAAATTTGAGGTCAATTGGACGTGATTTGATAGGTTTCAGCATCAATTGTAGAAGTTTGAAGTTTCAAAGTTTATTAAGTTTGAATTGGAGGGTGATTCGTGTTTTTAACATTGTTTGATGTGAATTGGAGGCTCGACTAGGTTCGTAATGTGATTTGGGACATGTTGGTATATTTGGTTAAGGTTCTGAGGGCCTCGGGTGGGTCCCGGATGGTTAACGGAGCAAGTTTTGGACTTAGGGAATGGCTGAAGTGCACCAGTTCTTGTGTAACCGCACCTGCGAGGTTAGGGCAGCTTAGGCTGGGGAAGGCTAAGACTGCAGATGTGGTCGAGTTCCGCAGAAGCGGGACCACACCTGCGTCCGTAGAGTCGCATGAGCGAAGGTGCAGAAGCGGATATGGGCCGTAGATACGGAGTTGAGGGGTATGAAGGAGGACCGTAGAAGCGGTAATTTGGCCGCACCTGCAGAACCGCAAAAGCGGTCAAGGGACCGAAGGTGCGAGAGGTCGCTGGGCAGATTGTTTTAAAGAGCGAGATTTGGCTCTTCTTCTCTCATTTTCCACTTGGTTGAGGCGATTCTGGACAGCTTCAAGGTGGGATTTTCATGAAGAAACACAAGGTAAGTGATTCCCACATATTGCAAGTTAAATTCTTGGATTATATATGGATTTAGACTTAAAAATTGTAGAAATTTGGAATTTTTGGTAGAAATCCTAAAAATTGATATTTTTGAATTTTGACCACGAAATTGGACATGGAATTTGGAATAAATTATATATTTGAGTTCAAAAATTTTCATAATCCGGGCACGTGGGCCCGAGGGTAATTTTTATCGACTTTGTAAGCGGAGTTAGGAATTGTTGGGCATCAGTTTGAGTTGTTGGAAGGGCTTGGAACTAGTTATGGAATTTCGGAGGGAGGTAAGTCTCTTTTCTAACCTTGTAAGAGAGAACCTACCCCATAGGTGAATTTAATTAATATGTGTTGTTATTTGTGGGGTGCTACGTACGCACAAAGTGACGAGAGTCCGTACGTAGTTACTATTCATGTTTATGTCCGGGTAGTTTTAGGTTTATACCATGCTTGTGGACATTGTTATTTGAATATATTTGTTAACTGTATCAAATGGAACTGAGTTGAGGATTTTTAAGGATTTAAAAGCTTCGAGTCGAATTGTCTTTATTTTGAAAAGAATCAAGAAAGGGTTATCATTTATTGATATATTTATATTTGACCACGTCGCATGTATGATTCGCGAGCGGGGTAATAGAGGCATCTATGGTTCGTGTCGTTCGACCCTTGGCAGTGCACAGTTTACATTTATGTTGGATCGGGCCAAATGTCCTCGGTGGTATTCTGTGTGATAATAGAACTGGAAGTTCTTTTTATAATTGGTATAAATTCATTATTTGAAAGATTATTTGTTTTAAATGAAGGAAGTGATTTGGGTCCTTAAATAGGGCGAGGAATTGTTTAGTTATTTCTTGTTCTGAGTTTTATTGATATATATATCATGCTTAATTAGAATTTCATATTATCATATTGTTGGCCCTTAGTAAGTGTCAAAGTCGACCCCTCGTCACTACTTCTTCGAGGTTAGGCGGGATACTTACTGGGTATGTGTTGATTTACGTACTCATGCTATAATTGCTGCACGGTTTTGTGCAGGTGCATATATATCTAGTGGCCTTGTGGGCGCAGAGGCACGGTTATTGCGGGGACTTAGGTGAGTTGCATTCCACGTTACGAGTCCGCAGCCAGCAGAGTCTCCTTCAGAGTATTTATATTTTTCTGTCCACTTTGTATTCCGGACAGATGTTGTATATCATTTTATATTCCTAGTTGATGCCTATGCACTTGTGACACCAGATTTTGGGCGATTATGGGGTGCACTGTTTTGGAATTTTTAAAGATATTATTATTTATTTTGTAAACTTCATCTTTTACTATTTAATTGAACTAAATATGATTTCAAAAATATGAAAAATGATAACCAAATTAAGTATTTAGTTTTGGCTTGCCTGACCGTGATATACGACGCCATCACCACCTTTAATGGATTTTGGGTCGTGACAACATGGTATCAGAGCACTAGGTTCACTTAGGTCTCACGAGTCATGAGCGAGTCTAGTAGAGTCTTGCGGATTGGTACAAAGACATCTGTGGGCTACAGGACTGTTAGGAGCACTTCCCTTCTTGATTCCTCATCATGCGATTCGATTCCTTTAAGGCTTATGCCTTCATTCCCTTCCTATTCAGTCTTATGCGACGTGAAACACTTTTTATAAATTGGGAATCGAGGAATTTTAATAGTACTACAAATGTGGTGCAGGATGTTTCTCCCTGTGTATTTGATTGGACTATTGTCGTCGCCTTGCGGAAGGTCGTTCTGCCGTTACAGCTCAGTGTCAGCATTACCTAAGGTTTCGAGATTCAACATTGATTGTTATGATGATTCATGCATTGCTATCGCACCGTATTTGTGCAATGGTAGGATGCTTGTCTATGCGTCGAAGCAATGAATGACTTGGAAAGGAGGTTTAATCAGTGCATGATTCAGAGATCCAGTATTTTATTTCCGGCGAAAGAAAGGCAATCAGACTATGAATGTTCAGGTTTGGATTGACGGAGTGACGAGACTTGGTATTTCGCGCATGGTAGAATTTTCATCTGTGATGTGGTGTAGTCGCCCTGGATTGAATGTGTTAAGTTCGCCGGTGTTATGGTCTTCATCAATTTGCCTTCGGGAAAGGTTGTGTGAAACAGTGTCGGGGAAGCGGCTGTCAGAGATCACAGTGTGCAGTAGTTCAGGACTTAATCGGTGGTCCGGGTGTTGAGGGCTCAAGGAAGATGATCTTTGGAAAGGTTTAAAGTTGGTAGCGATCTATTATTTCAAGTGCTACAGAGATAGATATTGAGTTAAGGCAACAATTGGGCAGCGAAGGATGCGGAAGGACATATGGAGGGGGGGGGTGTCTTGTAGTGGTTAAATTTCTAGAAGGCCAAGTGTGAGAAACAGAAGTCGTGTAGTTGCTTAAAGGAGAGGGTTTGACCATAGTGGAAGAGTAGCAGAGTAGCATATGGGTTCTGTGATAGGATGGCTATATGCCTTAGGAAAAGTTTAGAGTGATTTGGAACTCTTGGTGGACAGTGACTAAGTCTACGAACTTAATTTGGAATATTGGCTGCCATATGGAAAAGGGTTGGATACGACAAAAATGAGTTGCTTGATATGAAAAAGGATAAAACATGACTTCGGATTGGAATGTATTGTCGCACCTTTAGTTGTTATCCATGAGGAGTGAACGGACTTGTACAGCTGGTGAATGAGCACGGGCTCAGGATGGTTTATTGGTTCTGTGGTGATTGTACTCGGTGCAGCATTGTTGGAAGGTGTCGGCATGGACTTTCCACAGGTGGGTTATCTCCTGTGAGCAGGCTAGTGGTTGCGTGGTGTTGATGAAGCTTCTACGAAGAATTTTACTGGCTATCCAGTAAGAAATCGAATTCCTCTTAAGCTCCCTAAAGGTACCACAACCGAGATACCCAATATGAAAAAAGATCTTCTGTGAACCTAAAGATGTTAACTTCACCTTCGTGATACTAAAATGTAGAATCCATAATAATATAGAAATGCCACAAGTCCTGGCACCATCCAATGTAAATCTCAGTTTCTAGCCATATACCAATCCGCAAAATTCTCAATTGCTACATATAAATGTTGAATCCATTAGAAGCTTCCCGAGAGACATCCACTCTGCTCAAATCAAAATTGTAAAGATCAAACAGTCTGACTGACTTGTGCCCTATTAGCACGACAACACCCAAAGAAGTAACCCTGCCTTAACGCGACCTAGCAAAATCCTACTCCATGCACACTACATCTTTCATAATAACAACTCAATCATTCCATGATTCCCATATACCCATAAAGTATAACATAACCCATACCCAGAAATTCCTTAACTCGAGTCACCCTCGATCTTAATCTCTGTAAGTCATATCCGATTCACAGGTATGCCTCAAACCGAAACCAGTATAACACATAACCATGCAATCAAATCGTCTATAGCAGACCCTCAATAACAGACCCCCCCACTTGGCTCAAAGCCATAGAACAAAATACTTGATAACTCATAATACCCATACTCTATTACTGCCTTAATCTCACACCTAAGTTCAACTCAATCCTTCATGAGCTCATGTAACACAAACCATATAATACCTCAAATCATTTGTAAATCTCTCATTCATCCTCGTGACGGTCATGTCAACTATCACTAACGATCAAAACTCAGATCACACAACTATAACCCACTGGTAGAAAAGGAAGCCTCTAGACAACATTATAAGGATCACACATCCGTAGATTACCTCGCAGGTTATAACCCATCTGCTTAGCCTCACACTAACATCTCTTTATACCTTGTCGTAGCCACGACTACTACGCCATCACTTAATCTTCCTGAGTCTGAACTCATCAATAAGACATGAGAATTTAATTCGTTCCACCATTAAACAACATGAAAAAAATCTTTCAACACACTCATAACTCGAGACTATACGTTACATCAAGATAGAAATCAAGCACCCAATAGTCCTTTTCACATCCTAAGCAAACCCTTCTCATCGCGTTCAAGCCTCTGAACACATCTTGCAGCCATATCATACTCATCATATAGCCATCCAACCACTCATAGAGCAACAAATTCCACTAATAGGGACACTACCTGACATATAAATCCAAAAACACGTGCTCACACAACCGAAATCCCCGTGCTTACACTACAGCTAGAACCTGGCCTCAAGTCCTCCAGACTAGCCCATCAACATCACACAGAAATCACATCTCACACATCATCCATGAAATCATAGGCCGTCGATGCACGTCTGATATCGAGCGCTCATATACGCATACGAATGCATAGAAGGAATTCAAAGAGTTATGCTTCAAGATGAATCAATGCCACACGATAAGGAAATAAAGATGGGACGTTTATCCTAAATGCCCTGTAGACCCTCGAAGATGGGTATGGACGTCATCATACCGATCCGTGAGACTCTACTAGACATTTGCTCATGACTCGCAGAACCTATGAACCTAGAGCTCTGATACCAACTTGTCACAACCCAAAATCCAAACCGTCGTGATGGCACCTAACCCAATCCGCTAGGTAAGCCAATTAACTATAAAACACAATAAAATAATACTGATGTGAGTCAAAGATGAGATAACTGAATTTTTATACAACTCCCCAGGGTGTGGTAGTACAAACCATGAGCCTCTAAGATTTAGAATTTATAAAGTTGGTATGAAATAAAGTACATCATCTGTTTGAACTATACATGAATAGATTAAAATTATAAATCTACCATGATCAAGAGGCAGATATAACCGGAACACAGGTGCATCTTCAAATCCAGCATCCGCCGTGCACAACAACATCAACATCCAACATCTGCACGCAAGGAGCAGAATTATAGTATGAGTACTGTTGATACCCAATTTTGCCCTTATATTTTTCAAATAGTATATTTACATTCCAAATGTCATTTTTCCTCATTACTTAATTTATAAGAGTTATACAAGTATTTTCTATAATTGTCCATAATTGTTAGAGCTTTAAAATTGATTTCTTTGCATTTAAATTACTTGATTATTTATTGATTATCCCTTTAAATTATTTGAGATGAATTAATCATCTAAATTCATTATTTTTATCCACATATAGGTTTCATAATATTTTACCTCATTTTACATAATTATATTAATATTTTTAGGCTATTTATATAATTTTGCAATAATAGCCTATGTGCTACGCATAATTAAATGTTTTCACATTAGTTTTAGCCAAATAGAATTTTTATATTTTTGTAATGTTAAGTTATTATTTTCAATCACTTTGTTGCACAATTTATATTTTATTATCTATTAAATAGTTTTACAAATTATCTTATTAACAATTTTCGTGTATTTTAATTTGTAGCCTAATTTTAAGTTACTTTCGGAACAAAATCAAGGCCCAAACACCTGACCCAATACCCAAGCTTCCCTGGCCCAAACCAAACAACCCTTTTTATTTCAACCCGTTCGGGATCCATTTACTCGACCCGCCCCACTTCCGTTTAATCACGGCTGTTGATCTTAGATGATCAACAACCCATAATAATCCCTACCCTTTCCTTATATCCCTTTACCATGAAACCCTAAACCATTTCCCTCACCCAGCCCCCCTCCATTCTCGCATCTCCACTCTCACACTAAACCCTAGCTGACCATGTAGATCCCTTCTTATTCTTTCCTTATACGCGCTCATACGCGGGTTTACTTACCTTTTCTTGCTACTTTTACTCATTTTATGGTAACTTTCGTTACCATTTCACTTATGAAAAACCAGGTTCTTACAAATTCGGCTTTGATTCTATGGTTCTGGGTGCTATTGTGGTTATATGCACTGGAGAAGAGAAAATCTCTCTTGTATATGGTATAACCCTGTTGATTCCACCATAATTGGGGCTTGTGAATGATTTGCCCTAAGTTTGATTCCAACTAGGGTTTGGATTCCGATTTTTCTTTTACTGGTTCTATTACAGATTGCATGCGATATTTTCTTTCCTGATTTTGGTTTAATTGATTATTTTCCTTGTTTGTCCCTCTTATTTTGAACACTATATAAATCCATCCCCAATTTATCCTTGGGAGATCGAAGACTAAAATTAACTACTACTACTCTCTTATTCTCTCATTCTATATACTATTATGAAATTTGAGACCTTGGCCGGCTGAAAGCCAAGGCCACCGGAAATTCGATTGTTGTTCTTTCTCAGTGCGAGGACTGCATGAGGTTCACTTAAAAACTTGGGAACTCTGACGCATTGGGATTTTGGGGTGTTGCTATTCTTTTTCTATTGATGATTAAAGTACTGCTAGAAATTGTTCTTCTTACTTACTTGTCTATTAATTTATAACTGGTAAGTACCTTGACTCTTGCAATTCTATTTTTAGTTGGGATCATGACCTGATTACTATGCTTGTTCGAATGTTTCTAAACCTATGTGATTACAATATGTTGTTGCCTTGCTTGCTGACTAATTATGGTGTTGAGTTTGTGATAATGTTAACCTTCAGCTTCTGTATTAGGTTTCTTTAGTAACACTTCTACTTGTCCTGAAGAAATCCATGCTTTGAACTTGTTTGCCTCACATGTGTGCTCATTGTAAGGTCTTTGTACATGTTTGTCCTCTTACCTGTTAGTTGTCACTCCTAAGGTGACACTTAGAAAACCTTTTTGCTGATGATTGTAATATTGGGAATCCATATGTCATTGCCTGAACCCTGAGCTATTTTAATGACGTGCCTTAGATCCCCATGTTCCTGTTATTTGCTAATGGGTCAGCAAGGCGATTGTTTTCATGTTTGGGGCATGGCTTATTAAGTTGTATGTATTATTATATCTGAGCATTGATCAGACGGGCTTGCAAGACTGGATATTGGGCATGTTAGATATGCAAGAGTACGGCTGATGAAGGCCTAGAAGAGCACTACTGGGTTATTTTGTACTTGTGATGGGCCAGTAAATGCTGTATTTGGGCCTGTAATGGCCTTATTAAGTTTGTATTTATTTTATTGTTCTAACTGGGCCTGTAATAATTTGTAAACAACAGCCGGGATATTAATGAATAGGGGGTTGGGGTATTCTAATACTTGCATGAATGGGTAGAAAACATGCCTATAGGGTTTGTGTGATCTATTTGCTATTTTGTTCAATATGCCTATATGTTATTTAGTTTCATATGCCATACACTGATGGAAATCATGTCTATAAGGATCATGCACGCTGCACTTAATTTGTCTGACATGGATACTTTATTCAAAGCATGTTAGTTTAAATAATTGTTGCATTTATTTCCGTATCTGCTACTGAATGCTTCAGACAACATGTCTATAGTGATCACACGCTTTGTTTAATAGACAACATGCCTATAGGACACTATAAAACACGTATTTGGTATACTCATCTAGATACATGACTATTGGGTTAACTAATTAACCAGCTGCTTCTATTATTTTCCTTTATATTGCCTCATTTAGATGATATGTCTATAAGGATAAAGTGTTACAAAATCATGTCTAATTGTCAACTATTAGAAATCATGTCTATAAGATACTGTCACCCACCTAGAAAGTATGCCTATAGGGATAAAACATTTAAAATCAAGCCCAATTGTCAATCGTTAGAAAACCTACCCATAAGATGTTTATCAACGACTTCACTGCCTACTTACACAAACGATTAGATATCAAGTCTATAGGACTTGCAACACTCTAATTTGCCTATACGTCAGAAATTACGGCACTGCCTATATAATACTAGAATCCAGAATCACATAGAAATAATGCTTATAGGACTCAACGATCCCAACACGTCATAATGCCATATATTGCCTAACCACAAATCTGTTTGCGTGTTTTTCCTGATTATGTGTGGAGGTTACTTGAGCCCTTTTTATTGTAAATATGTGCAATCCTATATGTTTTATTTGTCACGTAGTTTTATCATTTTGAGAAATTAAGTTGAGTCTAGAACTACCAAATAGTAGTTCCAAAGCCTCCTGGACCCTAGGCATGGGATGGGTAACGCACGCATAGGGCACAACGTAGAATCGAATTAGAACGCTTTTAAGTAAATAACTTCAACATAGTAATCAGGTAGCAAGAGATTATAGTCTCTACCCACTGAATAATATGAGCAACTCCTACCTAAAGGAAGTTGCGAAGTATTATTTATGTTGCACGGGGTGATCTTTTAGGCTAAAAACTTAATACCCCCATTTCCCTTATATGCTTGCTAAAGGATTTAGTTATTAAACATAGACCGACGCAGTTGTAATTCTTGTGATCTTTAAAACTTGTATCAATTATTCATATAGTTTAATGATATTTTTTTTACACTGGTTTACGTCACAATAGGACTTTCAATTTTCATATTTTTGTTTACTTTTATGCTCTCCTAGTTTAATCATATAATCCACATAGTGTAAAACTCCGGCCGGGAACCACAGTTGTGGACCTCGAAGAGTGCCTAACACCTTCTCTTTGAGGTAATTTGATCCCTTACCCGATCTTTGGTGGCGTTGACTAGTCAAACAGAGTTATTTGCAAATAGGTGCCCTAACGCATCTTGAAAATCGTTAGGTGGCGGTTCTTCTCTTTTAACACCCTCATTTAAAAGAGTTGACACACGTCGAAACCCGCCTTCGTGAGAAAATGAGGTGCGGCAGCATGACGACTTTGCTGGAGATTTCGCTTAGGCTCTTACCATAACGAACTTATATGAATTAATTTCTTTGTTACATGTACATCCCTTACCTTATTCACCTTTATTTGTTTAAATTCACTATGACATGCATATCTCTTTACTTATTCTCCTTTTATTGCAATGAAATGTGTGACCGCTCTCCATTTCTTTTCATCTTGACCGCTATATTATCCATATTTCCTTACCTGCTTCATTACGATCCCGCACATTTTCATGAGCCAAACTGACTTCTTTCTTTTGTCTTTCTTTTCTTTTCTCTTCTTTTCATGTTCTCTTTGCTATTTTATTTACTTCTTCTTGCACAAAAATACTTGGCAATGTGTTATTATTTCCGCGTAAAGCATGCTCCACATCATACTCCACTCGTGCATATTATCAACAAAGAGGCGCTTGATGAGTGTCCGCACTTTACAGAAAATTACTACTTTTGAAATTGGAAAGGCTTATTTACGGTAGACTAGTCGATCAACGGTGCAATCGACGATCCCGTGCTTTTCCCTCTCAAGTTGTCCACTTGGGAGTACTAGTCTAGACCATTCTAGAAACCCTACTCCAACTTGAAATGTACATGCATCATGCCAAACCTAGTACAGGTTGGAGCGTTATTAACGTAACAACCCACTAAGATGAACCTAGTCCAAAGTATGACGGGATTTCCACAATACCAATAGACATTATCATATTATGTGCATTACTTGGAGAAAATGTGCCAACGCGTTGATCATTATTGCGTAAATAGTCAAATCTAGAGGGGGAAAGGGCTAACATTTGTTTGTTTGCAGAAAATAAAGCATGAAATCCCCAGGTTCGGTATGATCCAAAACATCTCACCTATGCTACTTGACTAGTGGAAATACCTTACACCGACAAAATTCATGTGAGAAGAGTACTTGATGACCTGCCATCCTTGCTAAACGTTTGACCAAATAGGGCATTGATTAAGGCCGCTACCATGTTCTGGGATGAGAAAAGAGCTATTTTCCGATTTGCCAATATAAAAATGAATCCTATCCTAGAAGAAATAGGAGGCTTCACCAAGTTGCCATGGGATAGTCCGGGATTACTAGTACCAGAGAATCGCACTCCCCGCGGTGTTTTTTAAAATGTTGGGTTTTAAGAAGAATGATCAGCTTCTCTGTCTAAAGAAATTGTACATACCTTATGAATTTCTTTACGAACGTTATAGGCATAGCAAGTCGTATCGTCTTCATCATGATGAACTCGCCATTACTTTCTTGGGTTGCGTACACCGCCGGTTTACGTGTTTGTCGTCTACTTCTTGGGGTTGTTGATATTTCCAATGAAAGGGGGAGGAGGATTCATACTCTCTTGGCCATGGTCTCCAGGATCTTGATGGAGGGCATCGAGGGAAAAACTTATACCATCATCCCTATGATCTTAGCTGAGATGTACCGCGCTCTAAATCAGTGCAAGCAGGGATTTGGACACTATCAGAGGGAAGAGTATCGTCAAGAGCTTCTACGAAGGCCATTGAATTACTACATAGCCAAACATCACCCAAAGAAAATGACGTTTATCCCAGACAGATTTGCACAACCTGGAAATGATGTAAGTTGGGTGCGTTTCTTCAGCAATCTGACAGACGAGCAAGTACATTGGATGTTTGAATGGTTTTCTAGTAGTGAGTTCATCATTAGGTCAATGGGGACTACTCATTTGGTATTGATAGTGTTGTGTGGAAACTATCATTATGCTCCCATAAGGGTAATGAGGCAAGCGGGAAGAAAACAGGACATACCTCGTGTTTCCAGCATGGTCCAGTACTAGGTAGATTTTAAATGAGATGTCATTCCGTTTAAGTTCGAGGCACATCATATGTGGAACCAAAAGATCATTGTGGAAAGAGATGATTGTAGTGAGGCACAAGTTATGTATAGAAGGCTATGCAAAAGGGTGTTCGAGTCTGAAGCTAATCATATGGAACAACACAAGTGAACATGGAGGCGATAAAGGAATGGAAGGAGATTTCCACTAAGCAGAAAGATTGGAATACTTGGAACAAGGATTGATGGAGCTATAGGGGAAGATGATAAAGAGACTCTCGGAGTGCCAAGGCATGGATGACGGTGAAGAAGGACATCTAGCAAAAGCTTACTGACTATTGGATATGCGCGATCTGGGGAACCTGATTGATGAGGTCAAAAGAGCCAAGCATGGAGAAGGTCCTTCAGGGACCAAGTACACTAAGAGATGATATTCTTTACTTATTTCTAACTTAGATTTAGATTTCGATGTAATAAGGCTAAATGTCATTAGTAACTTTATTATTGTCGATTTAGTAAAAGTTTGTTTTGACTCATTTTTCGCATTAATGAAATGAAGCAAATGTTGGCATTAATTTTCTCAGGGTCTATGTGTCTCTTAGGCCTACCTCAGGAACAATGAGGTCCCCAAATTGGGACGCAAATTATTGCATGACTTTGAAAAATGTGTTTAAATATTGCAAACACTCTTCCATTTCACCTTACTAACTTGATTACCTATTGCTTTTTCTTTTCTTTTTGATTATTCTCATTCCCAAAGGTTGGTTCGTGCATACTGGCATCATCAACATACCACACCAGATCCAGAGGTCCTCCACCTTCTCCACCACCAAGCGACCCCAAAGTCAAAGGCAAAGAAAAAGGGAAAATGGATGATTTAAGTGGTATCAGGAAAGACAATGCTACTACGGCGAAAAACATTGAAACTTCAGATGGCCAAAGTACTCCGGGATAGAACGAGTTGGTCTTACGTTTGGAGCAGAAAATCCTAGAACTATAGGGCGATCTTGAGCAGGTTCGGAATTTGGAAAATCTCTCCCTTACTCTCAATGGTCCTGACCTCAACCAGCAAAACCCGACCACCCAGAACCAAACACCACCGTAAAACACACAAAACTATAATCCACCATTAAATCGTCCCATACCACACCAGTATCTTGCACCTCCCCAGAACTGTAACCCGCCACAGTATCGACCCCTCAACAACAACACCATTATCCAACTCAATACCCGCAAATCACTACTTATCACACTCCCCAAAATGCACCACAACCTACTCCATATCCCCAAAACTTGACCAACGACCACCCGTATGTCCAAGTTACAGGAACCCATCAAAGCAATCCGATATATGTGGAAACCTTACCTCATACCCCGCAGCAAACCCTATACATACCCGAATCAACTGAGAAGTACCTGCTCATTAAACACATGGCGGAGGAACTCAAAACGCTCACTAGTAGAGTCTAGAGTGTTAAAGGCCTAAACTATGATATGGAACTATTGGAGAGTTACAAACCTCCCAAGTTCAAAATGTTCAAAGGTACTGGTGATCCGAAGGTGCATCTGAGAACATATTGCGACAAACATGTATGAGTGGGCAAGAATGAACAAATCCGCATGAAACTGTTCATCCAAAGCCTCACAAGAGATGCCTTGTCTTGGTTTATTAGTCAAAACCCAAAAAAGTGGGTTAATTGGGTGAGTATGGCATCAGATTTCATGGATAGATTCAGGTTCAATACAAAAAATGCACCATACGTTTTCTATATTCAAAACCTAAAGAAGAAGCCGACAGAAACCTTCCACGAGTATGCTACTCGTTGAAGATCAGAGGCCGCAAAGTTAAGGCCGGCACATGAAGAAGAACAAACGAACAAGTTCTTTGTTAGAGCTCAAGATCCGCAGTATTACCAAAGGTTGATGGTCATTGAAAATCACAAGTTCTACGACATCATCAAGCTAGGAGAAAGAATAGAATAAGGAATTAAGAATGGGATGGTGACCAATTTCGAGGCACTGCAGGTCACGAATAAAGCTTTGCAATCAGGTGGCATTTCGAAGAATAAAGAAGTGGGTGACGTGATGGTAGCCTAGGGCCCTAAGTCTCCCGTCACATACTAAGCACCTCCATCCACATATCAACCCTCATCCCCACGATACCAACACCATGCTACCACCTACCTTACCTATAATACTCAACCTGCATATTACCATTCACCTCCACCCGCCTGCCAAAACTACCCGAATCCACGTCCAAATTTTGACCGCAGACCTTCTAGACAATACACCCCAATTGCTGAACCCATAGACCAATTGTATGAGATATTAAAAGCCGCTGGTTATGTTACTCTTATTCCTATTGTTGTTGTGGAAAATCCCTCCCAATTTATCAACCCTAACAAAACATGTGTTTATCATTCAGGCATGAAGGGTCATACCATTGAGGAGTATCGCACGCTGAAAGACAAGATTCAGACGTTGATCGACAATAAGGTCATACAGGCAAAGGAAGCTATACCAAATGTTCGTAACAACCCTCTCACAAATCAGACAGGTTAGGGAGTGAATGTGATAGAATCTGACGAAGAATGTGATCAAGAGGGGTCCATTTGACTCATTCGAGAGGCAGACGGTCCTAAAACTTCTCCGGTCACCCTCACGCCAGTTGTGGTACAAACCCAGGTGCCATTTGAAGTCGAGGTAACTACACCCTTCAATGTCATGGTAGCTCCCACACCATCTTATAAGTCTGATGTTGTCTCATAGGATTATGTTGCGGAGGCAAGAAGAAAGGGAAAAGAAAAAATAGAGGAAATAGGTACCGCGCAAGGTATGACTAGAACTGGCAGAGTTTATACACCTGAGAATCTGGGAGGAATAAGAAAGGAAGCTGCACCTAAGCCACCTATTGTCAAGATTGGTACTGCCGATCTTTGGAGGAAGATACAAGCAAGGGAGTACTTTGTTGTTAACCGCTTAAACAAAACTCCTGCTCAGATATCCATCTTATCACTACTGCAAAACTCAAACGCGCACAGGAATGCTTTGATGAAGGTGTTAAGTGAAGCTTATATACCCACTGGCATCACTAGTGGAGAGATGGCTAACATGGTCGGACAACTATTGGAGAGCCACAAAATTACTTTTCACGAAGATGAATTACCACCAGAAGGACTGAGTCACAACAAGGCATTGCACATCACGGTGCAATTTAAAGATAAGTTCATCGACAGGGTCTTGATAGATGGAGGTTCAAATCTCAACATATGTCCATTGACCACTCTAAAGAGACTAGGTAAATTCCTGCACAAGATACGAATGGGAAGCATGTATTTGAAGGCGTTTGATGGAACTTAGAGAGCCATCATTGGAGAAATCAACCTCAATTTACAAATGGGTCCGACTTGGTTTGATGTCGAGTTCTAAGTGCTAGACATATCTGCTATTTACAATCTATTGTTGGGACGACCATGGATACATGCCGCCAGGGCAGTGGCTTCAACTATGCACAAAGCTGTGAAGTTTGAGTGGAATCATCATGAGGTGATAATCCATGGAGATGGAAGCAACCCCATCTATACAAACCAGACTGTTCCGGTCATCAAAAACAGAAGGAAGTGTTTGGGTATAAACCCGGCAAGGGTCTCAGCAAAATGATTCAAGGGATCACCAACCCCGTACAACCACAGTACTATGGTATGACTTTTGGACTCGGATATGAGTATACATGGCAATAATACCAGGATTAGACGCCACCATGGCGTGCTCCTTATTATCCATCGGAACAACCCGTTCCACCTCTGCACCAAACATTCTATCAGGCTGACATGATGTGAGGATCTGAGGAAGATGAGGTTTTGGTTGGCATGAGAAAGATGTTCCTAGATAAAGAGGAAATGGACTGCAGTGCAATTATTGAAGAGGGAGAGGAGGAAGATCTTACCATTCAAACCATGGAAGAAGAAGTTGCTCTCAAGAACTGGACCGCTATACCATATCGGGTCCGTCGAGTTCCTGGCATAATTATTACATATCCTGATGAACCTACGACTGTGACATGTAATAAAACAACTCAACATAAGGACAGTGATTCGGAGGAACTGGAAAAATGATATAATACCTGAGGAAATCGTCAGAGAAGTAGAGAACTTTGAAAACAAACCAAAGTCTAATTTGGAGGAAACTGAGGCCGTTAACATAGGGGATTCTGAAACGGTCAAGGAAACGCATATAAGCATTCATCTATCACCGTCGGAGAAGGAGGAGTATATCAGATTCCTAAAAGAATATGAAGACATCATTGCATGGTCCTACGACAATATGACTGGTTTAAGCACATCTATAGTAGCTCACAAAATACCCACCAATTATATATGTCCACCAGTAAAGCAGAAGCTTAGAAAGTTCAAGAAGGATATGAGTTTGAAGATAAAAGAGGAGGCCACCAAGAAAATCAAAGCCAAGGTTCTCCGAGTGGTCAAAGACCCGACTTAGTTAGCCAACATTGTGCCAGTTCCGAAGAAAGATGGGAAAGTTAGAGTATCTATAGATTACCGAGACCTAAATAGGGAAAGTCCTAAGGACGATTTCTCGATTCCCAACATACACATACTGATTGACAACTATGCCAAGTATGAGATCCAATCCTTTGTGGATTGCTTCGTAGGATACCATCAGATCTGGATGGATAAAGACGATGCCGAAAAGACAGCCTTTATCACACCATGGGGAATATACTGCTACAAAATGATGCTGTTTGGTTTGAAGAATTCTAGAGCCACCTACATGAGAGCCATGAAGAATATCTTCCACGACATGATAAACAAGGAAATAGAGGTGTATCTAAAAGGAACTCAGATCACATAGCAGACTTGAAGAAATTTTTTGACCGGCTTCGAAAATACAATTTGAAATTGAATCCTGCAAAATGTGCCTACGGAGTCCCTGCTGGAAAGTTGTTAGGATTCATCGTCAGTCACTGAGGGGTCGAGTTAGACCCATCAAAAGTCAAAGCTATCCAGGACTTACCGCCTTCGAAGAATAAGAAAGATGTGATGAGTTTTTTAGGGTGCCTCAATTACATCAGCCACTTCATAGCACAATCGACCGTGATATGTGAGCCAATCTTCAAAATGCTGAGGAAAGATGCGACAACAAGATGGACTGAAGAATTCCAGAAAGCTTTCGACAAAATCAAGGAGTATTTATCTAAACCGCCCGTGTTAGTCCCACCAGAACCAATAACACCTCTGATTCTTTATTTGTCCATGTTAGATGGGTCTTTTGGTTGCATTCTGGGATAACATGATGAAACTGGAAGAAAGAAGTAGGAGATATATTATCTGAGAAAGAAGTCCACACCTTATGAAGCCTGTTATTCTTTGTTGGAACGCACCTTCTGTGCTTTGACATGGATAGATCAAAAGTTGAGACATTATTTTTGTGCATACACTACGTATCTCATTTCAATTAGATCCGCTAAAATACATCTTTCAGAAACCCATGCCTACGGGTAAGTTAGCGTAGTGGTAAATATTGTTAAGCGAGTTCGACATAGTCTATGTAACTCAGAAGGCACTCAAAGGACAAGCATTGGCAGATCACTTGGCATAAAATCCCGTAGACGGAGAATACAAACCATTGAAAGCGTATTTTCCCTATGAGGAGGTATCATTTGTAGGAGAAGATATTACCGAGGCATACGATGGTTGGAGGATGTTCTTCGATGGAACATCAAACTTCAAAGAAGTAGGTATCAGAGTTGTCTTAGTATCAGAAATTGGACAACACTATTAGGTTTCCGCAAAACTCAAGTTTCCATGCACCAACAATATGGCAGAATATGAGGCCTACATCCTGGGACTTAGATTGGCCATTGACATGAACATTCAGGAACTGCTGGTAATCGTAGATTCAGATCTTTTAGTGCACCAGGTTCTAGGGGAATAGGCTATGAAGAACACCAAAATATTGTAAAATTTGCACTGTGTACAAGAGCTGATCAAGAGGTTCACAAAGATAGAATTCAAAAATGTTCCAAGGATTCAGAATGAGTTCGCAGATGGATTAGCCACTTTTTCTTCCATGATACAACACCCAGACAAGAATTTCATCGATCCTATCCCAATAGGAATTCATAAGAAACCAACTTATTGTGCTCATGTTGAAGAAGAGATTGACGGAAATCCGTGGTTCCACAACATCAAAGAGTATTTGGAAAAGGGAGAATACACAGAGAGTGCTACCCATACTAAAAAAATGCACGCTTCACAAATTAGCCAACCATTTCTTTCAAAGTGGAGGAATTCTGTATAAAAGGACTCCTGACCTGGGATTACTGTGGTGTGTCGATGCCAAGGAGGCATCCAGATTGCTCGAGGAAATACATGCCGGAACTTGCAGACCGCATATGAATGGTTTCGTTTTGGCCAAGAAAATATTAAGAACAGGGTATTTCTGGATTACTATGGAAACAGATTGCATCAAGTATGTTCAAAAGTGTCACCAACGCCAGACACATGCTAACATGATACGAGTACTACCCAACGAACTTAATGCAACAAGTTCTCCCTGGCCTTTCTCCGCTTGGGGTATGGATGTCATCGGACCAATCGAACCCACTGCTTCAAAGGAACATAGGTTCATTCTGGTGGCCATAGACTACTTCACAAAATGGGTTGAAGCCACATCTTATAAAGCTGTAACTAAGAAGGTTGTAGCAGATTTTGTTCGAGACCGTATCATTTGTCGATTTGGGGTACCATAGTCAATCATTACTGACAATGCCGCCAATCTCAACAGCGATTTGATGAAAGTCATATGTGAAACATTCAAGATCAAGCACCGGAACTCTACAGCATACAGGTCGCAAATGAACAGAGCCATAGAAGCCGCCAACAAGAACATCAAGAAGATATTGAGGAAAATGGTAGACAATTACAAACAATGGCATGAGAAGCTACCATTTGCTTTACTCAGGTATCGTACCACAGTTCGTACATCAATTGGGGAAACTCCCTATCTACTAGTTTATGCTACTGAAGATGTTATTCCCACCGAAGTGGAAAACCCTTCCTTAAGAATCATACAAGAAATAGAGCTCAGCGATGCGGAATGGGTTCGGTCACATCATAATAAAATCTTCATTTTCCCTATGGTCAGAAATTGAGGCAGAGTCTCGGGTTTGCCCGATCTCATCACGTTTGGAACCGCCAAGGAATGTGTTTCCAGAAGTATGCATTTAAATTGGGGTAGAATTTTGAGGAGGTTCCTCAAAATTTCGAAGCAATGAGGTTACAACATCTCAAACCACGTCATAGTCACCAGTTCATCAAAATTATTTGATCTCGTACATTATCACATATTTCAAACAACTGCATTTCTACAAATAATTTGTCAAATGCATGCATGTTCTTCAAAAATTTCATTTCTATGGCAGCCAGATGTTACCCAGGGTGACTCAAGCAGGGCCTCAAGACAAGAGTAAAGGCGAAACAAGGAATCAAGAGCACGAGCCAACCTTTCCCCTGCAAAACTCCCGATTTTTCTTTGGATGCAGGCACAATAAGCATAACAGGAACGTCCAGAAATACATACACACAACAGGATCACTATCTTCATAATGACAAAAGTCGCCAAACACAAGCACATCAAGCTAAGAAATGCTTTATCCTCTCGCATTTAGTCATTTCTTTTATTGCATAGGGCTAAGCACTTCCCTCATCATTGCGTAAGGCTAAGCATTGCCTTTATTTGCATGAGACTAAACATTGTCTCCACTTCTTGCATAGGGCTAAACACTGGCCTCACCCTTGCATAAGGCTAATTATTGCCTTTCCTTGCATGAGGCTAAGCATTGCCTTCATTATTGCACTTCTTCCATTATTGCATAAGGCTAAGCACTTCCTTTCCTTCATGAGACTAAGCATTGTCTCCACTCCTTGCATAGGGCTAAACATTACTCTCACCATTGCATAAGTCTAAGCATTGCCTTTCCTCGCATGAGGCTAAGCACTGCCTCCATTATTGCATAAGGCTAAGCATTGCCTTTCCCGCATGAGACTAAGCATTGTCTCCACTCCTTGCATAGGGCTAAACACTGCCCTCACCATTGCATAAGGCTAAGAATTGCCTCTCCTTGCATGAGACTAAACACTGTCTACATTCCTTGCATGAGGCTAAGCATTGCCTCCATTATTGCATGAGGCTAAGCATTGTCTTCCCTTGCATGTGACTAAACACTATCTCCGCTACGTTGCATAAGACTAAGCACTATCTCCCTTCTTCACATAGGACCAAGATTTTCCCTCATCTCATACAAGACTAAGCCTTGTCTTGTCTTATCCTCACATATGATTAAGCATCATATGTTTCCTCTATTAAACGATCGATATCAACACATCTTTGCATTTTATGGGCTGAAACATTTCCACATTGTCCGAAGGCATCATAGTCTGAAGGCACCATCCTCATAGCTTGAAGACATTATTCCATGGCCTGAGGATCTCTTGAAACTGCACATCATCATTCAAAGGCGTCATAGTCTAGAGGCTCCATCCTCATAGCCCGAGGATACCATTTCATGGAATACGAATCCCTTATCATACGCTTCATGCCCCAGGACGTCATGGTCTAAGGACATCATCCTCATTATCCGAAGACAATATTCATGGTCCGAAGGGAATTTGCATCATGTTTAAATTTTTGCAATAACCTATATATATTTGCGTGCATCGTGTTTTAAGTTTTTGCAGGTAATGGGAAGCAACCGTTCTACAAATAGGAGCAATTTTCTCTCCGGTTTCCATTCACAACGTTCACATCCCTGACTATCTCGAACATAACCGATGGCCATTAATTAATTGCCCTTTTTGTCCCATAACCGCTCAAATACTCGCCTTATATATCCATAACATTCAAAATCGCATACATGGCTCCACCTAAAATGATTTGTTACCTGCGACACTACCCTGCCCAAAAAAGAACCTTTTGAAACATACAACAACTCTTATAATAACTCCATCAGTTTCATTTTCCGTTGGATCCAGAACTATAGACAACCTGATTCTCGTATTACTATGGATATGTAGGCAACTCAAGAACCAAGGTTCGGCCTCAGTTTTTCAAAAATACATCATTCCTCACTCAATTCGGACAAAATTGATCATCATTTTCTTTATCCGACAACTCTTTCATCATTCCCGGGTAAAGAGGGGCAGCTGTTTATACCCAATTTTGCCCTCGTATTTTTCAAATAGTATATATACTTTCAAAATATTAATTTTGATCATTACATAATTTACAAGAGTTATACAACTATTTTCTATAATTTTCCATAATTGTTAGAGCTTTAAAAATTGATTTCTTTGCATTTAAATTACATGATTATTTATTAATTATCCCTTTAAATTATTTTGAGATAATTTAATCATCTAAATTTATTTTTTTGTATCCACATATAGGTTTCATAATATTTTAACTCATTTTACATAATTATATTAGTATTTTTAGGCTATTTACATAATTTTGCAATAATAGCCTATGTGCTACGCATAGTTGCATGTTTTCACATTAGTTTATGCCAAATAGCATTTTTATATTTTTGTAGTGTTAAGTTATTATTTTCAATCACTTTTTGCAAAATTTATATTTTATTATCTATTAAATAGTTTTACAAATTATTTTATTAATAGTTTTCGTGTATTTTAATTTGTAGCCCAATTTTAAGTTACTTTCGGACCAAAATCAAGGCCCAAACACCTGACCCAATACCCCAAGATCCCCTGGCCCAAACCAAACAACCCTTTTTATTCCAACCAAGTTGGCATCCATTTACTTGACCCGTCCCACTTCCCTTTAATCACGGTCGTTGATCTCAGATGATCAACGACCCATAACAATTCCTACCCTTTCCTTATATTCCTTTACTCTGAAACCCTAACCCATTTCCCTAAACCATTTCCCTCACCCAACCTCCCTTGCATTCTCTCATCTCCACTCTCACACTAAACCCTAGCCGACCATGGAGATCCCTTCTTATTCTTTCCTTATATGCGTCCATACGCGGCTTTACTTACCTTTTCTTGCTATTATTACTCATTTTATGGTAACTTTCGTTACCATTTCACTTATGGCAAGCCATATTCTCACAAATCCGGCTTTGATTCTATGGTTTTGGGTGCTATTGTGGTTCTATGCACTAGAGAAGAGAAAATATTTCTCGTATATGGTATATCCCTGTTGATTCTGCCATGATTGGGGCTTGTAAATGATTTGCCCTAAGTTTGATTCCAACTAGGGTTTGGATTCCGATTTTTTTTATTGGTTCTATTACATATTGCATGCGATATTTTCTTTTCTGATTTAAGTTTAATTGATTATTTTCCTTCTTTGTCCGTCTTAATTTGAACACTATATAAACCCCTCCCCAATTTTCCCTTGGGAGACTGGAGACTGAAATTAACTATTGCTACTCTCTTATTCTCTCATTTTATATACTATTTTGAAATTTGAGACCTTGGCTAACTAAAACCCAAGGCCACCGGAAATTCGATTGTTGTTTTTTTTCAGTGCGAGCACTGTCCGGGGTTCACTTGAAACCCTTGGGAACTCTGACGCACTGAGATTTTGGGGTGTTGTTGTTCTTTTGCTATTGACGATTAAAGTAGAGATGGAAAGTGTTCTTCTTACTAACTTGTCCGTTAATTTGTTACTTGTAAGTACCTTGACTCTTGCAATTCTATTTTTAGTTGTGATCATGACCTGAGTACTATGTTTGTTCGAATTTTTCTGAACCTCTGTGATTACAATATGTTGTTGGCTTGTTTGCAATCCTATCTATTTCAAAGCTAGCCTATAGTCTTGTATTCTTTAGCATCTAAAATTGTTAAAATCCTACACTTGGATATCTGCCCACTGTATACATTTTTCGACCATCTTGAACCTACTTAGTCCACCATGTTTATGCACACATGAGTTTCCTATGTATGTTGCTTGCTCATATTCATGTATTGTTCTGAACTTTTGTATTTAAACTTTGGGGTACTTACTCATGTCCAAAATTTGCTCGACTGTACTTCTCTATGCTAAGTCATTTAAGCATAACTTGCTACTTGATCATGTATGTATTCTAAACCCTTCAGACAAAGCATACTACTTGTGGATCTCAGTCCTCATTATGGTTGCTTACTTTACTACCATCATGTTCTGTACACCCATATATGCTAATGCTAGAATTTCTCGAGCTTAATGCCTAGGGAGTCTTTGATGTGCAAAACTGAACTTGCTATAAGTAATCAATTTGTATTAAACACTTCTTTGCTGACTAATTGTGGTGTTGAGTTTGTGATATTGTTGACCCTGAGCTTCTGTATTAGGGTTCTTTAGTAATACTTATACTTGTCTTGAATTGGTATACAACTCTTAGTTATGCCCTTCCTTGAATTCTTATGAAGACTGTAGTTATTCCATGATCAGCTCCTTGCTTTGTGGATTCATGTTTCCTATAACTACTCTGGTGCATCCTGAGAAATCCATGCTTTGAACTTATTTGCCTCACATGTGTGCTCATTGTAAGGTCTTTGTACATGTGTGTCATTTTACCTGTTAGTTGTCACCCCTAAGGTGACACTTAGAAAACATTGCTGCTGATGATTTTAACAGTGGGAATCCATGTGTCTTTGCGTAAACCCTGAGCTATTTGAATGATGTACCTTAGATCCCCATGTTCCTGCTATTCGCTAATAGATCAACAAGGCAATTGTTTTCATGTTTGGGGCCTCGTATTCTCACTCATCGTGCTCAATACTTAGTGCACTCAGTAACTCAGTACTGTACAGGGCAGATCCAGCCCTAACATAATAACTGCTAGCAACTGCGCTCACTGGGGTATGTGTGGACTCTAGTGGGGCTCCATCAACCCAAGCCCTATAATCCGCACGGACAACTCACGTGCTATAGTATCAATATCTAGATCCACATGGACAACTTACATGCTATAGTATTAATATTTGGATCTGCACGGACAACTCACGTGCTATCGTATCAATATCTAGATCCGCATGGACAACTCATGTGCTGTATAGGCAACTCACGTGCTATAGTATCAATATTTGGATCCGCACGGATAACTCACATACTACAGTATCAATATCTAGATCTGCACAGATAACTCACGTGCTATAGTATTAGTATCCTCACAATCATGCCATCGACCTCACTCAGTCATCAATTTGTCCAGTCTCTTGGGCTCACAAAACTCATGTTAAGCAGTCCAAATAAAAGATGTGAGATGTGAAAATACATAATAACAGAGACTGGGATATGATATGTAATGATGAATTCGACTGAGTACATAACTGCAATTAAACAAATAACTCAACAGCAAGGAACGACCACTGTGGGTCGCAATGATACCAACATATAGCCTAAACAAGTTTTCTAGCATAAATCACCACTCAAGTGCTCTAACACATAGTGTACAGTACAAGTATTCAGATAAGACAGCTACAAAGTTCCATGGAATCGACTAAATCACCATTTCAACAGTGCACGCCCATCACCTAGCATGCGCGTCACCTCAACATCAATCACATAATATGTAAGTCAGGGTTTTATACCCCCAGCACTAAGTTTAGAAGTGTTACTTACCTCTAACAAGCCAAACAATGCTCTAAAATTTCCATCTCACACGTACTGACCTGCAGACGACTCGAAACCCGAGGAATTTCTTGAAAAACCCACAAAATATCGACACAAACCAAGCTCTCAAAGTACAAAAATGAAATAATACTCTAGCCCTCATTTATAAAGTACAAATTTTGTTCTCCCAATGTGCTGACCACACATGTTTTTTGTGGTACGCACATTCCAGGTTCCGCGGCCGCAATCCAAATTGTGCGGTCGCACTTCAGTAGTGACTACACTACTAGGTTTTAGTAAATTGGCCATAGCTTTAGGTACAAATGTCCCAATGATGAATAGTTTACCTTTCTGAAATCTATACTCAAAAGGATACAACTTTCATTTTTGGATCATCTCCAAATTCCTTGTATATTAAAAGATATAAGTTTCCGAAGTCAGAGCATCAACCTGCAGATTCTCCTTTCTTTGGCTGCAAAGAGGATTTCTATGGTCCGCACATTTCCTCTGCAGTCCGCACATGAGGAATTGCGTCAGCACTCCAAAATGTGCCCTCCGCACTTTACTCGCTCCAGAACTTCATCAAAGTGCTAAAATGCCCAAACTTGTTCAAAACTCATCTGAAACACACCCAGGATCACATTGTGGACTTACTCAAAGACTCAAATCACAATAACAATATCGAAACGACGAATCACAATCAAATCGAATTTAATGAACTTTGAATCTTCAACTTCCAAAACTCGCGCTGAAACAAATCATATCAACCTGGAATGAACTCAAATTTGGCACATAATTCCCAAGTGACATAACGAATCTATTCCAATTTCCGGAACCACAATTTGAATCTGATATCATCAAAGTCATCTCTCGGTCAAACTTATAAACTTTCCAAACCTTCAAATTTCTAACTTTCGCCAATTAGCGTCGAAACCTTCTAGAAACATCCAAATACAAATTCCGGCATACATACTAGTCCAAAATCACTATTTGGACCTAACAGAGCCATCAAAACTCCAATCTGAGATAGAATACTAAAAAGTCAAACTTGGTCAACTCTTCCAACTTAAAGCTTCAATCATGAAATTCATCCTTCCAAATCAATTCTGAATAACCTGAACCAAAACGGATTATTCACACAAGTCATAATACATCATACATAGCTACTCATGCCCTCAAACTATCAAGCAAAATGCAAGTGCTTAAAACGACCGATCGGGTCGTTACAAGTGTTTTGTGGCACGAGATTTCTGTCGTGCGGTTGTTATTGTGGCACGAAGTTTCTGCCGTACGGTTGTTATTATGGAATGAGGTTTTTGATGCACAGTTGTTATTGTGGCATGAGGTTTCTGTAGTACGGTTGGTATTGTGGCACGAGGTTATTGTCATGCGATTGTTATTGTGGCACGAAGTTTCTATCATGCGGTTGTTATTGTGGCACGAGGTTTTTAATGTGTAGTTGTTATTGTACAAGAGGTGTCTGTCGTGCGGTTGTTATTGTGGTACCAGGTTTTTGTCATATGGTTGTTATTGTGGCATGAGGTTTCTGTCGTGCGGTTGTTATTGTAGCACCAGGTTTCTACTAGGCGGTGGTTATTGTGGCACGAGGTTTATGTCGTGCGGTTGTTATTGTTTGCACGAGGTTTCTGTCGTGCCATTAATTCATTTTATGATTTGAAACTATGATGCGGTACCTCGGGAGGGCTCTGTTATCATTTCCCCTTTTTTCTGTGCACTTGTCTTTGATTGTTGTTTTCCTTAGCACACTGCTAATTGTTTTACTTCGTGTTGCTCTATTGCTTAGTTATATGTAGCAAAGCTTGTTGTGCTTGTCGTTACATCCACTTAATTGTTGTCTTATTTACACTGTATATTTATTGGTGATCATTTCTTATGTACGATTCCTTAACTCCACTCTTAATTGTGGACTTGAATTGTGGTAGAACACTTGCACAAGCATACCCGTGGATGAATCAACCATAGCGGTTTAAGGAGATGAGTCCTGATGTTATTGACCATCAAATGTTCTCTTGTCTACTTGCCTTCTGTATGAGAGTTGTCCTCTTGGCACGTGAGTCGTCCGTGCGGTTATGGATTGAAATGTGGGCACAAGGTGCCAAGTGATTAGGATTCAATAATTGGGACCTGTGAGTCATAATTATGAGGTTTGGTACCTCGTAGAAATTCTTTAACAAATATGGTATGAGAGTGGTTGTTCTTATTGAGTTATTGCTGGTTTTATTGTATTTAGTTTCATTTACTTAGACTGTGTTCTGTTTACTCTACAATATTATTACTCGACTGCTTCCTATTAAATATTGTTGTTATTAGTGTATCATTGCAAGTATTAATCCGTGTTCCTTACCATGCTTAACTTTATATTAATATGGTTTCCTCTGTTAGTTCACCTTCACACTTGTGCAGGTTGTTTAGTCCGGCAGGTGTCTTGACTATCCCTCGTCACTACTCACTGAGGATAGTCTTGATACTTACTGGGTACCGTTGTGGTGTACTTATACTACGCTTTTGCACATTTTGTGCAGATCGAGGTGTCACGGTTGTTGTTGATTATTAGATAGCTGGTCGAGCTGTGCAGACTCAATGTAAACCTGTCATCACATTCGCAGGCCTAGGAGTCACCCTCTAATTTTGTATTTGTACTATTTAACTTCCATTCCAAACAGTTGTATTTAGGGATTTTCCAAGTAAACTCAGTAGAGCTTATGACTTGTACTACCGGTTGTGGGAATTGTAAGTTGTGTAATAAGGTTTCTATTTCATATTTATCAATTATTGGTTAAATGCTTTTATTAATTTGGTAAGTGTTAGGCTTACCTAGTCTTAGAGACTAGGTGTTGTCACCACATTCTACGGGGGAAATTTTTGTTCGTGACAAGTTAGTATCAGAGCTCTAGGTTCATAGGTGCTACTAGTCATAAGCGAGTTTAGTAAAGTCTTGTGGATCTGTACGGAGACGTATGTACTTAGTTTCTAGAGGCTACGGAACTATTAGGATAGTTTCACTTCCTTCATTCCTATCGTGCGAGTTTATTGATCTCGAAGTTTGAACTTGCGTCATTCTATTCTTTCACAAATGGTGAGGACATGCATTGCAGTTACCGACTATGATGCCCCAAAGCGGGTGTTGCTATGGACCGGGGTAGAGGCAGAGGCCGAGGAGGAGAATGTGCTACAGCTAAAGCATCTATCAGAGAAATAGTTTAGGAGCCTCCAGTAGCTCCTGTTATGGAGACAGGTACCAGAGGCGCCTGTTGTTACCCCAGGACTTTAGAAGACTTTAGCACGATTTTGAGAATGTTTGGAATATTGGCTCAGGTAGGGGTTGCATCAACTACCTCACGGATCGAGGGATGAGCTCAGTCTCCCGCCACCCATACTCCAGAGCAGTGATTCCACGTTGGTCAGGTTCCAGGTGTCATGCCGACATAGACGGTTGCACCAGCTTAGCCTATGGTTAGACCAATAACATATGAGGAAGAGCAGCTTAGACTTGCGAGGTTCAAGAAGTAATACCCTCCTGCTTTCAGTGGTTTGGCTTCAGAGGATATACACGGGTTCCTAAGGGAGTTCTACCATATTCTCCGCACTATGGGTATTGTGGAGACAAGTGGGGTTTCTTTTACTACAATCCAGCTTAAGGGAGCAGCATATCAGTGGTGGTGAGCGTATGAGTTGGGTAGTCCGGCCGATGCAACTTCACTTTCATGGGTTCAGTTTTCATAGGTGCTATTGAGAGAGTTTGTTTCCCCAGACCTTTCGGAATGCATGGCTCGCAGAGTTTGAGCAACTGTGCTAGGGCAATATGTCAATGTCGAAGTATGCCATTATATTAAATGAATTGTCTAGACAAGCACCTCCTTTGGTTTCTAAGTTAGAGAGCGAGGCCGTAGGTTCATTGGGGGACTCAGTCATGATATCCGGCTCAGCAGGGATCATGAGTTGGAGTTGTATGTTCTATTTCAGCAAGTGGTGGAGATCGCTCGCCGATTAGAGGGCATGGAGGCTAAGAGGCCTCATAGATCAGAAAGACTTTTTAGTTTCTATTTTGAAGGCAGGGTACGGTATGGTAGAGGTTTTTGTGGGTCAACCATCTTAGTTTGCACTTCTGGTTTCGCATGATATTTAAGGTACCCATGGGTCTCAGGGTACCCGTACTGGACAGCTTCCATAGCCACGTCAGTGGAGAGATTGCTTTGAGTGAGTATATACCATCCACATGGTGAGAGATTGTTCTAGACTCCAGACAGATGTGTCACAGCGGGGTATTCAGGCTATAAGTTCTGCTCCAGTTGCTAATATCCTTGCACCGCCAGCTTGGGGTACAGGTCAGGTGAATAAAGGGCGCCTAAGAAGGGGAGGCCCGACCCGTTGATGTTCTTTCTATAGTAGGGTTGTGTCCATTGCAATAGATGATGTCATACAGTTATGGTTTCAATTTGTTATAGAGGAGCATCATTCGTGTCTGGTTATGATTCTGTTTATTAGGGTGAGTCCTTCTATTTTACTTCATATATGGGTAAATTTCATGATCTTGTACTCTGCTTATGTGTTTACCTCTGTCGGTAGATTCTATAGTGGTAGCCCGTGTCTATCATTTTGTTTTATTCATTATTGAGAGTTATGAGACTATAAATGACCTTTTGTTACTCATTTCGATAGTTCTGATGATATTTCTGGGTGATAGGTTATGATTTGCGATTTAGATGCTCTGTCGGTATGGGAGTTCAGTATGTGTTCCAATTTTGTTGGCGGAATTGAATTAGTGGAAGGTTTCGATTGGTATGATATGTATTCTACTTGCGATTTAGAGTTGAGGGTGAGAACCTCACGGTGTCATGTATTTCAATGTGTTTGAATCAGGTTGTGTGCCGCGGTAGAGTTAGATCAGGATAAAATACTTGCGATTTGTTCATATGTTTTTATTCTCACTTGTGTAATTGGTTCGTCGTATGGTAATGATAGGGGTGAGGCCTGTCAGTCTTGTTTGATAGTTCCTTCATGTGTTTCCTTGTATATTCAGTCATATTTGTGTTGTGCATATTGCGTTCTAGTTTGCAAGGTGTGTGCCCTGATGGCGTTAGATGTGACTTGTTGATTCAGATGAATAGTTATGAGGTCTTTATGTTTCTTGCATCGTTGTCAGTGTTATAAAAATTTTAAACAAGGTTCTAACGATTATGAGGCTAATTATCGGTGTTGAATATGATTATGGGCAACTACTGTGGCTAGAGATGTGGTTATGGGCATATATGTGACATGTTACGTCATGTGGTTGCTCTTTGCGGGTGTAGGCATAAGTTGTTGCAGTTGGTTGTGGTTGATAACGGGTGTAGATGTAGGAATCAAGTCTTTTGGAGATGATCGGATGGTGAGAAATGTTGTTCTAAGGCCAATTAGTGGGGGGGGGGGGGGAAGGAATAATCTTCATCGGAGATGGTGTTTTCGGGCCTATGTGGATTGGGTGATGTAAGGTCACCTGCGGGTGTATGCATGGTGGTTCACTCAGTGATTTGATGACTTCATAATGGTTCTTGGCACGTTCAAGGACGAACGTTTATTTAAGAGGGGGAGAATGTAATGACCCGACTAGTCGTTTTGAGAATTAATGTCTCGTTCGGCGGCATAGGGTCTCGAGCATCTTTGTATTATGTGTTATGACTTGCGTGTATGGCTAAGTTCAGTTTTCGGATGATTTGGGATCAATTAGGAGGAAGGATTCTTGTTTTAGATGGTTAGGCGATGAGAGTTGACCAGAGTTTTGACTTTTGTGTATACGACATCGAAATGGCATTTTGGTGATTCCAATAGCTTCGTATGATAATTTTGAACTTGGGCGTGCGCCCGGATTTGGATTTGGAGGTCCGTAGGGTAATTTGAAGCATTCGGCGAAAACATTGGAAAGTTGAAGTTTTGGAAGATTGAGAGGTTTGACCGAGCGTTGACTTTGTGATATTGGACTCGGATTGCGGTTCCAAGAGTTGAATTAGCTCATTTATGTCATTTGGGACTTGCATGAAAAATTTGGCGTTATTCTGAGTTGATTTAATATGTTTCGGCGCGAGTTTTAGAAGTTAGAAGACTTGGAAATTCATAAGTTCGATTCGTGGTGCGATTCGTAGTTTTGACGTTGTTTTATATGATTTGACGTCTCGAGTAGGTCTGTTTTACGTTATGAGACTTATTGGTATATTCGGGAGAGGTCCCAAGTGGCTCAGATGAGTTTCGGACGGAGTTCGAATCGTTGGCATTGTTTGGGGCTGCTGGAACTTTCTGTTAACTATTGTCTTCGCACCTACGCGTGAGGGTCCACATGTGCGTGTATGTAGAAGCGTGAAATGGTCGCAAAAGAGAAATGGGCAGGTCTGGGAAGTTGCCGCATGTGCGAAGAATATTCCGCACCCGCGTGATCGCATAAGCGGACGGGAAAGGAGCAGGAGCGAAGAGGCAGCGCAGAAGCGCAACACTGGTCGCACTTGCATTAGCGCAGAAGCGGGGCTTTCTCCGCAGGTGCAATACGTGGCCTCTAGTGATTCTCCTCAAAAGCAGATGTTTTGTCGCAAATGCGACGCCCCAAAAGCGGCCAATGCGTCGCAAGTGTGATCGTGCATGGACAGAATTATATAAGTCGAGGGTTTGGCCATTTTCAACATATTTTGAGTTGTAGACCTCGGCTTTGAGAGATGTTTCTTGGGTTTTTCAAGCAAATAATTGGGGGTAAGTGTTCTTCACCTAGAATTTATTATATTCCATGATCCTATCTTCTTTTTTTATCTTATAATTAGTGTTTTGAGTTGAGGAAAATGGAATTTTTTTAGGAAATCTTTCAAAATGTAAAATGATAATTTGAAGAACGAATTGATGTCGGAAATTGATAATTTTGGTATGGTTGAACTCGTATCGGAATAAGCATTCAGGTTTTGTAAATCTTATCGGGTTCCGAGGAGCGGGTCCGGAGTTCGACTTTTGGGTTGACTTTTAGTTCTTATTAAAAGATTGAAGCTTTATTACCCGAAATTATTTTCTATGAGTTTAATTTATAAATTGAAGTTATTTTGACTAGATTTGAGCCGTCCGGAGGTTGTTTCACTCGAGAAGGTCATTTTAGAGTAACGGTCTAGCTTCTTTGAGGTAAGAATCTTACTTAACTTTGTGTGGGGGAACTACCCCTTAGGATTTGAGTCTTTGGTGCTAATTGTGTCATGTGAAGCCCGTGTACGCGAGGTGACGAGTACGTACTCTGGCTTATTTGTGGAGATTTGACCGTTTAGGGCTCTTAGCTTCTTATGTTCATTAGATATGAAGTTGTCTTGTTATGTTAAATCCTCCATTTATGAAATTTACCCTTACGTGTCTTAATTGGAATTAATTGCTCCATATTTTACCCTTATTGCCGATTAAACTCTTATGTGCCTTAACTGAAGTTGTTGCTTCTTTTATTGCTATGTTATCCTTTTCGTAATTGCTTATCCTTGATTGAAGTTATTATTATCTTTCCCATAATCCGCTTATTTTTAATTGCGGTTGTTGAATCTCTTCCGTAATTACTCAACCCTAATTGATGTTTTGTTATCCCTTATTATTCTTGACTTACCCTTAATTGGAGTCATTGATTCACGTTATCCCTCTTATCATAGAATTATACTTATGTGGAATCATTGCTACACAATATCTCTTTCTTGTTGAGCTATCGTTATGTTGTACCATTATTTCATGTTGTGTCTTTCCTTGTGAACTCGTTTTTCCGTCTCTTTGTGTTCTGGAGTTCTTGAGTTGATTTACTTGTCATATTCTTCTGTATTGTTGATGTTATATTCAGTCTGTCGTGCGGTTGTTATTGTGGCACGAGGTTTCTGTCGTGCGGTTGTTATTGTGGCACGAGGTTTCTATCGTGCGGTTGTTATTATGGCACGAGGTTTTTGTCGTGCGGTTGTTATTGTGGCACGAGGATTCTGTCATGCGGTTGTTATTGTTGTACGAGATTTCTGCCGTACGGTTGTTATTTTTTTTCACGAGGTTTCTGTCGTGCCGTTATGATTCATTTTATGATTTGAGACTACAAGGCGGTATCTCGGGATGACTCTGTTGTCATTTCCCTTTTATTTGTGCACTTGTCTTTGATTGTTGTTTTATTTAGCATACTACTAATTGTTTTACTTCGTGTTGCTCTTTTGCTTAGTTCTATGTAGCTAAGCTTGTTGTGTTTGTCGTTACGTCCACTTCATTGTTGTCTTATTTACACTGTATATTTATTGGTGATCATTTCTTATGTGCGATTCCTTATCTCCACTCTTAATTGTGGACTTGAATTATGGTACAACACTTGCACAAGCATACACGTGGATGAATCAACCATAGCGGTTTAAGGAGATAAGTCCTGATGTTATTGACCATCACATGTACTCTTGTCTACTTGCCTTCTGTGTGAGAGTTGTCCTCTTGGCACGTGAGTCATCCGTGCGGTTATGGATTGAAATGTGAGCACAAGGTGCCAAGTGATTAGGGTTAAAGAATTGGGACTCGTGAGTCGTAATTATGAGGTTCGGTACCTCGTGAAAATGCTTGAACAAATCTGGTGTAAGAGCGGTTGTTCTTATTGAGTTGTTGCTGGTTTTTGTTTTATTTAGTTTCACTGACTTAGATTGTGTTCAGTTTACTATACAACATTATTACTTGACTGCTTCCTATTAAATATTGTTGTTATTAGTATATCATTGCAAGTATTAATCTGTGTTCCTTACCCTGCTTAGCTTTATATTAATATTGTTTCCTCTGTTAGTTCACATTCACACTTGTGCAGGTTGTTTAGTCTTGTAGGTGTATTGATTGTCCCTCGTCACTACTTCACCGAGGTTAGTCTTGATACTTACTAGGTACCGCTGTGGTGTACCTATACTACGCTTCTGCATATTTTTGTGCAGATCGAGGTGCCACGGTTGTTGTTGATTATTAGCTGGTTGGTCGAGCTGTGGAGACTCAATGTAAACCTGTTGTCGCGTTCGCATGCCTCGGAGTCACCCTCGGATTCTGTATTTATACTGTTTAACTTCAATTCCAAATAGTTTTATTTAGGAATTTTTCTAGTAAACTGAGTGGAGCTTATGACTTGTACTACTGGTTTTGGGAATTGTAAGTTGTGTA
Organism: Nicotiana tomentosiformis; assembly: GCF_000390325.3. Classification (NCBI taxonomy): domain Eukaryota; kingdom Viridiplantae; phylum Streptophyta; class Magnoliopsida; order Solanales; family Solanaceae; genus Nicotiana; species Nicotiana tomentosiformis. Next base: position 104,209,995 of record NC_090819.1, on the reverse strand, counting down.
ATAAGGTTTCTATTTCTTATTTATCAATTGTTGGTTAAATTCTTCTATTAATTCAATAAGTGTTAGACTTACCTAGTCTTAAAGACTAAGTGCCGTCACGATATCCTACGGAGGAAAATTTGGATCGTGACACGACATCCTTTAGTTGAGCGATCAGTAACTTGCCTGTGAAGTTCTAAATTATGTGTATCATGTTAAGGATCCAGATATTGCTCCAGTCCTGTCGTGGTGAATTACATTCCCTGCATGGCATGTTAGGCGTGTACCATGTAGCAAAGCACATTAAGATATTGTGTCAAGTATGACATTGGTGTGATAGGCGCATTCAAGCAATATTTTAACATTGTTGTCCTTGTTTATATGGTATTGGTGTTAGACGGGGTCATCAGAAATAATCTCTCTACCTTTACAAGATAGGGGTAAGGTTTGTGTAAATATTATTTTCCCCACACTTCAGTTGTGAGATTACACTAGGTTTGTTGGATTTGTTGTACTACTCCCGTGAAGTTCTAAATTATCCTATATCATTGCCTCTTTAACACAACAACAACAAACCTAGTGTAATCTCACAACTGAAGTCTGGGGAAAATAATATTTACACAGACCTTACTCCTATCTTGTAAAGGTAGAGAGATTGTTTCCGATGACCCTGTCTAACACCAATACCATATAAACAAGGACAACAATGTTAAAATATTGCTTGAATGCGCCTATCACACCAATGTCATACTTGACAGAATATCTTAATGTGCTTTGCTACATGGTACACGCCTAACATGCCATGCAGGGAATGTAATTCACCACGACAGGACTGGAGCAATATCTGGATCCTTAACATGATACACATAGAAGGTTTTTTCCAAAATGACCCGCACCATTAAAGCTTATTGACAACGAATTCATCGGAGAGGTGTGCTACTATGATTGGCTAGCAAATGTGGTGGTGAATTACAATTGCCATGTATGCACAAATTTTATTGATTTGAATAAGGGTATCGCTACACCTAATATGTAGGGGTATCCAATATTGGATTTTGTTAGCACGTTCAACAACAACATAGGAGCTCAATATGACATTTTTGGTACCCAAGTTTGATGGTATATTAGGTCTTGAATTCCACAGCAAACTTGATTTTGGTCAATCTCGAAATAAAGTAAAACGATATGACTAAAATATCTATTCCAAGTGATTTTCATGTAATAGCAAGCACCAATACAATGACTCAAAGTTAGTAGATAATTCAAGTAAAACAGAACTTATATTAGCTTAAACTCATGAACATGCGTCCAACTCCAAATACTATACTGCTAAACAAAAAGTGGTGATCCTCCAATTGTTATATAAATAAATGGGAAATTTTCTTTTTAATTATGTTAACAAGCATGTTATTGGGGGTAAAGTTGAATTGGCTTGTCCATGAGCATTATTACAAGATACAAGAGTTTGTTTTTCAGGCAAAACTGAGGTTATATTAATTTGCTCAAATACTAAGTTGGTGCAAGCTGTGCAGTTGTCACTGCAATTCAGATTTATAGCTATTTTGCTTGGTGTTGTCCCAAATATATCCTTGTATGTTACATTACTCACTTGGACTGCATTTGGCTGCACAAAAAATAATATGGATTAATTATCATTTGAAAATATAATAAGTTCCCTTTTATTTAGAATCGAGGGTTTTTAAATTTCTTTATGTTTACCTCAATTCCACAATTATGAGCACCATTGCAATAGAATTGGTCGATAATGATGGGATTACGAACATTTGTGAGGTTGATATTCTCAAAATTTATAAATCTGGCATAGCCCATACCACCCTGAAAAGGAATCAGAAGACATTTTTCAAATCATCCACAAATAAATAAATAAAAAATAAGAACCTTCTATTTACCTGCCATGTTTTGATTCTTACACCATTTTGTGTTCCTTGGAAGGTACAATTTGTTACATTTATATTCTCCACAGCAGCAAAAGTCTCATTAATTCCTAGGCTTCCTACACTGCCAAAACAAAAAAGGAGTGCAAGAAGGATTTCATTAAAACAAAAATTATACTGAATAAAAATCGCCTAATTCAGAGGATCCCAATCTATTCCGTCAAAAACAAAACAAAAACAAAAAGAGAAATTTCGGTCAACTTTTACCTTATACCATGTCCTGGTCCACATGAAATACCAGTAATATTTATATCAGAACATCCCGTATTGATGGAAATGCAATCATCACCTATTTGTATCAATATTTTTTTTTTACGAAAATTAATTAATCAACTTAAATCTTATCGAAAGAATTAAAAAATTTACAACCTTAAGACATTTCTAATAGTACATTAAAATTGTAGTTACCTGTTTGAAAAGTGGAATTCAGAATTTGAACTTGAGTGGTAGACATAGAGAGATCAATACCATCAGTGTTGGGGCTATCTTCAGGTGCAGTTATAGTGATATTGGAGATATTTACCCCTGTGCTAAAAGTAATGCTTATATGGTTTCTTGAACTATTAACAAGGTTCAGTCCACTCAATTCAAGATCATTACAAAAATTAAAGTGCATAGTCTGCAAAATAAAAACAATTAGTAGGCGTTTGGATATTATTTTTGTTTGAAGTTTATAAAGATAAAAAGAGTGTTTGAAACAGAAACTAAAGTTGAAAAATATATATTTAAAAGTTGTGTTTGCCTAGACATGAATTTCGTACTTGGAAAACCAGTTTGGATATCTATCAATGAAAATAATTATTTAACTTAAAATACCATCTTAAACAAAAAAATTATATTTCTCCAGTATTTTAAATACTGAAATATTATCTACGAAAAAATAACATAAAAATATTGAATGAAACGTTAAGAATTAGGTTCATTACAGAAATATTTACTAGAACTTAGCTATATTAAGTGAACACTCCATAATCAATAATTACAAAAGGGTTTAATCAATTCAGCGACCATCATAACCACAGTATAACCTTAACACTTAAAAAAATACAAATTGTCTTACCGTTGGCTTGTGGCAAGTCCCATTGACCTAGCAAAAAAAAGAGAAAAAAGACTTCGTCAAATTCCTTAATATTATTGACTCATAATTTTTTAAAACTCTCTTTTTCTTCGAATAATTAATTAACAAGATAAGTAAAAAATGCAATTCAACATCAAAAATCGAGAGACATAAAGAATTCAAACTCTTAATGTTTTAGATTAAATTGTAACCTCTTAATATTTCGAGTGCGAGCTCTAAACATACCTTTTGAGCGGGACCAGAAATGTTCCACCAGGCAGCGCCTTGACCATTAATTTGACCAGTGCCATTGATGATGAGACCAGATATCCCAGTGAAATAAAGCCAACTATCATTTTCACACCCTACCCATTCTCTTAAATTTTGGGGTGCCGTGATATTCCCTAAAACCTGGTAAAACTCAAAACAACATTATAATATTTAGTTTCGAAATTAATCTCTCTCCAATAACCTGGAAATTATCTTTATAGAATCCGCTAATTATTTTAAGGAAACCCCTTTATCCCTTTTTGTTTTTTCTTACACACACACTTAAAAAATAAATTCATGAGAAGAAAGACACGTTAGATAGTTGCTATTTCTCAAAAAGTGTCCAAAGACATTTCTCAAACAAGAGATTTTCCCAGAATTTTATCTATAAACTTTTAAAACATTTCATAGTAAAACAAATCAAATGAAACATATATTTAATTAGTAAGTGAAATTTAAATTCTAACAAATATTTCTGGGCTATATAACTCCTAATTAAAGAATACATCGTGCATATTTTATTTGGAGTTAATCAGAGATGACGAATATAAAACAAACTTGCAAAGTGTAGCATTTTACCTGTATATTAATAGTGGTAGAATTGCAAGGGCCTTGAAATAATATAGGGCTCAACAAGAATGTTGGATTTTCACAATCATAGCATACATCTAGCCAAGCTTGTTGAAAAGCCTTCAAAATGGAGATTAATCATAATACAAGAACAATACACAATTAATCAAATTGTTTTAATTTCTTCTATTCATTGAATTTTTTTTCTTGATAAGATGTGAAAACTAATTATAAAAAAAATATTTTACTTGAGAATCATCAGTTACTCCATCTCCGATAGCACCATAAGTTGTGACATCAAAAATAGCAGCTAGACCTTGGTGAAGAATAAATGAAGTAACAAAAACTAGAAAGTTGGAAACTCTGTCCTGCAAAAATGTTTATGCACAAAAAGAAATAGCTAGAATCAATCATTTTTCTTTCTTTTGTGGATTTATGATTAATATAAGAAAATTTTCAGAAAAGTATTGTTACAATAATAACTTGATAGAAAAATAAAAATAAACAATGAAACCCATGTTAACTCACCATGACAAACTTAAAGTGGTATGGTCAAATGGATGATTAATATTTTTTGCCTTCTTATGCTTTTTATATATATAGGTAAATTAATTCTTTACTTTAAACATAATCTATTTGACTATTTACAGTATCCTCTGTAAATTTCGGCAGATATAAGAGAATCAAGTGGATCTCTTACTTTTATAGAAAACAAAGATCCAGAAAGTAGAGAAAGTAAATAAATTGCCAAAGGTTTGTTTCATCAACATATTTTCTTTTATAATTCCGTTAAGTAAAGTTCATAATTCCGATATGGTAAACAATAAAGAGTTACCAACATGTCTTGCATAATAAATTGCCAATGGTTTGTTTCATAAAGGGATTTTCTTTTATAAGTTCGTTGCAAAGTAAAGTTTATAATCCCGATATGTTAAATAACTAATGAAAAATAACGAGTTACCAACATGTCTTGCATATCAATTTTAAAACACTCTTGTCTATCCAAATAAAGATGGATGCACTAAGAGACATGTATTAATTATATATTAATAAAAGAAGAATTAACTTAAATAGCCAATCACTTAATTGCTTAAATTAAAAATAATCGATGGATATATAATATATGTATAATATAACGACAATAGAATTTCTCTAACTTTAAATGACTCTTGATGTATGACTGGTTCTATTTATATTATCACTAGTAATTTCGAATGAACATTTAAGTTATTTCTTAACGTGCAGTTAATTATTTTTATTTTAATGAGTTTATGTGTGAATAAGATGTACAGATATAGAATAAAAGTACGATACAATCAAATTTCTCAATAAAAACATTGTTTGTTTCAATATTTTTTTTTTCATACAATGGTTGCTATACACCTACAACAACATTTGATGTTTGAATATTTTTTGAGTGTTTTGGATAAAAATTAACCAAAAATCAATTTATTTTGTTTTTAATGTTACGTATAAAAAAACTATTCAAATTTAAAATCTCAAAAGATATGCATATTTCACTAATTAAATACGAGAGAAAGCATATTTTTAATGGATTTAAATAAAATCTTTAATTATGAAATTATGTACTAGCATAATATTTCTAATTATAAGTGGTGCATTAAATTTTGAAAATATTTAGTCAAAATCTTTAGACTTATTATTGGTAATATTGGAGTTTTTTTTGGCTACTATAAAGAGATAATTTTATAAAGAGTGTACTTCTGACGACCCCATAGGTCATTTTGAGTACTAGCCTTTTTTCCGTATTTCAAAATCTCCGGTAGCTTTATTTGATATTTTTTTGTGAGCGTGCGTGGTCCGTGTTGCTTTTCAAAAAGTTTTTATATGAAATTTTGATGAAAATAGAAATTTTGACTAAAAATAAGGATAGAGTTGACCACGGTCAACATTTTGGGTAAATGATCCCTGATCGGTGTTTTGACGATTCCGGTATGCTCGAAATTGAAATCGGAGGTTCCTAGGTTGATTTGACTTATTTTTTCGAAAGTTAACAATTTGAAAGTTTAAAAATATTCTAGATTTGACCGTAGGATGACTTTATAGATATCAGATTCGGATTTTGGTCTATTTTATTATTTGAAACTTGTCTGCAAAATTTGGTGCAAAACGGAGTTGGTTTGATAGGAATCGGACGCTTAGTTGTGATTTTAGATGTTCTTGACTTTTCCTTTAAAATTTCATTCGTTTTGATGTTCAATTTATAGTTTTAGATATTATTTTGGTATTTTGTTCGCACGAGCAAGTTCGTATGTTGTTATTACACTTGTATGCATGTTTAGTTTGGAACCCGAGGGGCTAGGGTGAGTTTCAGACGCGTTTCGGGTGAGATTGGATAGTTTGAGGAATGCTGGTACACTGCTATTTCTAGTGTTTGTCTGCAGATTTCGCATTTGCGAGGTCTGGCTCGCATTTGCGAGCCTTGCTTTTGCGAACAATAGTTGGCATTCGCGAGCATGGGTTGGGGGCTGGGACTTCGCATTTTCGACGAAGGGGTCACATTTGTGATGGATGCTGTATCCGCATTTGCAACTCTAGCATCGCAATTGCAATGCAATGCTAAATTGGGGTATCTTCGCAATTGCGAAGAAGTTGGCCGCTTTTGCGAAGGTGGGCAGTTCACATTTGCTAATATTTTGTCGCATTTGCGACATTTGAGCTTCTGATATAAGGTTTGAATTTGCGACCTTTGTTTTGCATTTGTGATGTTTGTAATTGCGAAAAAGAGCTCGCAATTGCGACACCTGTAGGTGGGTAAAAGATTGAAAAATCGGGACTTAGCTCATTTTACACCATTTCTCAACCCTAGGCACTCTAGAGGCGACTTTCCAAGAGATTTTTCTTCCCAAATTCATTGGTAAGGAACTTCAATTTATTTATTTTTGCCACGACTCTAAATTCCCTCCGTAGGATGTCGTTATGGCACCTAGTCTCTAAGACTAGGTAAGCCTATTAATGCGGAATAACTAAATATAAACTGAAATTTAATCCTTAACAGTCGAATAAATAAGAACTGCAAATTTAAAATTATAACTCCCAGAACCCGGTAGGAATAAGTCAGAAGTTTCTAAGATTTTATTCTAAGTGTCTCTATACATTAGGGTCTAAAGAGAAAAAGGAAAATAATATAATAAGGATAGAAGGGGACTTCGAGGTCTGCGGATGCTGGCAGATATACCTTGAAGTCTCTGCGTACGGCTAGTTCATTGATGCCTGGTCAGATAGGAAGTGCATGGATCTGCACAAAAGGATGTGCAGAAGCGTAGGATGAGTACACCACAACGGTACCCAATAAGTGCCAAGCCTAACCTCGGTAGAGTAGTGACGAGGTCAGGTCAGGCCCTACTGGAATAATAAAAGACAGGGTGAAAAGTTTAACAATATAATAATAATAAAAATGACAATGAGAATAAATCAAGTAAGTAGTATGTCGCAATTTAACTACACAAAATAAGGGCAAACAATACCTCGCAGAAGGAAAACAGAAATTTACAACTTTAAGAAAATCACCAAAATAACCAAAGGCAAATGCAGTCATAAAGAAATATCAACAAGGGCACTCCCGAGGTACCGCCTTGTAGTCCTAAATCATAAATAAATTCACAATATCTCATTTTCTTATATCACCGCGGGAGCCTTCACATTTAATTTTAAAGAAAATATTTTTCCCGAAACAGTATCCCGCGTTTTAGCCACCCGTATCACACCGCATCACTTCTAGTAGTTCTCCTACTAGCCACGCATATCAAGCCACCCTTATCTCACCGCATGTGATTCAACACCCAGGCCTTATACTACCGCATGCGTATCAATATCACAATATATCATAATTTGTACCTCAAGTGCCTAAATATTTCAACTTGCCAAAATAAATCAACAACAAGAATATTTTCCACAATAAGGAGCTCACGGCTCAATCACAATGAGTACAAAATCTCACAAAATATTCAGGAATGAATAACTCAGCAAAAATAATATTTCACAAATTAAACACCTTACCTTAATATCAAAATTTTAAACGTAAAATACTTTATTTTAATAATATTTAAATTAGGAAATCCAACCTTCAAATAATGCACAGAACAAAAGAAACAGAGTTTCAACTAAACAGGTAAAACACTTAGCAGGAACAGGTTACACAAATTTAAAATACGAAAATATATTAATGATCATGAATATAACAGAATAAAATAATTTAATTAATATGCAACAATGATCCACACAATTTAAAGACACAATCTTCCACATTTAGCCCGTGTACACACTCGTCACCTTGTGTACACGACTTTCAATACATCAAAATTTTTATATCAATACCTATCCTAAGGGAAATCCCCCCCTCCCCCCCCACCCAAGGTTAGACAAGTCACTTACCTCAAACCACGCTCAATCAGTCAAGTAGTATGCCTTTTCCTCGATTTTCCGACTCCGATCGGCTCGAATCTAGTCATAATTAATTCGATTCAATCAATACAAATTATAGGAATAATTTTCATATAAATTTTCTAATAAAATCCGAAATTTATCCCATAAATCGCTCGTGGGGCCCACATCTCGGAACCCGACAAAAGTTATAAAATACGAACGCCCATTTAACCACGAGTCCAACCATACAACTTTTACTAAAATACGACATCAACTCGACCCTCAAATCTTCAATTTAAACCAAGAGGGTTTTCTAAATCTTCCAACTTAAATCCTCAATTAAATATTAAAAACAACCATGGATTCAGGTAATTTGACCAATATTGAGTTAAGAACACTTGTCCCGTTGTTTTCCTTGAAAATCTCTTGAACATCGCGTCTTTCGGAGCTTCAATTTGTCAAAAATAGGTTCGTCCCATTTTCAGAACTTAAAGTTTCTGCCCAGGGATTTCTTCTTCGGGAATGCGACCCTTGCCTCGCGTTTGCGAAGAACAAAATGTGCTGCCCAAGCTTTCCTCTTTGCGAACGTGATGACCATGGGTCTCATGCCTTCGCGAACGCGATGCCTCATGCGCGAAGGCGTAGGCTAACGCATGAAGTCCACCCCAACCCTCACTCTTCTTCACGAACGCATGGTCTCTCTCGTGTTCGCGATGCACACTGGCCCTCACCCTTCGCGAATGCATCCCTTACTTTACGAATGCGAAGAACAAAATGTCGCCTGCCCCAGTTCCCTTTCATGAACGCGAGACCTCTCTCGCAAACGCAAAGAAGGAAACTAGAGCTGGACACCAAAAATTCTCCAGTTGTTCTCCAAGTCCAAAATTGATCCCAAGCACCCCCAAAATCCATCAAACATGCACAGAGCATATCCTCCAATATCTAAATAGTGTGCTCGGACTGCCCGTCTGTGTGAGCGTGAAATGTTGTACTCAACTTCACATGAGTACCCAACTCACACTATACGGCTCTCCAGAACCGTGATGTAAATTGCGTACCTCGGTTAGAGATGATGGATACCGGTATGCCATGAAGCCTGACAATATCGCGGATGTAAATCTGAGCCAGCTGCTCCGAAGAGTAAGTGGTAACCATAGGAATGAAATGAGCTGACTTGGTCAATCTATCCACAGTCACCCAAACCGCATCGAAATTCCTCTGAGTCTGTGGAAGTCCAACAACAAAATCCATATTGATCTGCTCCCATTCCCATTCTGGAATCTCTAATTACTGAAGCAATCCACCCGGTCGTCGATGCTCATACTTCACATGCTTACAATTTAGGCACCGAACTACATATTCCACTATGTCTTTCTTCATCCGCCTCAACCAATAGTGTTGTCTCAAGTCCTGATATTCCTTCGCGGCACCTGGATGAATGGAGTACCGCGAACTGTGAGCCTCCTGGAGAGTCAACTCACGCAAACCATCTATATTAGGCACACATAGCCTGCCTTGTATATGTAATACACCGTCATCTCCAATAGTGACTTCTTTGGCATCGACGTGCTGAACTGTGTCCTTAAGGACAAGCAAATAGGGGCCATCATACCGACGCTCTCTGATACGATCATAAAGAGAAGACTGAGAAACCACACAAGCCAATACTCGGCTCGGCTCGAAAACATCCAACCTAACAAACTGGTTGCCTAAGTCCTAAATATCCAAGGTTAAAGTTCTCTCTGCTATCGGTAAGTATGCTAAGCTGCCCAAACTTTCCGCCTTACGACTCAAGGAATCAACCACCACATTGGCCTTCCTGGGGTGATAGAGAATGGTGATATCATAATCCTTAAGCAACTCCAACCACTAGCGCTGCCGCAAATTAAGATCCTTTCTATTTAAACAGATGTTTTAGACTCTGGTGATCATTATAAACCTCACAATGGACACCACACAAATAATGTCGTCAAATCTTCAAGGCATAAACAATAGTTGCTAGCTCAATGTCGTGGACCGGATAATTCTTCTCATGTACCTTTAATTGTTTGGATGCATAGGCAATCACCCTACCGTCTTGCATCAACACTACACCGAGACCAATGCACGACGCATCATAATACACAGTATAAGACCATGTACCTATAGGCAACACCAATACTGGGGCTATAGTCAAAGTTGTCTTGAGCTTTTGAAAGCTCTCCTCACATTTCTTGGTCCACCTGAACGGAGCACCCTTCTGGGTCAATTTGGTCATAGGTGCAACAATAGAAGAGAAACCCTCTACAATTTGGCGATAATACCCCGCCAAGCCAAGAAAACTCCAGATCATGTAACGACCGGGCCGATCGTTTTGAGAGTTGTAGCCCCATTCCCGCATTTACTGCTCATTCTGTACTTTATAGCTATATTATAACTTGCCGAGGTAGTCAGTTTGAGTCAGAGAGATTTCAGAATGAATTGAGACATTTAGTCTCAAGGTTGAAAACTTAAGTTGAAAAGGTTGACCAGATATTGTCTTATGTATAAATGATCCCGGAATAGAGTTTTAATGATTCCACTAGCTCCGTATGGTAATTTTGGACTTAGGAGCGTGTCCGTAAAATTATTTGGAAGTCCGTAGCTAAATTAGGCTTGAAATGGCTAAAAAAAAAATTTAAGTTTGGAAGTTTGAACGGGGAGTTGACCTTTTGATATCGGAGTCGTAATCCAGTTCCAAAAATTTTCATAGCTCTTTTATGTCATTTATGACTTGTGTACAAAATTTGAGGTCAATCGGACTTGATTTGATAGGTTTCGGCATCGAATGTAGAAATTGGAAATTCTTAAGTTCCTTAAGCTTGAATTGGGGTATGATTCATGGTTTTAGAGTTGTTTGATGTGATTTGAGGATTCTACTAAGTTTGTATGCTGTTGTAGGACTTGTTGGTATATTTGGTTGAAGTCCCGGGGGCCTCGGCTGCATTTTGGAAGGTTAACGGAATTTTGGACTTGGAGAACAGCTGAAGAATTTCTGGTGTTCCACTCTGGTTTCCTCTTTCGCGTTCGCGAGAGAGGTCTCGCGTTCGCGAAGGAGAACTGGGGAAGGTGAGAGTTTGTTCTTCGCATTCGCAAAGGGTGAGGACCAGTGTGCATCGCGAACGCGAAAGAGGCCACTCGTTCGCGAAGAAGAGTGAGGGCTGGGGTGGACTTCACGTGTTAGCCTACACGTTCGCGAGTGAGGCGTCGCGTTCATGAAGGCATGGGACCCGTGGCCATCGCGTTCGTGAGAGGACCCTCGTGTTCACGAAGAGAAATTTTGGGCAGCATATTTTGTGCTTCGCTAACGCGAGGAAAGGGTCGAGTTCGCAAAGAAGAAATCTCTGGGCAGAAACTTTAAGTTCTGAAAATGGGACTTCGTCCCATTTTCTATTTTTGACAAATTGAAGCTCGGAAAGATGCGATGTTCAAGAGATTTTCAAGGAAAATAACGGGACAAGTGTTCTTAACTCAGTGTTGGTCAAATTACCCGAATCCATGGTTGTTTTTAACATTTAATTGAGGATTTAAGTTGGAAGATTTAGAAAACCCTCTTGGTTTAAATTGAAGATTTGAGGGTCGCGTTGATGTCGGATTTTAGTAAAAATTATATGGTTGGACTCGTGGTTGAATGGGCGTTCACATTATATAACTTTTTTTGGGTTTCGAGATGTGGGCCCATGGGCGATTTTTGGGACAAGTTTCAGATTTTGTTAGAAAATTTATATTTTCATATGAAAATCATTCCTATAATTTGTATTGATTGAATCGAATTAATTATGACTAGATTCAAGCCGAACAGATTGAAAAATCAAGGAAAAGGCATACTACTTGACTGATTGAGCGTGGTTTGAGGTGAGTGACTTGTCTAACCTTGTGTGGGGAGGGGGGAGGGAGGAATTCCCCTTAGGATAGGTATTAATATGAAAAGTTTGATGTGTTGAAAGTCGTGTACACAAGGTGACGAGTGTGTACACGGGCTAAATGTGGAAGATTTGTATCTTTAAATTGTGTGGATCACTGTTGAATATTAATTAAATTATTTTATTCTGTTATATTCATGATCATTAATATATTTTCGTATTTTAAATTTGCTTGACCTGTTCCTGGTAAGTGTTTTACCTATATAGTTGAAACTCTATTTTTTTTTGTGCTGTGCATTATTTGAAGGTTGGATTTCTTAATTTAAATATTATTAAGATGAAGTATTTTACATTTAAAAATTTGATATTAAGGCAAGGTGTTTAATTTGTGAAATATTATTTTTGCTGAGTTATTTATTCCTGAATATTTTGTGAGATTTTGTACTCATTGTGATTGAGTCGTGAGCTCCTTATTATGGAAAATATTATTGTTGTTGTTGATTTATAAGTTAAAATATTTGGGCACTTGAGGTGCAAATTGTGATATATTGTGATATTGATACGCATGCGGTGGTATAAGATCTGGGTGTTGAAACGCATGCGGTGAGATAAGGGTGGCTTGATACGCGTGGCTATTAGGGGAACTACTAGAAGTCATGCGGTGTGATAAGGGTGGCTAAAATGCGTTATGCTATTTCGGAAAAAATATTTTCTTTAAAATTAAATGTGAAGGCTCTCGCGGTGATATAAGGAAATGAGATATTGTGAATTTATTTATGATTTGGGACTACGAGGCGGTACCTCGGGAGTGCCCTTGTTGATATTTCTTTATAGCTGCATTTGCCTTTGGTTATTTTGGTAATTTTATTAAAGTTGTAAACTTATGTTTTCCTTCCGCGAGGTATTGTTTACCCTTATTCTGTGTAGTTAAATTGTGACATATTACTTACTTGATTTATTCTCATTGCCTTTTTTTATTATTATATTGTTAAACTTTCCATCTTGTCTTTTATTATTCAAGTAGGGACTGACCTCACCTCGTCACTACTCTACCGAGGTTAAGCTTGGCACTTACTGGGTACCGTTATGGTGTACTCATACTACGCTTCTGCACATCTTTTTGTACAGATCTATGTACTTCCTATCAGACCAGGCATCAGTGAACTAGCCGTACGCGGAGTCTTCAAGGTATATTTGCCAGCGTCCGCAGACTTCGGAGTCCCCTTCTATCCTTATTATGTTGTTTTCCTTATTCTCTTTAGACCCCAATGTATAAAGACACTTAGAATAAAATCTTAGAAGCTTGTGACTTATTCCTACCGGGTTTTGGGAGTTGTAATTGTTAAATTTGCAGTTCTTATTTATTCAACTATTAAGGATTAAATTTTAGGTTATATTCAGTTATCCCGCATTGATAGGCTTACCTAATCTTAGAGACTAGGTTCCATCACGACATCCTATAGAGGGAATTTGGGGTCGTGACAAGACACCGCATGACTTCTAGTAGTTTCCCTACTAGCCACGCGTATCAAGACACCTTTATCTCACCGCATGCGCTTCAACAGCCAGACCTTATACTACCGCATGCGTATCAATATCACAATATATCACAATTTGCACCTCAAGTGCCCAAATATTTCAACTTGCCAAAATAAATCAACAACAATAATATTTTCCACAATAAGGAGCTCCGAAATCCTCGTATCTAGTCAATTAAATCGATTTATTCAATACAAATTATTGGAAATTAATTCCATTTGAAAATACTAATTTTCCAACAAAATCTGAAATTTAACTTAAAAATCGCCAGTGGGGCCCACGTCTCGTAACCCAACAAAAGTTACAAAATATGAACGTCCATTCAACCATGAGTCCATCCATATCAAAATCACTAAATTTCGACATCAATTCGACCCTCAAATCTTCAATCTAAACTTAGGTATTTTCAATATTTTTCCAACTTAATCCACCAATTAAATGTTAAAAACTACCATAGATTCGGGTACTTTGATAAAAAATGAGTTAATAACACTTACCCCGATATTTTCCTTGAAAAATCTCCCGAACATTGCCTCTCCCTGAGCTCCAAATCGGGAAAAATGGAAAATGGGACGAAGTCCCATATTCAGAACTAAAACTCTCTTTCCAGACATTCCTTCTTCGTGAACGCGACAGCTCCCTCGCATTCTTGAAGCACATTTTTGTGCTGCCCAGATTTCCTCGTTCGCGAACGCGAGCCCGGTCTCGCGAACGCGAAGACCAATTTTCCCCCAGGCCAGTTTTCCCTTTTGCGAACGTGAGGTCTCGATCGCGAATGCGCAGCCTTGCCCCTCGATCCTTCGCGAAAGCGTGCCCTCGGTCGCGAACGCCAAGCATAAAATGGCCAGTCCGAATTTCCTCTTCGCGAATGCGAGACTCCCCTCGCAAACGCCATGAAGGAAACAGATACAGGCATCAAAAAATTCCAGCAGCTGTTTAAATCCAAAATTGATCCATTAACCTTCCAAAACTCACCTGAGGCCCCCGGGACATCAACCAAATACATTAACAAGTCCTACAACAGCATACGAACTTAGTCGAAACCTCAAATCACATCAAACAATGCTAAAACCATGAATCATTCCCCAATTCAAGCTTAAGGTACTTAAGAATTTCCAACTTCTACATTCGATGCCGAAACCTATCAAATCAAGTCCGATTGACCTTAAATTTTGCACACAAGTCACAAATGACATAACAGAGCTATGAAAATTTTCAGAACTGGATTCTGACTCCGATATCAAAAAGTCAACTCCCCGGTCAAACTTCTAAACTTAAATTTTTATTTTTATCCATTTCAAGCCTAATTTAGCTACGGACTTCCAAATAATTTTTTGGACACGCTCCTAAGTCCAAAATGACCATACGGAGCTATTGGAATCATTAAAACTCTATTTCGGAGTCGTTTACACATACGGTCAACCTTTTCAACTTAAGTTTTCAACCTTGAGACTAAGTGTCTTAATTCATTCCGAAATCTCTCCGAACTTGAACGGACTACCCCAGCAAGTCACAATACAACTATAAAGTACAGAATGAGTAGTAAATGGGGGAATGAGGCTACAACTTTCAAAACGACCAGCCGAGTCGTTATATCCTTCCCCTCTTAAACAAATGTTCGTCCTCGAACGAGTTTAGAATTATACCTGGAGTGGTGAAAAGATGAGGATAGCGGCTAGGCATATCATGCTTAGTATCCCAAATTGCCTCTTCTACCGACTTGATGAACTGCAGAGGGACTAGGTGGTTGTGCAAGTCTGTAAGACACCTCTCCAATTCTTTCAAAAATCTTTAAAAGGTCTGATATACCTAGGGCTCAACTTGCACTTCTTCCCGAATCTCATAACACCTTTCATGGGCGAAACTCGGAGCAAGACCTGCTTACCAACCATGAATGCAACATCACGAACCTTCTGATCCGCATAACTCTTCTCTCTAGATTGAGCTGTACGAAGTCGATCCTGAATCAATTTAACCTTTTTCCAAAGCATCCTGAACCAGGTCTGTACCCAATAGTCTAGCCTAACCCGGTTCGAACCAACCTAATAGAGACCGGAACCGCCTACCATATAAGGCCTCATATGGCGCCATCTGAATGCTCGACTGATAATTGTTATTGTAAGCAAACTCCATAAGTGGCAAAAGTTGATCCCAAGCACCCCCAAAATCTATCACACATGCATGAAGCATGTCCACCAGTATCTGAATAGTGTGCTTGGGCTACCCGTCCGTCTGAGGGTGAAATGCTGCACTCAACTCTATTCGAGTACCCAACTCTCGCTGTACGGCCCTCCAGAACCGTGATGTGAACTGCGTACCCTAGATAGAGATGATAGATACCGGTATGCCATGAAGCCTGACAATCTTGCGAATGTAAACCTGAGCCAGCTGCTCCGAAGAGTAAGTAGTAAACACAGGAATGAAATGAGCTGACCTTGTCAATCTATCCATAATTACCCAAACTTCATCGAACTTCCTCTGAGTCCATGGGATCCCAACATCGAAATCCATAGTGATCCGCTCCCATTTCCATTGTGGAATATCTAACATCTGAAACAATCCACCAGGTTGCTGATGCTCATATTTCACCTGTTGACAATTTAGGCACCGAGCTACATACTCCACTATGTGTTTCTTCATCCGCCTCTACCAATAGTGTTGTCTCAAGTCCTGATACATCTTTGCAGCACCCGGATGAATGGAGTACCGCAAACTGTGAGCCTCCTGGAGAATCAACTCACACAAACCATCTACATTGAGAGATGTTAGTATTGATACTCCTACCGTGGAGTCAGTTCCTGTAGTAAGGGATTTTCCTGATGTATTTCCATCGGATCTTCCGGGTATGCCACCCGACGGGGATATTGACTTTGACATTGATTTGTTACCAGGTACTCAGCCCATTTCTATTCCAGCATATCGTATGGCCCCAGCAGAATAGAAGGAATTAAAGGAGGAGTTATATGAGCTACTTGATAAGGGTTTTGTTTGGCCCAGTGTATCGCCTTGGGGTGCTCCTGTCTTATTTGTGAAGAAGAAGGATGTTTCAATGCGGATGTGTATTGATTACCGCCAGTTGAACAAGGTTACAATAAAGAATAGGTATCCATTGCCACATATTGATGACCTATTTGATCAGCTTCAGGGTGCCAGAGTGTTCTCTAAGATCAACTTACGTTCAGGCTATCATCAGTTGAAGATTCGGGAGCCATATATCCCGAAGACTGCCTTCAGGACTCGGTATGGTTATTATGAGTTCCTTGTAATGTCATTTGGGTTGACCAACACCCCAGCTGCATTTATGCACTTAATGAACAGTGTATTTCGGCCCTATCTTGACAACATTCATCATTGTGTTTATTGATGACATTCTAGTGTATTCCCGGAGCCGGGGGGATCATGAACAACACTTGAGGACTGTGCTTTAGACTTTGAGAGAAAAGAAGTTTTATGCAAAAATTTTAAAGTGTGAAATCTGGCTTGATTCAGTAGGATTTTTGGGTAATGTGGTAACGAACAAGGGGATCCAGGTAGATCCGTAGAAAATTGAAATAATGCAGAGTTGGCCCAGACCGTCATCAGCTACTGAGATCCGGAGTTTTCTTGGCTTGGCAAGGTATTATCACAGATTTGTAGAGGGTTTTTCTTCTATTACTGCACCTATGACCAAATTGACCCAGAAGGGTGCTCCATTCAGGTGGGATCGAGGACTGTGAGGAGAGCTTTCAAAAGCTCAAGACAGCTTTGACTACAACGGTAGTATTGGTATTGCATACAGGTTCATGGTTTTATACTGTGTATTGTGATGCGTCGCGCATTGGTCTCGGCGTAGTGTTGATGCAAGACGATAGGGTGATTGCCTATATGTCCAGATAGTTAAAGGTACATGAGAAGAATTATCCGGTCCACGACCTTGAGCTAGAAGCAATTGTTCATGACCTGACGATTTGGCAACATTATTTGTACGGTGTCCATTGTGAGGTTTATACTGATCACCAGAGTCTAAAACATCTATTTAAATAGAAGGATCTTAATTGGTGGCAGCAGAGGTGGTTGGAGTTGCTTAAGGATTATGATATCACCATTCTCTATCACTTCGGTAGCAGAGAGGCCTTTAGCCCTTTATGTTCAGGCATTGGCCAACCAGTTTGTTAGGTTGGATGTTTCTGAGCCGAGCCGAGTTTTGGCTTGTGTGGTTTCTCAGTCTTCTCTTTATGATCGTATCAGGGAGCGTCAGTACGATGACCCCCATCTTCTTGTCCTTAAGGATACAATTCAGCACAGTGACACCAAGGAAGTCATTATTAGAGATGACAGTGTATTACGGATACAGGGTAAGCTATGTGTGCCTAATATAGATGGTTTGCGTAAGTTGATTCTCTAGGAGGATCACAGTTTGCGGTACTCCATTCATCCAGGTACCGCGAAGATGTATCAGGACTTGAGATAACACTATTGGTGGAGGCGGATGAAGAAACACATAGTGGAGTATGTTTCTCGGTGCCTAAATTGTTAACAGGTGAAATATGAGCATGAGCGACCGGGTGGATTGCTTCAGAAGTTAGAGATTCCAGAATGGAAATGGGAGCAGATCACTATGGATTTTGTTGTTTGACTCCCACGGACTCAGAGGAAGTTTGATTTGGTTTGGGTAATTGTGGATAGATTGACCAAGTTAGCTCATTTAATTCCTGTGGTTACTACCAATTCTTCGGAGCAGCTGGCTCAAATTTTCATCCGCGAGATTGTCAGGCTTCATGGCATAACAATATCCATCATCTATGACCGTGGTACACAATTTATGTCATGGTTCGGGAGAGCCGTACAACGTGAGTTGGGTACTCATGCGGAGTTGCATGCAACATTTCACCCTCACACAGACGGACAGTTCAAGCGCACTATTCAGATATTTGAGGATATGCTTCATGCGTGTGTGATGGATTTTGGGGTTGCTTGGGATCAATTTTGGACTTGGAGAAAAGTTGAAGAATTTTTGGTGTCCAACTCTCGTTTTCGTCTTCACGTTCGCGAGAGAAGTCTTGTGATGACCCAAAATATCATCTTTAAAGTTAATAATTAATTTTGTGTTCTAAGACCTCGAAAAGCACTATTTATCATTACTCGACTTGCGTGCGCAGTCCGTAAAATTTTCCGAAAAGCTTTTATGTGAAAAATGGATTAAAATGTGAATTAGAGCTTTAAAACTCAACTGAGTTGACTTTGGTCAACATTTTGAGCAAACGGACTCAGATCAGTGTTTTGATAGTTTTGGTAGGTCTGTATCGTGATTTGGGACCTGGGGGTATGCCCGGAATCAAATTCCGAGGTCTCTAGCCCGCGATATGAAATTTTGATGAAACATTAAAGGTTTTAAAAGCTTAAGTCAAATAGTGACCGGATGTTGAATCATGTGCAAACGACCCCGGAATAGTATTTTGATGATTCCAACAGCTCCGTATGGTGATGTTGGACTTAGTAGTGTGATCAAAATTTTATTTGGAAGTTCGTAGTGAAATTAGGCTTGAAATGGCTAAAATAGGAATTTAAGTTTGGAAGTTTGACCGGGGAGTTGACTTTTTGATATCGGGGTCGGAATCCAGTTCTAAATAGTTTCATAGCTGCGTTATGTCATATATGACTTGTGTTCAAATTTGTGGTCAATCGGACTTGATTTGATAGGTTTCGACATCTAATGTAGAAGTTGGAAATTCTAAGTTTCATTAAGCTTGAATTGGAGTATGATTTGTGATTTTAGCGTTGTTTTATGTGATTTGAGGTTTCAAATATGTTCGTATGATGTTTTAGGACTTGTTGGTATATTTGGTTGAGGCCCTGAAGGCCTCGGGTGAGTTTTGGATGGTTGACGGATAAAAAATTGGACTTAAAAGGCTGCTGCAATTTTTCTCTTCTGTTGGATATTCTGGGATGTGATCGAGCCCAAGATTGAGCCCATATATCGAGCCTAGGGTCAAAGCCTGAGACGAGGCTCAGGATCGATGCCATGATCGAAGGCCCGGGCTCGATGCCATGATCGAAGGCCCAGGCTTGATTCCATAATCGAGGCCATGACCAAGGTCCAGGCTCGAGCCTATGATCGAAGCCATGATCGAGGCCTAGGCTCGAGGGCCATGATTGACACCACGATCGAGGCCCAGTTCCGAAGGCTGCATGGGCAGATTTATAAAAGAGGGCATTCGTCCCATTCGCCATTTTTAACAAATCGGAGCTTGAGCAAAGGCAATGTTTGATAGATTTTCAAGGAAAGACATTGGGGTAAGTGATTCTAACTCGGATTTGGTCTATATACACAAATATATCATTGTTTTCACCATTTAATTAGTGTTTTGAGATTGAAATTTGAGAAATTTTTGAAATCTCATAGAAACGAATTTTCGAGATTTCGGTATCGATTCGGAGTCATATTTGAGTGAAACAGGTATGGTTAGACTCGTAATTGAATGCGTTGTCGGATTTTGTGAGTTTTGCCGGATTTCGAGATGTGGGCCCCACAGGCGATTTTTGAGCTAATTTCGGATTTTATTGAAAAATGTATTTTATTATGAAATTGATTCCTATAATTTTTGTTGACTGTATCGAATTAATCATGACTAGATTCGAGTCGATCGAAGTTGGAAAATCGAGGAAAAATCATACTACTTGGTTATATTGGAGCAACTCGAGGTAAGTGACTTGTCTAACCTTGTGTGGGGAAATCTCCCCTAGGATTGGTATTGAAGTGATAAATTATAATGTGTTGAAAGTCGTGTATACGAGGTGATGAGTGTGTACACGGGCTAAATGTGAAAGATTATATTTTTAAATTGTATAGATCATTATTACACATTAATTAAAGTTACTTGACCTTTTTCCTGCTAATTGTTTACCTGTTTAGTTGAAACTTGGTTTCTTTTATTATGTGCATTATTTGAAGTTGATTTTCTTTAAACTAAATATTATTAATATGAAGTATTTGACATTTTTAAATTTGGTATTAAAGGAACGCATTACAGATTTTAAAATATTATTTTGCTGAATTATTTATTGCTGAATATTTTTGTAAGATTTTCATACTAATTGTGATGCAGCCGTGAGCTCTTTATTGTGAAAAAAATATCATTGATGATTTATGTTGGCATGAGTCGTGAGCTCTTTATTGTGGAAAAAATATTGTTGTTGAAGTATTTTGGTAAGTTAAATTATTTGAGCACTTGAGGTGTAAATTGTAATATATTGTAATGTTGATATGCATGTGGTGGTATAAGGTCTGGGTATTGAAATGCATGCGGTGAGATAAGGGTGGCTTGATATGCGTGGCTAGTAGGGGGAACTACTAGAAGTCATGCGGTGTGATAAGGATGGTTAAACTCGGAATGCTATTTCGGGAAAAATATTTTCTTTAAAATAAATTGTGAAGGCTCCAACGGTGAGATGAGGAAATGAGATATTGTGAATTTATTTATGATTTGGGACTACGAGGCGGTACCTCGGGAGTGCCCTTGTTGATATTGATTTATGGCCGCAGTTGCCTTTGATTATTTGTTGTGATTTTCTTAAAGTTGAAAGGAATTCTGTTTTGATTCCACGAGATATTATTTGCCATTATTTTGTGTAATTAAATAGCGACATGCTACTTGATCCATTTCCATTGTTATTTTATTTTATTATATTGTTAAACATTTTACCATGCAATTATTATTTTCCAGTTGTGTCTGACCTGACCTCGTCACTACTCTACCGAGGTTAGGCTTGGTACTTACTGGGTACCGCTGTGGTGTACTCATACTATACTTCTGCACATCTTTTTGTGCAGATCCATGTATTTCTTACCAACCCCGACATCAGTGAGTTACCGGTACACGCAGACTTCGAGGTATATCTGCCAGCGTCCACAGACTCTGTAGTCCCCTTCTATCACTATTATGTTGCTTCATTATTTTCTTTAGACCTTGATATATATAGCGACATTGAGGATAAAATTCCTAGAAGCTTGTGACTTATTTCTACCAGGTTTTGGGAGTTGCAATTATTTGAAGTTTCAGATTTCTATTTTTATTCCGCATTGATAGGCTTACCTAGTCTTAGAGAAAAGGTGCCATCATGATATCCTACAGAGGGAATTTGGGGTCGTGAGAAGTTGGTATCAGAGCTCTAGGTTCATAGGTATTATGAGTCACAAGCAGGTTTAGTAGAGTCTTGCGGATCGGTACGGAGACGTCTGTACTTATCTTCGAGAGGCTATAGAATTATTAGGACATATTCACTTCTTTGATTCCTTATCGTGCGTAATTGTTGACTTCAAAATTTTAAATCATTGCCTTTCTATTCTCTCACAAATGGTGAGGACACGCACAATTGGATCCGATGATCAGACATCTGCGCCCCCTGTTGGAGCAGCAAGAGGCCGGGGTCAGGGCAGAGGCCGAGCCAAAGGCCAAGGAAGATCACGTGGTGCAGCCAGAGCACCTGCAAGAGCTACTGAACTAGAGCCACCAGTAGCTCCAGTTGGAGAGCAGGCATCTGAGACGCTTGTTACTACTCCTACACTTCAGGAGATCCTTGCCCAATTTTTGAGCATGTTTGGCACTTTAGCTCAGGCAGGGTTAATTCCATTTGCTCTTGCCGCATCTCAAGCCGGGGGAGGAGCACAGACTCCCACCGCCCGTACTCCAGAACCACGGGCCCAAGTTGACCATGCCCCAAAGGTTATACCAGTGCAGCCAGTTGTCCCAGTTCGGCCTGAGATTAGGACAGCAGTTTCAGAGGGGAAGAAGCTGAGGCTCGAGAGGTACAAAAAGTACCACCCTCCCACTTTCAGTGACTTAGCTTCAGAGGATGCTCGGGGTTTTCTGGAGGAATGTCACTGTATCCTTCATACTATGGGTATTGTGGATTCTAGTGGGGTTTCTTTCACGGTATTCTAGTTTAGAGGATCAGCCTACTAGTGGTGGCGGGCATATGGGTTGGATAGTCCCGCTGAGGCATCTTCACTCACTTGGACTCAATTTTCAGATATGTTCTTAAGGGAGTATGTTCCTCAGAGTCTTAGAGATGCATGTCGCACAGAGTTTGAGTAGCTGCGCTAGGGTTCTATGACCGTGTCAGAGTATGTGGTCCGATTCAGTGATTTGGCGAGGCATGCACCATCCTTGGTTACTACTGTTCGAGAGCGGGTTCACAGATTTATTGAGGGTCTCCACCCTAATATCACATACAGTATGGCCCGAGAGCTAGAGATAGACATCACATACCAACAGGTGGTGTCAATTGCTAGGAGATTGGAAGGTATGTGGATCCGGGAGAGGGAAGAGAGGGAAGCTAAGAGACCTCAAGATTCTGGCACATATAATAATTCCCATGCCCTAGTTGCAGCCTGTCATGGTAGAGGTTATGTGAGCCGTCCTATTCATTCAGCACTTCCAGCTTCAAGTTTTATTCCGGCTACTCCCAGACCTCAGGTTCCATATTATGCATCGCCAGTGTCTACTGTACCTCCTGTAAGGGGTGCTTTCAGCGGGAAGTCTAGTCGATCAGGCCCGAGCCAGTCCCAGCAGCCACGTCCTCCGAGGGGCTTGTTTTGAGTGTGGTGACACTCGTCATATTATGAGAGATTCCCCCAGATTTAGGAGGGGTGCACCTCCATAGATTTCTCAGGCCCCACCTATTCCACAGGGCCCTCAGGCTTCTCAGGCCATGATTACTACACCAGTTGCCACTCCACCCGCACACCCATCTAAAGGTGGAGGTCGGGCAGGTAGAGGTCGCCCTAGAGGGGGAGGCTAGGCCAAATATTATGCCCTTCCTGCTAGGATAGAGGCTGTTGCATCCAATTCTGTTATCACAGGTATTATTCGGGTCTGTCATAGAGATGCATCAATCTTATTTGATTCAGGCTCCACTTATTCTTATGTGTCATCTTATTTTGCCCCGTATTTTGGCGTATCACGTGATTCTTTGGGTTTTTCTGTTTATGTATCTACACAAGTGGGTGAATCTGTTATTGTAGACCACGTGTATTGGTCGTGTTTAATTGTTATCAGTGGTTTTGAGACCAGAGCTGATTTATTATTGCTCAGTATGGTGGATTTCGATATTATTTTGGGCATCGACTGGTTGTCGCCCTATCATGCTATTCTTGATTGCTCCACCAAGATGGTGACATTGGCTATGCCAGGTCTACCGTGGTTAGAGTGGAGAGGTACCTCGGATCATGTTCCTAGCAGGGTTATTTTATTTCTTAAAGCTCAACGAATGATTGAGAAGGGGAGTGATGCGTATCTGGCCTATGTGAGAGATGTTAGTGTTGATACTCCTACTGTGGAGTCAGTTCCTGTAGTAAGAGATTTTCCTGATGTATTTCTAGTGGATCTTCCGGGTATGCCACCCGACAGGGATATTGACTTTGGCATTGATTTGTTATTGGGCACTCAGCCCATTTCTATTCCACCATATCGCATGGCCCCAGTAGAGTTGAAAGAATTAAAAGAACAGTTACATGAATTGCTTGATACGGGCTTCATTCGGCCCAGTGTATCACCTTGGGGTGCTCATGTCTTATTTGTGAAGAAGAAAGATGGTTCTATGCAGATGTGTATTGATTACCGCCAGCTGAACAAGGTTACAGTGAAGAACAAGTATCCATTGCCACGTATTGATGACCTATTTGATCAGCTTCAGAGCGCCAGAGTAATTTCTATGATCGACTTGCGTTTAAGCTATCATCAGTTTAAGATTCGGGAGCCAGATATCCCGAAGACTTCTTTTAGGACTCGGTATGGTCATTATGAGTTCCTTGTAATGTCATTTGGGCTAACCAACGCCCCAGCATCATTTATGCACTTAATGAATAGTGTATTTCAGCCCTATCTTGATTCTTTCGTCATTGTATTTATTGATGACATTCTGGTGTATTCTCGGAGTCGGGAAGATCATGAGCAGCACCTGAGGACTGTGCTTCAGACTTTGAGAGAAAAGAAGTTATATGTAAAATTTTCAAAGTGTGAAATCTGGCTTGATTCAGTAGGAGGTTTGGGTCATATAGTTTTGTGCGAGGGAATCAAGGTAGATCCAAAGAAGATTGAAGCAGTGCAGAATTGGTCCAGACCGTCCTTAGTTACGAAAATCCGGAGTTTCCTTTTGGCAGGGTATTATCGCCGATTTGTAAAGGGTTTCTCTTTTATTGCTGCATCTATGACCAAATTGACCCAGAAGGGTGCTCCGTTCAGGTGGACCGAGGAATGTGAGGAGAGCTTCCAAATGCTCAAGATAGCTTTGACTACAGCCCCAATATTGGTATTACCTACAGGTTCAGGTTCTTATACTGTGTATTGTGACACGTCGCGTATTGGTCTCAGTGCAGTGTTGATGCAAGATGGTAAGGTGATTGCCTACGCGTCCAGACAGTTAAAGGTACATGAGAAAAATTATCCGGTCCATGACCATGAGTTAGCAGCTATTGTTTATGCCTCGAAGATTTGGCGGCATTATTTGTACGGTGTCCATTGTGAGGTCTACACCGATCACTAGAGTCTACAACATCTGCATAAACAGAAGGATCTTAATTTGCGGCAGCGGAGATGGTTGGATTTGCTTAAGGATTATGATATCACCATTCTCTATCATCCTGGGAAGGCCAATGGAGTGGCCGATGCCTTGAGTCGTAAGGCGGAGAGTTTTGGGCAGCTTAGCATATTTACCGGTAGCAGAGAGGCCTTTAGCCTTGGATGTTCAGGCCTTGGCCAACCAGTTTGTTAGATTGGATGTTTTCGAGCCGAGCCGAGTTTTGGCTTGTGTGGTTTCTCAGTCTTCTCTTTATGATCATATCAGGGAGCGTCAGTACGATGACCCCCATCTTCTTGTCCTTAAGGATACAATTCAGCACGGTGACACCAAAGAAGTCATTATTAGAGATGACAGTGTATTACGGATGCAGGGCAAGCTATGTGTGCCTAATGTAGATGGTTTGCGTGAGTTGATTCTCCAAGAGGCTCACAGTTTGCGGTACTCCATTCATCCGGGTGATACAAAGATGTATCACGACCTGAGACAGCACTATTGGTGGAGGCGGATGAAGAAAGACATAGTGGAATATGTAGCTCGATGCCTAAATTGCCAACAAGTGAAATATGAGCATCAACGACCGGGTGGCTTGCTTCAGAAGTAAGAGATTCCAGAATGGAAATGGGAGCGGATCACTATGGATTTCATTGTTGGACTTCCACGAACTCAGCGGAAGTTTGATGCAGTTTGGGTGATTGTGGATAGGTTGATCAAGTCAGCTCATTTCGTTTTTATGATGACTACCTACTCTTCCGAGCAGTTGGCTCGAATCTATATTCGCGAGATTTGAAGACTTCATGGCGTACCGGAATCTATCATATCTGACCAGGGTACACAGTTTACCTCACGGTTTTGGAGGACTGTACAGCGAGAGTTGGGTACTCGTGTGGAGTTGAGTACAACATTTCACCCTCAGACAGACGGACAGTCCAAACGCACTATTCAGATACTGGAGGATATGCTTCGTGCATGTGTGATAGATTTTGGGGGTGCTTGGGATCCGTTCTTACCACTTGCGGAGTTTACTTACAACAACAGTTACTAGTCGAGCATTCAGATGGCTCCGTATGAAGCCTTGTATGGTAGGCGGTGCCGGTCTCCAGTGGGTTGGTTCGAACCGGGCGAGGCTAGGCTATTGGGTGCAGACTTGGTTCAGGATGCCCTGGAAAAGGTTAAGTTTATTCAGGATCCACTTCGTACAGCCCAATCTAGACAGAAGAGTTATACGGATCGGAAGGTTCGTGATGTTGCATTCATGGTTGGTGAGCGGGTCCTGCTCTGGGTTTCGCCTATGAAGGGGATGATGAGGTTCGAGAAGAAGGGCAAGTTGAGCCCTACGTATATTGGACCTTTTGAGATTCTTGAGAGAGTTGGAGAGGTGGCTTACAGACTTGCACTACCACCTAGTCTCTCTGTAGTTCATCCGGTATTCCATGTTTCTATGCTTCGAAAATATCACGGCGATCTGTCTCATGTGCTAGACTTTAGTTCGGTTCAGTTGGACAAGGATCTATCTTATGTTGAGGAACCAGTGGCTATTTTAGATAGGCAGGTTCGAAAGCTGAGGTCAAAGAACATTGCTTCCATGAAGGTTCGGTGGAGGGGTCATCCGGTCAAGGAGGAGACTTGGGAGACCGAGCGTGATATGCGCAGCTATTATCCACAGTTATTTACCAGCTCAGGTACTTTTTCTACCTCCGTTCGAGGACAAACGTTTGTTTTAGAGGTGGAGAATATAATGACCCAAAATGTCATCTTTAAAGTTAATAATTAATTATGTGTTCTAAGACCTCGAAAAACACTTATTTATCATTACTCGACTTGCGTGCACAGTCCGTAAAATTTTCTGGAAAGCTTTTATGTGAAAAATGGATTAAAATGTGAATTAGAACTTTAAAACTCAACTGAGTTATCTTTGGTCAACATTTTGAGCAAACAGACTCATATCAGGGTTTTGACAGTTTCAATAGGTCCGTATTGTGATTTGGGACTTGGGCGTATGCCCGGAATCAAATTCCGAGGTCCCTAGCCCGAGATATGGAATTTTGATAAAAAAAATTAAAGGTTTTAAAAGCTTAAGTCAAATAGTGACCGGATGTCGAATTATGTGCAAATGACCCCGAAATAGAATTTTGACGATTCCAACAGTTCTGTATAGTGATTTTGGACTTAGGAGCGTGATCGGAATTTTATTTGGAAGTCGGTAGTGAAATTAGGCTTGAAATGGCTAAAATAGAAATTTAAGTTTGGAAGTTTGACCGGGTAGTTGACTTTTTGATATCGGGGTCAGAATCCAGTTCCAAAAATTTTCATAGCTCCGTTATGTCATTTATGACTTGTGTGCAAATTTGTGGTCAATCAAACTTGATTTTATAGGTTTCAGCATCGAATGTAGAAGTTGAAATTTCTTAGTTTCATTAAGCTTGAATTGGGGTATGATTCTTGTTTTTAGTGTTGTTTGATATGATTAGCATCGACTAAGTTCGTATGATGTTTTAGGACTTATTGGTATATTTGGCTGAGGTCCCGAGAGCCTCGGGTGAGTTTCGGATGGTTGACGGATAAAACATTGGACTTAAAAAGCTACCGCAATTTTTCTCTTCTGCTGGATATTCTGGGCTATGATCGAGCCCAAGATCGAGCCCATATATAGAGCCCAGGGTCGACGGCCAGGGTCGAAGCCATAGACGAGGCTCAGGATTGATGCTATGATCGATACCATGGTCGAAGGCCCAGGCTCGATGCCATGATTGAGGCTATGATCGAAGGCCCAGGCTTGATGCCAGGATCGAGGCCATGATCGAAGGACCAGGCTCGATGCCATAATCGAGGCCATGACCGAGGTCCAGGCTCGAGCCTGTGATCGAAGCGACGATCGAGGCTTAGGCTCGAGGGCCATGATCGGCGCCACGATCGAGGCCCAGTTCTGAAGGCTGCCTGGGCAGATTATAAAAGAGGGCATTCGTCCCATTCGACATTTTTAACAAACTGGAGCTTGAGCAGAGGCAATGTTTGATAGATTTTCAAGGAAAGACATTGGGGTAAGTGATTCTAACTCGGATTTGGTCTGTATACACAAATATATCATTGTTTTCACCATTTAATTAGTGTTTTGAGATTGAAATTCGAGAAATTTTTGAAATCTCATAGAAATGATTTTTGGAGATTTCAGTATCTATTCAGAGTCGGATTTGAGTGAAACTGGTATGGTTGACTCGTAATTAAATGGGTTGTCAGATTTTATGAGTTTCGCCGGATTCCGAGATGTGGGCCCCACGGGCGATATTTGAGCTAATTTCGAATTTTATTGAAAGTATTTTCTTATGAAATTTATTCCTATAATTTTTGTTGACTGTATCGAATTAATTATGACTAGATTCGAGTCGATCAGAGTCGAAAAATCGAGGAAAAAGCATACTACTTGGTTAAATTGGAGCAAGTCGAGGTAAGTGACTTGGCTAACCTTGTGTGGGGAAAAGCTCCCCTAGGATTGGTATTGAAGTGATAAATTGTAATGTGTTGAAAGTCGTGTACACGAGGTGACGAGTATGTACACGGGCTAAATGTGAAAGATTATATTTTTAAATTGTGTAGATCACTATTGCGCATTAATTAAACTATTTTATTCTGATATATTCTTCATCATTGATTTAATATTTATATTTTAAAGTTACTTGACCTTTTCCTGCTAATTGTTTTACCTGTTTAGTTAAAACTTGGTTTCTTTTATTCTGTGCATTATTTGAAGTTGACATTTTTAAATTTGGTATTGAAGCAACGTATTAAAGATTTTAAAATATTATTTTGCTGAATTATTTATTCCTGAATATTTTTATAAGATTTTCGTACTCATTGTGATGGAGCCGTGAGCTCTTTATTGTTTAAAAATATTATTGGTGATTTATGTTGGCATGAGCCGTGAGCTCTTTATTGTAGAAAAAATATTGTTGTTGAAGTATTTTGGCAAGTTAAATTATTTGAGCACTTGAGGTGCAAATTGTGATATATTGTGATGTTGATACGCATATAGTGGCATAAGGTCTGGGTATTGAAACGCATGCGGTGAGATAAGGGTAGCTTGATATGCGTGGCTAGTAGGGGGAACTACTAGAAGTCATGCGGTGTGATAAGGATGGCTAAAACGCGGGATGCTATTTCGAAAAAAATATTTTCTTTAAAATAAATTGTGAAGGCTCCCGCGGTAAGATAAGAAAATAAATTGATTTATGGCCGCAGTTGCCTTTGATTATTTGTTGTGATTTTCTTAAAGTTGAAAGAAATTCTGTTTTGATTCCATGAGATATTATTTGCCATTATTTTGTGTAATTATATGCTGACATGCTACTTGATCCATTTCTATTGTCATTTTATTTTATTATATTGTTAATTATTTTACCATGCAATTATTATTTTCCAGTAAGGCCTGACCTGACCTCGTTATTACTCTACCAAAGTTAGGCTTGTCACTTACTGGGTACCGCCGTGGTGTACTCATACTACGCTTCTGCACATCTTTTTGTGCAGATTCAGGTACTTCCTATCAGACCAGGCATCAGTGAACTAGCCGTACGCGGAGACTTCAAGGTATATCTGCCAGCGTCTGTAGACCTCAGAGTCCCCTTCTATCCTTATTATGTTGTTTTCCTTATTTCCTTTAGATTCCGATGTATAGAGACACTTAGAATAAAATCCTAGAAGCTTGTGACTTATTTCTACCGGGTTCTGGGAGTTGTAATTGTTAAATTTGCAGCTCTTTTTTATTCGACTGTTAAGGATTAAATTTTAGTTTATATTAAGTTATTCTGCATTGATAGGCTTACCTAGTCTTAAAGACTAGTTGCCATCACGACATCCCAATTACCCATTTCTTTTCATGTGTTTTCAACATCAAATCTTTGATTTTCATGGTAGAAATTAGGAATTTAAGTAGAAATTGAGGATTTTGAGAAATTGATATTTAGACCTCAAATTGATGTCGGATTTCGAAATAAAATACATAACGGGTCTCAGGAGTGAATGGGTAATTCAATTTTGGTCTGAATCTCAGGTTTTGACCAAGCGAGCTCGGGTTGACTTTTTCCCAATTCATCAAAGATTAAATCTTTTTCAACTCGTGGGTAGTTTCTAAGGTCTATTTTGAAGTATTTGAACTATATTTGGCTAGATTTGATTGGTATGAAAGCTAATTCTAAAGAAAAAGCTGCAGTTGAGCATTGATTTGGTTGCGGAGTGAGGTAAGTGTCGTGGTTTACTTTGATTTGAGGGATTAAGACTTGTTGGTCTATTTGTTATATGAATTATGTGCGAGGATGGCGTATATATAAGGTGACGAGTATATATACGTTGTTATTGGGTTAAACTATGCGGGTGGTAATTGTTTTATTATATTATGTTGTTTCCATGGCTATGTTTCTCATACCGTAGTTAGATTATTACTTCTTTAATTGTTCTCTTTCATATCTATTGATTATTTTGGAGTTGTTAGAATTTTGAAAGTTGAGATGAATTATCATTACATTAAGATTGAAGTGATATAGCTTCCCACCTTGTTTTGCTATTTTGAATTAATGTCGTAGCTTGGTGAGGAAGAGTGAAAAATACGAAGGGTGTTGTCGTGTCTTATTTGCATGCACTTTTATTTATTGAGAGCTTGTGAGGTTTAAAGCACGAAGGGTGATGTCATGGATTCAATTGCTTATTATCAATTATCACATCATGTGAGGTTGAGAGTAAAAACACGAAGGGTGATGCCGTTCCATTGTTGATTTATTTGCTTTACTTGGATATCAGATTGATGAATTACTTGGTTGAATTATTATTATTTCCTTCGCAGAAAGGTTATTCGGTGATTTTGTACTTGCTGTTCTTTGGTACTCCCCTTTCTACATGTCCCCTCCCAGTTAATACTTTAATGGTTCTACTTGTTATTTTGTTGTTTTATATATATACTCGTATAGGATTTACGTAGATGTCTTGTCATAGCCCCGTCACTACCTCATCGGGGTTAGGCTCGACACTTATGGAGTACATTGTGTCTCTTGTACTCATACTACACTTCTACACTTCTTGTGCAGATACTGGTATTGGTCCCAGAGGCATTTAATGTTGTCTTTGTTCGGATTCAGCTGCATCAGAGACTTGAGGTATAGCTGCACGACATCTGCAGACCTGAAGTCCCCTTCTTTATCAGTTTACTATTTGTTTAGTTTCAAACAGTTGTATCTTTGTTCAGACATTATCAGTAGTACTCTAGTCGCTCTGTATTTGTGACACCAGATTTCTAGGATATGTTTAGTTACGCCACATGTTACTTATTATATCTAATTCAGACCATTGTACTCTATTTATATTAATAATTTGATTCGAATTATTAAAAACTGATTAAGTAATCTAACTAACGTTGGCTTGCCTAGCAAGTGAAATGTTAGGCGCCATCACGGTCCCGACGGTGGGATTTCGGGTCGTGATAAGTTGGTGTTAGAGCATTAAGTTGCTTAGGTCTCACGAGTCATGACCAAGCTTAGTATAGTCTGGAGGATCAGTACGGAGACGTCTGTACTTTTCTTCTAGAGGCTATAAGGTTTTAGAAAAAAATCACTTCTTTCTTCTTTATCGTGCGATTTTATTCTATCACTAAAGTTTGAATCACTCCATTCTTGTTCTCGCACAGATGGTGAGGACACACACAACATCCATGATGGGTCAGGAGTCGGAGCCCCAGGTTGTTGTCACTACTAGGGGTAGAGGCCGAGGCCAAGGTCGAGCCAGAGGCAGAGCTCAGCATAGAGCACGTGAAGGAGCACTTATTCCGGAGCCTCAGATCGAGCCAGAGGAGGAGGAGGTTCCTGTTCAGGTCGTGCCAGTAGGACTGGCTTAGGTCCGAAGGGGTTTATTGCTATCCCGGTACTTCAGAACACTCTAGTCCGCTTGATGGGCCTTATGGAGAGCGTGGCCCAGACTAGTGCATTTCTGGTGGAACCAGTCGTCTCTCGACCTGGGGGAGGATCATAGACTCCCGCTACTCATACACTGGAGCAAATGGCTCACGGATATCAGACTCCGATAGTTCCACCAGTTGGACTGGCTCAGTCTATTGTTTCTACACAGACCAATGAGATGCCCGTGATGTCTTTTGAGGGATTGACGAGATTGGACAAGTTCACAAAGTTATTTTCTATTCACTTCGATGGCACACCTTCTGAGGACCCACATGATTTCATTGACCGTTTCCACAAGGTGCTACGCAATACGGGTATTGTGGAGTTCAATGGAGTCGACTTTACTGTACTTCAGATGACCGGTTCTGCCAAGAGGTGGTGGCAGGATTTTGTGCGAGGTAAAAAGGTGGTTTATCGCCATTCACTTGGGATCAGTTTTCGCAGCTATTTTTGGAGAAGTTCATTCCTTTTACTTTGAGAGAGGAGTACAACATGCAGTTTGAGCGCCTTCAGTAAGGTAGCATGATTATTACCCAGTGTCACACCTTTTTTTTTCTTCACGCAGCCCTATTATGAGGTTGAGTTAGAAGAGTTATTTCTAATTAAAGTGACGTTTTGAAAATGGGTTATTTATTATTTGGAGTCACCACTTGGAATTGAGTTTTGGTGCTCCAAGTCATCTTTTATTTCAATCCCTTATCAAACAGAAGGTTTGACTCCTTATTTATGGTCTACGAAAATAGAAGACCGAGTAAGGAATTCTGTTGACCGAGGAGAAGGTGTGAGGCATCCCTCGAGTCCCGTGGTTCTAGCACGGTCGCTTTATTGACTCATGTTCGGCTTAAATCAATTCTTGGCTATTCTTGTATTTTATTAGTTATCACTTGTCTATTACCACTTCACTAAATTTTTATATTTTTTATTAATTGTTTTGACCTAGATGCGGTATGCATACAAGGTATTTCTTTGAAAGTAGATGTTAAACTAAGGTACGGAATGTACACATGGTTAAAATATAATTATTTTAAATTTAAAGGTATCGAGATGCAGTTATGCGTACATGATCCATTTATTACTTAAGCATATCAATCCAAGGTTCGGGTATTAACATATGGGCTAATATTTAAAGTACACCTAAAGTTTTTCTAGCATTTTAGAATATTTCAATTACTTTTGTTTCTTTTAGATTCGAGATATATATTTGTACATTATTATTATTTATTTTTCTTTTACTTATTGGAACAAGTCTTGAATTATTTCATGGCTCATTTTGCTCCCTCACAATTATTTTTGTTTTTTATAACGGGCTTTGAATTAATTCGCAACCCTTATCTCTCATTTATAATTATAATTATATATATATGAAATGTGTCTAGGCTCAATGAATTGTATTCTCCCATAAACCCACTCTATCAGCATCATTATCAACAAACTAACTACAGAATGCATATCTAGCAACTCCAAATCAAAATCCAAACATGCTAAAATAAAAGAATATTAAAACTAATAAATCAAATCACAAATCAAACCAAATAAAGATATTCACTATTAATCACATTAAAAGAAAGATCAACATAAAACTAAGAAGAAGAAAAAAATAATCAATGGAAACCCACTTCTCTCGTAAGTTACA
The DNA here is from genome assembly GCF_000390325.3 of Nicotiana tomentosiformis. Lineage (NCBI taxonomy): Eukaryota > Viridiplantae > Streptophyta > Magnoliopsida > Solanales > Solanaceae > Nicotiana > Nicotiana tomentosiformis. Next base: position 104,176,231 of record NC_090819.1, on the reverse strand, counting down.
AAATAAAAAAAAATATTCCAAACAACACATAAATCAAGATTCAAATAAAATCTAAATCCAAAACATGATACAAGGATCTTACATAAATTTTTGAAAGGAAGTGAAACTATCTTTTTGAAAGGTGATACTGCCGTAAATTAATGGTCATTAAAGAACTCATGGTTAACTTGATTTTATGCCTCAGAAACTATTTATTAATGAATAACACAATATCATACATAATTTTATGGACTAAATACTCTTACTTATTTAGCAATAACTTCATTTTAACACCCAAACGAAAACTAGGAAAAGAATATTTTAGCCTCGCAACAGTAATAGGAAATGCTAAAGATTTAGAAAAATAATATTTTTAAACACACAACAGGGATTAAGAGATAAAACTCAAATACTCAGATAATAAATGAAATATAAGTTAGTGCAACACAACAACTTCATAATAGATCTTAATTCTTCTTAAATAGTTATCTACAGTTTACATTCCAACAAATACATTAAAATATATTAAGCAAAACATTAGAAGAAAACCTGTAGAGTGAGGCTTCTTTAATAAGAATAAAAACTGGTACAAACTTTAGCTTCGAAAATTCCAAGTGAAAATGACAAGCAACAAAAGGAAATAGGATGTATGTGACTAGAACCAAAATCACCGAGCATAACCGGAACCAAGTAGTTACCAAACATCTACTCGTATCTTCACTCTTTGAACTCCATATTTTTAAGCTTCTTTAAAGAAGATGAAGAAGTCAAATATTTTCTAAACTCTTAATTCAAGAATCGTTTTTTCTTCTTCTTCCCCCTTTTATTTGTGAAGTGTGTCAATTATATATAGATGTATGTGTGTTGTATAATTGATGTGAGGAAGTAGTGAGATGAGTGGGTGTTTGTCACGACCCAAACTAACCCTGTCGTGATGGCGCCTATCGTGGTACTAGGCAAGCCGACATTTCCAAGACTCTTTCAAAATTTAACATAAGTGAATTAAGACATTTAAAATATCCGGAGTTTTTCACAAATACGAGGTAAAGGCCAAATAAGCCCGACATCGGGGTGTCACTAAGTCATGAGCATCTAGATAACCAAACTAATATAACCAGTGTCTAAGTATCAATTCAAGACAGAAAGAAATATATAGAAGGAGAGACAAGGCCCTGCGGACGCTGGCAGCTACCTCGTAGTCTCCGGTACTCGATCCTCCCGAACTCAACGACCTCCGTAATCAAACACACCTGGATCTGCACATGAAGTGCAGAGTGCAGCATGAGTACAACCAACTCAGCAAGTAACAGAAATAAATAAGGAACTGAGAAAAAATGACGAGCTATACAGTACAATTCATTTTAAAAGTTTTCAGCAAAGAGTGAGCGTGCTTTCAAATCCTGTGGTATAAGTCAAAACAGTTCGCGCTCATGTAAGATAGATAAGAATCTTTCATAAATTTTACAACAACAACAGATAACAACCAAGTGCAACAATAAATAAAGCAGGTACAGCCTCTCAAGGAAGCAGTCACTCAACCCATCTCAACCTCACACTCTCGGCTCTCAGCCCTCAATACACACTCTCAATAGGTACCTGTGCTCACTGGGGGTGTTTAGACTCATGAGGTGCTCCAACAGCCCAAGCGCTATAAGCACGGATAACTCACGTGTTGCACAGATAACTCACATGCTAAAATATCATATCTGGATCCGCACAGATAACTCACGTGATGTACGGACAACTCACGTGCCATAGTATAAATATAAGGATCCGTACGGACAACTCACGTGCCATAGAACAATACCTCACAACCAGGCCTTCGGCCTTACTCAGTCATGAACCTCTCTAGTCTCATAGCTCTCAATAAAGAAAGAAAAAGCAACCCAAATCAAAGTGTTACAGTATATCATCAGGGAAAAACAAATAAAAGAGACTGAGGTAAACATGTACAAGAATCACTATGACTGAGTATAACTACCATGAACGGAATATAGCCTAAGAATGACTTCTAACATGAAAGGCAGTCAAGTTCTAATAAAACTAAGAATGCACATAAACACAAATAAAGGCTATTAGACTTCACAGTCTCCCGGGACGGACAAAGTCTCAATCCCCCACGGTGTACAGCCACACGCCCGTTACCTAGCATGGGTGCCACCTCCAAACAGTCATATTATACCAAACTCCGGGTTTCATATACTCAAGACCAGATTTAAAAATGTTACTTACCTTAACAGCGTAAAAATCATACTCCGGAATGCTCTTACCCCTCGATTCGGCCTCCAAATATTCTGAATCTATTCACAATCAGTACAATACCATCAGTATACGCTAATGGAATGAATTACACAAGAAAAACTATCAAATTAGCCCTAAACCCGAAATTGGCTCAACCCGACCCCCGGGCCCACATCTCAAAATCTGACAAAATTTACAAAACTAGGAAGCTCATTTACTCACGAGTCCATACATACAAAATTTATCAAAATCCGACATCGTTTGATCCCTCAAATCCTTAAATTAAACTCTCCAAAATCGCAAGCCCTAACCCCTCATTTTCACTAATTACATAATTAAACAACGGAAAATCATCATACATACGAGTATTAGGGCTCAAGCAACTTACCTCACTGATAGCCCTTGAATCACCCTTCAAAAATCACTCCAAAAGCTCCAAAACCCGACTTGAAAATGGTGGAAATGAATTAAATTCGCGAAGGGTTCTATTTATGGTTTCTGCCCAGGCTTCTCGCTCCTGCGGACAATTTCTCGCTTCTGCGCCACCGCACTTGCAGTCCAAATAATCGCACCTGCGTAAGTCACTTAAACGCCCAGACTCCGCACCTGCGCTCTATTTCCGCATCTGCGACCACGCAGGTGCGGAAAATACCTCGCACCTGCGGCCACTGCCTAACTTCCTCACTTCCGCTTCTACGTTACCTATCCGCATCTGCGGACTCGCAGATGCGACCTATCCTACGCACCTGCGGACCCAGCCTACCTCGACATTGTCCGCACCTGCGACCTCTTGTGCGCTTCTATGGCCTCACAGGTGCGGGAACTTCATCGCACCTGTGCCTTCTGCCCAGCTCCTCTAACCTCGCATCTGTGACATCCCGCTCGCTTTTGCTTTCTCGCACCTACGATGAGACATTCGCATGTGCTATTATGACAGCTGAGTTCCAACTTCAGCAATCCTCCAATATCCAAACGTGCTCCGTTAATCACGCGAAATCACCCCGAGGCCCTTGGGACTTCGACCAAAAATACCAACAAGTCATATATCAACATACAAACTTAATCGAACCTTTGAATCACTCAAAACAACATCAAATTACCAAATTACTCTCGGATTCAATCCTAAGAACTTCTAAACTTTCAAATTCGACATTCGATGCCGAAACCAACCAAACCACGTCCGAATGGCCTCAAATGTTATACACACGTCACAAATGACACTACGAACCTACTCCAACTTCCGAAATTGCATTCCGACCCCGATATCAATTTTTCCACTGCCTACCAAAAATTTGCCAAATTTTCAATTTCGACAATTCAAGCCTAATTCTACCCCGCACCTCCAAATCACATTCCGGACGCGCTCCTAAGTCCAAAATTAACTAACGAAGCTAATGGAACCATCAGAATTAGATTCCGAGATCATTTACACATAGGTCAAAATACGGTTGACTTTTCAACTTAAGCTTCTACTTTAGAGACTAAGTGTCTCATTCCACTCCGAAACCACTCCGGACCCGAACCAACTAACCCGGTATATCATAATATAGCTTAAAATTATAAAAAAAATAGAAATGGGAGAAACGGAGCTATAACTCCCGAAACGACCGACCGGGTCGTTACAGTGTTGTATAATTAATGTGAGGAAGTAGTGAGATGAGTGGGGGAAGCGGGAAAAAGGACGTGAGGGAGTTAGGATTGTGGGGAGAGGAGACGTGAGGGAGAGGGGAGTTTAGCAAAAAAAAATAGGAAAGTTAGGGGATTGGGGTCGTTCATCTTTGTTTTGGTGAGAATCAGACCTTTTTTTTGTTTTACCAAACTTTATTAATTGTTTACGCAAGTTTCGTTCATTTTGTTTTCTTCTTCTTTTTATCTTTTTTTGTATTTTATTTTAAAAGATAAATTTAATTATGAAGATAATAAGATTAACTAACATTTCTTACAATATAGGAGAACTCTATATTTGCATGTACTTTAAACGATACTAAGAAAGATTCTATAGCTTACTTATTAAAATTCTAATTAAAAGAAATCATATATATATATATATATATATATATATATATATATATATATATATATATATATTATAATTCGTTTTAGAAATAAAATTACTACTCTAAGAATATGAGTATTTTTGTGCTTTCTTTTAAATATAAAACTTATTAAGAGTAAGATAAAAGTTTAAATATTAAGATTAAATCTAAAAGAAATATTTACACTAAAATAGTATAGAATTTGGGTGGAGTCAAAAATTAGTTGTTCACAGCATGTCTCTCTTTGCTTGGAAATATAAAGAGTTTTCAGGCAAAGAAAATGAACAAGGTTACTAATTTTTGACCTCATTATTGTTTAAAAAGGAAAAAAAAGATAAAAGAAAACGATGTGACCGAGCCTTGGTTTTAGGCAGCCTACATATCTCGGGTCATAAGGGAATCAGGTCACGTGTAGTTCAAGAGGAAAAAGAGTGATGGAGTATGCTTAGATGGAGAGTCCATTGAAGTTCCGTCGAGGTTCTGATCCGTGGTTCCTACTATTACATCAAAATGAAAAGAAGATTACATACTCTTGAAATCTAAGAGTTACAAAATTCCTATCTTAATGCCATTTGAAGTCTTGTCTTGATTCTTGACTTGCTTCCCCCATTGACTTTAGACTGTAACTTGATCCTCTCGATGCAACAGACTATGAAATATTCTCACAGCTTGTTCCTTGATCAGATGATAAGAGGAAGGATTTTGAGACTCTATGTCTCTGCATGCATATATTTTGTCAAAGCTGGTTGCGGCTGGTATTTGAGATCAGACGTTCCACTTTCTATGGCGAGAGCTTGAATCTTATTTTTGCACATCCAATCTGTACTTTGCAGAAAAACCTGCAAGCCATCAGAAACAAACAAAGCGAACAAAATTTTTCTGCCCCAGTTTGCACTAGAAAATTTTTGTGAGTTATTGAAAATACATTAAACTATCTTTGCTATTGCAGACTAAAGAATTGAAAAATACACGGGTTTCTTCTTCTTTTTTTTAAATAATAGGGAATGTCGTACCCTATGTTAACAAGAAGGAAGGCAACCAAGAGATGTAGTACCATGTGTTGACAAAAAGATGAGGCTCGTGGCACTCTGAGTTACTACTAGGGAATGTCGTACCCTATGTTGGCAGAAAGTAATACAGACAAGGGATGTAGTACCCTGTATTGGCAATAAGGTGAGGCTCTTGGCACTCTAGGATGCTACTATGGAATGGTGCACCCTATGTTGGCAGAGAGTAATGCAGCCAGGGGATGTAGTACCCTGTGTTGGCAGTAAGATGAGGCTCATGGCGTTCTGAGATGCTACTAGGGAATGTCGTACCATATGTTGGTAATAAAAATGAGGCTCGTGGAATTCCAGGATGCTACTAGGGAATGTCGTACCCTATGTTGGTAGAAAGTAATGCAGCTAGGGGATGTAGTACCCTGTGTTGTCAATAAGATGAGGCTCATGGCACTCTGGGATGCTACTAGGGAATGTCGTACCCTAGTTGGCAATAAAATGAGGCTCGTGGCGCTATGAGATGCTACTAGGGAATGCCGTACCCTATGTTGGCAATAAAAAATGTAACTTGGGGATGTAGTACCCTGTGTTGGCAATACGTGAGGCTCTTGGCACTCTAAGATTCTACTAGGGATTGTCGTACCCTATGTTTGCAACAAGAAATGCAACCAGGGGATGTAGTACCCTGTGTTGGAAATAAGATGAGGCTCGAGGCACTCTGGGGTGCTACTAGGGAATGTCATACCCTATGTTTGCAACAAGAAATGCAACCAGGGGATGTAGTACCCTGTGTTGGCAATAAGGTGAGACTCTTGGCACTCTGGGATGCTACTAGGGAATGTCGTACCCTATGTTTGCAACAAGAAATGCAACCAGGGGATGTAGTACCCTGTATTGGAAATAAGGTGAGACTCTTGGCTTTCACAACCCGAAATTTTTACCTTCGGAACCGTGATGGCACATAATATTTCACTTGCTAGGCAAGCCAACGTTAGAATATAATTAGCCATTTTAACAAAATTTTAAACTAATTATTACCAAGGAAACAAATGCGAAAATAATGTCTGAAACAATCCATAATAATTGCGATATGTAAATACAATCCCAGAACTGGAGTCACAAGTGCGAGCTTCTCGAATGATATAAATTAGGGTCTGAATAAAATAAAACTCTCTGAAAGCAAACACACAGCTAAAATAAAGTAGACGGGGACTTCAGAACTGCGGACACTGTGCAGTTATACCTCAAGTCTCCTCTAGGTAACTGAAATCCGAGCAAGTCTATGGTACGCCGCTGGGACCAACTCCGAAATCTGCACAAGAAGTGCAGAGTGTAGTATCAGTACAACCGACCCCATGTACTGGTAAGTGCCAAGCCGAACCTCGACAAAATAGTGACGAGGCTAAGGTAGGTCACTTACATTAATCTGTATGCAATAATAATAATAACAACAATAATAGAAATAAAATAGGTATCTCTTTTCAACAATTGAAGCCAACTCGGCAATCATAACCAATTATTATTTCAATCAGTTTTCGTTGTGGCGTGCAACCCGATCCTCCAATATATTCATTTCAATTAATTTTGTTGTGGCGTGCAATCCGCCCCAACAATATAATTCCTCAATAAATTTCTGTTGCGGTGTGCAACCCGCTCCAACAATATAAACTTTAAATAAATCTGTTGCGGCGTGCAACCCAATCCCTCAATATAAATATTTGAACAATTCTGTTGCGGCGTGCAACCCAATCCCCCAATATATTTATTTTCATTTCCGTTGCGGCGTGCAACCCCATCCCCCATATATTTTACACAACTCTTAGATGTAATAAAAATACTCCAATAAATACCATATTCAATGAGAAACTATTAAGCATCAAGGCATACTATAATTATAATTCATTTATGAAACAAAAAATGACAAGTAGCAATTAATTGTGGAAATCAGGGAGAAAATAGGCAGTGTAATATTTAACATGCTAAATGTCAAGTAGTAATTAAGACACATAAATCAAATAAGAATGTGACAATTATTACAGGAATTCAAGAATTAATATTTGACAAGGAATAGGAGAGAAATAATTATTATAACTGTGATAACCCAATAGGTCATCTTATGTTTTAGAACTCGAATCTGCGCTCTTAAGCCTTAAAAATCTCTTTTTACCCTCCTCGATTTGCATGCGCAGTCCGGACAGGTTTCTAGAAAGCTTTTATGTTGAAAACTAATGAAAATAAGAATTTTTGCCTTAAAAGTTAATTTTAGTTGACTTTTGTCAACATTTTTGGTAAATGGACCCGGATCCGTGCTTTGACGGTCCCGGTAGGTCCGTATCGAATTATGGAACCTGGGCGTATGCCCGGAATTGGAGGTCCCTAGCTTGAATTATGAATTTTTGATAAAAATTAAAAGTTTGGAAATTATTTGTTTTTAAGAATTGATTGATATTTGGCAATGTTAGTATCGGGTCCGTATTTTGGTTCCGGAGCCCGGTACAGGTTCATTATGATATTTAAGACTTATCAGTGAAACTTGGTGAGAAACGGAGTTGATTTGATGTGATTCGGACGTCCAGTTGAGAAAATAGAAATTTTGAAGTGTTCTTGAGAATTTCATTTGAATTGATGCTAAATTTAGAGTTCTAGGAGTCATTTTGGCGATTTGATCACGCGAGCAGGTCCGTATGATATTTTTAGACTTGTGCGCATGTTTGGTTTGGAGCCTCGAGGGCTCGGGTGAGTTTCGGATAGGCCACGGGATGCTTTGGACTTGGGAAAAATCTAGTTTTCTGCAGATTCTGGTGTCAGTCATATCGTTCTTCGCGTTCGAGAAGGTCCTCTCGCTAACGCGAAGAGTAACCTAATGAGGCTGAGACTTCTTCTTCGCGAACGCGAAGGCCTGGTCGCGAACGCGAAGTGATGGGGGATTTACCCTTCGCGAACGCGCCTGGCTCAACCCGAAGGCGAAGCATGTGGGGACCTGGGGGAGGTTTTGGTCGTTCCTTCATCGCGAAGGCGAGCAACTTCTCGCGAACGCGAAGGCCAGGGGGGAGTAACCATCGCGAACGCGAAGGCTTGGCAGTCAGTACCCTTCGCGAACACGACAGTGGCCTTGCGAACGCGATGCACACTGTCGCCCAGTGCATAAAACAGAATCAAACACGAGTTTAAGCCATTTCTTCAACATTTTTCAAGAACCAAACGGGTAGAGGCGATTTTCAAGAATTATTTTCTTCCCCAAAGTGTTGGTAAGTGATTCTAAACCATTTTCTTTCAATTACCTATTACTTTCTTTGAATTATCAAGCGAAAATCTAGAGTTTTCATGGTAGAATTAGGGGTTAGGGTAGAAACTAGGAATTTCGAAAATTCGGGGATTTAGACCTCGATTTGAGGTCGGATTACAAAACTAATTACATATTCGGGCTCGGGGGTGAATGTGTAAAAGGATTTTGGTCCGAACCTCGGGTTTTGACCGAGCGGGCCCGGGGTCGATTTTTCGACTTTTTGGAGGAAAATTTGGGAAATTTAATTTATGCAATATAATTGATTCCTTTAGCAATATTTGATATTATTGAGTCATTTTTTAATAGATACGAGTGGTTTGGAGGTGAATTCCAAAGAAAAAGTTGTGATTGAGAATTAAGTGGCCCTCGGAGCGAGGTAAGTGTTGTTTCTAACCCTGACTTGAGGGAATTAGCAACCTTAGATTATTTGCTAAGTGAAATTCATGTGAACACTGTATATTTGAGGTGACGAGTACTTATGCGCCGCCAATTTACCTGTTTTTCCATGTTTCTCTATTTTTCTGATATTGTCTCATTCCTATGCCAAATTGCTACGTGTTATACTAGTGTTGTCCAAATTATCGTTCTTATCATGTTTACAGAAGTTTCTAGTGATAATTGAGTTTTTATTTCAAAGTTAAGATTGATATTATGGAACCAAATGTTGAAGTAAGGTTTGTACTTTTTATTCTATCTCCCTGTTGTTATTTATGCATTACATTATGGTAATGGAGAGTGTTAATGCACGAAGGGTGATGCCGTGCCATATTGTGAGTGTTAATGCACGAAGGGTGATGTCGTGCCGTATTATGAGTATTAATGCACGAAGGGTGATGTCGTGCCATATTGTGAGTGTTAATGCACGAAGGGTGATGCCATGCCATATTGTGAGTGTTAATGCATGAAGGATGATGACGTGCCATATTGTGTGTGTTAATGCACGAAGGGTGATGTCGTTCCATGATATGAGAGTAAAAGCACGAAAGATGATGTCGTGCCGTTTCTATTAATTTTATGGTGAGATTGAGAGTAAGAGCACGAAGGGTGATACCGTGCATTCTTCTTTACTGTATTCACTATTCCTGTTGATCCATGGTATATTGACTGCTCCGGTGATCATTCTGTTGTAGTTCTTTATCTTGTATTCCCCTCAGTATGTCTCCCTCCCGACATTTCCTGTTTAGTTCTTCATTCCTGTTATTTGCGTATACACTGTTAAATTGTACAGGTTGATTGTAGGTGCCTTGCCTTAGCCTCGTCACTACTTCATCGAGGTTAGGCTCGACACTTACCAGTACATGGGGTCGGTTGTACTGATGGTGTAATCTGCACTTTCTGTGCAGATTTTGATACCAGCTCAGGTTGATCGAGATTTGTTATTGGTCCACTGTCCGGAGACTTAAGGTAGATCTGTCGGCGTGCACAGACCTTGAAGTCCCCGTCTATCTTTTTATGTCCTACTGTTTTTTTTTCATTCAGACAGTTGTATTTCTTTCAGACTATTACTTGTAGTAAGTTCTAGAATGCTCGTGAATTGTGACTCCAGATCCGGGTGGTAGTAGTTAATACAGATTTATGATATTCCACACTTGTTATATTTCATCGTAGTGAATTATTGCTAATTACTGAACGTAAATAAGGAATTGGTAATTGATTCTCTAACGTTGGCTTGCCTAGTAAGTGAAATGTTAGGCGCTATCACGGTCCCGCAGGTGGGAAATTTCGGGTCGTGACAATAATAATTAATTCGTGTCTTAAAACAATTTAAGATATTTAAATAATTAAGAAAACAATTAAATTGACAAAGTATAGGCACTCGTCACCTTGCCTACACATCGTTGTACATGAAATGCACATAGCAAATAATTCAGGAGTTCTATTCCCTTATGTCAAGGTTAACCACGACACTTACCTCGCTTTGAAACCAAGTTCAAGAATCCAATAAACCTTTGCCTCTCAAATTCGTATCCGAAATTCTCAAATCTAGTCATAAACAATTCAGTGTACTCAATACAAATGGTAGGAATTAATTCCATATGAATTTACTAATTTTCCAAATTAAAATCCGAAATTCATCTCAAAAATCATCAGTGGGGCCCACATTTCGAATCTCGATAAAACCTACAAAATTCGAACATCCGTTTCGAGACAAGTCCAACCATACAAAAATTACCAAATTCCGATGTCAAATGGACCTTCAAATCTTAATTTTTCGTCTTTTGAAAGTTTTACAAAAATTCCAATTTCTTCCATCTAAATCCGAAATAAATGATGAATATAGACATGGATTTATGAAATATAATTACATTTGGTTATAGAACACTTACCCAATTCAAAGTCGTGAACACCCCCTTTGGAATCGCCAAAATTCGAGACTCAAACTCAAAAATGAGTAGAAATGGGCTTTTTCGCATATGCGGACCAATTTCCGCATCTGTGGACTTGCTTCTGCGAAGAGGAGTCCGCTTCTGCACAAGGATGCCCCTTTCCCCTTTCCCGCTTCTGTGACGCGTGGGTCGCCTCTGCGGTCGCGCTTCTGCGACAGCCCATCCGCTTCTGAGAGCTCGCTTATGCGGCCAAGACTTCGCAGAAGCGAAGGCACCAGAAGCAGCAAACTTTCATATTTTGCTTAAGTCCAATTTTTGTTCCGATTTCGATTCGAATCACACTCGGGGTGCTTGAGACTCCATCCGAATATACCAACAAGTCCCATAACATAATACGGATTTACTCGGGGTCTTATATCACGTCAAACAATGCTGAAATTACAATTCACACCTCGATTCAAACTTTTACGTTTTCAAACTTTTCAATTTCCAAATCTTGTGCCGAAACATGTTAAATGAATCCGGAATGACTTCAAATTTGGCACACAAGTCATAAATGATATAATGGAGCTATTCCAATTTGCAAAATTAGATTCCGGCCCAGATATCAAAAAGTCAACTCCATGGTCAAACATGGAAATCTTTAGCCTTTAAATTTCTAGTTTCCGTTAAATGGTCATAACTTGAGCTAGAGACCTCCAAATTAAATTCTGGGCATACGCCCAAGTCTCAATTCATGAAACGGACCTACCGGAACTATCAAAACACTGATCCGGATCCCTTTGCTCAAAATGTTGACCAAATTCAACTCAGTTGAGTTTTAAGGCTCTATTTCACATTTTAATCAATTTTTCATATAAAAACTTTTCGAAAAATTATACGGATAGTGCACGCAAATCGAGGATGATAAATAATACTTTTCGAGGTGTTAAAACACATAATTAATTATTAAATTTAAAAATGACCTTTGGGTCATCACATTGGCACTCTAGGATGCTAATAGGGAATGTCGTACCTTATGTTTACAACAAGAAATGCAACCAGGGGATATAGTACCCTGTGTTGGCAATAAGGTAAGGCTCTTAGCACTCTGGGATGCTACTATGAAATGTCATACCCTATGTTTGCAACAAGAAATGCAACCAGGGGATGTAGTATCCTGTGTTGGTAATAAGATAAGGCTTGTGGCACTCTAGGATGCTACTAGGGAATGTCGCACCCTATTTTGGTAGAAAGTAATGCAACCAGGGGATGTAGTACCCTGTGTTGGCAATAAGGTTAGGCTCTTGGTTCTCTGGGATGCTACTAGGGAATGTCGTACCCTATGTTGGCAGAAAGGAATGCAGCCAGGGGATGTAGTATCTTGTGTTGGCAATAAGATGAGGCTTGTGGCACTCTAGGATGCTACTAGGGAATGTCGTACCCTATTTTGGCAGAAAGTAATGCAACCAGGGGATGCAGTACCCTGTGTTGAAGATAGGGTATTGATTCCCTATAATGAAACTAAAAATAACATGATTACATGTATATTGGAAGAAAATCAAGGATTTGAGAACTTCACTTGGTGGTTTTCGTCTTTTCACGAGCTGTTTCCTAAAATTGTTATGTTCCTGGGGGAGAATGTAACGACCTGGACGGTCGTTCTGAGTATTACAGTCCCGTTCCCCCATTTACTGCTCAATTTATGCTTTATAGTCGTTTTAAGACTTGCCGGGTTAGGTGGTTTGGGTCCGTAGGGAATTCAGAGTGAAATGAGACACTTAGTCTCATAATTGAAAATTTTAAGTTAGAAAAGTTGACCGGATGTGGACTTATGTGTAAACGACCTCGGATTTGAATTTTGATGATTCCAATAGCTCCGTATGGTGATTTTGGACTTAGGAGCGTGTCCGAAAAATTATTTGGAGGTCTGTAGTGGAATTAGGCTTGAAATGGCGAAAGATGAATTTTTGGGAACTTTGACCGGAGAGTTGACTTTTTGATATCGGGGTCAGAATCCGATTCTGGAAATTGGAATAGCTTCGTTTTATACTTGTGTGCAAAATTTGAGGTCAATCGGACTTGATTCGATAGGTTTCGGTATCGAATGTAGAAGTTGGAATTTCTTAGTTTCATTAAGCTTGAATTAGGGCATGATTTGTGGTTTTAGCGTTGTTTGATGTGATTTGAGGCTTTGACTAAGTTCGTATGATGTTTTAGGACTTGTTGGTATTTTGGTTGAGGTCCCGAGGGGCTCGGGTGAGTTTCGGGGTGGTTTCGGACCATTTCTAGGCCATTTTTAATTGGGGGTTTCTGCCTACAGAGGTGTGCATCGCGATCGCGAACATTTGGTCGCATTCGCGAAGAGCAAACAACAGTTTGGGGCCTTGTGAATCGCGATCGTGGAAGCTCATTCGCGATCGCGTAGAACAAAATCTCTACTACACTGACCCGACTTTGAAAGTTTATATCTCACAATCTATAAGGAATTTGGAGATGATCCAAAAATGAAAGTTGTAGCCTTTGATGTCTAGGTTTAGGAAAGGTAAACCATTTGTTATTTAGAGGTATGTACAAAACGTTATGACCATTATACTAGAGGCTATCTCAAAAAGTTGAAGAGTTTGTTCTTCGCGATCGCGATTGGTTTTCCGCGATCGCGAAGGGTATTTTTGGGGCTGGAAAATTTTGTACTTGGCGATCGCGAAAAGTAAAAGCTTGGGCAGTGAGTTTAAGTTCTGAAAATGGAACTTTGTCCCATTTTCCATTTTTAACGGATTGGAGCTCGGAAAGAGGCGATTTTCGGGAGTTTTTCAAGGGAAACAACGGGGTAAGTGTTCTTGACTCAATATTGGTTAAATTACCCGAATCTGTGGTTGTTTTAATATTTAATTGGTGAATTAATTTGGAAAATTGTGAAAACCCTCTTGGTTTAATTTGGAAATTTGAGGGTCGAGTTGATGTCAGATTTGAGTAAAATTTGTATGGTTGGACTCGTGGTTGAATGAGCGTTCATATTTTGTAACTTTTGTCGGGTTCCGAGATGTGAGCCCCACGGGCGATTTTTGAGTTAAGTTTTGGATTTTTATGGAAAAATGGCATTTTCATATGGCATTAATTTCAATAAATTTTATTGATTGAAACAAATTAATTGTTACTAGATTTGAGGCATTCGGAGGCCGATTTGCGAGGCAAAGGCGTAGCAGAGTAAAGAATTTCACATTTTGAGGTAAGTAACAATTTTAAATATGGTCCCGAGGGTATGAAACCCCAAATTATTATATTATGTGAGTATTTTGGAGGTGACGCACGTGCTAGGTGACGGGCTTGTGGGCATGCACCGTGGTAATTGGGACTTGGTCTATTCTGTGAAACTGGAAATTTGAATAAGCTTGTCGTTAGCTATGTGCCCTTTCTTTGCTATAAAATTTGACAGTGAAGCATGCTTAGGCTATGCGTTGGTGCTGTAAAGACCACAAAGGTCTTGTACATGTTGAATTATCTGCTAAATTATTTTTTTGTACTCAATCAAAGTTTACTTGTTTATTTTATATCAGTCTCTATTTTTCATTATTGAAGCACATATTATTGTTATTTGGGATGAGTATCATTACTATTGAGAGCCCGAGAGACTAGAGAGTTTTATGACTGAGTGAGGCCGAGGGCCTGATTATGAGATATTATACTATAGCACATGAGTTGTCAGTGCAGCACGTGAGTTGTCCGTGCGGATCCTTATATTATACTATAGCACGTGAGTTGTCCGTGCAACACGTGAGTTATTCGTGTGGATCCTTATATTATACTATAGCACGTGAGTTATCCGTGCAGCATGTGAGTTGTCCATGCGGATCCAGATATTTATACTATGGCACGTGAGTTGTCCATGCAAATTATAGCGCTTGGGCTGTAGGAGCCCCTCCGGAGTCTGTACACCCCCAGTAAGTGCGGGTACCCATGGAGTGTGAGTGCTAAGGGCTGAGAGCCGAGTGGTTGAGCTGTTGTGATGAGTTGAGTGACTGTTTCCCAGAGGCTGAACTTGCTTTTCATTTGTTGTTGCACTTCGTTTCTATCTGTCATTGTTGTGAAATTCTCTGAAAGATTTTATATCCGGATTACATGAACTTGAACTGTATAAAATTGATTTGACTTAAACTGTTGGATTTGAAAGCATGTCTATTCTTGCTAGAATTACTGAAAGTGAACTATAACTGTGTAGCTCGTCACTATCTTCAGTTCTTTATTTATTATTGTTACTTACTGAGTTGGTTGTACTCATACTACACCCTGCACTTCGTGTACAGATCCAGGTGTTCCCGGACATAGCGAGTGTTGATTATTTCGCAGTTGATTTTTTCGGAGATTCAGAGGTAGCTGCCGTGTTTCGCAGACCTTGTCTCTCCTTCCCTACCTCATTGTTTACTGTATTTGGTCTCAGACTATTATAAACCGTATTTTCTAGACTTGCACTCATATTAGATGCTCGTGTACTCAATAACACCAGGTTTTGGGAGTGTTTGTATATGAAATTACGAGGCCTTTTATTAAACTCAAATTATTATATTTTTCAAACTCTAAGGAAATGTGATTTTATTGAGGTTATCGGCTTGCCTAGTATCGAGATAGGCGCCATCACGACGGGTAAGATTTTGGGTCGTGACATGAACAAAGAAAGATTCGTTAGTTTTAAAATTGTGGTCAGTTTGTGGCCTTGATTTCTTGGGCGACTTGACCTTGCGTCCATTACACTTGTTAGAAAAACTGACTCCGCGATGATTGTACAAATTGCCGGGAGATTCTGTCTTTTCTTTCTGGAGATCTTCTTTCTCAACATCAAAACCTAACCATTTTGCGCCTATCACCATTTGTGTTCATGGTGCAAACAACCTTGCTCCCAAAACAACTTTTAACTGAGTAACTTTTGTTGACCCTTGAAACATTGTTCAGTCCTTCAAGCCTTTTGTTCGTCAGGAAAAATCACAGATGGCTTTATGCCTTTGCCCATACGGTTTATGCCCAGCAATCTTTGCTTATATAACGGGGAAACTGTAACCAATTTTGCAGCCTTTTCTTTGCTTTGCTTTGACAAAATTAGACTGAAAAGGACTCAAAAAAGTAATGCGAAAGAAAACAAGAGGTTGAACTAATACGTATTACAACTTAATCAAGAAGTGTCCCTTTCAGAGGAAAAAATAAGAAAGGACTTATCTGGAGGAAATATGTTGACTTTAATGAACATGACATGCACTTTGGACTGGATGCCCGATCCGTTTGAACCGTCTAATTCTCTAAATCTGTTGTAAACTTAACTTTAAAACTGAGTTCTTTGTCTTAACCATGCTTGTGTCGGGATGTACGATGCCTTAAATCGATCAATGATGCCCTTTGTGGGTTTTCACCAATTGACCTCTCTCATTTGCCTTTCTCTCAACTCACCATTGCCTTATAGTGCTAGTGAAGGTTTTCACTAATAAGACTCTCTCATTTATTTTTTCTCTCTTCAATGGCTGAGGCATTACCCGTAGTATACTGACTTAGCATTTTCGAAAGTTGATTAGAAGGTCTTAGCAGGGAAAGGTAAAAAGAACTATTCAACTGAATTACAACTTTTGGAACCATTTTGATGGAACAACCAACGAAAATAAAATAAAATCATGCCACAGTTTATTTGAATATTGGGTCATGTGAATTTTTATTTTGGTGTGACCAAAACCTAGAGTGAGGCTGCCTACGTATCCTTTCGGAATCAGGTCGGAACATGAGCTTGTTTTGATGATGATTTCTTTTTCTTTTTCTTTTTTTTTTTCAGTTTGTTTTTCATTAATTTTCATTTTTTTTTATTAAGTACATTGGTTCCAAAAGAGGGGAAAACAAAGAAGTATAAACAAGGCTTCAAAGGGCTAACTAAGGTTGACCAGTGTTTGGGTAGCGAGAATGATAGCCTTTCGTCATCCCAACCTGAGAATGCTAAGTATAAAAATACCCCAACAGAGGCATGTCAAATGTAGTATCTCTTGATCGCATCTGCGTTGACGGATATATCTGTGATCCCCATCTGATTGTCCTCCAGGATAGGGTTCGGCGAGGTGATGCTAGATATGTGACTATTGGTGATGATGGCATGTTGAGGATGCAGGGCCGGATATGTGTGCCCAATGTGGATGGGCTTCGGGAGTTGATTCTTGAGGAGGCCCACAACTCGCGGTATTTCATTCATCCGGGTGCCGAGAAGATGTACCAGGATTTGAAACAGCACTATTGGTGGAGGAGGATGATGAAGGATATAGTTGGGTTTATGGCTCGGTGTCTCAACTGTCAGCAGGTTAAGTATGAGCATCAGAGACCGGGTGGCTTGCTTCAGAGGTTAGAGATCCCAAAGTGGAAGTGGGAGCGGATCACCATAGATTTCGTAGTTGGGCTCCCACGGATTTCGAGGAAGTTCGATGCTATTTAGGTGATTGTGGATCGGCTGACCAAGTCCGCGCGCTTCATTCTAGTTGGTACGACTTATTCTTCAGAGCGGTTGGCTGAGATTTACATCCGAGAGATTGTTCGCCTTCATGGTGTCCCAGTTTCCATCATTTCAGATAGAGGCACACAATTTACATCGCAGTTTTGGAGGGCCGTGCAGCGAGAGTTGGGTACTCAAGTTGAGTTGAGCACAACCTTTCACCCTCAGACGGACGGATAGTCCGAGCGCACTATCCAGATATTGGAGGACTTGTTACGTGCTTGTGTCATCGATTTTGGAGGTTCATGGGACCAGTTTCTGTCGCTCGCGGAGTTTGCATATAACAACAATTATCACCCGAGCATTCAGATGGCTCCGTATGAGGCTTTATATGGGAGGCGGTATTGATCTCCGGTGGGATGGTTTGAGCCGGGTGAGGCTAGGCTCTTGGGTACATACTTGGTCCAGGATGCCTTAGACAAGGTGAAATTGATTCAGGAGCGCCTTCGCACGACGCAGTCTAGGAAAAAGAGCTATGCTGACAGGAAGGTCCGTGAGGAGATGGTTCTGCTGAAGGTATTATCCATGAAGGGTGTTATGAGGTTTGGGAAGAGGGGCAAGTGTAGCCCTCGGTTCATTGGGCCTTTTGAGGTACTTCAGAGGATCGAAGAGGTGGCTTACAAGCTTGCCTTTCCACCTAGCTTGTCAAGTGTACATCCAGTATTTCATGTTTCTATGCTCCAGAAGTATATCGGCGATCCGTCCCATGTTTTGGATTTCAGCACGGTTTAGTTGGATGGTGATATGACTTATGATGTGGAGCCGGTGGCCATTTTGGAGCGGCAGGTTCGGAAGTTGAGGTCAAAGGATATAGCTTCAGTGAAGGTGCAGTGGAGAGGTCAGCCTGTGGAGGAGGCCACTTGGTAGACCGAGTGGGAGATGCGTGGCAGATATCTACACCTATTTGAGACTCCAGGTATGTTTCTAGACCCATTCGAGGACGAACATTTATTTAAGAGGGGGAGGATGTAATGACCCGGCCGGTCATTTCTCGTTTCCCCCATTTCTACTTCTTTTGTGCTTTACAGCTATATTATGTCTTACCGGGTTGGTTGGTTCAGGTCTGGAGTGGTTTTGGAGAGAATTGATACACTTAGTCTCTAAACTGGAAGCTTAAGTTGGAAAAGTCGACTGGATGTCGACTTGTGGGAAAACGACCTCGGATTTAAATTTTTATGGTTCTGTTAGCTCCGTTAGGTGATTTTGGACTTAGGAGCACTTTCAGAATGTGATTTGGAGGTCCATAGTAGAAATAGGCTTGAATTGGCGAAAGTTGGAATTTTGGCAATTTTGGCCGGCAGTGGAAATTTTGATATCGGGGTCGGATTGGATTTCCGGAAGTTGGAATAGGTTCGTGGTGTCATTTTTGACTTGTGTGTAAAATTTGAGGTAAATCGGACGTGGTTTGGTAGGTTTCGGCATCGTTGTGGAATTCGGAAGTTTAGAAGTTTTTTAGGCTTGAATCCGGGTGTAATTTGGCGTTTTGATATTGTTTTGAGGGATTCGAAGGTTCGACTAACCACACCTGCGGAGTGGGAACCGCAGGCATGAGCCCGCAGAAGCGAAGGAGGAGCCGTAGATGCGGCTAAGGAGGATTTGGGCAGAGGACGCAGGTGTGATGGAATTCTCGCACCTGCGATGGTCGCAGAAGTGGATTTAGGGGCGCAAGTGCGTGTTTGAACCGCATGTGCGATGTAGTTCCTGCACCCGCGAAGAGCACAGATGCAGTCACTTGATCGCAGGAGTGGAGGCAGTGTTTTAGTGATTTTTCGTAGAAGCGAGGCTTTGCCTGCATATGCAGCACGAAAATTGAGCCGCAGGTGCGAGAAGTCTGGGCATAACCTATAAATAGAAGACTTCGAGATTTTTCACCATTTTCATCATTTTGGAGCTCAGATTTTGGGGATTTTGAGAGAGATTTCGGAGTAATCACTGAGGTAAGTTCCTTGTGCCTATTTATCTTCAATAATGGTGTTTTCCCACTGATATTTACACCTAGTTGGTGAGTGTTTGAGGTGAGATTTGGGAGATTAGGGCTTGGGAATTGGAGAGTGAATTTTGGAGGGGCATTTGAGGTCGGATTTTGATAAATTTGGTATGGTTAGACTTGTGAGTGAATGGGCTTTCGGGTTTTGTGACTTTCGTCGTGTTTTGAGACATGGGCTCGGGGGGGCGGGTTGAGCCGATTTCGGATTTTGGACTATATTTTAGTAGTTTTCTTGTGGAATTGATCCTTTTAGCCAATACTGATTATCTCGTACTGTTTGTGGCTAGATTCAGGGCATTTGGAGGCCGATTCGAGAGGCAAAGGCATTTCAGAGTAGGATTTCTGTGCGGTTGGGGTAAGTAACAGTCTTAAATCTGGTTTTGAGGGTATGAAACCCCGAGAATTAGTATGATGTGAATATTTGGAGGTGACGTACATGCTAGGTGACGGGCATGTGAGCGTTCACCGTGAGAGATTGTGACTTGGTCCGTCCCGTGAGACTGTAAAGTCGAATAGCCATTGTTATTACTTGTTTTTCCTTGTCTTTGAGCAATTGACTGCCTTTCATGTTAGAAACCATGCTTAGGCCATATGATATCACTGTTAGGACCTGCAACGGTTGTATACTTGTTGATTTGACTGCTAATTGCTGTCTTGTACCCAGTCACAGTCTTACTTGTGTATTATATCTCCGTTCCCTCTCATTTCTTGTTGATACTTGTTGTATTCTCGGTCTGGGCTAATTATTATGATATTCTGTGAGCACGAGGGGTTGGAGAGGTTACTGACTGAGATAGGGCCTGAGTGCCGAACTGCGAGCTGTGAGGTATATGGATCAGGTTGCATGCCGCAACAAGCCTTCGGGCTATATATATATATATATATATATATATATTTGGATCGGGTTGCACGCTGCAACAATATTGGATCGGGTTGCACGTCGCAACAATATTTGATTGGGTTGCACGCCACAACATTATTGGATTGGGTTGCATGCCGCAATAATATTGGATCGGGCTGCACGCCCCAGCAATATAGCGCTTGGGTTGAAGGAGCCCCTCTGGAGTTTATACACTCCCAGTGAGCGCAGGTGCCTATTGAGAGTGTGTATTGAGGGTTGAGAGCCGAGAGTATGAGTTGTTGAGATGTGTTGAGTGACTGCTGCCTTGAAAGGCTGTACTTGCTTTTATTTATTGTTGCACTTAGTTGTTATCTATTGTTGTTGTGAAATTTCTGGAAGATTCATATCTGTTTTACTTGAGCTTGAACTGATTTGACTTATACCACCAGATTTGAAAGCATGTTCACTCTTTACTGAAAACGTTTTTAAATGATCTGTATTTTTATAGCTCGTCACTGCTTCTCAGTTCCTTATTTAATTCTGTTACTTGCTGAGTTAGTTGTACTCATGCTACACCCTGCACTTCATGCGCAGATCCAGGTGTGTACGGTTCTGGCGGTCGCTGAATTCGTGCGCGAGCTAATTATCGGAGACTTACGAGGTAGCTGCCGGCGTCCGCAGTCCTTGTTTCTCCTTTCTTATTATATTTTCTCTCTTGTATTGGCATTTGGCACAGACTTTAGTAGACTCTATTTCTAGATAGGTTGTTAGATGCTCATGACTTAGTGACACCCCGATGTCGGGCTATCATTCTGCACTTGTGTTTTGGGTTTTTACCCCGTTATTATGTAAACCTTCAGTTAGTTTAATTGCTTTAGCTCACTTCTGTTATATATTGAAAGCATATTGAGTATGTCGGCTTGCCTAGTTCCACGATAGGTGCCATCACGACTGGTTAGGTATTTGGGTCGTGACAATCCCACTCACTCGTACGCGTATGTGAACGTTCGGTATCAGCTGTGCATCGACAACTTGTGATTCTATGAACGAGGTACGAGATATGTTTTTTGAGTTTTGGTGATGGGCCAGTCTGGAGGACTTAAGGCCAGGTTTAGACCGTAGCTTAGACTCGATAGTTTCAGTTATGAGAACTTGTACATTTAGACTCATATGTCCGGTAGTGTCCTTATGAGTGGAAATTGTGGCTCGATGAGCGGTGGAATGTCTAAATGATGAGTATGATATGACTGCGGGATGCGTTCAGATGGTTTGAATGTGACGAGAAGAGTTTCTCGAGATGTAAAAAGGGCCATTGGTGCTTGATTTCTGTATTGATTTGATGTATAAGTCTGGAGTTATGAGTATGTTGAAGGATCTTTCACATTGTTAAATCGTGGGACAAATTAAATTCTCATGTCTTATTAATGAGTTCAGACTCAGAAAGATTAAATGATTGCGTAGTAAAGGTGGCTGCGAAAGGGTAGAGAAAGATGCCAATTTGAGGCTAAGCAGGTGGGTTATATCCTGCGGGGTAATTTACGGATGTGTGATCCTTACAATATTGTGTGGAGAATTTCTTTTCTACCAGCAGGTTTTATATGTTGAGATTTGAATTTGAAATGGTCAAGGAAGTCGACCTGACCATCATGAGAATGAAGACGGGCTTAGAAGATGAATTGAGGTACTATACGGGTTGCGTTGCATGAGCTTGTGAAGAATTTAGTTGAATCTCACTACGATATTATGACAGTAATAGAGTAGGGGTATTGTGAGTTATTGAGTGTTTTGATTTATGGCTTTGAGTCAAGTGGGGGAGTTAGCTATCTACGATTTGATTGCACAATTATGTGTTGTATTGGTTTTGGTCCGAGGCATACTTGTGGATTAGTTATGACTTGCAGAGGTTGAGATCGAGAATGACTCGAGTAAGGAAATTCCTGAATACGGGTTATATTGCGCTTTATGAGTATATGAAAATCATGGGATGAGTGAGTTGTTTATTGTGAAGGATGTAGTGCCCACGGAGTATGAACTTGATCGGTGGTGGTAAGGCAGGGTTACTTCTTTAAGTGTTATTGTGCTAATGGGGCACGCGTATTTTAGGCCGTTTGGACGGTGCAATTTAGATTTGAGCAGAGTGGATGACTTTCGAAAGGGTTCTAATGGATTCAAAATGTATATGTGTCAATTGAAATTTTTTTCAGAATTTGTATATCGCTAGAATCGGTTATTTACACTGGATGGTGCTGGGACTTGCGGTAATTCTGTATGACTATGGATTCTATATTTCAGTATAAGAAAGGTAAAAAGAATAATTTTCAATTCACATAAGGTCCTTTCAGAGTGGGTGTCTCGGTTGTGGTGCTTAAGAAGGAACACAACAGCTTATGGGCCTTATGGCAGTGTGGTTTATGTTGGGATTTCTAGTAGTGAGCTTTGGGTAAGGATCGTGGTGTATGGCAAGGAAGAGTGTCTACTTGAGGGTAATTCGGAAAGGAATCGAAGAAACATGATAGCTTGGTAGTAAGTTGGATCAACATGTTAATGGATATGATCGGTTCTTTGGGTACTTATGATGTGGTGAGGCTCTACAGAGGTTTTGTTGGCAATATTCTTGGGTTTTGTGACCTTCGTGGCTTGGTCGAGTTAGAGGAATTCAGTTCTAATAGCTTGGTTATGTGCAAATGGATTTCGAATAGTTCCCGATGGTTTCTACCAAGGTTTAAGACGGATATTTTCCACGGGCGTAAGGAACATGTTATGTATAGTGATTTCCACCTGGATGAGAGCAAATGGAAGGTTTCTAAACAACCAGGTATGTATTCTGCTGGTGACTCAGAGTGTTAATGAGGTTTTCGTATTTTCATAGGATGGCCTAATAGAGGCGGTGCGTGTTGTGATATTTGGGATTTGCATGTGCAAGTACACGATTCCACTTCAAAGGAAGGTCATGAGTTTATGGAGTACAGACGATTTTAGGTATTGGCACTAGTGGTATTACCTCAGAAGGTACATTCAGAAGGCACACTGTATTGTAACTTATGGATGTTTCGTTAGTATTACGGTACTCACCTGGTTGATAGACTACTGATATTCAAATTTTTTCTTTGTGGCACAGAAGAATTAGGGATGTATCCCTTATGGAATGATCATGCATGAGAGATGTGTTAGACATTCGAGTGCTGGAATTGGGATCCGTTACGGTGATTCATATGTTCTATGAATTTGGGGACTGGGAGTTCCTAGAAGCATATTGTTTTGGGGTTGCGGCCTGTCTGAGGTGAGTATTTTATTTAAACTCGGTGGAGGCACTAGTTGCATGAATTATTGTGATAGAACACTTTGCACATGCCTACTCTATGGCGTGTTATTTATACCAGTCCAGGAGCATAAGAATCTTATTTTAATTATCATATGCATGTGTACTTGTTTGATTGCCCCAGTATGATATGCTTGGACTGGAGGCCTGTGACCATGCCAGGCAATTTATATTATTAACACGTGAGTTATCCGTGCGAATACATACATTTATGTTATTGGCACGTGAGTTGTCCATGCGGGTCCAGATATTGATATTATAGCACGTAAGTTGTCCGTACAGTTGATGTTAATGTGAGCTCTATGAGAGCCGGTTACCGTTATTAGATTCGTGTGTCTTGGTGCTACTATGTATGATGAGCTCATAGCATTGCGGTTGTAGTGGTGCTTGTTGAACTTGCGAAACGGTTCTCTTCTTCGAGACATTTCCTATTTTTGGGTGCACGGATTGTGCAGTTTGTGGCTTGCGTTATATTGGTGTGGCATGTCTGTGGAATAGTTGTGTTTGATAATATAAGGTCATTGGACCTAGAATGGGTACTATCAAGTTTTATTACTGTATATTTGGGAGGATAATATCGAAAGTCGGCTTAGATTCAGCGTGTTTCTTTCATTATCGGCAGTGTACGAAGGTTTTGGGAACGAGGTTTTGTTTGATATGGGGTTTAATACTAGTACCAGGTTGGTTTTGAGTAGTTACTGTGATCGGAAATGGTGCTGCGAGTATGCGAGTTGTGTAGTATGTAATGTGATTACATCTGGGATTACAGTTAAGGCTTAATACAGATTGTTCAGACTTATACAGTGTGTAGATGTGAGATTCAGGTCTTGAAAAGAATTTCGGATGTTAGAAATTGGGGTCCAAGGTTTATGGGCTAAAGTTAAATTAATGATTTTCAATTATGTTATATTGTCAGGCCTATATGGAAAAGGGTGATGTGGTATCACCCCCGGGTATATGCGCGGTAAGGTGGAATAGTGATTTGAAGGTTTAGGAACCACTCTTGGCATGTTCGAGGACGAACATATGTTTAAGTGGGGGAGTATGTAACGACCCGACTTGTCGTTACGAACATTTACGCTCCTTTCAACTATTTGAAGTCTTGCATAGCTTCATATGATGTATTATGACATGTGTGAATAGTCGGTTTTGGTTTTTCAGGTGTTTTGGAATTAGTTTGGAAGAATGAATTTCATGTTTGAAGCTTTAAATTCGATGAGTTGACCAAGTTTGACTTTTTAGTATTTGATCTCGGAATGGAGTTTTGATGGTTCCAATAGCTCCGTATGGTGATTTCGGACTTAGGAGTATGTCTGGATATTTACTTTGAAGTCCGTAGTTGAATATGGCTTGAAATGGCGAAAGTAAGAAATTGAAGGTTTGGAAGTTTGACCGGAAAATTGACTTTATTGATATCGGGGTCGGAATCGGATTCCGAAAATTTGGAACAGCTCCATTATGTCATTTATGACTCGTGTGCAAAATTTGAAGTCATTCCGGATTGATTTGACGCATTTCGGCACAAGATATAGAATTTGGAAAATTTATAAGTTCGATTCGATGTGCAATTTGTAATTTCGATGTTGTTCGATGTAATTCGAGACCTCGAGTAAGTACGTGATATGTTACGGGACTTATTGGTATATTCGGATGAGGTCCCGAGTGTCGCGCCCCGTTTTCTTGCAAAAGCGGGTTTCGACGTGTGACAACTCTTTTAAATGGGTATTAAAAGAGAAGAGTCGCCACCTAACGATTTTGAGGTGCGTTTGGGCACCTATTTGCAAATAACTCTGTTTGACTAGTCTGTGTCACCAAAGATCGGGTAAGGGTTCAAATTACCTCAAAGAGAAGGTGTTAGGCACTCTTCGAGGTCCATAACTGTGGGTCCCGGCCGTACTTTAAATTATGTGGATTACGTAATTAGGCTAGGTGACCAAATAAATAAAGGGAAATTTAGAAGCCGAAGAGTCTTATTAGAACACGTGAGAATCGGCACAAATCTTAATGATTACAAGGATACAATTACATTGATCTATGTTAGATGACTAAGTGTAAATAACAAATACATAAAGAAAAGAAGGGGGGGGGGGGGGTCCTAAGTTTTTTAGCCTAAAGGATCACCTCGTGCAACATAAATAATACTTTGCAACTCCTTTGAGATAGGGGTTGCTCATATTATTCAGCGGGCACAGATTATCATCTCCTTCTACCCGATTACTATGTTAAAGTTGTTTATTTAAAGGAGCTCTAATTCAATTCTAGGTCGTACCCTATTCGTGCACTACCCGTCCCATACCTATGGTCCATGAGGCTTTGGACCTCTATTTGGGTGGTTCTAGACTTCACTTAGGATGCTCAAAATGATAAAACTAGCACACATTCAAAAACATGTAGGACTACACATGAGTATAATTAAAGGCTCAAGTTAACCTCCACATATAAACAACAAATGTACGCGTGCAATTAGGCAGTAGACAATTTCAAACGCATTAGAGCTATTAAGTCCTATAGGCATAGTTTCTATGTGATTCTGATTTCCAGCACTGGATAGGCAGCAGTGAAGCTTTAAACTAACGAACTTGTAGATTAAAGGCATTGCAAGTCCTATAGGCACGATTTCTAATTGTTTGCGCAATAAGATAGTGAAATGATCTCAGAATTCCAAATTATCAGTGCTGATTTTATAGACATACTTCTTAGGCAAGTGATGACATCCTATAGGCAGGATTTCTAGTAGTTGATAACTGAAATTGATTTTACAACACTTTACTCCTATAGGCATGTCATCTAGGCGGGGCAGTGTAATGAAAACAATAGAAGTAGTTGATTAAAAGATTAGGGTCCTATAGTCATGATATCTAGATGGGTAGTACCCTAAAAGTAATAGAAGCAATAGACCAATTAATTATTTGAAGTCCTATAAGCATGATTTCTAGGTTGACAAAGCATGTGTTATACATCCTATAGGCATGCTGTCTAAACGCATAGTAATAATATGGAAATCAAGTATAGCAATTACTAACAGGTTTGAGATAGTGTGCGAGTATTAGACAAAATTAGGTGAGGTGTGTGCGATTCTTATAGACATGATTTCTACTAGCGTGCAGAAGTAGAGCAAGTTAAACAAGGTAGCAAATAAAGCACGTAGACCCTATAGGCATGTTCTCTACCCCTTATGTAAGAATAAATCACACCCCTTCCCCAGTTCCACTAACGCCCCAATTATTTGTTTACAAATCATTATAGGCCTAAAATGAAGAGTACATGCTCGAATATTACAAGCTGAATGAGTACAAGCCCAATAAGCAGAGCAGGTCCAAAGAGGAATAACCCAACAACTTCAAGGTCTTCAGTGATCTCATTCTTCACACAAAAAATAGTAAACCCAGGTGTTGGTACACCCCAGGACATTAGAGTGTATCAGCTGCATGACTCGAACCCAAACCCAAACCCAAACCCATACCAAGTCTGAAAGGGGGAATCAATTTACCCAGCAATGCTAGACTTAACCACATAGGTAACAAGTTGTTCATAAATTAATCAAACCACTCGAAGTCCACACACTTAATTCTTAGGACTGCAACTAACTATAGTTTAAACCAGAGCAGGTAGATGAGATCACACAGAGTTATACACATAAGATGCTAGAAGTTCAGAAGACAAGATGGAACATCACAAAACCAACAGACAACCCCAAATAAAGTTTCAGGATATAATATGATCTAAGGTTAACTTAAACACAATCTTGACAGAGGAATCTTGCAGAATCACATATGGAAACAAGTAAGATTTCTAGCATGAGGGTCTAGTGAAAATATGATAAAAACAGGCTAATGAACATAGTCTGTAATAATCCAATCAACTGGGCATGAAGACTTTAAAATTATCAATCATACACGAAGGTTTAAATAGCACCAGGACTCACAATGGGCAAGGATATGTCAAATATAGGTTAACAAGACTAGCCTGCACTAGGCTTAATCACATATCAGGGAAGAGGCTAGACATGAGGTTTTCCCTAAGGTCTCAAATAGGATTGCATAAGTCAGAGCATACATTAGAACTTAAATGACATGAAAGCAGGCCCTAGCTAATCAATACAACATTAAAATTTAGCAGGTTGGATAGGAATGACTTAACAAAGTTTGAAACATATGCATGGATTCATCACAAAGGTACATGACAAGGCAAGGAGCGGGCATTAGTTCACAAGTAGCAGGGAAAGCATGCCTGGACTAATAACGTGATCAGGAGTTAATTCTTAGAAAAGTATCAAGTCGCGCATGAATGACTCAAGATTTAGAACAGGTTCTGGGCATGACTCGACTCATCACAAGAGTACAGAACAAGGCAAGAAACCACACTCAGAATAGGGAACAATAATGAGCATTCGAGCACATACATTAGCAAGTAGGCTTAAGAAGGAAGAATCAAGGCAACAAATATGCAAGTTGGGCTACTAGAAGGTATAGAGCCTCAAGAAGAGTTTCAAAGCATATAATGGCATATTGGTTCATAAAAATTCTCAGAGACATAGATATGCAAAGCAGGAATTTAAACGAGAAGAAACAAAAAATAAAATTGCAAGAGTCGTAGCTACTTTACCAGTTACAGATGAACAAGTAAACAAGGGGAGTAATTTCAGCAACACTTCAATATCAATAGCAAAGCGAGCAGTAGAACCCAAGAATTTCAGTGCGTCAGAGTTCCCAAGGGTTTCGAACGAGCCCCGGGCAATGCTCACACTGAGAAAGGTTCGAGAATTGAATTCCGGTGGCCTTGGCTTTCAGCCGGCCAAAAGATTGAGCCTCAGAATATTATAGGACAAGAAAGAATAAGAGAACAATAATAGTTTTCTTTTGGGATTTTTCTCCATCTCCTAGGGGAGTTGGGGGATGGGTTTATATAGTAATGGAAATTGAACAAACAAACAAGAAAATATAATCAATCAAACATAAATAAGGAAAGAAAAGCATGCATAATCGATTTAGAACCAAATTAGGAGAAAAATCAGGCGAACCCTAGTTCTGCCCAGAATCTCAGATTGGCCGAAGATTCTTGGTAAATCAGACCCATATAATCTTGCCATGAGTGTATATAGATGAAAAATCGTCTGAATCCTGAGGAGTGAATCTGATTTCTCTTGATTCGAAAGATTGGTTCTTGCCAAAAATGAGGAAAGTACTATGTAATACCATAATCTTGTAAAGAACAACGAGATAATCCATAAAAGGTAAGTGAATCATGGCAGGAATCCATGAATTAATCGGATTCGGAGAAAGTTGGTGAAGGCGGCTAGGGTTTTTGAAGGAGGGAGGAGGAGAGATGAGGGAAACGGGGGCGGCGGTCTGTAGGAGAATGGGGATTAGGGTTTGGGGTTGGGTTATTAAAAATGGTAGGGTAGTTGTGGGCCGTTGATCTTGAGAGATCAACGACCAAGATTAAAACTCGAGCGGGGCGGGTTGGTTCAATGGGTCACGATCGGGCTGGATCAAAATTGTCGTTTGGTTTGGGCTAAAGAGATTGGGCCAGGGATTTGGGTCTGTTTGGTCCAAAAATTAGCCCTTCATTGGGCTATAAAAATTAAATATACAAAATTTATGAAACAATAGTTTATAAAAGTGATTAATAAAAAATAAAAATAGTATTTATGCAGTAAAATGCTGGAAAATTATAGCTTAACATTATAAAAATATAAAATATTATTCTAACATAAATAAAATAATAAATATAATTATGTATAGAATGTAGGCTATTCTTGCAAAAATTGTGTAAATAGTTAAAAATGCAAATGTAATCATATGCAATGAAGTAAAAATGTTGTAAAACATATATGTGGGTGTAACTGATAAATTTGGATGATTAAGTCATCACAAAATAATTTAAGGGGTAATTAATGCATATTCAAGTAATTAAAATGCATGAAAATCAATTTTAAAGTTTTAAAAATTATACAAATTATAGAAAATACTTGTATAACCCTTGTAAATTAAGTAATGATGCAAAATGATATTTTGAAAGTATATATACTATTAAAAAGAATATGAGGAAAAAATTGTGTATCAACAATTGCCTCTCTTTACCCGAGAATGATGAAAAAGTTGTCGGGTAAAGAAAATGATGACCAATTTTGTCTGAAGTGAGTGAGGAATGATGTATTTTGAAAAAACGGGGGCCGAACCCTGGTTCTTGAGTTGCCTACATATCCCTGGTGTTACGGGAATCAGGTCGTGTGTAGTTCTGGATCTAACGACGAACGAAACTGATGGAGTTATTATAAGATTGGTCGTGTGTTTCAAAAGATCTTTTGGATGTGATAGTGCCATGAATACCGGATAATTTCAGGTGGCACTATGAATGCAAATTTGAACGTTACGGGTGTATGAGGCAAATATTTGAGCGGTTATAGAACAAAAGGAAAACAATTATTGATCATCGGTTACACTTGATGTAGTCAAAGGATGTGAACGTTGTGAATGGAAACCAGAGTGAAAATGGCTCCTGTTTGTAGAACGGTTACCTCTTGAGTTACCTACAAAACTCAAAACACGATGCACGTGAATATATGGGGTTACTGCATAAACTTAAACATGATGCAGATTCCCTTCGGACCATGAGAGTTGTCTTTCGGACGATGATGATGATGTCCTTAGACCATGATGTCCTGGGCCATGAAGCGTATGATAAGGGATTCGCAGGCCATGGAATGGTGTCCTCGGGCCATGGGGATGGTGCCTCCAGACTATGACGCCTTTGAATAATGATATGCAATTTCGAGAGATCCTCAGGCCATGGCATGATGTCTTCGGGCTATGAGGATGATGTCCTCAGACTATGACGCATTCGGATAATGTGTCAATGTTTCAGCCCATGAGATGCAAAGATGCGGCGATATCGATCATTTGATAGAGGAAACAGATAATGCTTAGTCATATGCGATAACAAGATGAGACAAGGTTTAGTTTTGTATGAGATGAGGGCCGTGCTTAGCTCGATGCAAAGAGCGGAGACAATGTTTAGTCTCATGGAAGGAAAGGCAATTCCTAGCCTTATGCGACAATGGAGGCCATGCTTAGCCTCGTGCTAGGAATGGAGACAATGCTTAGTCTCATGCAAGGAAAGGCAGTGCTTAGCCTTATACAATAATGGAGGAAATGCTTAGCCTCGTGCAAGGAATGGAGACAGTGCTTAGTCTCGTGCAAGGAAAGACAATGCTTAGCCTTATTCAATGTGAAGACAATGCTTAGTCTCATGTAACAAAAGGCAACGATTAGCCTTATGCAATAATGGAGGCAATGCTTAGCCTCATGCGAGAAATGGAGACAGTGTTTAGTCTCATACAAAGAAAGGCAGTGCTTAGCCTTATGCAATGTGGAGGCAGTGCTTAGCCTCATGCAATGAAAGGCAACGCTTAGCCTTATGCAATGAGTAGAGACAATGTTTAGTCTCATGCAAAAGAAGGCAGTGCTTAGCCTTATGTAATGATGAGGGCAGTGCTTAGCCCTATGCAAGAAAAACAATGACTAAATGCGAGAGAATAAAGTATTTCTTAGCTTGATGTGTTTGCGTTTGGTGACCTTTGTCGGTGTGAAGATAGTGATCTTGCTGTGTGTATGTATTTGCGGATGTTCCTGTTATGTTCATTGTGTCTGCATCCAAAGAAAAATCGTGGGTTTTGTGGGGGAAAGGTTGGTTCGTGCTCTTGATTCCTTGCTTCGCCTTTGCTTTCGTCTAAAGTCCCTGCTTGAGTCACCCCGAGTAACGTCTGGCTGCTATAAAAACAAAATTTTTGAAAAATATGTGTTTGATAAATTATTTATGAAAATGTAGTTGTTTGAAATATGTGATAATGCACGAGAGCAAATAATTTATTGAATTGATGATTGTGACACGCTTTTGAGACATTACAACCTCCTTGACTCGGAATTTTGAGGATCCTCCTCAAAATTCTGCCCCAGTTTAAGTGCATACCTCCTGCGATACATTCCTTGGCAATTCCAAACATGATGAGGTCGGGCAAACTCGATATCCTGCCCCAGTTTCTAACCATAGGGGGAATGAAGATTTTAATATGATGTGACCAAACCCACAGGGAGGGCTGCCTACGTATCCCCTCTTAAATGGGAATCAGGTCAAGCGTAGTTCAGTTACATCAAAGAGAAAATGCGTACATAATCTTAAACATAGTATCTCTTGACTGCGTCTGAATTGATAGATTTTGGCCAAATCTTTCCATCTATTTCTGCAAGTATAAGTGCCCCTCCTGTTAATACTCGGTGAACCATGTAAGGACCTTACCAGTTAGGGTGAGAATTTCCCCTTTGCTTCATCCTGATGTGGGAAGATCTGTTTCAACACCAATTGCCCCAGTGTGAATTTCCTTGACCTGACCTTTTTATTGAAAGCCCTTGCCATTCTGTTCTGGTAGAGTTGACCGTGACATACTGCGTTCATTCTTTTTCCATCAATGAGAGCTAGTTGTTCATACCGGCTCCGTACCCATTCTGCGTCGCTAAGCTTGGCTTCCTGTATGATTCTTAAGGAAGGGATTTCTACTTCGGCGGTAATAACAACTTCAGTACCATAAACCAGTAGATAGGGGGTTGCCTCAGTGGATGTATGAACTGTGATACGATACTCGAGCAAAGCAAACGGTAGCCTTATAGGATGCATCTTCAACCCATTTTGTGAAGTAGTCTATAGCCACCAGAATGAACCTATGTCCGTTTGAAGCAGCATGTTCAATTGGTCCGATAACATCCATACCCCAAGAAGAGAAGGGCCAGGGAGCAAACTTGTTGCATTGAGTTCGTTGGGCCGCACTCGTATCATATCAGCATGTATATGGCATTGGTGACACTTTTGAACATATTTGATGCAGTCTGTTTCCATAGTCATCCAGAAATATCCTGCTATTAATATCTTCTTGTCCAGAACAAAACCATTCATGTGGGGTCCGCAAGTTCCGTCATGTATTTCCTCGAGCAATCTTGACGCCTCCTTTGCATCGACGTATCGCAACAATCCCAAATCAGGAGTCCTTCTATACAGAATTCCTCCACTTTGAAAGAAATAGTTGGCCAATCTTCAAAGCGTGTGCTTCTAAGTGTGTGTAGCATGCTCTGGATATTCTCCCTTTTCTAAGTATTTTATGATGTCGTGGAACCACAGATTTCCGTCAATTTCTTCTTCAACGTGCGCACAATAAGCTGGCTGCTTATGAAATCCTATTGTGATATGATCGATAAAATTATTGTCTAGGTGTTGTATCATGGAAGATAAAGTGGCTAATGCATCTGTAAACTCATTCTTAATCCTTGGAACATGCTTGAACTCTATCTTTGTGAATCTCTTGATCAGCTCTTGTACACAGTGCAAGTATGGCAATATTTTGGTGTTCTTCGTAGACCATTCTCCTAGAACCTGGTGCACCAATAGATCGGAATCTCCGATTACCAACAACTCCTGAACGTTCATATCAATGGCCAACCTGAGTCCCAGGATGCAGGCCTCATATTCCACCATATTGTTGGTGCACGGAAACCTGAGTTTTGCGGATACTGGATAGTGTTGACCGATTTCTAATACTAAGACAACTCTGATACTCTCTCCTTTGAAGTTTGCTGCTCTGTCGAAGAACATCCTCCAACCATCGTATGCCTCGGTAATATCTTCTCCTACAAATGATACCTCCTCGTCGGGAAAATACGTTTTCAATGGTTCGTATTCTCCGTCCACGGGATTTTCTGCCAAGTGATCCACTAATGCTTGCCCTTTGACTGCCTTCTGAGTTACATAGACGATGTCAAACTCACTCAGTAATATCTGCCACTTTGCTAACTTACCCGTAGGCATGGGTTTCTGAAAGATGTATTTTAGCGAATCCATCGTTGATATGAGATATGTAGTGTACGCACAGAAATAATGTCTCAACTTCTGGGTTGTCCATGTCAGAGTACAGTAGGTGCGTTCCAATAAAGTATACCGAGTTTCGTAAGGCGTGAAATTATTTCTCAGGTAATATATCGCCTGCTCCTTCCTCCCAGTTTCATCATGTTGTCCTAGAACACAACCAAAGGCCCCATCCAACACAGACAGATAAAGCAGCAAGGGTTTCCCTGGTTCTGGCTGGACCAACACGGGTTTGGATAAATACTTTTTGATTTTGTCGAAGGCATTCTGGCATTCTTCAGTTCATCTTGTTGCAGCATCTTTCCTCAGAATTATGAAGATTGGCGCACATATCACCGTTGATTGTGCTATAAAATGGCTGATATAATTGAGGCGCCCTAGAAAACTCATCACATTTGTTTTGTTCTTTGGCGGTGGCAAGTCCTGGATAGCTTTGATTTTTGACGGGTCTAACTCGATACCTCGGTGACTCACGATGAAGCCTAACAACTTTCCAGCAGGGACTCCATAGGCACATTTTGCAGGGTTCAACTTCAAGTTGTATTTTCGAAGCAGATAAAAAAATTTCTTAAGGTCTTCTATGTGATCCAAACTCCTTTTAGATTTGATGATAACATCATCCACGTACACCTCTATTTCCTTGTGTATCATGTTGTGGAAGATACATCCCTCACAAAAGCCAAATAAGATAGGCAACCCTTCTCAACCATGCACTGAGCCTTCAAATATGAAATCACCCTACTTTGTACATAATCTATAGAACCGCTCAACTCAACCCTCAGAATTCCCGGCATAGCCAACGTCACCGTCTTAGTGTGACAATCTAGAACAGCATGACATGGAGATAAACAATCCATACCCAACATCACATCAAAGACAACCATACTGAGCAGCAAAAGGTTCACTTGGGTCTCCAGACCCCCAATAGTCACCACACATGACCGATATACGCGGTCATGGCCCTCATGTAGGTGGCCCCAGCATTCTTCAAACCGAACGACATCATTTTATAGCAATATATTCCCTATGGTGTGATAAAGATGGTCTTTTTGGCATCCTCATCATCCATCCAAATCTAGTGGTATCTTGTGAAGCAATCCACAAAGGATTGGAGTTCATGCTTGGCGCAGTTGTCAATCAGTATGTGTATGTTAGGCAGCGGGAAATCATCCTTAGGACTTGCTTTGTTCAAATCTCGGTAATCTACACATACTCTAAACTTCCCATCCTTCTTTGGAACTAGCACAATGTTGGCTAACCACGTTGGGTATTTGACCTCTCGGAGAACCTTGGCTTTGATTTGCTTGGTGACCTCCTCTTTTATCTTCAAACTCATATCTGGCTTGAACTTTCTGAGCTTCTGCTTTACCGGTGGACACATGGGATTGATGGGTAGCTTATGAGCTACTATGGATGTGCTCAAATAAGTCATATCATCATAGCACCATGCAAAGATATCCTCATACTCCTTTAGGAACCTGATATACCCTTCTTTCTCTGACTGTGATAGATGAGTGCTTATACGAGTTTCCTTGACTGTTTCAGAATCCCCTAAGTTAACGGCCTCAGTTTCTTCCAGATTAGACTTCGGTTTGTTTTCAAAGTTCTCTACTTCTTTGACAATTTCCTCAGGTATTATATCATCTTCAAGATCTTTCGAATCATTATCCTTATGCTGCATTGTCGCATTACATGTCACAGTTGTAGGTTCATCGGGATATGTAATAATTATGCTAAAAAGAATGTAGAAAGATAATAATAAATATGGAAAGCAGTAATGCATTAAAACTTTAAATGTCAACAAATATGACTCGATGTCTCGAGTAATTATTTCAAAACAAAATACTGAAAATGTATTAAATGCTCAAAACTATTTGAAAATAATTCATGCTAATTTGCCAGGCTACCTAGGAACTCGGCGAGCCCAGGACGGTGCAACGGTCCAGTTTTTGAGAGCAGCTCCCTCTTCCATTGTCTGAATAGTAAGGTCCTCCTCCTCCTCCTCAACAATTGCACTGCAGCCCATGTCTTCTTCATCTAGAAACAACTTCCTCATGCCAGCCAAAACCTCATCTTCCTCAGATCCCCATATCATGTCAGCCTGATGGAATGTCTGGTGCAAAGGTGGTACAGGTTGTTCCAGCAGATAATAAGGGGCATGCCACGGTGGTGTCCAATCCTGATATTCTTGCCATGTATATTCATATCCGAGTCCAAAGGTCGTGCCATGATACTGTGGTTGTACGGGTTTGGTAATCCCATGAAGCTTTTTACTAAGACCCTTGCTTGGTTCATATCCTGTCCACAATAATATACTTTCTATCTTCTTGCTCCACCATCGATCCTTTTCAATTGCGTCCACTCGTTCAATGTGGTGATATGTTTCTCCACCCAACTTTCTCCTGTTCTCGATGACTGAAGCGGTCTGATTGGTGTAGATGGGGTTGCTTCCATCTCCATGAATGATCACCTCCTGATGATTCCACTCGAACTTCACAGCCTGGTGCAGAGTTGAAGCCACTGCCCCGGCTGCATGTATCCATGGCCGTCCCAACAATAGATTGTAAGTAGCAGATATATCTAGCACTTGGAAC
Source organism: Nicotiana tomentosiformis (assembly GCF_000390325.3). NCBI lineage: Eukaryota > Viridiplantae > Streptophyta > Magnoliopsida > Solanales > Solanaceae > Nicotiana > Nicotiana tomentosiformis. The sequence goes on along the minus strand of NC_090819.1, from coordinate 104,140,218 downwards.
TTCACATCAAACCAAGTTGGACCCATCTGTAGATCGAGGTTGATTTCTCCGATAGTGGCTCTCTGAGATCCATCGAACGCCTTCACATTCTTGCTTCCCATTTGTATCTCGCGCATGCCTTTACCCAATCTCTTTAGAGTGGTCAATGGGCATATGTTCAGACTCGAACCTCCATCTATCAAGACCCTGGTGATGAACTTATCCTTGAATTGCACTGTGATGTGCAACGCCCTGCTGTGACTCAGTCCTTCTAGTGGTAACTCATCTTCATGGAAAGTGATTTTGTGGCTCTCTAGTACCAGTCCGACCATGTTAGCCATCTCTCCACTAGTGATGTTGGCGGGTACATAAGCTTCACTTATCACCTTTATCAAAGCATTCTTGTGCGCGTCTGAGTTTTGCAACAGTGATAAGATGGATATCTGAGCAGGAGTCTTGTTTAGGTGCTCAACAACAGAGTACTCCCTTGCTTGTATCTTCCTTCAGAGATCGTCAGTGCCAGTCTCAACAACAGGCGACTTAGGTGTAGCTTCCTTGCTCGTTCCTCCTAGCTTCTCAAGTGTGTAAATTCTGCTAGTCCTAGTCATCCCTTTCTCCTTGCTTCCGCAACATAATCCCATGGGATGGCATCAGACTTGTAAGATTGTGTGGGATCTACCATTATAGTGAAGGGTGTAGCTACCTCAACTTCAAATGGGGCTTGGGTTTTTACCAAAACATGCGTGAGGGTGACCGAAGATGTTTTAGGAGCGTCTCCCTCTCAAATGCGTCCAATGGACCTTTCCTGATCCTACTCCTCATCAATTTATATCACGTTCACTCCCTCACCTATGTGATCCGAGAGAGGGTTATTGCGAATATTTGGTGCAACTTCCTTTGCTTGTATAACCTTAGTGTCGATCAGCGTCTGAATCTTGTATTTCAACGTGTGACACTCCTCAATGGTATGACCCTTCATGCCTGAATGATAAGCACATATTTTGTTGGGCGTTGATCCATTGGGAGGGATTTTCCACAACAATAACAGGAATAAGGGTGACGTAACCAGCAGCCTTCAGTCTCTCATACAGTTGGGCTATGGGTTCAGCAATTGGGGTGTATTGTCTAGGTGGTCTGCGGTCAAAATTTGGACGTGGCTTTGGGTAGTTTTGGCGGGCGAGTGGAGGTGAATGGTAATATGCATGTTGAGTGTTATCGGTATGGTAGGTGGTGGCAGGGTATTGGTATTTTGGTGGTGAAGGTTGATATGTGGGTGGAGGTGTTTGGTATGTGAGGGGAGACTTAGGGCCCTGGGCTACCATCACGACACTCACTTCTTTCTTCTTTGAGATACCTCCTGATTGCAAGGCTTTATTTTTTGCTTGCAGCGCCTCAAAATTAGTTACCATCCCGCTCTTGATTCCTTCTTCTATTCTTTCCCCTAACTTGATGATGTCTGAGAACTTGTGATTTTTGATGACAATCAATAGTTCATAATATTGCAGATCTTGTGCTCTAACAAAGAACTTGTTCATTTGTTCTTCTTCGAGTGCTGGCCTTACCTTTGCGGCCTCTGATCTCCAACGAGTAGCATACTCGCAGAAGGTTTCTGTCGGCTTCTTCTTGAGGTTTTGAATGTAGAAAATGTCTGGTGCATTTCCGTGTTGAACCTGAACCTATCCATGAAATATGATGCCATACTCACCCAATTAACCCACTTCTTTGGGTTTTGATTGATATACCAAGACAAAGCGTTTCTGGTAAGGCTTCGCATGAACAGTTTCATGTGGATTTGTTCATTTTTACTCACTCTTACAAGCTTGTTGCAGTATGTTCTCAGATGTACCTTCAGATCACCAGTACCATCGAACATTTCGAACTTGGGAGGTTTGTAACCCTCCGACAATTCCACATCAGGCTGAATACACATGTCCTCATAGTTTAGACTTTTAATGCCTTTCCCACCTTCAACACTCTGGACTCTCCCTGTGAGCGTCTTTGACTTCCTCTTCCATGTTCTAATGAGCAGGTCCTTCTCAGTTGGTTTAGGTATGTATAGGGTTTTCTGTAGGGTGTGGGGTAAGGTTTCCACATATATCGGATTGCTTTGATGAGTTCCTGAAACTTGGGTATACGGGTGGCCGTTGGTTGAGTTTTGGGGATCGGGAGTAGGTTGTGGTGCATTTTGGAGAGTGTGATAAGTGGTGGTTTGCGGGTATTGAGCTGGATGTTGGTGATGTTATTGAGGGGTTTGCACTGGTGGTAGGTTAAGGTTCTTAGGAGGTGCGGGATTATGATACTGGTGTTGTGCGGGAGGATTTGGAATTATGGGCGGTGGATTCTGATTTTGTGCATTTTGTGGTGGTGTTTGGTTCTGGGTAGTCGGGTTTTGCTGTTTGATGTCGGGAACATTGAGAGTAAGGGAGAGGTTTGCCAAATTTTGGACCTGCTCAAGCTCGCCCTGTAGTTCCAAGATTTTCTGCTCCAAACATAAGACCAACTCATTCTTCCCCAAAGTACTTCTACCATCTGAAGTTTCAACATTTTCCGCCACAACAGCGTTGTCTTTCCGGATACCACTTTAATCATCCATTTTCCCTTTGCCCTTGCTTTTGCTTTTCTGGTCGCTCGGTGGAGGAGGAGGTGGAGGGCATCTGGAGCTAGTGTGGTATGCTGATGATGCCAGTATGAACGAACCAACCTTTGGGAACGGGAGTAATCAAAAAAAAGAAAAAAAGCAAAAGATAACCAAGTCAGTTAGGTGAAATAAAAGAGTGTTCGCAATATTTAAACATGTTTCGCAAAGTCATGCAATAATTCACGTCCTAATTTGGGCACCCCATTGTGCCTGAGGTAGGCCTAAGCGACACATAGACTTGGAGAAAATTGGTGCCAACATTTGCTTCATTTCATTAATGCGAAAATGAGCCAAAACAAACTTTCACTAAATCAACAATAATATAATAAAGTTACTAATGGTACTTAGCCTTATTACATTGAAATCCAATCTAATCTAGAAAGCAGTAAAGGACATCATCTCCTAATCTACTGGGTCCATGAAGGACCTTCTCCATGCTTGGCTCTTTTGACCCCATCAATCAGATTTCCCAGATCGCGCATATCCAACAGTAAGTAAGCTTTTGCCAGATTTCCTCCTTCATCGTCGTCCATGCATTGACAATCCGAGAGTCTCTTTCTCATCTTCCCTTCTAGATCCATCAGTCCTTGTTCCAGGTATTCCAATCTTTCTGTTGACTTAGTGGCAATCTCCTTCCATTCCCTTATTGCTTCCATGTTTACTTTGTGTTGCTCCAGATGTTTAGCATCGGACTCGAACACCCTTTTGCGTAGCCTCTTGTACTTAACCTGTGCCTCAGCCACTTTATCTATGACCCTATCCTTCAGATTGACTCCCGGCTTGATGTCCCCTGCTACATCGTCTTCTAGCCATGACAGATTGTAGTATATATGACCGTCGTGATACCTATCTGGCTCAATAGTTTCCCGTTCCACAACGATCTTTTAATTCCACATGTGTTGCGCTTTGAACTTGAACAGAATGACATCTCCCTTGAAATTTGCCTTGTACTGGACCATATTGTAAACCCGAGGTATGACTTGTTTTCTTCCAGCTTGTCCTTATTACCTTTATAGGAGCGTAAGGGTGGATACCTCGCAGCCCAATCAGCACCAAGTGAGTAGTCCCCTTCGATCTGATGATGAACTCATTACTAGGAAACCATTCGAACATCCAATGCACCTGCTCGTCTATCAGATTGCTGAAGAAACGCACCCAACTTTCAGCATTTCCAGGCTTTGCAAACCTGTCTGGAACAAATGTCCTTTTCTTTGGGTGATGGTTGGATATGTAGTCATTTAGTGGCCTTCGCAGAAGTTGTTGACGATACTCGCCCATCTGAAAGTGTTCCAGTAGCCAGACCTGTAGCAATAGATTACAGCCCTCAAAGTGTCCGAATCCCTGCTTGCATCGATCTAGAGCGTGGTACATTTTAGCTAAGATCATTGGGATGATAGCATAAGTTTGTCCTTCGATTCCATCCATTAAGGTCCTGGCGATCATGACTAAGCGAGTATGGATCCTTCCTCCTTTCATTGGAATTATCAACAACCCCAAGAAGCAGACAATGAACACATAAACTCGGTGGTGCACCCATCCTAAAGAAGTAATGGCTAGTTCATCATGGTGAAGACGATATGACTTGCTATGCCCATATCACTCGTAGAGAAACTCAAAAGGGATGTATAATTTCTTTAGACAGAGCATTTCGTCATTCTTCATAAAACCCAACATTTTCAGAAAACCACGGGGAGTACGATTCTCTGGTACCAGTAATCCTGGACTATCCCATAGCAACTTGGCGAAACCTCCTATTTCTTCTAGGAGAGGATTCATTTCTATATTTCCAAATCGAAAAACAACTCTTTTCTCGTCCCAGAACATAGTGGTGGCCTCGATCAGCTCCCTATTTGGTTGAGTATTCAACAAAGATGGCAGGTCACCAAGTACTCTCCTTACATGATTCTTGTCACAAAGCGCAAGGTCTTTCTACCAGTCAAGTAGCAAAGGCGGGATATTCTGGACCATACCAAACCTGGGGATTTCGTGCTTCATTTTCTGCAAACAAACAAAGGTTAGCCCTTTCCCCCACCAGATTTGACTACTTATGCAATAATGATAAATACGTTGGCACATTTTCTCCAAGTAATGCACATAATATGATAGTGTCCATTGGGACTGTGGAAATCCCGTCGGACTTTGGACAAGGCTCATATTAGCGGGTTGTTACATTAACAACGCTTCAACCCGTACTAGGTTTAGTATGATGCATGTACATTTCAAATTGGAGTAGGGTTTCTAGAAGTGTCTAGACTGGTACTCCCAAGTGGACAACTTGAGAGGGAAAGGTGTAACGACCCGGCCGGTCGTTTTGAGAATTTAAGTCTCGTTCGGCGGCATAAGGCCCTGAGCAGCTTCATATTATGTGTATTGACTTGCGTGCATGGTTGAATTAGGTTACCGATTGTTTCGGAGTGATTTGGGACACTTAGTCCCTAAAACGAAAGCTTAAGTCTTAGGATTTTGTCCATAGTCAGAACTATGTGAAGACGACTCCGGAAAGGAGTTCCGTCAATTCCATAAGCACCGTTGGGTGATTTTGGACTTAGGAGCGTGTCCGTACTGTAAATCCGAGGTCTGTAGCTGATTTAGGCTTGAAATGGCGAAAGTCGAATTTTTGGAGATTCGGACCGGAAGTGGACTTTTTGATATCGGGGTCGGAATGCGATTCGGAGAGTTGGAACAACTCCGTTATGTTATTTGGGATTTGCCTGCAAAATTTGACATCATTCTGGGTTGATTTGATAGGTTTCGACATGGGTTTTAGAAGTTGAAAGATTTGAAATTTATAAGTTTGATTCATGGTGCGATGCGTAGTTTCAACGTTAGTTGATGTGATTTGAGGGCTCGACTAAGTTCGTATGGTGTTTTAGGATTGGTTGGTATGTTTGGTTGAGATCCCGGGGGCCTCGGGTGAGTTTCGGGTGCTTAACGGACTAAAAGTTTGATTTGTGTTACTGCTAAGTCTTCAGGCATCTGGTATTTTCGCACCTGCAGTGAAGAGACCACAGGTGCAAGAGCACATGTGCGGAGAGGCAAGCGCAGAAGTGGAAAAGTGGAGGAGTGCCAGGGGTCGCAGGTGCGAGCAAAATTCCGCAGATGCGATGCCCGCAGATGCAAAGATTGAGGCGTATGTGCGAGAAGTGCTGGACTTGACAGTCTCCGCAGGTGCGGAGAAATTGTGCGCATCAGCGGCTCCGCAGAAGCGGATTTTGGCGCGCAGAAGTGAGAGGAAAGCGCAGGTGCAGGTTTGGACGTGCGCACCTGCGGTCGCGCAGATGCGGCTAATTATGCGCAGGTGCGGTCACGCCTGGGCAGAAAAGAGAAATTCGAGGGTTTGGTTTCATTCTTCGTTTTTGGACTTGAGAGCTCAGAATTTGGCGATTTTTCAAGGGATTTTCAGAGGAAGCTTTGGGGTAATGATTCCTAACTCATTTTTGGTTGTATTGCATTAATATATAGTTGTTTTCTCCATTTAGTTTCAGATTTTTGGGTTGAAATTGGGAAAAATTGGAAGAACTTCTTCAATAAAGATTTCGAGTTTTGAAAGGGAATTTGTGGTCGGATTTGAGTATTTCTTATATGGTTGGACTCGTGAGTGAATGGGTGTTCATATTTTGTGATTTTTACCCGATTCCGAGACCTGGGCCCGGGTCGACTTTTTAGGGCAAATTTCGGAATTTTTGTTAAAATATTGATTTCATTAATTAGATGAGTCTATTATCATTGTATTCATGATATGCAATTGTATTTGGTTAGATTTGGACCATTCAGAGTCGGATAATTGAGGAAAGGGCATTCTTACGGACTGTTTGAGCTTGGTTCGAGGTAAGTATCTTGCCTAACCTTGTGTGGGGGATTTCCCCCTTAGGATTTGAGTCTTCTATGTTGATTGTAGCCCGTGTGCACGAGGTGACGAGTGCGTGCATGGACTTATTTGTGGAAAGTTGGCCTTTTAGGATCCTTAGGTCCTTATATTCACTGAGTATGAAGTTGTTCTTGATATGATTAAGTTCCTAATTACTAGTTTCGCCTCTACATGCTTTAATTAAAATTTATTGCTTTCAGGATTCGCTCTTATTGCCTATTTGACTCTTATTTGACTTAACTGAAGATTTTACCTCCTCTATTGTCATGCTATCTTTTCATAACTGCTTATCCTTATTTGAAATTATTATTGTATCATCTTATAATTTGTCCAGTCTGAAATTCAGGTTATGATTATCTTTCCGCTGCTTATCCTTAATTAAATTGTTGAAAATCCTTAGAAATTCCTCAACCTTAAAAGAAGTTTTAGATATCCTATATCTTAGTCGACTTGTGTTATTTGGAATTATTTGACTCGTGTTAGTTTCCCTGTTGTTGAAATGTATATTGTGGGATCGTTGATACACCTTAGTTTCCCTTTGTTGAGTTGTTCTCTTTACGCCTATCATTCTTTACTGTGGTTGTTCCTTGTGATTTGGTCCCACATTTTCATGTGTTGTAAAAGTTCTTGAGTTGATTTACATGTCATACTTTGTATTATTGCCATTGTTGTTGTTGTATTTGTTATGGTGATGCACGAGGTTTCTACCGTGCGGTTGTTGTTATGGGGTTGCACGCGGTTTCTGCCGTGCTATTGTTACTATTGATATTTGCATATGCGGCATGACAAGGTGGGATATATATATGTGTGGGTTGCGTATGTGGCGAGCCAAGGTGGGAACATTATTATGCATGTGTGGCGAGACAAGGCGGGCATTTATGTTACTATTGCACACGTGGCGAGACAAGGTGGGCTGTGTCAGGGATTGATTTGTGATGATTTGTGGCCTGGGGGCATTCTTGTTGTTGATATTTGTGAAGTGGTATACATACCTGTGTGAGCTTTATCTTGTGAAAGCTGTGAGAAAATATTCTACGTGCTGTCCGTTCTTTTTCCTTATGCTTATTCGCTGATATGGACTATGGTGGGACACTTGCACAAGCATACACGTAGTTAAGCACTCTTATCAGATAAGAAGTGTTCTTGATATTGTTGAGCATAGATGCTCACCCTTGTTTACTTGTCTTCTATGTGAGAATGGCTCTATTGGCACGCGAGTCGTCAGTGTGGTCATGAGGTGTTATGAGGGCATATGATGCCAAGTGTTAGGGTTCAGGTATTGAGACCCATGAGTTGTGAATTGTCCGAGGTTCGGTACCTCGTGGAGTTGTTGACTAAAACCTGATGTAAAAGCGGTTGTAATTACAGAGTTATCACTTGTCCTTGCTGTATTCGTGATTCCGGATTTAGGTTGTGTTCCATTTACTTTGTCTGCGTCATTTCTATGATATTCCGCTGATACTTGTTGTTTTCTAGCTTTAATGCCATTACTGTATTGTGAGCCATATTGCATAGTCTTTATGTATACATCATACTTCTGTTATTCATGTGCTTATATCTGTTCAGTTTATTAGACCAGTGGGTGTCTTGACTGTTCCTCGTCACTACTCCACCGAGGTTAGTCTTGATACTTACTGGGCACCGCTGTGGTGTGCTCATGTTACTCTTCTGCACATTTTTTTTGTGCAGATCCAGGTACTTGTTCGTTAGCTAGCTGTGTGGACTGTTGTTGTGGAGACTCAAGGTAAACCTACTGCTGCGTTCGCAAGCTTCAGAGTCACCTTCCAGTTTTCGTTTTGCACTGTTTATCCTTACTTCTGGACAATTGTATTTAGAAGTTTTCTAGCAAACACTCTGTAGAGCTTATGACTTGTACCACCGGTTTTGGGAATTTTTAAGAGATTCTATTTAAATAATGTTGTTGTTTTAATTATTGTTAGGCTTACCTAGTCCCTAAGACTAGGTGCCATCACGATACCCAACAGAGGGAAAATTGGGTCGTGACAAATTGGTATCAAAGCTCTAGGTTCATAGGTGCTACGGGTCATAAGCGAGTTTGGTAGAGTCTTGCGGATCGCTACGGAGACGTCTGTACTTATCATCGAGAGGCTACGAAACTTTTAGGACAATCTCATTTCTTTCATTCCTATCGTGCGAGCTTATTGATCTTGGAGTTTGAACTTTTATCATTCCATTCTCTCATAGATAGTGAGGACACGAGCTACAGTTATAGACGACACTGCTCCTGGAGCAAGTATCGCTAGAGGCAGAGGCAGAGGCCGACGAGGAGTAAGTGTCGCAGCCAGAGCACCTACTAGAGCAGCAGCTGAGAAGCCGCCAGTAGTTCCAGTTAGGGAGCAAGTACCGGAGGCGCCTGTTATTACCCTCGGACTTACGAAGACCTTAGCACAGTTCCTGAGCATGTTTGGTACATTGGCTCAGGCGGGGTTGATTCCGGTTGCACCAGCTACTTCACAGATCGGGGAAGGAACCCAGACTCCCGCCGCCCACACCCAAGAGCAGCGAGTTAATATTGGTCAGGTTCCAGGTGTCATGGCGACACATCCTGTAGTCCCAGTTCAGCCCGTGGTCAGAGTAGCAGCACCTGAGGAAGAGCAGCTTAGACTTGCAAGGTTCAAGAAATATGACCCTCCTACATTTAGTGGTTTGACTTCAGAGAGTGCACATGGTTTTCTGTAGGAGTGTCACCGCATTCTCCGTACTATGGGTATTGTGGAGACGAGCGGGATTGCTTTTACTACGTTCCAGCTCAGGGGAACGGCGTACCAGTGGTGGCGGGCATATGAGTTGGGTAGCCCGGCCGAGTTAGCTTCACTTACATGGGTTCGGTTTTCAGAGATGTTCCTGAGAGAGTTTGTACCTCAGTCCCTTCAAGATGCATGGCGCGCGGAGTTTGAGCAGCTGCGCCAGGGCACTATGTCAGTGTCAGAGTATGCCGTGAGATTAAGTGATTTGTCCAGGCATGCACCTGCTTTGGTCGCCACAGTTAGAGAGCGTGTCCGTAGATTCATTGAGGGACTCAGACATGATATTCGGTTCAGCATGGCTCGTGAGTTAGAGTCAGATGTTTCATTTCAGCAGGTGGTAGGGATCGCCCGCCGAGTAGAGGGCATGCGGGACCAAGAGAGAGAAGATAGGCGAGGCCACGAGAGAGAGTACATGTGAGATCAGGAGAGAGAGGACAGGGAGGTAAGGAGGCCTCGTAGACCGGAGAGATCTACTGGTCCTTATTTTGGAGGCAGGGTACGACATGATAGAGGTTTATTGGGTCAGCCAGTTCAGTTTGTACTTCAGGCTTCGCACAGTGTTTCAGTTGCTCATGGGTTTCAGAGTACCCGTACTACACAGTTCCCATAGCCACATCAGCAGAGAGGTTGCTTCGAGTGTGAAGATACCTTCCACAGGGTGAGAGATTGTCCTAGACTCTAGATATGCATGTCACAGCAGAGTATTCAGGCGAGTAGAGGGCGCCCAAGAGGGGAAGGCCCGACCCGTTGATGTGTTTCGCATAGTAGGCTAGAGGCCACTGCGCCAGATGATGTCATACAAGTATGCTTTTGATTTGTTACAGAGAGGCACCATTCGTATTTTTATTCGGTCCTGCTTATCGGGGCGAGTTCCCCTACTTGTTGTCCCATCTATGGGTGAGTTTATGACTTAGTATTATGTTTAGGTGTTTACCCCTATTGGGAGACTCCATGAGTGGTAGCCCGTGTTTATTGTTTGTTTCTATTCATCATTTATGAGACTAGAAGTGAATTCATATTTTCCATTATGGCAGGTTTGATGTGATTCCTGAGTAAATTGGTTATAATTTGTGATTTGATACTCTACCAGGGGTGAGAGTTTAGCAAGTGTTGAGATTGTTTTTTTGGCAGAATTGAGTTAGTGGAAGATTTTCATTGGTATGATGTGTATTCGACTTGTGATTCAGAGTTGAGGGTGAGACCCTCGCAACTCTATGTGATTTGATATGTTTGAGTCGGGCTGCGTGCCACGGTGGAGGGTGATACCAGGATGAGATCCTCATGATTTGTTCATGTACTTTGATTTTTCCTTTTGAATTGATTCGTAGTAGGGTATTGTTAGGAAGTTGTTCCTGTCGGGCTTGTTTGATATTTATCTTATGTGTTTCTCTTTACATATTTAGTCAATTTCGTTATGTGCTTCTTGAGTTTTGGCTTGCGGAGTGTGTGCCCGGTGGTGTTAGTGGTGACTTATTGATTCGGGTGTATAGTTATGAGGTCTTCGTGTTTCTTGCATCATTGTCAGCGTTGTGGAGGTTTGAAACGGGTTGCTAACGGATATGGGCCTATATGCAGTGTGTCTTGTTGTGTGGTCGTACCTTGTGGATGTAGGCATGAGTTGTTACAGCTGGTTGAGACTGATACCGGTTATGGATTTAGAATCGGGTCTTTTGAAGATAAATGAAAGGTGAGAATTGTTTTGACTCTAAAGCTTATCGGTGTTGGCAGAAAGGATAAATTATAGTTGAGATGGTGTCGTCAGGCTTATGCGGATTTGGGGTGACGTGGGGTCACCCACGGGTGTGTGTTGGGTATGTACTTTAAGTGATTTCAAGACTTCGAGGCGATTCTTAGCACGTTCGAGGATGAACGTTTGTTTAAGAGGGGAAGAATGTAACGACCCAGCCAGTCGTTTTGAGAATTTAAGTCTCGTTCGGCGGCATAAGGCCCTGAGCAGCTTCATATTATGTGTATTGACTTGCGTGCGTGGTTGAATTCGGTTACCGATTGTTTCGGAGTGATTTGGAACACTTAGTCCCTAAAATGGAAGCTTAAGTCTTAGGATTTTGACCGTAGTCGGAACTATGTGAAGACGACTCCGAAATGGAGTTCCGTCGATTCCATTAGCTCCGTTGGGTGATTTTGGACTTAGAAGCGTGTCCGGACTGTAAATTCGAGGTCTGTAGCTGATTTAGGCTTGAAATGGCGAAAGTCGAATTTTTGGAGATTTGGACCGGAAGTGGACTTTTTGATATCGGGGTCAGAATGCGATTCCGAGAGTTGGAACAACTCCGTTATGTTATTTGGGACTTGCCTGCAAAATTTGACGTCATTCCGGGTTGATTTGATAGGTTTCGGCATGAGTTTTAGAAGTTGAAAAATTTGAAATTTATAAGTTTGATTCATGGTGCGATGCGTAGTTTCAACGTTAGTTGATGTGATTTGAGGGCTCGACTAAGTTCGTATGGTGTTTTAGGATAGGTTGGTATGTTTGGTTGAGGTCTCGGGGGCCTCGGGTGAGTTTCGGGTGCTTAACAGACTAAAAGTTTGATTTGTGTTACTGCTAAGTCTTCAGGCTTCTGGTATTTTCGCACCAGCGGTGAAGAGACCGCAGGTGCGAGAGCGCACGTACGGAGACGCAAGCGCAGAAGCGGAAAAGTGGAGGAGTGCCAGGGGTCGCAGGTGCGAGGAAAATTCCTCATCTGTGATGCCCGCAGATGCGAAGATTGAGGCGCATGTGCGAGAAGTGCTGGACTTGACAGTCTCTGCATGGGCAGAGAAATTGTGCGCATCAGCGGCTCCGCAGAAGCGGATTTTGGCGCACAGAAGCGAGAGGAAAGCGCAGGTGCGGTTTGGACGTGCGCACCTACGGTCGCGCAGATCTGGCTAATTATGCGCAGGTGCGGTCACGCCTGGGCAGAAAAGAGAAATTCGAGGGTTTGGTTTCATTCTTCATTTTTGGACTTGAGAGCTCGAAATTTGGCGATTTTTCAAGGGATTTTCAGAGGAAGCTTTGGGGTAATGATTCCTAACTTGTTTTTGGTTGTATTGCATTAATCCATAGTTGTTTTCTCCATTTAGTTTCGGATTTTTGGGGTTGAAATTGGGAAAAATTGGAAGAACTTCTTCAATAAAGATTTCGAGTTTTGAAAGGGAATTTGCGATCGGATTTGAGTATTTCTTATATGGTTGGACTCGTGAGTGAATGGGTGTTCATATTTTGTAATTTTTACCCTATTATGAGACGTGGGCCCGGGTCGACTTTTTAGGGCAAATTTCAGAATTTTTGTTAAAATATTGATTTCATTAATTAAATGAGTCTATTATCATTGTATTCATGATATGCAATTGTGTTTGGTTAGATTTGGACCATTCAGAGTCGGATAATTGAGGAAAAGGCATTCTTATGGACTGTTTGAGCTTGGTTCGAGGTAAGTATCTTGCCTAACCTTGTGAGGGGGATTTCCCCCTTAGGATTTGAGTCTTCTATGTTGATTGTAGCCCGTGTGCACGAGGTGACGAGTGCGTGCACAGACTTATTTGTGGAAAGTTGGACTTTTAGGATCCATAGGTCCTTATATTCACTGAGTATGAAGTTGTTCTTGATATGATTAAGTTCCTAATTAATAGTTTCGCCTCTACATGCTTTAATTAAAATTTATTGCTTTCAGGATTCGCTCTTATTGCCTATTTGACTCTTATTTGACTTAACTGAAGATTTTACCTCCCCTATTGTCATGCTATCTTTTCATAACTGCTTATCCTTATTTGAAATTATTATTGTATCATCTTATAATTTGTTCAGTATGAAATTGAGGTTATGATTATCTTTCCGCTGCTTATCCTTAATTAAATTGTTGAAAATCCTTAGAAATTCCTCAACCTTAAAAGAAGTTTTAGATATCCTATATCTTAGTCGACTTATTTTATTTGGAATTATTTGACTCGTGTTAGTTTCCCTGTTGTTGAAATGTATATGTGGGATCGTTGATACACCTTAGTTTCCCTTTGTTGAGTTGTTCTCTTTACGCCTATCATTCTTTACTGTGGTTGTTCCTTGTGATTTGGTCCCATATTTTCCTGTGATGTAAAAGTTCTTGAGTTGATTTACTTGTCGTACTTTGTATTATTGCCATTGTTGTTGTTGTATTTGTTGTGGTGATGCACGAGGTTTCTGCCGTGCGGTTGTTATTATTGTGATGCACGAGGTTTCTGCCGTGCGGTTGTTGTTATGGGGTTGCACGCAGTTTCTGCCGTGTTGTTGTTACTATTGATATTTGCACATGCGGTATGACAAGGTGGGATATATATATATATGTGTGGGTTACGCATGTCGCGAGACAAGATGAGAATATTATTATGCGCGTGTGGCGAGACAAGGCGAGCATTTATGTTACTATTGCACACGTGGCGAGACAAGGTGGGCTGTGTCAGGGATTGATTTGTGATGATTTGTGGCCTGGGGGCATTCTTGTTGTTGATATTTGTGAAGTGGTATACATACCTGTGTGAGCTTTATCTTGTGAAAGCTGTGAGAAAATATTCTACGTGCTGTCCGTTCTTTTTCCTTATGCTTCTTTGCTGATATGGACTATGGTAGGACACTTGCACAAACATACACGTAGTAAAGCGCTCTTATTGGATAAGAAGTGTTCTTGATATTGTTGAGCATAGATGCTCACCCTTGTTTACTTGTCTTCTATGTGAGAATGGCTCTATTGGCACGTGAGTCGTCAGTGTGGTCATGAGGTGTTATGAGGGCATAGGATGCCAAGTGTTAGGGTTCAGGTATTGAGACCCGTGAGTTGTGAATTGTCCGAGGTTTGGTACCTCGTGGAGTTGTTGACTAAAACCTGATGTAAAAGCGGTTGTAATTACTGAGTTATTACTTGTCCTTGCTGTATTCGTGATTCCGGATTTAGATTGTGTTCCATTTACTTTGTCTGTGTCATTTCCATGATATTCCGCTGATACTTGTTGTTTTCTTGCTTTAATGCCATTACTGTATTGTGAGCGATATTGCATAGTCTTTATGTATACATCATACTTCTGTTATTCATGTGCTTATAGCTGTCCAGTTTATTAGACCAGTAGGTGTCTTGACTGTTCCTCGTCACTACTCCACCGAGGTTAGTCTTGATACTTACTGGGCACCGCTGTGGTGTGCTCATGCTACTCTCCTGCACATTTTTTTTTGCAGATCCAGGTACTTGTTCGTTAGCTAGCTGTGTGGACTGTTGCTGTGGAGACTCAAGGTAAACCTGCTGCTGTGTTCGCAGGCTTCGGAGTCACCTTCCAGTTTCCGTTTTGCACTGTTTATCCTTAATTCTGGACAATTGTATTTAGAAGTTTTCTAGCAAACACTTTGTAGAGCTTATGACTTGTACCACCGGTTTTGGAAATTTTTATGAGATTCTATTTAAATAATGTTTTTGTTTTAATTATTGTTAGGCTTACCTAGTCCCTAAGACTAGGTGCCATCACGATACCCAACAGAGGGAAAATTGGGTCGTGACAAAAGGCACGGGACCGTCGACTGCACCGCTGATCGACTAGTCTACCGCAAATAAGCCTTTCCGATTTAAAAGGGTGATTTCAGGAAAGCGCAGACACTCATCAAGCGCCACTATGTTGATAATTGGCACGAGTGGAGTATGTTGCAGAGCATGTTTTATGCAAAAATAATAACACGTTGCCAAGTATTTGCATGATAAAAGTACGTAAAAGCAGTAAATAGAATAGTAAAATGAACATGAGGAGAAAAGAAAATAAAGACAAAAGAGAGAAGTCAGTCTTAGACATGAAAATGTGCGAGAACATAATGAAGCAGGTAGGGAAATAGGGATGGGAGAATCATAATATAGCAGTCTTAGACAAGATGAAGGAGATGGAGAGAGATCATACATGTCATAGCAAATAAAGGAGAATAAGGGAAGGGATGTGCATGTAATAGCAGTTTAAGACAAAGAAAGTAATCCACATAAGTCAAGTTCATTATGGTAAAAGCCTAAGTATATCCCCAGCAGAGTCGCCATGCTGTCGCGCACCGTTTTCTCGGGAAAGTGGGTTTCGACGTGTGAAAACTCTCTTAAATGGGTATTAAAAGAGAAGAGTCGCCACCTAACGATTTTGAGGTGCGTTAGGGCACCTATTTGCAAATAACTCTGTTTGACTAGTCTATGTCATCAAAGATCGGGTAAGGGCTCAAATTACCTCAAAGAGAAGGTGTTAGGCACTCTTCGAGGTCCAAAACTGTGGGTCCCGACCGAACTTTAAATTATGTGGATTACGTAATTAGGCTAGGTGATCAAATAAATAAAGGGAAATTTACAAGCCGAAGAGTCTTATTAGAACACGTGAGAATCAGCACAAATCTTAATGATTACAAAGATACAATTACATTGATCTATGTTAAATGACTAAGTGTAAATAACAAATACATAAAGAAAAGAAGGGGGGTCCTAAGTTTTTTAGCTTAAAGGATCACCCCGTGCAACATAAATAATACTTCGCAACTCCTTTGAGATAGGGGTTGCTCATATTATTCAGCAGGCACAGACTATCATCTCCTGCTACCCGATTACTATGTTAAAGTTGTTTACCTAAAGGCGTTCTAATTCAATTCTAAGTCGTACCCTATGCGTGCACTACCCATCCCATACCTATGTTCCAGGAGGCTTTGGACCTCTATTTGGGTGGTTCTAGACTTCACTTAGGATGCTCAAAATGATAAAACTAGCGCACATTCAAAAACATATAGGACTACACATGAGTACAATTAAAGCACGCGGGCAATTAGGCAGTAGACAATTTCAAACGCATTAGAGCTATTGAGTCCTATAGGCATAGTTTCTATGTGATTCTGATTTCCAGCATTGGATAGGCAGCATCGCAACTTTAAACTAACGAACTTGCAGATTAAAGGCGTTGCAAGTACTATAGGCATGATTTCTAATTGTTTGCGCAATAAGACAATGAAACGATCTCAGAATTCCGAATTACCAGTGCTGATTTTATAGACATACTTCTTAGGCAGGTGACGACATCCTATATGCAGGATTTCTAGTAGTTGATAACTGAAATTGATTTTACAACACTTTACTCCTATAGGCATGTCATCTAGGCAGGGCAGTGTAATGAAAACAACAAAAGTAGTTGATTAAAAGATTAGGGTCCTATAGTCATGATATCTAGATGGGCAGTACCCTAAAAGTAATAGAAGCAATAGACCAATTGATTATTTGAAGTCCTATAGGCATGGTTTCTTGGTTGACAAAGCATGTGTTATACATCCTATAGGCATGCTGTCTAAACGCATAGTAATAATATGGAAATCAAGTATAGCAATTACTAACAGGTTTGAGATAGTGTGGGAGTATTAGACAAATTAGGTGAGGTGTGTGCGATTCTTATAGACATGATTTCTAGTAGCGTGCAGAAGTAGAGCAAGTTAAACAAGGTAGCAAATAAAGCACGTAGACCCTATAAGCATGTTCTCTACCCCTTATGTAATAATAAAGCACACCCATTCTCCAGTTCCACTAACGCCCCAATTATTTGTTTACAAATCATTACAGTCCTAAAATGAAGAGTACGTGTTCGAATATTACAAGCTGAATGAGTACAGGCCCAATAATCAGAGCAGGCCCAAAGAGGAATAACCCAACAACCTCAAGGTCTTCAGTGATCACATTCTTCACACAAAAAATAGTAAACCCAAGTATAGGTACACCCCAGGACATTAGAGTGTATCAGCTACATGAATCGAACCCAAACCCATACCAAGTCTGAAAGGGGGAATCAACTTACCCAGCAATGCCAGACTTAACCACATAAGTAACAAGTTGTTCATAAATTAATCAAACCACTCGAAGTCCACACACTTAATTCTTAGGACTGCAACTAACAGTAGTTTAAACCAGAGCAGGTAGATGAGATCACACAGAGTTATACACATAAGATGCTAGAAGTTCAGAAGACAGGATGGAACATCACAAACCAACAGACAACCCCAAATAGAGTTTCAGGATATAATATGATCTAAGGTTAACTTAAACATAATCTTGACAGAGGAATCTTGCAGAATCACAGACGGAAACAAGTAAGATTTCTAGCATGAGGGTCTAGTGCAAATATGATAAAAAACAGGCTAATGAACATAGTCTGTAATAATCCAGTCAACTGGGCATGGAGACTTTAACATTATCAATCATACACGAAGTTTTACCTCACAATGGGCAAGGATATGTCAAATATAGGTTAACAGGACTAGCCTGCACTAGGCTTAATCACATATGAGGGAAGAGGCTAGACATGAGGTTTTCCCTAAGGTCTCAAATAGGATTGCATAAGTCAAAGCATACATTAGAGCTTAAATGACATGAAAGCAGGCCCTAGCTAATCAGTACAACATCAAAACTTAGCAGGTTGGACAAGAATGACTTAACAAGGTCTGAAACATATGCATGGATTCATCACAAAGGTACAGGACAAGGCAGGGAACGAGCATTAGTTCACAAGTAGCAGGGAAAGCATGCCTGGACTAATAACATGATCAGGAGTTAATTCTTAGAAAAGTATCAAGTCACGCATGAATGACTCAAGACTTAGAACAGGTTCTGGGCATGACTTGAATCATAACAAGAGTACAGAACAAGGCAAGGAACCACACTCAGAATAGGCAACAGTAATGAGCATTCGAGCACATACATTAGCAAGTAGGCTTAAGAAGGCAGAATCAAGGCAACAAATATGCAAGTTAGGCTACTAGAAGGTATAGAGCCTCAAGAAGAGTTTCAAAGCATATAATGGCATATTGGTTCATAAAAATTCTCAGAGACATAGATATGCAAACCAGGAATTTAAACGAGAAGAAACAAAAAATGAAATTGCAAGAGTCGTAGCTACATTACCAGTTACAGACGAACAAGTAAACAAGGGGAGTAATTTCAGCAACACTTCAATGTCAATAGCAAAACGAGCAGTAGAACCCAAGAATCTCAGTGCGTCAGAGTTCCGAAGGGTTTCGAACAAACCCCGGGTTGTGCTCACACTGAGAAAGGTTCAAGAATTGAATTACGGTGGCCTTGGCTTTCAGCCAGCCAAAAGATTGAGCCTCAGAATAGTATAGGACAAGAAAGAATAAGAGAGCAGTAGTAGTTTTCTTTTGCAATTTTTCTCCATCTCCTGGGGGAGTTAGGGGATGGGTTTATATAGTAATGGAAATTGAACAAACAAAAAAAGAAATATAATCAATCAAACACAAATAAGGAAAGAAAAGCATGCAGAATCGATTTAGAACCAAATTAGGAGAAAAATCAGGCGAACCCTAGTTCTGCCCAGAATCTCAGATTGCCGAAGAATCTTGGTAAATAAGACCCATATAATCTTGCCACGAGTGTATATAGATGAAAAATTGTCTGAATCTTGAGGAGTGAGTCTGATTTCTCTTGATTCGGAAGATTGGTGCTTGCCAAATATGGGGCAAGTACTATGTAATACCATAATCTTGTAAAGAACAATGAGATAATCCATAAAAGGTAAGTGAATCATGACAAGAATCCATGAATTAATCGGATTCAGAGAAGGTTGGTGAAGGCGGCTAGGGTTTCTGAAGGAGGGAGGAAGAGAGACGAGGGAAACGGGGGCGGCAGTCTATTGGAGAATGGGGATTAGGGTTTGGGGTTGGGTTATTAAAAATGGTAGGGTAGTTGTGGGCCTTTGATCTTGAGAGATCAACGGCCAAGATTAAAACTCGAGCGGGGCGGAGGTCGGTTCAACGAGTCGTGACCGGGTTGGATTAAAAGGGTCGTTTGGTTTGGGCTAAAGGGATTGGGCCAGGGATTTGGGTCTGTTTGGTCCGAAAATTAGCCCTTCATTGGGCTATAAAAATTAAATATACGAAATTTATGAAATAATAATTTATAAAAGTGATTAATAAAAAATAAAAATACTATTTATGCAGTAAAATGCTGGAAAATAATAGCTTAACATTATAAAAATATAAAATATTATTCTAACATAAATAATATAATAAATATAATTATGTATAGAATGTAGGTTATTCTTGCAAAAATTATGTAAATAGGT